>NC_140940.1:72941351-73541351 GCF_014529385.1 Adiantum capillus-veneris | reverse complement strand
TCCTAACTAAAGACAATGATACCTTGAACAAACTAACAGAGTGTCTTGTCTCTTACTTTCAGACTTGTGTTAAGACCTTACTAGAAGCTTGGTTAAGTCACGAGACCTCTTGGCTGGTGCCTTCCTTATCTCAACTACTTACAGACCTGAAGTCCGTTGTAGGATTAGACAAAGCAACACATGTCCCTACTTTGATTTGTAAACAGCTTGTGAAAGCTGCTGCTGCAGAACAAAGACTAAACCGGGCTGAATTTGAAATTTTAGAAATGGGTGATGTTGAAATAATTGAATATATTCAAGAAGCATTAAAATATTTCAGGCTTGAAGAAATAGGGAAGAAGATTCCCATTCTTTTTCCAACCTACAAAAGTCACAAGCATAAATCTAGGTGGATATCACATGCATTCGATTGCATTATGTTAGACGCCACCTCTGTTATCACATCTTGCCTGAATCTCTTTCTAGAAGATTTCTTCACTATATGTGAAGATAAATCATTGACGGTGAAAACTTTCACTAAACAGATGGTAAATACCTTTTGGCTGGTAAAAAACACCACAGATGTTTTCCTTAACTTACCTCACTTTATTTTTTCTATTTTTTCAGCTGACATTACACAATGTTATGAAAACATATCACTCTTTGATCCATTTGGGCTTTATTGTACCTTAGAAAAAATTGGGAAATTGGTATTTAAATACCGACATGGATTGGGTTACAAAAAAATTCACTTATTAGAAAACCAAAATGGGTTAAAGACTCCTTGGAAGGACCACCTACCCACTATGGACTCATAGAAATCATGGAACTTATTGAATGGCTTCTCCAGAACTGTTTCGTCCAACTTGGAAAAACTTGCTATAAACAGATCCATGGCATTCCTATGGGATTCTCTTGTTCCCCGGTGATGTGTAACTTATACTTAGCCTTTTTTGAATACACTTGGATATTGAAACAGTTAGAATCCAATGATTCTTCACTTAACTTGTCATCATTTCAGCATACTTAGAGGTATATGGATGATATACTGAATTTGAATAGCCCTCACTTTGTTGTTCATCTGAACAGATTTATCCAGCTAACCTAAAGATTGAACCCACTTGGATGGAAGGTCCTTCTTTGGAGGGTTTAAGGTAACAAAGACTACCTTCTCGGATATGAAAATTTCTATCTTTTCTCCTTTTACAGGACTCTTTAGGACTGAGTTTTCTTGGAAGAGAGACAAACTTAACCTCATTCATACAGAATTTGTAAAGAAAAACAGCAACAGACCTCAGAAAAGTGCCCTTAAATCCTTCTTAGGAATGGTGTATCTGATCTTATACTCATCTTCTGATGCTTTCGCTGCCTTTCAGGCAATTTGTCACCTTATGAAAAAATACACGTCAAATTGATTCTCAAACACTGAACTATTGACTACCATAAAGAATTTTCTCAGTAAAAAAGAATGGCATGGACTGATGACAAATATGGATACTATCATACAGCTTCTTAACTTTTGAAAACATCTGGATGAAGGGGGTCACCACTTGGTGGTGGCCCCCCCTCACCAAGTGGATGACCTTCCCTGGGACAGGGTGGGTCTCCTCTCTCTTTCTCTCTCTCTCTCTCTCTCTCTCTCTCTCTCTCTCTCTCTCTCTCTCTTTCTCTCTCTCCCTCTCTGTGTTATTGTTTCATAATATTACACTACCTCTTACAGCTATATGACTATACTTTTGATGAAAGAAAAACCTTCACATAGGAAAACTTGGATAAGAATTTTTGCTATAACCATTTCCCACATAGGCATTACTTTCTGTTCATGAGTAGCATGGCTATAGTCACTTATGACACATAAAGTGTGTGTAGGGACATATAATGTCCAGTGGGGTAGGACACTTACAAAGGGACATCTAATGCCCAGTGGGGTAACGACTTTCCACAAATAAACTGCGACCAATACACAAAGCCATAAACACCCTGCACAAATTCAAGCGCCAAGTGAGTGGGTGAAGCTTGGGAAAGAGGAAGGGTTAGTGCTGAGTCTGTGCAGTTGGGAGGAACTGTTTGACGTCAACATACAGAAACTGATGGGGAAACGTACGCTTGATGTGCAGCTGTATACGCTTGGGCCACTGAGTCCGTATATGACGTGGATGAGCCTGAATAGAAGGCGAAGGGCCAGTATGGTCTCCATGAAGAAGGGTTGTATGGGGCTGCCGGCTCTCTGGAACAGGGTATTGAAGACCTAGCACTATAAAAAGGTGAGGTTTCTTATGCTCACTTAGTTTCCTTGCAGCATCGCTTGTGTTTACCTTTTGTCATTTAGTGATTATATCAACTATCTATAACCCATACTGTGGGTAGTAGTATCAAATTCTAATACAAAGATGGCAACTGGTTGCTCTGCCGGGTCCTCTGAGGTATGAAGAATTGTAATTAGACATGTTTATTTGCCTGTCTCTAAGCATTTAAAGAAGTAGTACTCTCTTTGGAACTGCTTGGCAATAACCGAAACTGGTAATAAAGGCTTGTAGTACTCTATCATGGAACTGGTAACAGAATCCTCATGCTATCCCTGTCGCTCACTTAGTTTCCTTCTAGTATTACTGCTATCTATTCTAAGATATACACACATAGCTATCATATTGGACTTGAGTGATAATCTTCACCACGAGCATGGCTACTGGAAGAGCTGTCGAGACCTCTGAGGTACCGAGACAATTACTATGGTTGTTTTTTTTGTTACTCATGAGATCGTATATTCTGAGAATGGAATGCATATTTAATGCTACATAAAGAATGGATACACTTGTTTTGCCTACCTGTTTGCTTAAAAATACACGCTAAAGCGGCTACAAGAGTGTAAATACAGCTTACAAATATTCTGACGATCTGTGCTATGCATAGCAAATGCTAGATAGGAAACAGTTGCACTAAACTTTTCTCAGATTTGCATACTTTTCTGCGTAAAGTAGACACTAATGTTGATACTGGTGGTTGTATAGCTTACTGTAATGCTCAAGGCGTGGGCCTTTATGTAACAGTATAGTAGATCTAAGTCTATCTAAAAATGATATGGCACATGGCCTACCCTAGAGACTATGCAGAGACCTTTGTATAGACAGAAATATGTGCTTTTTTTAATTTAGACTCACATATCTTGAAGCTTATGCTGCATTAGAGACACTACTACTTGAATGATTGAGAGCAAGTCATGCGGATAATTGTCTATATTTATGTGAGATTGCCTATATCTATCAGCTATAGACACCTTGTATGACATGATAAGTAATTTTTTTTGAGATGGGAATGGGTGGATTGTTACTTCTTGTTATAATGATCAGTCGTGGAGATGATACCTCAGGCTTATCTTTCTTGAGTTATGAACTAATGATATCCTATGATCTAAGAAGTGAATGCATATTGAATACTACAAGGATACACTTAACTTGCTTCAGATTTGCCTACTTTTAATATATACTGGATACACTAAACGACCTTCAGAATTGCATGTTTTTGGCTTGAATATACACTCTAATGCTGCTGCTTATTGCTTCTCTGATAGTTTTTTTTTAAAAATTGAAGTGCAATAGCCCTATTCTTATGGCATATGGCTTACCTTGCTAACTATGCCATGAACACTATTGTACAGAAATAAACGTTTTTTGTTTTCGATTAGATTCACACATCTGGGTTTTTCGACTGCTTCAGTTATACTTCTATTTTGACTTGTTGAGAGCCTGCTATATGAAGGATATAAGCCATGATAGGTTTTTGCCTACCAGCTACCATTAGGTATAGTGATAAGACAATCCTTTCTGGGACAGTTTAAAGTGGATTTTAAATCTGTTTTTGGATAAAACTCAGACCTGAAACTGGTTAAATATATAGGATGCTCGGAAATGGTGAATACCTTGCTCCAAATGATGTCTCAAAAATGATCGCAAATACATGGCTATACCCCCTTGATCTGGTTATGCTTCAGGATGCGGATACTAACAGTAGTATATATGTTGAAAAGCTGCGAATCCTGCACTTTATTATGAATTTTTTTTGTCGGATATAAGAAGAACTTCTAAAAGAGTATTTTTTTTATAAATCTCTGAACAAAAACACTCTCATGC
This sequence comes from Adiantum capillus-veneris, assembly GCF_014529385.1. NCBI lineage: Eukaryota > Viridiplantae > Streptophyta > Polypodiopsida > Polypodiales > Pteridaceae > Adiantum > Adiantum capillus-veneris. The sequence goes on along the minus strand of NC_140940.1, from coordinate 73,537,245 downwards.
GATCTATGAGCAAGAAATGACAACTCAGGTTTCTGTTGTCTTTTGTCTTCTCAAATAGCTGGCAGAGAAAGGCCATTTTCCTGATCTGACAAACCATGATACTGGGTATGGGACTGTATCCTACTAAGGGTATTGGTAGAAATTGTTGAGCAGTCTTTCTGCTGTAATAAGAGCTTTGCTGGTATGATTTAATAACACTTTGCTTGGATGATAGTACACATATTTTGGATCCCCTTCTTATTCCCGGTTACCATATATCAATTGTGGGCATAATATATCGCTGGTGGAAAACAAATGTTTACATTGAAATGTTATACAACACTGATAGCAATACAGGACTTGGTTACTGGAAGGTAGCGTTTCTACTGTTGTTTTGGTAGGGAACTGATAATATATCTGTAGAAAATGATACAGAGGTGGGGTTTTCATTTGGTATATGGTATGGCTGAGGAGGGTAAACAAAGCTTTGATAACACTTTTAGTAATATTTTATGATTGTTTTGTTTGATATTGTGAAACGAGGTTTGGCAATGACACACGAATAGTGACTAGCATAAAGAGGTTTGGCTTCTTCGGATCGTATGCTGGAATCAAACTAGAAGTAAAAACCTATGTTCTGGTCTAAAAAACGTGAGATAGGTATTAAACATATAACTAACCAGGAAGGCTCATTAATGGGATACTTCTACATGCTTGGGCTCGAAAATCCAATTGATTAGGATTTGCTGGCTAAAAAAAGATTATCCCTAGCAACACTTGGCTAGCAATAATGGCATGGTCTATTGTAGTGAAAAGCAACATGTCTTGAATAGGTTTTATGATCTGTGAAACTAAAGCTTCCATTACTTGAATGAAAAGATGCTAGACTTGTTGGTCCTTTACTGCTTATTCTCTTTTTTTAGCAAAGTTAGGGTGACATGGATAACAACTAGGGCTACCCGAGTTACCTATAATGTTGTTTGGAAGCTAATCAATTGATTGTTTTCTTATTGTGGATGCAGGTAAGGGTGCTCTCTCTCTGGCTTTGCTTAAAGGAAGAAGTTGCTGTTACCTTTTTCTCTACCACTAGCAGGACCCCAGACACACTCTCTTCTAGCCTATTCTTTAAAAAGATGTATCGTTTTAGTGTGAATGACTAAATTGATATGTCTACTTTTTATAGAAGTTGTGGTTCTTGTACTTTTGTTGAGGTCTCATGTATTAATTTAGCCTATGTAGTAAAACTCTCTCTCTCTCTCTCTCTCTCTCTCTCTCTCTCTCTCTCTCTCTCTCTCTATTGGATCCCTATACATGGAGTGATATATAGGTTTCTTACTGGGGTCTTGATGGCTACCTAGTCTTCCACCCCTTATTCTAACTCATCGCTTGCAAAGAAACAATAATTTTAAGTTCAGTTCATGTGTATATGAGCAGCTGAACTTCACAAATAGTCGTGTTTTTCTCTCGCATGCAAGATGAGTATTGAATTACTTTTTCTTTGGAGAGTAAGCTCAACCTGTAACTTGTGTTATTTTGAGACATGCAGTAGGCATCGGCTTCAATTTAGCCACATTATATATATGTGTTTCCTTGCATTTGTAATTACAAAGCTCCTTCTTGACTCTACAAAGTTATGATCATAAACAAACATATGTAGAATGATTAACTTTGCTGAGAAAATAGACAAATGACTCTCAACGAGAATGTGCCAATAGTTTTTACTCATAAGTTGCTTTCATGACACGAGCTTCACGACGACTTGAAAAATGAAAAAAATACGAACTTGATAATGAAACCGGTTTTCAAAAGACAAGGAAAGATTTATTTGAGGCTGGATCTTTGCCAAGAGATGGACGATCCTGCACTAGGAGATGAAGAGAAACCACATGTAAAAACTAGTGACGATGATTAAAAAGGAGACATTTCAAGGGTTGATGCAATAGGTGTATTTATTAGCTTGTCTATACTAAAATCTATATGTTCTCAAGCCAGACTTTGCATCAATTTTACCATTAATAGCTTTTAGAATGTTATCATATTTAGTGTACGATTAAATCATCAATGAATTTAACAAGAAATTGTTTTTAGTGCTTTGTCTTTGAGAAATACTTTTGTAGGTAACGCTAAGTACAATGCTATCATATCAAAGAATTTTAAGGTATGCAATTTTTCAATGCAATTTGATAATCTCCCTCTAGCAAAATCATTTGAATTACCCCTGGTTAGTAATCTCTCTCTCTATGTAATATTAGATGGCTAACTTGTGTGATGACTAACCTTAACAACTCTCATTATCATCTGCACTTTGTATTTACAAGATTCATACATGAGCAACACTATTTTCATTCTAGTGATTTGAATTGAATTGGAATGGCTAATTTTCTACACATGTTAGAGCTCCTACGCATGAAGAGGGAAGGACTCTCTGCCCCACACCTTGTTATGGAAACTTATGGTTATTGACACGTGTTTCAGAGTGCCTAGGCCTCGTGAGGCAAGACTCTCCGCTTTGCAATATTGTGATATAAATTATGGATGTCGATACATGTATACTAGAGTGCCTATGCCTGGTAAGGAATGACTCTCCGTGGTTACATTATATGTGGAATTGGCCCACCACATTTGGTATGGATTGATATGGAAGGATATGATGAATTGGTATGGAAAGATGGAAGGATGACAAATGGTGATTAACTTGGAACAACATTTCTGACCAATGTTGCCCTCCGCACCTATGCATACTTCATTTTTCTAGTCACCCAATGTCAAGTAGCTATTTCCATTTTGCTCAAGTATATAACATCAAAATGATTGTAGTATATTGTATCACTATATAGCACAATCTGTAACTATATGAATGTAAACACTTTATACAAGTGCAGAGATGTATTTAGGCTATATAGTATGATTTAAGTATATAAGACTATATTCCTATATAGTTTATAGAACAATATAGCACTACTTAATAAATAGCTCTCCGTAAGTACACTGTTACATTATTAGAAGATATAAGCAGATGGCAATATAGTAGCACTATATAGCACACTCTATCTCTATATGCATTAAACAACTACCATATAAGTGTGCAAAGTGGTATAAATAGCTATATAGTTGCACATAACTATATAGCTACAACATGACTATATAGCTATATATCCCTAAATACTTTAGAGAGCAACTTAGCAGTACATGATTAGTATAAATAACACTATATAATTATACCTTAGTGGTATGAATATGTAAAATCTATATAAAGCACACATCAATATAGTGCAATATAGTTATGTCTTGCCATATAGTACTGTATAGCTATGTCTATGAAGTATTATTTAGTTTAATATTACCTAAAACTAATAAGTGCTACATATTCTTCTTCAAGACAACACAACTAAATATGTATTACACACATTGTTTCTACATAGGTATGCATACATGTACATAGCTATGTATTGTCCATTATAGCTCCACATTTTACTTCATAGATATGTGCCCCTGTGTATTGTGAATAATAGCTCCACAATTTACTACATAGATATGCATACTTAGTATATAGCTGTGTAATGTGCATTATAGTTACACACTTTACTACATACATTAGCACACATGCTTACGTTTTTTTGCACAACACAATAGCCACTACATCATTATAGGTGAGCTACAGCTCTAGACAACACAATATATATGTGCACATAGAATTATATAGTCATTCAGGTCTATAGATCACCATATTACTACAATTCCCCACATAACTTTGAGTGGTCATGTACCACTATAAGTAGATTGTCTTACCTTGGCTGATCTAGAGATCTTTGCAATGTGTCAATGCCAAATCCCCCAACATCCAACTTTGCAAGCTCCTCTTGCAACTTCAATGTACTAGGATCATTGGGATCCATGGTTGAAAGAAGGTTCTAGATGGTCTTTGCAAACACTTTGACCTCAACATGCCCTCCTCTTTGACTATACCGTGTTGAATTTCCTTAACCTCTCTTTTCTTGTCTTCAAAATGCGCTACCACCTTCTTCAAATTTTTCCCAACTCTTTCACGTATATCGTACAACACTATCTTTTCATGGTCATCAAACTGTAAGCAAGTAGGGACCACATTGGACATGGGTGATGCATGTTTTACTACACTATGCTTGGCCATATGTTCCATCTTTTAGAAGGAACTCAAGAATCTGTCTCTCTTTGCTTCAATCTCTCCTTTGGCCTCATAAGTACACATGCTAATGGCAGCCTCACACACCCAATTTACCTTTTGATGACCACTCTTTGTGGCCCCTGTGTAGTATTCCCATACAAAGCCTCACAAACTAGCTGGTGAGTTCTTTATTGAAGGGCATCTTCTAGTACACCTTGAGATGTAGCTCTAAGCTGCACACATAAGTGCCGATGAACCCAATAACACTTTACTTTTGTGCTTGGTCAAGGCTTTGCACAATAGAAAATTAATGCCCAATCCTCATCTGAAATGTCTTCCATCTTGATTTGCCCGAGGGTTGACAACCCTATCGAAACACCCATGGACCTCTTTGAAGTCATCCTCTATCTTGAAGAATTTTCTGTTGGGGTATAAAGCCCAATGTGGTCGCCCAGGTAAGTGGGCAGGCCGCCATGTATGTACACATATTCTTTTGTTAAAACCTAATAAGAACTCACTATGCTCTACACATTACAGTAGAGCGAGTTCACCATATCGTCGTGCTCTTCTTCTCGCACTCTCTCTCGCGTCGCACTTCCGCTCGTACTCCTTCAACTGGTATCAGAGCTCAGATCGAGGCTCGGGGCAGCACTACAGGAGGCTAGAGTCACCAACTCAGATTGGAGTGAAATTCGACAGGCGAAGACACGGCCCCATATCTTGTGGGTAAGCCCGAAGGCCTTGGTGTTGTCAGAATTTCATTCTGAGGTCATCTCGGTCACCGTTCGGCTTCGACAAAGGTCTGCGCAGGCCATTTTCGACTACGTGGTCTCGACGGGTGTAGATCCGACTCTGCAAATTTGGGGTTTTCGGCCTACGACTGCAGGTGCTGAGGATATCGACACTCCCAGAGTCTTGATTTGTGGCTGTCTACACATCGAAGGACGGCTCATAGTTCTTGGAGGCGTGTCACATACGACACGGGCGCATCTACACACAGACTGTAGGCGACATCCACTAGTTCATCAGGTAGCTTGTGTTTGCTGCTTGATATTCCAGATTTCATCCTGACATTGCAGGTACTTCCACATGGGATGTATTGTCAGAGATGATGTATGTTTGTTGAGGGTTTGCTGGCTGTGAGTCATGCAGCAAACAACCGCCGCAGCAGTTACAGCATATAGTGGGAAATTTGTGGATGTATGACTTTGTGGGAAGTCTATGTACTGTCAGATTTACTGCAGCCTTTGTTGAGGGTCGAGTGAGGTTTTATTGAGCTGGGGGATTCTCGAATGTTGAGATCCTTTCGGTGATACAGGTATTGGAGTGATCCCTCGAGCACCCTTAGATAGGCAGCTAGGATGTATTGACTGTGAGTTAGACAGTTGGGATTGCATCTTTGCTTTACTGCCGTTGAGGCATTGTCGTAGTCTATGCTTACAGGACAGTGACAGGACAGTGAGAGACAGTACAGGTGCAGGACAGGTTTACCCGCAGCTTACAGTGTCAGAGAGACAGTGTTTTTTGAGCTGTTTTTTGGTCTGTTTTTGAGTACACCATAGCCATTTTACAAAGGAGACTCTGCCGAAATTTATGCAGAATCTGAAGCTTTCTTGGTTCATTTGACAGGTTGATATTGGTTCAGAGGTCAGTTTATAGGGAAAACTCTGCCGAATTTTTCCCAGGAAAGTAAACCATTGTGAAGCGTAGCTATGGCTGGATCACATGACACTGCTCTTTACAATATCAAGAAGCTGGATGGAACCAATTTCCCATTGTGGAAGAAGCAGATTTGGCACGTGTTGGTACAAAAGAAGCAGATAAAACCTATAAAGTTCAAGGGGATAAAACCAGAAGATATGGACGAAGATGAATGGAGCGAAATGGATGAATTGGCACTTTCTACCATTATGCTGACTTTGGCAGAAAGCGTTTACTTCAATGTAGCAGACGAGATGTCGGCTTATCAAGCATGGTTAAAGCTGAGTGATCTTTATGAGAAGCAGAGTGCAGCTTCACAGGTATACTGGCTTAAGAAGCTTGTTGACTTGAAGATGAAAGAAGGGACACCTATGTCCAATCATCTGAATGAATTCAACACAATCTATAGTCAGTTGTCAGCTCAAGGTGTCAAGTTTGATGAACCTGTTAGAGCTATGTTCCTGTTGATCACATTGCCGGAAAGTTGGGACACTTTTCGCACAACTTTGAGTAATTATGCACCTCCAGATGGTTTGAACATAGCAGGTGTAGAAGGAAGTCTGCTTACTGAAGAAACCAATAGAAAGACAATGGACAAAGGCAAAGGAACAGCCTTAGTTGTCAGGGGAAGGACCAAAGAAAAGTACAAAGGTGGAAAGAGGAATCAGTCTCGTAGCAAGTCCCGCAGTGCTAAAGGCAAGAGTGACATAGAATGCTACCATTGTGGCAAGAAGGGTCACATGAAAAGAGACTGCAGAGAATGGAAAGCAGAAAAAGGCAAAGAGAAAGCTGAAGACCATGGTGAGAAGAACAAGTCCTCAGTGAAGATTCAAGAAATAAATGTGACAAACACTGTTGCAGAGGATGACAGTCTAGTGTCAGGAGACATCTACTTCTTGAAGAATACAATGGACTCAGCTCTTCTTACAACATTTGATGGAAATGCAATGAGTGACTGGATTATAGACTCAGGGGCATCACTTCATGTGTCTCCAAACAAGGAGTGGTTTACTTCTTATGTGACCACTAAAGATCATGTTCGGCTAGGCAATGGGCAGACATGTGAGATCTTAGGTGTTGGAGATGTTCAATTGAAGTTTCAGAATGGCTCTTCTTTCACGCTGAAGAATGTGAGACATGTTCCCGCAATTACAAAGAGCTTGATCAGCACAGGTTTACTTGATGATGCTGGCTACGTCACCACTTTTGGACAGAACATGTGGAAAATATCCAAGGGTTCTATGACAGTAGCACATGGAGTAAAGTCTGGAGGACTTTACATGATTTATGTATCAAATGTCTCTAAAAATGTAATCAATGTAACCGAGCAGCCGAACGTTTCTTTGTGGCATAGCCGGTTAGGACATATGTCCAAGAAGGGAATGGAAATCTTGTCTCGTTCTGGTTATTTGCCTGGCTTTTTATTTAATGATTTTGAATTCTGTGAACATTGTCTGTATGGTAAGCAAACACAGCAGCCACATAAGCATAGAAGCAGTAGAAGAGATACACAGTTGGCACTTGTTCATAGTGATTTGTGTGGACCTATGCCCAACCTATCTCTAGGGGGAGCTTCTTACTTTATGCCACCTATTGTGCGTAGATCTGGACGTGTCACGCGACCTCCTGATAGGTTTGTTCCATCTATGAATTATGTCATGTTGACTGATTGCAATGAGCCTTCATGTTACAAGGAAGCAATGCAAATGAAGGACTCCGGGTATTGGCAATTGGCCATGCAGTCAGAGATGACAGCTCCGCATAAAAACAAGACATGGAAGGTAGTTAAATTGCCACAGGGCAAAAAGGCTCTACCTTGTAAATGGGTTTACAGGTATAAGATCACCGCTCATGATAGTCAGCCAAAGTACAAAGCAAGGCTTGTTGCCAAGGGCTTTAAGCAAGAACAAGGTATTGACTTTGATGAAGTCTTCTCTCCGGTGGTCAAGATGACTACATTGAGATGCTTTCTTGCATTGGTTGCCATATTAGATTTGGTGTTGCACCAAATGGATGTCAAGACAGCGTCCTTGCATGGTGATTTAGATGTGGAAATTTACATGCAGTAGCCAGAAGGGTTTGTTGAGAAAGGCAAGGAAGATTGGGTATGCCAGTTGTTAAAGAGTCTTTATGGCTTAAAACAATCACCGAGGGCATGGTACCATAAATTCCACAAGTTTATGTTTTCTCAAGGCTACAAACGTAGTGAGTTCGATCACTGTCTATATACAAAGAAGGCTAAGGATGGTAGTTGGCTGATCCTTATTTTGTATGTGGATGACATGTTGATTGCTGGCAAGCACTTGGAAGAAATTTCAGCTTTGAAGTCAAAGATGGCAAAATCGTTTGACATGAAAGACATTGGTGAGGCAAGTCATATACTTGGTATGCGCATTGAGAGAGACAGATCAAAGAAGTTGATTTGGTTATCTCAAACAGAGTATATTGACAAGGTTTTGCAACGTTTCAATATGGAGAAGGAAAAGGCACTGAGTGTTCCATTGCCACCATATGTGAAACTTAGCAAACAAGATTGTCCTGTGTCTGAGGAAGAACAGGCTGAAATGGATAAGATTCCATATGCGTCTGCAGTGGGTAGTTTGATGTATGCAATGATTGCTACTCGCCCAGACATTGCATTTGCAGTGGGAGTAGTAAGTCGATACATGTCAAACCCAGGCAAGAAACATTGGGAGGCAGTGAAAGGAATATTGAGATACCTGAAAGCTACAAAGAGTATGTGTATATGCTATGGAAGTCAGGAGCTAAGTGTAAAGGGTTTTACAGACTCAGATTATGCAGGTGAATTAGACAACCGAAGGTCTACGTCAGGGTATGTCTTTACATTGGCTGGTGGAGCAGTATCATGGCGTTCTAGATTACAAGATTGTGTTACTCAGTCTACTACAGAGGCTAAATATGTTGCAGCATCAGAGGCATGCAAAGAATCAATTTGGCTTAATCGACTAGTAACAGATTTGGGAATCAAAGAAGAGATGCCTGTGTTATATTGTGATAGTCAAAGTGCTATACAATTGGCTCGCAATCCAGTTTATCACTCAAAGACAAAGCATGTGGATGTGAAGTATCATTTCATCAGGGAAATGCTCGAGGATAAGCAACTTCAGCTTGTCAAAGTTCACACCACAGAAAATCCTGCTGATCTACTTACAAAAGGACTTCCCTCAGAGAGCTTTGCGCATTTTCGCAAGCAGTTAGGTGTAGGGTAGTACATCACTTGTATATTAGCTTGTATAGTAGCTTCTCTCACACTTAAAGTACCACATTGGATTTTAAGTGGGAGGTTGTTGGGGTATAAAGCCCAATGTGGTCGCCCAGGTAAGTGGGCAGGCCGCCAGGTATGTACACATATTCTTTTGTTAAAACCTAATAAGAACTCTTTATGCTCTACACATTACAGTAGAGTGAGTTCACCATATCGTCGTGCTCTTCTTCTGGCACTCTCTCTCGCGTCACACTTCCGCTCGTACTCCTTCATTTCCAAGGCCCATTAAAATGGAGCTCATGAAGGTTTAAGGACCTTGGAGGACATTGCACTATCTTAGTTCGCATGGGAGTGCGTTTGGCTAGAACCTTTTGTCTATTGGAGTGGCTTGGTTTTATCCGATTTTCGGTCATAGCCTATATCTTCTTGTCGGTGACTTCCTGCAACGCAGAGTTAAATAGACAATGAAGCGCCTGGTGCTTATGTGTGTGTGTAAATGTGACCTGAGGATAAAACTTGTGGTGTATGAGGCTTCTTGTTTTATGGAGAAACTCAACCATCAACAATGAGGGCAACACACAGACATTCCATGCACAGAGATGTACTGCTCGACATTGTTGTATGGCACATGTATGTGTAACTATAATAAGTGATGTGCATGCATATGCAAAACATAGTACATACGAGACCTGCTTACACCGCTTCTCAAGGTTATCTGACAAAGATAGTCTTGTCATGTGGATTATTCTTTGCGTACGTACTTAGCCTGCACTTGAACAATGAATCTTTGTGTGATGTGTGTGTGTGTGTGTGTGTGTGTGTGTGTGTGTGTGTGTGTGTGTGTGGAAATGTGACCTGAGGATAAAACCTGCGAGTGTATGAGGCTTCTTATTTTATGGAGAAACTCAACAATCAACAATGAGGGCAACACACAGACATTCCATGCACAGAGTTGTACTGCTCAACATTGTTGTATGACACATGTATGTGTAACTATACTGAGTGATGTGCATGCATATGCAAAACATAGTACATACGAGGCATACTTGCACTCCTTCTCAAGATTATTAGACAAAGATAGTCTTGTCATGTGGATTATTCTTTGCATACGTACTTAGCCTGCACTTGAACAATGAGATGATAGAAAGTGAGCTCTCAAAACACTCGTGTGACTTGGGTGCACAAAACGATTAATATTTTTTTGAAAATTTAAAATCTTGGATGCCCTTTAATTTCCAAGAAGGACCGTGGCTTGCCTCATATTTGCCTCCAAAATTTTTGATTATATAGCACACTCTCCCTTTACTTTTTAGAATACAATCCACGCTCTTGTTAAAAGAGAGTTTTATTGGTGTGGAATGTATAACGATGTCCTAAAATATGTGGTTAAATGTAATAAATGCCATATCAATAAGGCTAAAAGGCTTAAGATGGGAAGACTACTCCATCCATTTACATTCCTTCAGGGAAATGGGAGAGTATCTCCATGGATTTTATAGGGTGATCACCTAGAACACAAAGGGGCACAACTTTGTCTAAGTAATAGTGTATAGATTAAGACGGCTAGGTTTATTCCACCCAAATCTAATGTTAAAACTCCTAAATTGCTAGTTTATTTGTAGAAAATCTCTACCAATAGACATTGTGTCAGGATAGGGACAAGAGGTTTAATAACCATTTTTGGAAAGTTGTCTTTAAGAAGTTGGACACTAAACTAAGCACGAGCACAATTGAGCATCCTCAAATGGATGTTCAAACTGAAAGGGTTAATCAAATCCTAGAAGATATGCCATGAGCATATGCAAGTACTTACTAATTTGGAAGAGTACTTACTTATAGTAGAGTTTACATATAATAGTGCCAAGCACTCTTCCACCGGATATAGTCCATTCATATTAATGTATGGGTTTTAGCCTAGAGCTTCTTATGCATTAGACTACAGAAGGAAAAATTTCAGGCAACTAAAGATTTTCTAGAAGATATGAATGAAATGCTCAAACTTGCTAAAGATAGTATTAAAAAGGCTCATGACATAGCAAAGACATATATTGATTAGCATAGAAGGCCTTTTACCTTTGAGAAAGGGGAGAAAGTCTATTTGAAAGTGCCTAAAATGAAAAGTCTGAAACCATGAAGAAGGGACCATGTCACAAATTATCACCAAGGTATTGTGGACATTTCACAATACTAAAAAGTTTTGGAGATATGTCTTATAAACCTCAATTAACAGAGACAAGTGGCATGCATATAATATTCCACATTAGCACACTCAAAAGAAGGGGAACGGTCACGGAGTGAGCTCAACGAAGCGAGCTTTGGAGCGAGCTTTTTTTTTTCCATCCCACCACCACTACCTCCCATTGCCGCCCCTTAGCACCTATCACCACCCACCACCCTAGCCCACCACTGGTGGTTAGTAGTGCTAAATTATTGCGACCATGTGTCACCCCTACTCCTACCACCACCACCCCTCCCTTCAGTGGAGTAGCCAAGGACCTCTCCTCTCTCTCTCTCTCTCTCTCTCTCTCTCTCTCTCTCTCTCTCTAAAAACCCAAAAAATAGCGATTTTGCTAGTGCCTTTGCATTTTTTTTTTGAAAAATCAGACCCTCTCACCGCTCCCCCTCTCTCCCTCTCATGATTCCTCCAACCCATTCCCCCTGTTCTCTCTCTCTCTCTCTCTCTCTCTCTCTCTCTCCAGCCCCTCTTTCCACTCTCTGGCCCCCACCTCTTGCTCTATGTCCTCCCCTCCCTCTTTCCTAGTTCCGATCCTTCCCCTTCCTCTCTCTCTCTCTCTCTCTCTCTCTCTCTCTCTCTCTCTCTCTCTCTCTCTCTCTCTCTCTCTCTCTCTCTCTATCAAAAAACGCAGTCATTTTTTTGACCTAGTAGACAACAGTCCACTCTTTTGATCATAACTTCTTCATCCGAACTCCGATTTGGGTGATCTATAGCCTCAATCGAAGAGCACAAAGTCCTCTACGCATTGATGTAAAGACATAAATTTTCAGAGTTATGGAAGGCGTTTTTGTAGCAGCATTTCTGAAGTGAACAGGTTCAACAAAATTGATTCTCATCTCCTATTTTACATACAATGTCTTCCGACACTCGCAAGGGTTCTTCTTCTTCAACAAGGTCCACAACCATTGTGAAAAATGATCCAAAATCTCCTAAGTGTGGAGATAGCAACACAACCACCCAACCAACGACATCGAAAACCATGATCATGGCGTACTTGGTATCATTGCAAGAGAACGTAAACAAACAAGGCGAAGACTTACGAGCACTTGCAATGGAGAATGGCACACTAAGGGTACTTGTGGTTGAGAATGAGAATCTCAAGAGGACACTTGAGATGCAAACAACACGTTTGATGCAACTTGAAGAGGAAGTCAAGGAATGTAAACGCTCTTTTGTGGACTTGAATGCTTTGAAGGAGCGGATGAGCAAAGTAGAGCATGACCATGTATTGAAAGAGGAGAAATTTGACACTATGAGCCGGGATGTATGCGACATGAAAAATGTATGCACAAACAAGTCTTGGGCTGATGTATGTGGTAGCAATGTGGTTTCTAATTCCTCACTCATGCAAGCTATGGTTCAAACAAAAAATGTTGAGAATGTGGATGTGGAGGAGTTGAAGGAACGGGAGCGACGTTCCAAGAACATTGTTATTCGTGGAATTCCCGAAGAGAAGTTAGAGACACCTCCTTCTCTTGCCATTGTTATTGAAGATTTCTTCAAAACCCACTTTGGCATGTCCGGAGTTATGGTCTATGGAGCACATAGAGTGGGGAAGCAAGGAGCTCCTCGCTCCGGAGAACGGCCAATTGTATGCACCATGCCGGATGAGACCAAGCGAAAGATTATCCTTGATAATAGTTGGATCTATTTGAGGGATACAAAATGTTTTGTATGTGAAGATCGCACTATTAAGCAACAAAATATGCGTCGCAAGGCATATGAGGAAAAGAATAATAAAAACAAGGAGATCTCTCATGAAGAAAATGTGCCCAAGGAGGAGGAAAGTCTCTCAAGCAAATAGGGATGCGTGACCTATGAGATCGAGTTACAATTGAAAATATGCTTTTGGAATTGTATGGATACCCATGGAATGCGGGGGTTGGCATTGATGAACTAACAAGCAAAGCCGATGTTGTACTTCTTGTTGAAACTTGGGAGCATGATACACAAAGGATTAACGGCTTGGAGGATTATAATGTACATTCATTGATGTGGTCAAAGAATCTCAAGCAACGAAGAGGACAAGGAGGGTTAGCATGTATGGTTAAGAAAGGATTGGAAGATTTTGTATCAATTGTGAAAGATAACAAGTACAAACGTTATGTATGGCTGAAAATTATGACACCAAAAAGAGCACCCATTTTTGTAGCCGGTTGCTACATTCCTCATCATGATTCTCCCTTTTATGCTTGCATGGATAGAGATCAACCATTTTTTGATTTGGAAGAGGACATTGCTTATTTCAAAGGTGAAGGTGATGTTATTGTATTTGGGGATATGAATGCTCGCACAAAAACATTGCAACATGATACTCAACAATTTGATATGCCATACATTTCAAGGGAGTTGGAGGAAGTTCACTTGTATGATCGTACTTCAATGGATGAGAAAGAGCCGGATCACTATGGAAAGTTACTTTTACACACGTGTAATAGCACGGGTATGCTCATTGCCAATGGTGTATCTTTGTGGAGTGGAACCAATGGATTTACATGTAGGAGACATAATGGGGATAGTGTGATTGACTATATGCTACTCTCTGAATCCATCATGTATCGCATAAAGAGTTTTATGTTTGGTCAATGGACCCCGGAATCCGACCATCGCACCTTATGTATTGACCTTTCATGTGGAGAAGCAACTAAGCATGATAATCTTAGCCAAAGGAAAGAGAAGTTATCACTATGTATGGATTTCAAACGGGCACCAATGTACATTGAAATGGTTGAGCAAAAATTATGGATGACAAAGCTTCAATGTGATGCACCATTGGAAACTAAATGGGAAGCTTTCAAGAAAGCTATTCGTTCTTGTGCGGAAGAATGCTTTGCCATAAAGCATCTCCATGGTATCAACAAAGATAGATCATGCAAAAGGTGGTTTGATAAAGAATGTCAAGATGCTCGAAAGTCCTTGATAAAGCTTGATGCAACTATGGACAAAGACAACTATCAAAGTCATTTGCATACATACAAGGCATTGATTCAAAAGAAGAGAAGAAGATGGGAAGTAAAGCAACAAGAATTTCAAGTCCAAGAAAAGGCACATGCATCTGGAAGATTTTGGAGAAACATGAGAGGCAAGCGGGTTGAGAATTTTGGTAACTTGAGTCTAGTGGATATGTACACACATTGTAGGCAATTATATGAGCAAGCAAATACTTAAAAAATGCCATTTTATGGTTCACTCCCATGTATGCCGTCTTTTTTTACTATTGAGGATGTATGCGGTGGGCTTGAAAAGTTGGCCACTCGCAAAGCGGGAGATCTTCAAGGTATCAATCCGGACATGATCAAATGGACGGGAGATTTCACTCATGAGTGGATGTGTGATATGTTCAACCTTGCACTTCAACATGGTATGCCTTATGATTGGAGTACTAATTGGGTTAAGCCTTTGCATAAAGGAGGGGATGTAAAGAATGTAAGCAACTACCGGACTATAATGATTGGGTCTCTTATGGCAAAGTTGTTTGGGTGCATAATGGAGATGAAATTGAGTGATTGGGCTGAAGAGAATGACAAGCGTGCAAAGGGACAAGCGGGTTTTCGTCGATGCCATAGCACCATTGATCATCTTGTCACTCTTCGTGTTCTCATGGAGGAAAGTCGGTTGAAAGGCAAGCGATTGTATTGTTGTTTTGTGGACTTTAAGAAAGCCTTTGATATGATTCCACGTAACAATTTGTGGAGAAGGATGGAAGAACTCCAAGTGCCAAGTGAGTTTATGCTTGCGGTTTCTCGAATCTATGAGAAGGTGATTTGTCAATTGCGCATGGGAAGAGAAATTTCAAAAAAAATTGTAAGCACTATTGGGGTTAAACAAGGATGTCCATTGTCACCAACTCTCTTTGGTCTATGCATCGATCAATTGGAACAAATGGTACTTGACTTTATGCAAGAAGAAGGCATTGAAGAGGTCACTATTTGCAATGCGGTAATCATGCTTTTGTTGTATGCGGATGATGTAGTGCTTCTAGCACACACTTTAGAAGATGCACAAAAGCTTATGGTTCTCCTTGAGAACTTTTTCTTGCATAGTGGGCTGATTGTAAATGAATCCAAAACAAAGGTCATGCTTGTGAAAACCAACCATAAGGAGAAGCCATGCATTGTGTACAACAACGAGACACTTGAAGTTGTTGAGAGCTTTAAGTACCTTGGCCTTGAGGTTCCATCCAATCACAAGTGGCATGAATGTGCTATGCGTCGTTTGGAAGTGGGAAAGAGAGCATATTATGCATTTGAGAACATGTGTAATGCGGGAAACATCAAGTGTTGGGTTCTCAAGAAGTATCTTTTTGATGCATTGGTGACACCGGTTCTTCTTTATGGAGTTGAAGTGTGGGGCGGGAGCATCTCAAAGTCTACTTGGAAAGAGTTTGAGAATGTCCAAAAGCGTTTTCTTACAAACTTTCTCCAAGTTAAGACACAAACACCATATATGCTCCTACTTCTTGAGTCGGGATCTCTTCCAATTGAGGTTATGGGCATGGAAAGGGTTGTGGAGTACATGATAAAGATGCGTCAAAACCCCACATCGACTTCCTACAATTGCATGGGAAGCAAGCAAAAAAGTTCAAAAGACGCATAAAAGCAAGATCTTGAGCACGGGATGGATGCAAGACATAAAGAAGTGGTTTGGGAGATGGGATGCATTACACTTGCTACATGATGCTTCAATTGACTCTCAAGTGAATGAAGCTTTTCTACAACGCCAATGTATTACGGCTTGGGAGAAATCCGGTGGGTCACGCTTCATACATTACACCACCTATATTGCCTCCAACTACAAAACCATGTTCTTCGCTGAGAGAGGAAACCGTACTCACACTTACATGCTTGAGCCTATTCCCTTGTCTGCGATACGCACTATCGCAGCAATTCGGCTTAGCTCCCATTTTCTTCGATGCGAGATAGGGCGTTGGGGCAATGGAGAAGAGTCAAATCGATTGTGCACATTATGCTCACTGCAAGTTCGAGAGTCTGAGTACCACACACTACTAGAGTGCTCAGCTTTTGATCACATCCGAAATTGCGTCTCTCACATTTTCAGCCATAACTTAGACCTACACACTTTCCTCTCCCAGCCAAAGTGTGGGCTCTCCATTGCGACTCTCATCACTACAATTTTGGAGCATCGAGAGTCACTCATCAGCCATACACATACTACATCACATGTAACTTTGGTCCCATAGGTCATATTTGACCTCTGAGGACGATAATAAAATCTATCTATCTATCTCTCTCTCTCTCTCTGCCCCCACCACACCACCCCTCGAGTCCCTCCAATCCTAGAGAGAAATATAACAAAATGAAATGAATTGTTATATCAACTAAAATGGAATGAAATGCTATATTAAGCATTTTCACAAGGCAAAAATGACCTACGAGACCAAACTGATACAGTCTTGGTGGATCTAATGCAATGCATGGGTACAAAGTAAAATGAGAGAGAGAGAGAGAGAGAGAGAGAGAGAGAGAGAGAGAGAGAGAGAGAGAGAGAGAGAGAGAGAGAGAGAGGGAAGGGAGGGGCCAGCGGGGGAGGGAGAGGTAGATATATTATTATCATCCTCGGATGTCAAATATGACATATGGGACCAAAGTTACATGTGATGTAGTATGTGTGTGACTGATTCAGTGATTCTTGATGGTCCAAAACTGTGATGAGAGTTCCAAAATTGTGGTGATGAGAGTCGTAAAGGAGAGCCCACACTATGGCTGGGAGAGGAAAGTGTGTAGGTCTAGGTCATGGCTGAAAATGTGAAGGAAGTAAGTTCGGATGTGACCAAAAGCTGAGCATTCTAGAAGTGTGTGGTACTCAGACTCTTGAACTTGTAGTGAGCATAATGTGCACACTTGATTTGACTCTTCTCCATTGCCCGAACGCCCTTTCTCGCATTGAAGGGAGTAGGCGCTAATCAGAATGACTGTGATATTGTGTATCGATGACAAGGGGATCGGCTCAAAATTGTGAGGGTGAGAGAGGGGAAGTGTATCGTTAAAAAAAAAAAGACGAGCTCATGCTGTCCAACACCCCCCCCCCCCCGGTGCGCGCTCCCTCTCTTTCTCTCTCCCAGTCTCCTACTCTCTCTCTCTCTCTCTCTCTCTCTCTTTCCACCTGCCTTCCCTTTATCTCTCTCTTCCTCCCAATCCCCCCCTCTCTCTTCCCCTCCAACTATCACTCTCTCTTTCTCTCCCCCTCTCCCCCTCTTTTACAAAAAAAGGGAGGCACTAGAGTGCCTTGTTTTTTTTTAAATAGCTCTCTCCACCCACTCTCTCTCTCTCTCTCTCTCTCACACACACACACACACACACACACACACACACACACACACACACACACACACACACACACACTCACTAAGACGAGAGGGAAGGGCATGGTGGCAAGGAAGGAGGGAGAGAGAGAGAGAGAGAGAGAGAGAGAGAGAGAGAGAGAGAGAGAGAGAGAGAGAGAGAGAGAGAAGGGAGTAGGAGAGAGGAGGACTTTAGGGAAGGGATGGTAGTTTCTAGAGGAGGAGCTGGAGGAAGGGAAGGTGGTTAGAGGAGCAGATTGAGAGAGGAGGTGGAGGAGAGGAAGGATGTTGGAGGAGGAGGAGGAAGGGAAGAGGAGGAAGCACATGGGCGGCGAGAGGAGGAAGGGGAGGTAGAGAGGGCTGCCCATTAAAAAAAAGCTCGCTCGAAGACCTAACTCCAAAAGAAGTTGGGTCAATTTGATAATCTTATTCAAGATGATCAGAAAGTGAAACTCATAGATACTTAATCTCTTTCACATGAGCCAGAGAAAATACTAGACACTAGAGTTAAAAAAAACTAGAAATACAATTTATAAAGAGTGTCTAGTTAAGTCGAAAGATTGTGCTGAAGAGAGTTTAACATGGGAGCGAGTAAGCATTATGCAAAAAAGATTCCCCAACTTTAGGATTTTTCCTTCCAAAGAAATTCTCAAGGGCGAAAATTATTCTTCGGGGGGGTTATGTGAAATACCCTATATTGGGGCACTGCACAAGGCACACACCTCTTCGAGCTAGAGGTCACGATCGGGTGAATGCCCTCTTGAGTTGTTAAATAGAAGATAAAGGAACAAGTGTCAAGAGGAGAGGGTTGAACCCCATGCAAGACGGTGCTCACCCAACAACCATGAAAGGGTTCGAGGCGGATGCTTCTGTGTGGGTGTGTGTTCTCGGCAAAGCTCTATAGCTCTCTCTCTCTCTCTCTCTCTCTCTCTCTCTCTCTCTCTCTCTCTATATATATATATATATATATATATATATATATATATATATATATATATATATATATATATATATGTGTGTGTGTGTGTGTGTGTGTGGGGGGGGGGGGGGGGGGGGGGGGGGGGGGGGCGGGGGGCTACGCCACTTTAGAGTTGCACGCTTGGTGAAGAGGTTGGTTACGTGATTTAATACAGGGATCGAGATAGTAATCTAGCAGACGACATATGAAATGCTTATGAGAGAAGTGCTTGTGGATAACTAGCTCTCAGTGTCGTAGGGGATGCACTCCAAACAATGTCACCCATAACAGCTTGTTGGATGGCATGTTAAAGGAAAAGGAATTTACCATATCTCTTGCTCAACTGTTGGAAATGACATCAAATTCGAGTACTCGTGTGAAGATGGGCTAGAAGCTTAAGTTCAGAATTGCAAGACCAATACACTCTAATGTTGTTAGAGGCCAGGGAAGTTGACAAGGCTTTTCCATCCTAAAATTAGATGGAGTAGAGGGGATGCACCCTAGATATCATCACCCACAACAACTGGTTAGATGGCATGCTTTTTGGGATTATCATCATAGAGGATGATGAAAATGGCTCTTCTAGGCGACCACTAAAGAACAGATTTCACCAAAGGGATGGGAAACAATGTAGCTAATTGCATCAAGGGACTTGGATGTAAGGGATTACCCCAATTATGATGTTGATGGATCTAGACTCTTGTATAAAAGCAAAGGCACTAAAGAGGAGCTTGAAATTGAGCTCGATGAGGATGAACAAGCCTTCTTAACAGGGCAAAAAGGTACTTAATCGATATATTATGTGTGAAAATTGTAAGAAATCCAAACAATTCACTTCAAAGACATGCAATGACAAAATCTTCTTTAGACAAAGAGAGGAAAGAGTTGAAAGAGTAGCAACAAAGGATCATGCTTCGTAATCGTGCTTGGGAAGATCCCATTCAAAAATTAGGAGAGTGGTACTTGACTCAATAACTTTGTGGTGTAGGACTCTCTAAGTATGAATCCCGGAGGAACTATTAGTTGCACATAACCTCGAAGAGTGGCTACACTGTTTCTAGCCAACAGGGTTGGAAAAGAATTTGGTTGTAAGCTTGGCAAAGAGGTTGGTTCCATGTTTAGGTTTGAGGATTGCAAGGTTCTTGAGATAGAAATCAAGCATATGACAATTGGAATGATTCTGAGAGGAGTGCTTATGGATGGCAAGTTCTGAGCGAGTTCTCAACGTATTCTACTATCATTCTTGATGAAGCACATAAAAAAACAACACATGATGATGTCCTCTATGGAGCTGCTGAAGGACCTAGTAAGGCAACGAAAAGATTTGTGTTTTATAATTATCTCAACTTCACTTGATGTCAATAAGTTTTTTGGTTATTTTTTTAACAATAACATTTTCACTATCCTTGGAAGGGCGTTTCCTTGTCTAGATTCAACAACCAGAGAGTAACTATCTAGATGTTGCACTTATTAATATTATGCGTATACATTTAACTGAGCCACAATCTGATAACCTTCTCTTTTCAACACAACGGGAAGATATTGATATAGCGTGCCATATCTTGTATGAGAGAATGAAGGGCTGGGTTCCAATGTTGGAGAGCTCATTATACTCCCAATTTATTTTCCCTTCCTAGGTTGGTTCATCCTCATTGAGCGCAATTTCAAGCTCCTCTTAAGCAACTTATCCTACATACAAGAGTCCAGATCCATAGCAACATCATAATTGGGGTAATCTCTGATATCCAAGACCCCTAAAACCTGCAAGCCTACCTTTGTAAGAACCCTAGGAGCTAGAGACCTGGATCCTCCACCCAACCGCCCATACTTATAGGCTCTTAGCCCTAGGATCCCCTGTCCACACTGCTAGCTGGCCCGTGGCCGCGGTCCGTGACTCCCCTTTAGGGTAGGGCCCTGCCCGTAGGACCCGTGTCTTGACATTACTCCCCCCCTTGGAAGAGTTTTCGTCCTCGAAAACACAAGTGGTGGTATCTTCATAAGAACACTAATGTTTTCCACCGTGGAATCCCTCATGGATCCAACGGTTTGTTGAACCAGAACCCGATTCATTGGGAGGTTCAATGAAATCAAGAATAACATCTTGATTTTCCACATTGTTGTCCCTGTACAACCGTATTGGTTAACCGACCCATAACCAACATAATGTGAAGACTCCATTTAAAACTCACTTGAGTATGTTAAACGAGTTATCCTAACTAAGAGGTGTCTAAATGCATACCCAAGTTTCAGACTTTCTGAAGGTACTTGAATGTGCAATATAACCTCGGCTCATCTTTCCATGAAAGTACTATGCTGACATATTCATCAGCAGTAACCAAGTCCTTGACTTGCTATGGTTTCTTGCCAGTAGCCAACCTCATCAAAACTGATGATTAAGGTTGATAACTTGAGAATAACAAGCAGAGACTAAAACTAGCCGTAACATGCCTGCAAACTCCAAACCAGAAAGGTAACCGATCCAGTTGTTTCGCTTCTTGCTGATGTATGCACTTAGCATATCCTTTAGCATGGTTTACTAACCTATGCACTTTGCATATCCTTTAGCACTAAATAGAATGCTTGTAAGCTGCCCATCCTACGCGGGATAATTGCATGCCGCTCCGAATAAATTTGTGTTAAACATTAGGGCCCATAACACCTAGTGTGCATGCATTTAACACAAACATATCCGAACCGCAATTCCATGACGAGACTTTCCACTGTACTTACGTGAAAATCTTGCAACAAAAGTTGGACCATAATAGAATGTGACAACCCGGTCACACCTAGGAACCAACCATGAGACCTTCTCATGAACTTAGCATACTTTGCTATATGTAGAAACAACCCTTCGTTAAGGTGGTTTCACAGCACTTGTAATCACAACAAGTCTGTACTTAGTACCCGACAATTTTTGGCCACTGAAATTGTACCTGATACTGTGTGCTTCGAATGGTCTAATGAACGGATGTGACCAGCACCTAGGGACTTCTTCGCGACACATCATTAAGAATTGGGCGCCAGTGTCAGTCCCAGAGACTCATATTCTCCACATGTGGAATATGTCTCAAGTAAGGATGTCAGGAAAAGTGACATCCATCAAGTACGAGTTGTACTTGTGTGTGGAGGTAACTGATAACACTCTGCGACAAGAGTGAGAGGGACCCTCATTATCATGCTCCACACTGGCTAAACCGAACTCCTTGAGTTCCTAGACCATGTTGTATCCCATGTGACAACATGTGCCAAATTGAACCCTACAAGTAGGTTCGTAACATCATAAGGCAGAAAGGTAGATTGAACACTTGGTCCAAAATACTTTGTGCCGACATGCCCTTGGCATGGCTTTGTAACATTCAAGCTTGCTTATATGTCTTGAAAAAAAAACCAAGCAAAGCATACAAAAAATGGAATAACACCAAATCAATAGATGCGTACCTGGAGATTTGAACATAATGTTCACTTACTCGTATGCAAACGGAGAGGAGCACATCTCCTACCTGAACAAACAAACAATATTGCACTGGGAACCGTGGGTGTTGCCTTCACAATCCAACCCCTTTGGTTAAAATCTACGTAGTCAAACCCCTTGGTAAGACCCTTCGTAGAAACTGCTCAAGTAGCAGTTAACGGTAACCAACATAGTTAACCGTGTAGGTTGATTGAAATCAACTTGAAAACTGTGTTCGTCTGCTACCGCGTGGTAGATTGCAGAATTCTTTCCTTGAAAGTATAACTGGGAGAGATCAATTGTGATCCTCAATGCAAATCAAACTGTGATCCTTAATGCCTATGGGGTGATGTAGCACTCACCTGTCGGGTCTTACCCCAAAACAGTATGTCCATAGACACTCCGTAGTGCTATAGAGAGAGCAGGAGACCCACACAAGTGAACTACCGATCTCTTATGGATAGCCATGCTGTCACAAATGATGGCTGGGTCTATACTCCGTGGTAGAGAGCAGCTGGTGTGAGTTTAAGATTTATCAAAAACTCAAATTGAGTGTCGCACTGAAAACATGTAGTGCAAAAATGACACCCTAAACATCCGTAATGACAAGACTCTTGCTTGTGAAGTAACGTCGATGTATACTTCCCTGGGTAGATCTGTTCAATCTTGAAAACAATCACCCAAAGAATGCCAATAATTGGGTCTTACCCTTGGCCTGACAATGGCTCTTAGCCTGTGTGGCTCATAGCCCTTATGCAAATTAGTTGAGAGTTAGAGCACCTTGGCTCAGGCTCCATTGAACCGTTGAAGACTAATTTGAGTAGCATCTTAGCCATGTGCTAGCTGAAAGGTAGAGCACCTTGGCTCAGGCTGGACTCACGAGCAAAACACGTATCAAAAGCTTCTTAGAAGATTTTCATTTTTCCCTTAAATAGAAAGAGAGAGAAGAAGAACATGCTGGGCTGAGGAACTTTCCTTAAGTTTTTAAAGTGTGTGCCCATACTGTGTGCTCTTACGCATCTTATGTCTGACTTGCAGCTTATCGTACAAGCATTCCACAGTTTTTCGGTATGACTGTCTCATCAAGAGAGATAAAAGAAAAACACAAAACTCACTTCGACCCACCTACCTTGTAGGGGTCGTGATTGTATGAGTACGACTTAGCTTTGGCACTTTGCCTGTAAAATAAGTCCTAGATTGAGGTTCTTTTTAGTATTGTTGGGTGTTGATAGCAACCAACCATCTGGTTCAACAATCCATCACTTAGTCTGTCCTTGACAGAGTTGCGAGTGTGATAGCGGAAGCGTAATCTATGAAGTGGTGGACTCCATGCCACTTGATTAGCATGCCTTGCATGCAAAAGCGTAAGCCCTTGTTGGCTAATATGACGGCCTCAAGCGTGAGAGCCGAAACCAAAAGTGCCTTGCACAATCTGCATTGGTAGTGGTACATCATAATGGGATATCACCACACCTAAAATGGGAGCAAACTGCTGGTCATACCAGTTCCCCAAACTTGTGTGCAAACGCCCGTGATTCTAGGTCAATGGGCACTAACGCGACACAAGGGAGAAGCCTTGCTTCGTGTAAAATTGCCAAAGCACTTTGCTTTTCACAATGACAGTAATTGCCAAGGAAAGTGTAAACATGGAAAAAACAAGAAAAACTTAAACTTGGCTAACCTGGTTGTTGCTGTAACCAGTTGTCCCGAGATTTTGTAGGAGAAAACTTGCTCACAGATGGCTCATAGCCATATGTGGCTGTCGGATAGATGGCTCATAGCCATATCTGATGTCTCATAGATGGTTGATGGCCATATTTGCTGTGCGGGTGGGAGTTGTCGTGTACACAACTACGTCTTCTTATGTCAGATATATCCGTCGTGTACGGAATGAAATATCCAGCAGACAGTTTGCCTTATCCTTGAGCAACTTGCTGCCCTCAACAAATCTAGTAATAGGCCATGCCTGTCTCCTTGAGATACTGAAAAATTGGTCCTTGGCCCTGCCTTTGAAGCAAAATGTAACCTATGACGAGCGTGCTCTATCAAGGTACTCAGGAGAAGCCATGCTTCATATAACTATGTATGGCCTCATTGCCAACAAATGCTATCAGCGATGACAGATGTCATAGCAAAGAGAGTCGACCTTGTCGATCATGCACAAACAATTGACCGTGTGGAATTGTAATGTAATGGAAAAATAGTAGAACACGTGCAAATTATGCAGCTCGTACCTGCTTGGCTCTATGAATGATAGCCGTGATCATCCATGCTAGTGCATACTAGAGTTATCAAGCACATGCTCAATACTACTCTACTTCTTGTTGCCAAGGGCCTTGCCCAATGCGCAACCAATTTGGAATCTTGTGAGAACTTCCATATCGTTGCCGTAGAATCATTCAAGCCTTGCTTGATAAATTCTACCTATCTCTTGGGCGACAACCATTGCACCAGGCGGAATTCACAAAACCAAACAACGTGCAGATGATTGTAAAGGATGCAAAAAGTAATGCCGAAACACAAACAAAAATACCTGGAGCGTTAGCAGATGCACCTTGAAGCCTCGCCAAGATGCCAACCCACAACCTTGTCGTGCATGGTGTTGGATCTCTCCCGTGGGATCCATAAATTCTCGAGTCTGGTGTCCAAATCTGTACCAGACTTGGTACTGCTTGAATCTGGGAGTCGGCCGGATTCCTTTCAAAAACAATCGGCGTCTGCCGCTAGTGATGCCTTGCATGTGATTTCCAATCCATGTCGAAGTTAGAAACCTTGCATCATGGCAAACTAAACGCCTTGCTTCCCGAGTACTACTCTTCATGCATGCCTTGGACTCCGCTCTCAATCCCGACATGGAGAGCTTTTGAGAGGTAGCTTGTAAATTTTCTGCCCAAAAATAGGGCGCCCACCCCTCTTGAGTATGAAAGAAATCTTTAGAAGCCATGGCGTTAGCGCAGCAAACAGCGAGGAAGTCGATGATGCTTGCGCTGGCTTCTACCGGCCCTGAAGCGCTGCGGCCATGAAACGTAAAACCTCTGCAATGTTAAGGCGCAACGTTTTGGTGCCATAGTCGCCCAAAAACGTGCAGGTCTTTCCTCCTTCCCCCATCCCATAAGCGGGGCTTCCCGCCATCGGCTCGTCTCGTCGGTTCTGCACAGAGCCTATTCCCGCGGTCAAAACCCTCACATCAACAACCAAGGCATAACTGAAATAGACACACCAATGACTCGCACCGACACACGTGCCTAACATTTAGTAACAACCTAGTGGCAACATCGTGAGGCCATCCAAGGATTCAAAAGTTGAGGCTTCATGGCAAGGCAGCAACGACACAACATGCTCACCCCCTCTACATCCTAATCAAAATATTGGCTGTTGTGCCATCACTTTCCTCAGTCCTCGATCAAAATTTCTTTGCTCCATTTCACGTCTTTAGAGGGCAAACAAGCTAGTACTCCATTGACGTCTAGCCTGTGAAACTGTAACGACGAAGGTGACCCTTTGAACAGTAGGGTGTCGTTGCCATGGTTGATTTTTGACAGGCACATTTTCAAAATCTGTTGATATAT
The DNA here is from genome assembly GCF_014529385.1 of Adiantum capillus-veneris. Classification (NCBI taxonomy): domain Eukaryota; kingdom Viridiplantae; phylum Streptophyta; class Polypodiopsida; order Polypodiales; family Pteridaceae; genus Adiantum; species Adiantum capillus-veneris. The sequence continues at coordinate 73,511,680 of NC_140940.1, read as the reverse complement.
TTAATGTATTTTTTGAAGGGTAGCTCACATTTTCACCCATAAAAAGCCGTCAAAATATTCCAAAGCAAGTAAAATGCCCGACAAAAAGAAACTCTAGTTGTCACTAAAGTATGTTGAAGGCATTTAGAGTAAGTACAATCAAAGGTAGGTTTCTCTATCCTACGACTCGTATACTCTGTGAGAGTGAGAGAGACAGAGTATGGTGGTTGCACAATACATACAAATCAGGCTTCATATTGGTGGAAATGTACTTGGCATGGACCGGCTCCCTTGTTGGTGGACGTATATTTGAACCTCCATTAACAATATGCAAGATGCCTTTTTAAGATCTATGTTTTGTTTAAGAACAAAATCATATAGAAGTATATATACTCAAGGACAATTGTCATAAGTTTCATGAAAAAAAAGTACGGCTTTGGCATCATGTTTAATTTTTGGCCTGCTCAGGAAAGGCCTTAGTGTTGGGTTGGGTTGAGCGTACTTCGAAGGATGTTGTCCACATGGACGGCCATTATGTTTTGAGGGCTTTGGGTGAAAGCAGTTATTCGGAGCGTAGGACGACGTGACTCAGTGCGGCAGAGGAGGAAACGTGGGCAGGCCTACTAAGGTGTGCAACGTTGTGGCAATGTGGAGAAGGCGTGCACATGCGAGCTTGTGTGTAGAGCCGTTTGCATTATCGCCTGATGATGTATGCCTTGCGAGTTCCATCGCTGGCTCGCATTTTGTTGCAGCCTGTAGTAGCGACTGTAGCACGTGTGAGTTTTGCAGTCGTCTAGTCACCGCCTCACGCTGTCTTCGCGAGTTCCATGAGACTACGCTTCGTGCAGCCTGCAGTTCCAAGCATACATACTTCCTTTACTTTCAAACTTTCTTTCCTTGATTTTGTCAAGAGGAAATATTTAAAAATTAGGTTGTCTTCTCGGCTATCCACACTATTTTTGCCGATTCTTGGGTAGATATTCTCCTTTTCCTCGTGCCCAGTGTTCCGAAAAAATGTGCCTCAACTTATTATTGTGCCGTTTTCAATTAAAAAAACGTCGATTGAGGCCAAGGGGAAAGGGAAAAATTCCGCTCCAAAAAAGAGAAAATAGTGGAAAAACCCAAAAAATTAACTTGACTTTCTAAAATTTCCTCCAGGCAAATCCAAGGAAAGGAATTTTGTATGTTTGGAAAAATGGTTTTTCCCAAACACTGGCGTGCCCTCAACCGGCACTTTCGAAATTGAAACCGGCATGCTATTAAGATGAGACACAATTTCCCACGAACATTAGTTTTCGAAAATCCTTTCTTTCCAGTGCTCGAGAAAAATCATTTCCTCAAGCATGCAAATTTCTTTTCCTTGAGTTTGCAAAGAGGAAATTGTAAAAAATTAGTGGTGTTTTGCAGGTTCTTGCCCTACTTTTCTCTACTTTTAGACGGAAATTCTCCTTTTCCCCTTAAACTCAACCGGTATTTTCAAAATTGGAAACGGCACGAGACTAACCTGAGGCACGTTTCCCATTGTTTCTTTCAGTTCGCTAAGAGGACATTTTAGGAAATTAGGGGCATTTTGTAGGATTTTAGACTACTTTGTTCTATTCTAGGGTGGAATTTCTCCTTTTCCCCTTGCTCTCAATTGGCACCCAATTAACTTGAACCACTTTTTCCTTGGCCATCATTTAGGCTCGCAACAACGTTCGAAAAAAATCGTTTTTCCAAACATGCGAAATTGCTTTCCTTGAGTTTGCCAAGAGCAACTTTTAGGAAAGTAGGGGTATTTATCAAGCTTTTACACTATTTTTCTCTATTGAGGGGTGGAGTTCCTTCTTCTCCCCTTACTCTCGAACGACGCTTTTGGGATCACGAACGACACGTTCTTAAGCTCGAAATTTTTTTTCCGAACACTGCTTGGCAAGATGTGAAACACGGCTCCCGCACATTCCAATATAGCGAGTTTGCAGAGTTGCTACGCTCCTAGTGGCTCATACTGTGCAAATGACTTGCTCACCTTAGCCTCATGATTGCACACCCTCTCTCTCTCTCTTTCTTTCTCTCTCTCGCTCGTCCATTCGCTGTTTCTTTGGTGTTCAACGCATGAGCATGGTGGGAACCCTAGACCACCAACCAACACACACCCTTGGATCTAACTCAACTTGGCACCTCAAATTGCACAGTCCATGGACAAGAAGAGTATGAATGGATAAAGTGGGGGTACCCTTTCTTATTGGTGTACTTTATCCAATAGTTCATTAATGCCTTTGAATTTGATGTTCTCTTGCATGTGTCTAAATATGTGTCAAATCTATTTATGTGTCAAATCCATTTGATAGATATGATAGTAGGTTAGCCTTAAGACTTAGTAAACATTGAGAAAGAAGGGAGGATTGTAGTATATAAGTGGTGTTGCTGTTGCAAAAATTAGTTCAAGACTATCCCTCTCCCTTATTGATCCTTGTGACCGTGTGAAGTATTGTTTCTATGAACTTATTTATCCTTTAGCTAAAGGATGTTCTTTTCCCTTTGCTTCTTTCGAACACGTTAAGTGATAGTTGCGTGAACATTATTTACTATCCTCTCTTAATATGGCTGCCTCTTCCTCCTCGAGAAATCCACTCAATGGACATTACGGTGGCAATGATGAAAACGTGGAATCTATGTGTGATGAATCTAGTAATGTTTGCTCGATGGAGTTTGAAGATGGTGACTCAATAGCTTGATATCTTATAGAAAATGCTTGATTTATGCTTGGCAATAATGCGATTTTGCTTTCTGTTTTTTTAGATTCAAACAAGATAGTGCACCGTGATATGGCTGCGTCATTCTTGGAAGCCGATAGTGGCCCCATTCTTGATCATGTGTCTCCACTGCACGTGAGGAGCGCTTCGAGTTTACCTAAGCTTGATGTTTCTTCTGCTCTTGGCATTGGGCCCAAATCCCTCAAGCGTGTGAATCAAAGAGGTATGGTAGCATGTACAATTTTTGAGACTTGCAAGGTGACAACGGAACTAAGTAAGGCTTGCTTGCACCACGTAGATATTCTATTGTCGTATCCATCCCTTACGAGTTTTGTTTTTGGTTGTGCCAACCAAACCTTTTCTGGAGGATCCACCGCCTGCAGCTACAAAAAACAAGAGCGTACAGAGGGTGCCAAACTAGATGAGCATATTGCTATCGAGTGTTACCATGAGGATGTAATTCCCGCTAGTTCATCTTCTCTTGTGCCTTATATTCCCACTAAGATCCCTCTATTGCGCATTGTTGACATCACTGAGACTTGCCCTCGTTTCGCATTCGAGGGGTGCATACTAAACCGATATGGAACTTACAAACAAAGCCCAGAAGTCGCTAAGTAGATGTGCTACCTTAAGGCAGACCTAGTTGATCCACTCAACACTGACACCATCACTTGTGCTAGCGATCAATTTATTGCGCAATTCATTGACACTCTTACTGTAGGAGACTTTGTGCACATTGAGAACGTGACTGTGAAAAAAAAAACAAAGTTAGATGGTTGCACATCTCCTTATGTACTATTCTTCAATGCTTCCATGGTTGTAGAGAAGACAAAGCCTTTTGAAGTCAACCTAGTTTCCATGGTTGTAGAGAAGACAAAGCCTTGCATGCATAGGGCACCCGAACACACTTTGAAACCATAGCTTTTGTCGTTATACAAGGCCATGCTAGTACTTCAAAAGCTGGTGTTTCTCAAGGTAATTTTGTTGTTGCAGGTGGGCCAGTAGCTGAGGATCGTGCCACTATAAGACTTCCCTATCTTTGCCCTTTTATAGATTTGTTGCTTTTTAATACTTTCCCTCTCTTGCCAACACAACTTAGCTTGGTGAATGCACGCAAAGACGATTACTACGCTATCTTTCGTGCTCTTGAGATCGATGTGCATCCTATGTTTATTGCATGAAACATAGGTTCCTTCATAGGCCGGAGCAATACACTCTTAGTCTTGGATACTACTATCCTAACATGCATTAAAAGTTCTCGTCTCAAGCATCATTTGGAGGAAGCATATAAGACCCATATTCTTGATGTTGGTCACAATCAAGAAGTAAGTATTGCTCTTGCTTTTCCTTTTTCACCATAATAGCTCAAGAAAGCTCTAACTTGTCAAGTGGCTATACATTGGTGATTGGCACATTGCACTTTGTGAATGTGAATTCTATTTTGGTGGAACGTTTTTGCGGTCAATGCAAATCTACTAAGATTCATCACCAACAAGAGGCAAACTTTTGCTCTATCTGCTCAAAATGTAGAACTATTGTCTTGGTGCTCAAGCTTGAAGGAAAGATTTTGACCAACAAAGCTTCCCCAATTGACGTTTCTTTAGCGGGTGACATAAACTTTCTTGACTTATATGCTTCTAATGTACTGGATGCACGTGAGATGCTAGACTCCCTTGTCCGAATTGGTAAATTCACCGTCAACAAGTTAGGCATTGTCACATCTTTTGTTGAAGAGACAAAGTAGCACTCCTCCTCTTCAACATTGAAGCTCCATCACCTCCATGCAGAAAAACACTCTTTATATTATATTGCTTTCATCCATTGCTCATTTTGTAAATTCCCATATGTGTGTGTGTGTGTTTCATTTACTTGTCTTCCTCCCTCCCCATAGCCCAAGGGGGGAAAAACTGCACGTACATGGGTTCCTCAAGCAACCAAAATGGATCTTTTGAACAACTCATTCAAAAAGATATCAATAGTGCTTTCCTGGCTAGTCACCCATGGAATACTAATGTTTTCCTCGTGCTCAATAAAATAATAAGGTCACGCTGAAAAATTAACAACATCATGGTAGACACGTGAGAGTATCGTTGGAGCGAATGTCAATGACGACACCTTCTTTGGCGCATTTGGCTTCCAGTAGACATGATTCCTCCATTTTGACCCAAGTATTGAATAGCCACACATCATCTATTGGTATTGCACTTGATATTATCCATCTACTCTCCTTTAGATTTAGTATTACATGCGATTCCCATATTTACGGTGTGCCAATAACTTCACCCAAAAAGACAGGATTCAATAGTGGAGTCGATCCAACATCATTGCACAAAATAATCATTTGTCGATAGAAGTGGTTGCCTATATTTTTTTACTTGGGGGATAGCCGATACTCACACAAACACAAGTATCGTACCTGGGACAAAAAAGAAACGAAATCAAAAAATTAAAAAAACAATTACACCCCACAATTCCCTTGAACATAAACATTGAGAACAAGCCTCCTCACCAAACAAAGCTATACAATAGTACATAAAAACAACAAATGATGTTCCTATATATCAATGTTGTAAACGTGGACGTTTAATGTTTTTTTCACAATTAGCTTGGAAAGAGCTTAGGTCGGCACTTGGGAGGTCTAGAAACAACGAGATACATGAGAACTATGTTTGCACTTCCTACGGCTCGGGCCGTAAAAGGCAAGATCATGGTGCATTGCTCACCCGATTAAACTCCATAGGATTTAACTCCCCCTTGGCTACAATAGACAAGTTAAATCATTTAGAAAGCCGCCTTGTCAGTGTCAGGCTACCTTTCACCAAAATTAGGGAGCTTACATACGATAGTCAATCTGGATTACGAGGTACCGTTGTTAATATTTTGGCATCCTTGGAAAAAACACAACAAATACTACCGAGGTATATTCATGATGAAGCCTCGATGCTAGTATGTATTGAGCACTGTCTACAATACAACCATTGATACCTTTTCGGGGTTGTCCGATCATTGCTCAACTATTGCAAACATCTTTATACAAGAGCAAAAAAGTTACTCTGAACAACGAGTGGCTAAGCCATTTCCATAGTCTGCATTGCCCTTTGCCTGATGATTTTATCGAGAACAATCAACCACCAGAAGAAGATGATCTAGCCACAGATGTCATGCTTCATGGAATTGAATCATCACAACAAGTAGTGGATCACAACGACAAAATCTTCTTCGTAGCTCTTGCTGAGGAAAATAGTTCTTTGAGTATTTCAAAGATGAATACTATCAAGAACTTAGTTTCCCTACTATTTTCTACGGTGAACCCCGTAAATACCATACACTTGCTAAGCATAGATATCAACATGTGGCTCAATGGGAACTTATGCAAAATGATAGAAGTTTTTTTTTTCAAAACAGTCATAGTAATGACTCAAAAAATCATGGGGTCCATTTAGATCCGTATGCGCAAAGGCAAGCAAAATCACAATACACTAGTGGCCGCACAAGTTGTTGGAGATACTAACATTGAGAAGGTCTTGTCTTCCCAACTTGGATATCGTGACGTTGAGGCATTGCGAACATCACCTGACTACAAGGAAAAATTGAAAAAAAGAAACGCCTTCGCTATGATTAGACAACTTGGACCACCAACATTCTTTGTCTTTGCGGCTGAAAAACATTGGAAACCTTTGATTGGAGCTCTTTCAAACTCAACCCCATTGTGCATGCAAGCACATAAACAAAATCATCATATATACGAGATTTAGTCCGAGCTGACCCTATAACAACAACCCGGTTTTACTTGAACCGATTTAACGAGATGAAGAAATTGCTAGCCAAGGATATAACCATATTAGGAAACTCAAAGATTACTTTTTCGTAATTGAGTTTCAGAGTCGAGGTAGCCAGCATGATCATGGGAAACTATGGATAGAAATTGCTCCTATTTATGGAAAAGATCCCAACAAAGATGTTGTGGATTTCATTGATAAGTACATAACAATTGATTCCATGCTTCTTCCTATAGATTTACAAGAAATTCAAACACACAAGCATAAAAAGTCTTGCTTCAAAAACACAAGGGATGTCGTTTTTGACTTTCTTCGCTACCCGATGCCTTTAACTATGATTTTAGAACCTTGTTGTTCTCAACATACCAATATCCAATACAATAAAAAGAAACACAAAAAAATCAAAGATAATCTATTGCTACTAGATTATAAAGCAAATATTACATTCAAACAGTGGCTCCTATCTATGGATCTTCGATTTGAGGATTACATCCAAGCTATAGCATCCACAATCTCATGCCCATCACTTCTTTTGAGAAGAAAAATAATATTTAGACAAATAGTTTCAATCCAACCATTTTAAAGCTTTGGGATGCGAATTCAGATATACAATACATTTTAATGCACACGGAACAGCTACCTGTTGCACCCCATATATAACAAAATTTGATAACACACTCATCAAACCAATCAAAGAACAATTTGACTCTTGCGTTCAAAACAATGCAACTACATTTGACAGACTTCGAAAAATAGGAAACACAATACTAAACACACAACAAATAAGCTCACAACAAGTAGTATATATTGCACTTTCTCTACCTCTCTGCAGTGCAACTCAAGAATTTATATTCATAAACACGAACTCTCCCCACTAGAGAACAATGCTTCTCAAGCGAAAACACCCTTCGATATCTACAACACTATCTAATATTTCCTTCCATATTCATGTTGACATCACACAAGTATGCAACATGGCTAACTGCATACACACACTATACCAGCCATAAAAACACAGCTCCAACAAAACGATATTTATTACAAGAGCATTTTACTGCTTAATGTCTAACAAAGGCTAATATTCGATGATATTATGCTGAAAAAACGTATATTTTCCACATAACCAATCCACATTTTCTTAATCGGAGGCGCAAGCACATGCAAAACTTTCACCCTTCTTTTGATTGTCCAAGGGCTTCTACGTTTCTATAACCACAAATCACATTCCAACCCAACAACTACAAAAGCTTTGCTAATGGCATACATGGGCAAGACTGCTTTTAACATTGGTGGAACCACTATCCACTCGGCTCTCCACTTGCCACTACTCACATCATCTAACACTTCCCTATCGCCTGAGAGGCTGAATGAGCTATGGTTGCTTTATCGAGACCTACATGTTGGAATTAGGGTTGCGAGAAACACACACAGCTTGGAGAAGACGAAGGAAGCTCAAGGCACACAATAGAGAGTGTATTCCTTAGTGTGCAATGGAAAGATAGATAGCCCTAGAGTGATGGGCGTATATACAATGCACGGGGGAAAAAAACCTCCTAAAGAGGGAAAAAATGCCCCGGCGGTCCTAGTGTGTTCACACACATCACTACCACATGTATATGGTAACAAATCCCCCCTGGAGTGATGCGGTGAACGAGAGCTGGCACATGAGTAAAGGGAAGTGCCATGCCCTGAGGACAGGATCAGTCCACAAAGGGGAGTAAGCCCAAAGCTTTGTGGAAAGCTTCAAGCTTCTCACGAGACAATGCCTTTGTGAAAAGATCTGCAAGGTTGTCCTGTGTTGGCACATAAGCCAAGCTGATCTCTCCTGCTGAGAGCCTCTCCCTGACATAGTGGTAATGCACCTCAATGTGCTTTGTGCGAGCATGAAAAACTGGGTTCCTCGCAACTGCCAATGCGCTCTGACTGTCAGTGTAGATAGTGTTGGCAGTGTCCTGTCCAACACCCAAGTCAGCCATAAGGCGTCTGAGCCATACACACTCAACCGTAGCTGTGAAGACTGCCCTGTATTCAGCCTCACAACTCGAAGTGGCCACAGTAGGTTGCTTCTTGCTCAACCATGATATACATGAACTGCCAAGCATGAAACAAAAACCACTTGTGGACACTCGCGTGTCAAAACAACCAGCCCAATCTGAGTCCGAAAAAGCATGTAAGTCTGGCGGCAATGATCCCCCCTTGGGATAAAACAAGCCAAGATGTAAAGTGCCACTAAGGTAGCGGAAAATCCTCTTGACAGCCTGCCAATGCTTAGACCCTGGGCTATGCATAAATCTGCTGACCTGTGAGACTGCAAACTGAATATCTGGCCTCATGTTGCATACATAAATGAGGCAGCCAACAGCAGTTTGGTAAAGAGTGACATCAGCAGGATCGCCAGCATCATGTAGACTCAACTTCAAACCTGTTTCCATGGGAGTGGCAATAGGTTTGCAATCCTCAAGTCCAAACTTACATAGCAATGTCTCTATGTAACTTTTCTGACACAAGGCAATACCACCATCACACTGCTTAAACTGTATACCCAAGTAATGATGCAACAGCCCCAAATCTTTCATCTTGAAAGTAGCATTCAAATCAGCCTTAAATTCAGCAATATGTCTCTCATTTGGTCCAGTGATCAGCAAATCATCAACATAAAGAACCACAATGAGAAATACATCATCCTCACGCTTTACATACAATGTGCTTTCTGTTGGACTGTTACGAAAGCCTCGTTTAACCAAATGAGTGTCAGCTTTCTCATACCAAGCACGAGGAGATTGCTTCAACCCATACAAAGCCTTCTTACATTTGCACACTTTGTCCTCTTGTCCTTTTATGACAAAACCGCGAGGCTGCGTTACATAAACTTCCTCAAATATGTCACCATTCAAGAAAGCAGTAACAATGTCTGATTGATGTACATCCCAACCAAAATGAGCTGCCAATGCACATAGAAAACGCACAGTAGTCATACGACAAGTGGGAGCAAAAGTCTCTTCATAATCTATGCCTTTTTGTTGTGCATAACCCTTTGCAACAAGTCGAGCCTTATGGCGATCGATCTCACCATCCGGCTTGCGTTTCAACTTGTAAACCCACTTCGTACCAATGGCCTTTTTGCCAGGAGGCAAATCACATAAAGTCCATGTGTCATTCTCTATAAGTGCATCATATTCTGATTTCATGGCAGCAATCCAATTTTCTGAATTCTGTGCTTCATCAAAAGACAGAGGCTCCTCAACATCATGTAAACTAGACACAGCCAAAGCATAACAATCTGATGCATAAGATGCATGGCGAGAGCCTGAACGAGTACGACTAGATAAAGGTGCATCCAATTTACTGTCACGCAAAGTGTGCACCAGCCATTTTGGCATACCTCTAGCCTGCTCATTTTCAGCCCTTTCCTCATCAAGTACATCATGTACATCTGCATCAGTAATAGGCTGTTCTAAAACATTTTCAGAAACCCCCATAGGCTGTACATTTGCCTCATTGGAACTTACATTCGTATTTCCACCACTGAAAAGAGGCAACAAAGTGTCATAAATGTCATGTGAGCTTACATTACTGTCTCTAGTACATGACAGCAAGGGTTGAACAGAATCTTCCACAAACACTACATCCCGTGAAACCAAAATACGTTTTGTTTGCGGATGATACAACCTGTAACCTTTGCTTTCAGCACTATAACCAACAAAAATACATTTGACAGCCTTATCATCCAATTTTCTGCGTTGCACTTGTGGCACCAAAGCATATGCCAAACAGCCAAAAACACGCATGTGCTCAATAGAAGGTTTTCTATCATGCCATGCTTCATATGGAGTAATAGACTGCAAAGCTTTCGTAGGACACCTGTTAAGTACATAAGTGGCACACATGATGGCCTCAAGCCAAAAAGAATGCGGCAAAGCTTGACTTTTGACCATACATCGTGCCATTTCCGTTAGTGACCTGTTTTTCCTCTCAGCAACACCATTTTGCTGAGGTGTATAAGGCACTGTACATTGGTGTTTTATCCCACGACTAGCCAGAAATGCATTAAATTCATGAGACATATACTCCCCCCCTCGATCGGAACGGAGGGTGCCCATAGTACATTTTGAGACATTTTCAGCCATAGCCAAAAATTGTTTGAAGCACATAAAAACTTCGGACTTTGCTTTAAGCGGAAATACCCATGCATGCCTGGAGTAATCATCAATGAAAGTCACGAAGTACAGGTAATTGCCCAAGGACGGAGTTTGCATGGGCCCACAAACATCACTATGCACAAGCTGCAACCTGCATGTGGCCCTAACTGAACCATCCTTTGGAAACTTAGAACGCTGCATTTTACCCAGAATACAGCCTTCACAAACATGTTTGATAGGTGCTTCAAGAGGCGGCAAAGAAGCAACCATATCAGATTTCTGCAAACGCAGCAAACTGGCAAAATTCAGATGACCAAAACGTGCATGCCAAAGTTTTGCATCTGAAATAGCCCTTGAATCTGCAACAGCATTTGCAAAATTTTGTCCACACTTGTCATACAAAGTGAGCTTATACAGCCCACGGCACAAAAGCCCAGATACAACAATTTCATCACCAAAACTGAGATCATGAACTGTACATCTGTCATCCACAAATTTGACTACAAGTCCAAGTCTAGCAAGTGCGGATACAGACAATAGATTCTTCTTGATCCCAGGTACATAAAGTGCATCAACAAGTGTGAAGGAACTGCCATTAGCAGCAGTGAGCACAATCTTTCCAACTCCCTGAACTGGATAAGAGGCGTTGTTGGCACAAGTGACTGAATTCCCATGAGGGACAGACTCGAGAGAGGTAAACAATTCACGATGTGAGGTAATGTGCTTTGTAGCACCACTGTCGAAATACCACACATGTGAATCTGCAGCAACTGACAAGCATGCATCATGGACAGCAGGATTGTAAGTGCACTCTGCGCTAAAAGCCCATTCTGCATCAACATCAGCATCAAAATCTCCTTTCACAGAAGACTCAACAATGGCTGCATTTGTAGTGGAACCAGCATTTGCAGTGGAACCACCCTCTTTCTTCTTAGCCTCTTTGGCCTTCAACTTAGGACACGACTTGATCAAGTGATCATTGGCTTTACAATAATGGCAACGCATCTTCTTTTTGCCCTTATCACCAGAATTGCCAGACGAAGTGCTGCCAGCAGAAGCATTAGGAACATAATTTTTGCCACTCGCAGCAGAACCATAAGAAGTGGCTGCATTACTGTTACCACCCTTTCTTTGAGAAGCAATAAAAGCCTGTTCAACTGCACGCTGCCTAGTCCTGTTTTTTCTAGAAAGTGACTCTTGCAACAGCAATGTGCATAATGCATCAAACTTGACAACTTCAGGATTTCCTTGGGTCATCAGTCTCCAAGTACTAGCAAAAGTCTGGTAGGAATCTGGTAAGGCATCAAGAACAGTCTGCACAAGGGAACTGTCAGAAATGACTTCACCTGCAGAAATGAGTTGCTCATTGATATCCTTGACACTAGCAAGGAAAGTGTCCATATCATCTTCCTCATGCATAATCTTCGACTCTAGCTCTTTACGCAGCAAAGCAATTTTAGCCTCATTGCGGCTTGCATAAAGACCTGCTAGAATATCCCAAGCCTGTTTTGCAGATTTTGCTGAACGGATGTGAGGAATAATGGTGCGCTTCACAGACAACGCAATCAATGCATGAGCCTGCGCATCCTTAACATCCCAACGAGCTTGTTCTGCTGTAGGCAAAACAACTCTAACAGCTGCAATCCTTGCAGCAAGACCTGCAACATCCTCAATATCGCCTACATCTTCAGAACCAGGACGTACATCAATGCCCTGCACAATGTTCCAGACACCTTTTGACACAAGAACGTGTTGCATCATATAAGCCCACATAGGGTAGTTGTCCCCATCCAACCTGTCCTCAGCAGCAAACATCTTGAACACATCTGTGTTGTTGTTGTCAGCCATGGTAAATGCTGCACCTGATGTGAAAACTGCCCGAAAATAGGAGAAATGGAGCGGGAACAACTTGTGCTATATAGCACAAACCGTAGAAGACTATAAGGCACCTGTTATGCAGAGAACGGCACTGACAGAAAATCTGCACAAAATGACGAAATAACCTGTGCAGTACTGCCCGTAGTGGAAACGGAGGCCGAAATGAGCCCAAATCAAAATTCTGAGCAGACCAAGCTCTTCGAGCTTTCCCAAAATATTTGTCGACCTGCGAACGCTTGCCAAAGCTCACAGAAATCGGAGAAAGTGAGCAGGCGTGTGCTAGAGCAGCTGGCGACTAAGCCCGGGAGGACGTGACCTGCTCTGATACCAATTGTTGGAATTAGGGTTGCAGAGAAACACACACAGCTTGGAGAAGACGAAGGAAGCTCAAGGCACACAATAGAGAGTGTATTCCTTAGTGTGCAATGGAAAGATAGATAGCCCTAGAGTGATGGGCGTATATACAATGCACGGGGGAAAAAAACCTCCTAAAGAGGGAAAAAATGCCCCGGCGGTCCTAGTGTGTTCACACACATCACTACCACATGTATATGGTAACACTACAGTTAGTTGTTTTCGATGAAGTCTCTTTGATTGGAACCAACATCTTTGCTATGACAGACTCTTGCGTGCGTGCAATAAAAAACAACTACGACCTTCCATTCGATGGTGTTGATGTTGTCTTGTGCGGCGATCTTTGCCAAGCTAGTCCAGTATGTGACTCTTGGATTTTTTTTCAGAAAACCTCAATTATTCGAAGCTATTTCACCCTCTTTCTGGCATGACCGCATAAAGTGCTATGAGTTAACATTCACCATGAGACAAACTAATAAGACATTCATCGACATACTCAACAGGATATGCATTTCAAAACACACCCACGAAGACATTTTGTTACTCAATACACATTACATTTGCATAGTACCTCATCCAGCCACGGTGTCCTACCTTTACTATGCGAACAAAGATAAAGACCTACACAACCAACATATTTTCAACACTACCATAGGGACACCAATATTTATTGAAGCACAAGAGCAAAAACTTACAGCAAAACTATTCAAATACCAATAAATCCAAAGTTGACAACAGGTCTTTACAAAAACCTTCACTTAAAACCAGGCCTAATTGTGGAGCTTTGTGCTGGAAATATTGACATTCTAGATGGCCTAGTCAACGGAGTCGATGGTATATTCAGAGCAGTAACACACAACTCCACGACACAAACCATTTTGATTCACTTTCAAACCACTAAAGTAGGCCAAAAAACTAGATATGAAAACCAACAACTATACATTATATCAATAGATAGACAATGGACACCAATCCAAAAAATAGCACGTGAGTTTCAAATACGAAAAAACTTCCTAAACACTATTACTAGAACACAATTCCCAGTTCAACCTGCAGCTGCTAGGACCATACACCTTGCACAGGGCTTGACACTGAACACCTTGGATTTCGATCCAACCAACATTCAAAGTCACGGTCTTACGTACACTGCTCTCTCTCGCGTAAGAGATCCTAACAACCTTTACCTCCTCACAGAATTAACTTCCACCCATATTAAAGTAAACCAAGCAGTTCTAGATGAGCTACACCGCCTCAAAACACATGCCACTTAGCAAGGTTCACAACTTGACCTCCACTCTTTGCCCGACAATCACTTGATAATACAATCTCTTAACATTTTGTCCCTTAAAAAACATTACAACAACCTTAATCATGATAATAACTTAATGGCTTCCCACATTCTTTATCTCCAAGAAACAAAGCTACAACATGCTAACACAGTGGCCATACATGGTTACACACACACTTAAACAACTGGCCCCATGGGAGTATCCCTCTTCACATCAAAGAAAAACATACATCTGCAACACTACAACATCATTTCTATGAATGAAATAGAGTGCATTACATCACTCCTCAGTACACTACATGGTTCACCAATAACCCTGATAACATTGTACCGTAGACCTTCAAGTCCAGTTCCGTTGTACCTGCAAACATTGACCACACTACTCACACCTCACCACCAGCACACCTCTACTATGAAATGTACCTTTACAAATTATAATGCCAAATTTCATTCGTGTTGCAAGGTCGTGGTGTTTTCAACGAGGAGATGCTACGAAGCCTTCAGAACAAGCTATGCCATGAAGTAAAAGCCACACCACTACCACTTTCAAATTCTTACCATTTGCACAATGAAGCAATCAAGACAAAACTAGTTTTGGTTTTGGATGAGAGGAGGTGAGACTCCGGATGCGTCTCCAACACCAATTCAACATGCAAGTATTATTAGTATCACTATAAACTCATGGTTTTGATACCTAGTCTGTGTGCATAGGGTAACCCTTAGGGTTCTATTTCGCGCAGAGGGAGCCTTACCTCGACTATTTTCTTCTGCGTTTTTGGCGACGAAGCGACGAGTTGAAGCTATGGCTATGACGGCATCATTCCAGATGGCAGACTAGAAAGAGATTTATCAGAAATTGGTCTCCTTTACTCAGCGATCTTCAGAGGCAGGTTCTTATATGCCCCTTTCGTTTTGGGCGCTTTCAAAAGCATTAAAGCGTACCAAACAAGAGCGTCTACTGCAAGAAAGGCTTATTTTTGCAAGGAGGTCGGAGGCTTTCTCTCCGGCCGCGGTATGGAAGTCCTTTCATAGAGAGACGGGAAGGTTTGTGTGAGGTTTAGCTTTCTGGGAAGCAGAAGCAATTTGTTGATATGGACGAGAGCAATTGCCTTTCCAGAAATAGTTCCAGCAATGGTGATCTCAACCGGCTAGTTGCTCGAACTGGGCGTCACCAGCAGCGTTATCAGAATGGATACCGCCTTGTTGCAGGGTAGGGTCTTACCTGGGTTTTACCAGCATGCTTTGGGACTGATCATGTTGTTATGTTGTGGAGATTCATCAATCAGCTCACTGTGTTTGTGGAGGCAGGTGCGTGCCCTTCAGGTTTCGATCGGATGTTTCACCTAGCAGCACCAATATACGTCAAATGATCGAGGTTCTTATGGTGACAACCCAAGGTGGACCCGGTCTTCTCTTCCCAAAGGTTAGAGGATAGGAACCTTTTGCTCTTCTTTTTTTTGGGGGGGGGGGGGGGGGGGGGGGGTTTCTACAGAGCTATTGGAAATTCAATACGATTCCTTTTGCTAGGGAGGTTGGGAAACTGATGAAACTGTTGAAGAAGCTGCTTGTCGGGAAGCTTACGAGGAGGCAGGAGTCCGTGGTGAATTAAAGGTCAGATTATAACAAGGCCGTGAGCCTTTGTCGTGATGATCTTGTGAAGCATTTTGCAAAGTTTTAGGCTTGCCGTGTGCTAGTATAAGGGAAGGTTGAACCCTTTGAAATGTTCAGGGCCTTATATTTCCTGGTATAACAATTTGGACTGGTTTGTAAATTTTTTATACCGTTTTTACTCGCGATTGCATCAAAGGGTCTCGTTCTTCCTTTGGTGGCTTGGGATAAGAGGGTGACACTAACTTTTTTGCTGGAAAATTAGTACTATTTTAATTCATGCAATTGGTACGTGTGTAAATAATCTACTTGTTTCGTTTTATAGGAGACCTTGGTAATAGAGCCTCAGGTTTGGATTTTCAAGGATTACGTCTTTCCTTTGCGTTCGCTTGAACTAGAGCGCGTTTTTGCTTTCTTTGTCAGCATTGGGCTGAAGTAGTATGGATTTTTTTGTTTGTTGATGGTAGCTAAATTAAGAACTATTGTCTTCTTACTATGTGGTAGCACCCTTTGGTTTGACTTTCTCTTTGTGTGTCTGAATTGGTCAAATGATCTCCTTGCTAGTATGCGTGATACGCATGAGTTTTTTATGCTGGTGGTTACCTTAAGGTTCTTCATGATAGCTGTAATCTCTTTGAAACAGGGATTTCTAGGAACTTGGGATTTCAAAAGCAAGAGGCAACAAGGAGATTGTAGCCCAGATGGACTTTGTCGCGCATATATGCACGCTCTTCTTGTTACAGAAGAGCTAGATTCTTGGCCTGAGCAGCAAGCTCGGCAACGGCATTGGGTAAGCGGGCCTTTTACGCGCACTGAGCATTTTAGTAGTGATTTTCATTTTCCTGGTTTGTAATCATGCTTATGGTTATGGAACGTGTCAATCATGTTTTTGTTATTATAATAAAAAAACAATGGTTTATTGGCTGAGGTACTTTGACGTGTTGTACCCAGTTTACGGCTGCAGATGCTTTAGAGAACTGCCGATATGAATGGATGCAGAGGGTTTTGGATCAGTGTATTTCGTATTTAAGCGGTTCCACATCATTTGGAAACCCAAGTAACTCATAAGCCAATCTTCCATTCCTTCCCCATTTTATAGCTGGATTTAAGTGGTCTCATCGCCTTGGCACGACATGCACGTGCCCTTCATCCTTTACATACCAAGCTGCCCAAGGACCTTAAATTTTGAATATGGCAGCTCCTCACCTCCATCATTAACTTCCATCAATTACGTTTCAATTAGTGCTTGATGAGGTTAAGTTAGGTTGGGCATTGTAAATGTTTTTGTGATTGGAAATTGAACGAGGATTAGTTACCATGAAGCCTCAAGATGTGATTATGGATAATTTATCATTTGACTCGGCTGCACGCATAATTGAGGTAGTCTTCCAAACACTGTCCTCTACTTGAGTTCTGTATATGGAGATCATACTTAGCCAGAGTTGAAAGCCTTTTGTCTTTTAATAAGGAAAGCCGTGTATGGTGTTGGTTGTATATGCTCATTGATCTACGTGTTTGTGCTGGTTTTGGTGCAATTTCTTTGGTGGGACACTCTAGTCTTGCGACCTTCGCTAGCTCTAGCAAAGTATGTTTTGGTGCAATTTCTTTGCTGGGATACTCTAGTCTTGCGACCTTCGCTAGCTCTAGCAAAGTATGTTTTGTATTCTTGCTAGCCATGGACACCATCGCTGGTTCCCCACACCTTTGCAGGGGGCTTGGTCTCCCTTGAGCATCTTTTGCTTGCACAGTAATTGGTAATAACATCAATCCTCGACTTGTACATGTTTTTCATTGCAGGTTTCTCATCCAGAGGAATTGCTTGTGACGATTACGGTTGTTTCATGGAGTTGCTTCTGACCTGACACTGATGAGGGTTTGTTTTTCTAGAATGGCTATATTTCTGTTGTGGGTTGTATGACAAATGGAGTTGCTGGTGCTTATCACTGCCAGAATGTATCGCATAAAGGTTGCTGGCAAGCTGAAAGGTGCATAAATTTCAGTGCACCTTTTTCGAGTCTCTTTATTTGATTTTTTTTCTTCGAGAGACCCCTGTTAGGGTTCACCTTATTCTCTCTGGCAGATGATGACGTGGCTGCCCGCTGAATAATTTCCTGCAGAGAACCCCTAAATGCTGACGTGGGTGGTGAATCTAAAGCCAAAAGATAGTCTTGTATGCTTGATTGTTACTAGCCTCCTCTTGAGGCAAGGTGTTAAAAAGCGATATCCTTGCTTTGTCATAGCACAATCATACTTTCGATGCATAGTTGGATTGCTTGCTAGAAAAAATATCCTTAGTACATACATGCCAAGGTAGACATTCAAGAAGGATGCCAAACAAGAAGTCGAAGAGGAACACCATGCATAGAATTGGAACCACACGGGTCGGTGCTACTCTTGAAGAGGAAAGAATGAAGAAAGCCAGAAGCTATTTGGGTGCTAGAAATCAATGGAACCTTCTCCAAAGCAAGATGCAAAGGATCTCTCAAGAACGTAGCCATTTGTCAAGGCTTGGAAGAGTGAAAAGAAGCAAGAAAATGCACTCGTGCGTCAATTTTAAACCAAGTAGGTCAAACACAGATTAACAAAGAAAAGAGAGGCCCCACAAGTAGCCTTGTATGTGTGCACGGTGACCCAGCAAAGCCACAAACAGAGCATAAAAAGGCTTGTTTGCCATCATACAACCTTGCCAAGCGGTTAATAAGCCTTCTATTGAGATGGGAGGGTGTTCATTGTTGGGGAGCTTGGGCGCATAGGGATTTGTGGCCTACCAATGGAGCAGCAGCATACATTGATCTAAAGATTGCTTTTTGGAATTGTGATGGTTCCTTACAGACCCTAGTCAGAGTGGGCCTATAGGAGGGCTCTTGGAGGCTCAAGTAGGATCACTATACAGGGTCAATGCAGAGATGAGGATGCTAGGTATATTTGGGTGGAAGTCAACCTCTTTAGGCAGTCGAGATGAAGATGCTATGTATATGCCAGCCTCTTGACCCACGGGCAATCCACCTTAATTTCTACTACCCACCACCTAGAGGTTATATACATATGCCAAACCATTAAGGAGAGTCATACACAGGAGGGGACAAATGGGAGACGAGATAGGGAAGACACTAGAGGAGGAGATTGAGATAGATGAGAGCCCATAGACACGATCAAGATATTCTATATTGTAGGGCTACATTTTAAGGTTTGCAAAGAAGGAAAGGTGCTTCTAGTGGAGTTGTCAATATGAGATTTTTGACTTTGAAGACCCCGTTCGTCCCTACATACCATAAATCCAAGAGATATGGGCCTTGAGAGAGTCTTGGTGGACATATCAAAAGACGATATGGGCTATGGTTCACACCGTACATTAGAGCTCTTTAGTATAGATAGATGCCTCAAAGTGCACATTCATTACACCAAGGTGATAATCTTTCACACCTTAGGTAAGTTTCGAAGATGATCAATATTGACCTTTGAGGGCCAACACATAGAGGTCTTTGACTCACATGGGTACTTGGGGATTACTTTCACAACTTGAGCAATAATAATTTGGACAAGCCTCTCAGGATCGTTCGACAAGTGCACATGATTCCTTGCTTATGCTTGAGAGACAATGCCATCAAACACATCACTGGGAGCCACAAAGAAAGTGATGTCTCTTTGGCCCATCGTCGATGTTTGCAACCCAAGTTTAGACACTAGCATATCAATGCTTTCATGAAGCAAGCTAGAGAGACCCTAAATGCCATTTATATGACGCGTGTAGTATCCATCAATGATGACATGGATACACCATTGGATAGATCGTCGCCTATTCAATACAATTTGAGTGCCCATACATGTCCCTCCACAAAGTGAGAAACATGGAAGAAATAGGAGCTTATAGACACACATAGGGAGGACATAGTTGGCACAACCCTTGCCCACCAAGATAGCCTACTATTGAGAATAGTGTCACTTTCTCACAAAGGATAGCTTTACTCAATGTACATCTTACAAGAATCTATTTCTATCAGATAGCTTGAGGCCAGTGATTGGATAGCTCAGTCTCTGCACCCCCTAGATTGATGTGAGTAGAGCAAGCAGCATCTATGCAGAGAGGGAGTGAAGAGCAAGGCATATTTTGCATGCAGTTGTGCGTGTTTCACAAGGCAAAGTTTTCTCTCTAGTTAGTGATGAGGACCCTTGATTATAGATGCAACTCGTTACAAATGTATCTCCTTCTCCCCCCCCCCAAAAAAAAAAAAAAAAACACTCAAAACCATTTTATGATGTGTACACCACAAACCCATACACAATGCCTGACATAGCTACATCATAACAAAGACCATTTTCGGTTATTTCTTATGTCATCTATGTATGCATATGGTTTTGTCTCATAGGCGGCCTCTACATGCCTTCTTAAAATATTTCTTTCTCAATGTTTATGCTTGTGTGTATTGTAATGGGGAAAAGGAGTATTTTTTAAATCAAAGAAATATATAGGATTGGATTTTCTAAAAGAACATTTTTGTCGGAAAATCTCTCTTTTGGTTGAGTCTTAACATTGGCATTAGAGATTTTGCTTTGACTAACCACTATCCTTTAGAGTGTTTTCTCATGCATTTGAGTGTATGCTTCTATTGTATCCTTGAAGGAGACGACTCCTATTCAAGAAAATACAGTCTATCACAATTGGGTTAGAGTTAAGAGAGCCCATTCTTGGCAATCAACAAAAAAGTACAAACTTGCAGTTAAAATTGAGGAATGATGAGCTTGCAACTACTTGTCCATCTATGCATTTGTACGTGGCAATACCATTTTATGGTACCAAGAGTGGTTGGATGGGATCAAACATTAAATTTGGTTCTCATACACCTCTCTTATAAAAGTGATGGGTTTCATGTTTATGTCCTCTCTCTAGAATGCACAAAAATTAGAACATAACTATAAAGATCTTTAACATATCTTTGCTGATTGAACAATTGTTGTAGGTAAATGTCTAGCTTTGGAACTTATAGGTAAAGTGACAACAAGTATTCCTTTATAGTTTAGACCAGCTCACAAAGATTGTTGTTGATTGCATTCGTGCCGAAAATGTTAAGCCTTGTAGCATAGTGTCAACTACACATGTAGCGACCCAACCCAGATTGTCAATCCGTGGAGCATTAATTTGATTAAGGCATGGTCGAGCTCATAAAAATAGTGAGCAGGCCAATAGCCACCATAGAGAGGAAAAGTGGGAGGTAACTTGCTAGCAATGGAGAAGAAAATCCATGGATATGCAATCTCTAACCCACTTCAGTCCTACACACATAACAACAATCGTGCACAAATTTAGCTTCTTTACTCTACACTAACACAAGTGCGTATGTATGCACACATTGCATGTCATGCATGCACTAAGCAAGCATAGTAGTTAGTGTTACTCAAAAAAACTAAACCATACAAGTCCATGCATTTTAATCTTTGATCAAGTTATAAATGAAAAGGCTAGGAACAAGACAAAGGGGAGATTAAATTTCTAGCTTAAGATCTAAATTAAGCACATGCACATATAGCGATCAATGAAAACACGCGAGACGATGACAAGGGAGAATGTGCATTAGATAAAAACAATCAAGTCCAATAAGCATGAAGAATCTCATTAACTCCATAGCCATGTTCAATCATCAAACTAGATCTTGAAATAAATGAAATATTTAGATTCTTTATAAGCTGCCTAATGTTGCTGTTGGGATAGGCTGCACCCTATCGTCCCAAGATGAATCGTGTGAATCCGTACTACATGTGTGTGTTGTGTTACTTACCAGGTGTCAGCTTATATGTGAAACCTTGTGCTAGCCAAGTCATCCACTATGTGTCAATTCTGTGTGGCCTTTGTAGCTCTATATAAGAGCACTCATTGTACAAACTTTAATCTAATCAATTATCGATCTTGCATCTATATCTGCTTACCTTGAGTTGTGTTGATAGTTAATTAACATGGTTTAATTATGAACGGCTACTGTCGTTATCCGCCTTAACATTCGATTGGTATCATAGCTAATGAGTTAAATTAGCGATGTTTAATCTAGTATAGATCCTACTTAGCCCCTTGAATTTGAATTTTAAACCTCTATGTTAGATTAGTTGGATGCACTCTCTCAACTCCAACTATCCATCAACATTTCTTTTGATTTAGGCATTTGATAAATTTTACAATATTTTTGCTTGAGCTATATTTGTGTGCATAAAACCTTCTCCACCAACTTATTACTGTGTGTGGTAGAAGAATTTAACCATAGCTTTTTGAATGAGCCTTTATATGCTTGACTTGAGTGAAAATTGAACTCTTCGAAAGCCCCAAGGTGTCGAAGACATAAGAACACTGCTGCTGCCAGTGCTACTACCCTTTGGCTTTGGCTACTGCGATAAGACCTTTCTCAAAGGCATGCCTGCATAGAGTATCAAAAACCTGCATCACACAACCACAATCTATGACTAAGCAAATAAAGCCAAAAACAAATAATGAAACACAACAAACGAGCTAGCAATGGACAATGGCAACAATCAACAACATGACAATGACAACAATAAAAATACGACAAAACATTTACTGATTTGTGTGGGGAAGAATGTATCTATGTGAAGCACTCAGTTTGTGTGCCACCCTAGGTAAAGCTTGTGTGTCTACCCTTGTGTTTGGGAGACTTGTGTGTGTATGTGAGGCACGCGTGTGCTTGCCACCTACTTGTGTGAGAAGTTTGAGTGCCTTACTCCTCTTTTGAAGGGAGGCAATTAGTGGTGTGTTGTAGAAGAGAAGATACTTATGTGTGGTAACTTGTATCCTGTGTGAATGTGTGTCTATTATGTTCTATGTCAAAGTCAATCGTCCTTAGCCTAAGGATTATTGGGATAGGCTGCGTCCTATCGCCCCAATGCGAATCGTGCGAACCCCTACTACATGTGTATGTTGTGTTACTCTTAGACACACGTGACAATAGTATTTTTACATACAACGAGCGCCCTGAAAAAACGTGCACAATATCTTTTTTATAAATATAAATTCATATAGTAATGAGAAAAGTAATACTGATCTTATTTCTAAGTAATGGCATAATTTGATGAAAGCCTGCCTTATAAGGGTTTCTTGAGTTTTTTGTGTTGGTATTGCATAAGGGGAAAGTTTTATTTGAGTCTATCTTCTAGAACCTTGGTAGGCACAAATGCACTATAAAGCCGCTTTTCGGTATTCCCTTTTCCTTCAAGATTACTAATCTCTATCTTGCCAATGAAAGTGTACTGGATGACTTCAAACTGGGGTACTTGAGCAATGACAAGGCATAGTGGGCTTTAAATCAAGGCTTACATGGTATCAACCACCCTAGTATGTAGCCATGACACTCTCTTAAAAAGTTGTGGTGGTGAAAACCAAACACTAATAAAAATTTTCATTCTTAATAAAATTGTGAGGTAAAAAACTTTGAATTCAAGTAAGCTTGGAAATGCTATGTTGTGGTTGTGCATAATGCCCTTGCTCTCAATCCTTAAGTTGGTCGCATAACGTTGACTCCCTTGCTACAATAGCCCTCTTCAGATATGTTCACTTCCCTCACCAAAAGAGCTTAGTACGGCATTTGTTCGCAATAAATAGTATTTGGTTCCCTTATTGTGCCCCTTCAGAGGTTGAAATATTCTATCCTACTATAGAGACCTCATGCCTTTTCTAAGAATTGTGTCTTCTACTTAAATGGTGGAACCCCTCCACTTGTTCTACCATCATCCACCTATTTTGAAGAGTCTAATGTGAATAATTCATTACCTCCTTTCTCTTCAAACTCTTTAAGCTCTTCCAAAGGAAAAGGAAAGGACATTACTTAAGTCATCCGCATTACAAACTCTCATTTCACCATAGGTTTTTAATAAATTTAACCCCTAAGCAAAAACCAATACAAACATAAACCTAATTATTAATCCATCAAGGAACCCTCGATCGCATCCAATTGTCTGTGTGGACTAACACAAGAAGAAGAAGAAGAAGAAGAAGGAGAGAAATTTTAACATTGTAGGAACAATCGCAAGAGACCTCAGTCCGATGAGTCATGAGCTCAATATTGTTTCTTAAGACGGAACTAGGATAACCAGTCCACCACTTGGGTGTTAGAAAGGGTATTTCAATTTCCTAATATTATTCACTTTGTCCTCTATCTTCATGTCAAAATCAAAACTTCAACATTAGACATTTTGCATGTATTTTGCTGATTGTCTCTTTCTTGTGTGATAACAATCCCTCACTTCAACAATATACCTAGCTCTCCCTCTGAACTTTACTCTAGCGAGGCTATGGCAGGTACAACTTCAAAGAACATGCTTCTATACCTATGGGTATGGTCCAACAAGGAAAATCTCTGTTTCTTTCCTAGTTTCATATGTGCATACAAGAAAGTAGTTTTGCTGCTCTTCAATATCTCTTGGTTTTTTAGGACATCTTGCAACTATCAATCATTTCAATGCCTCCTTTACCTGTGCTGCAAATGTTCATGACAACAAGTTCTGGCTATCTTCTCAGATTATAAGCTGATATTGTGCTTTCAAGTGCGCATTTAATGGCTTCTATAAAGATTTAATACCAAAACCTGAGAGCTTCCCCCGTTGTATCCAGTTTAGCCCTCCGTGGCTAATCAGATGTAATCTTTGATTCTCTCTAATATAAATTCACCGCGCTTATGGTAAAAAAACCCTAAGAGCTTCGCACTGCATTTTCTTTGGTGGATACTTTGCATTGCATCCTGCGTCGTCCATTGAGGCACGGCCATGCATGCACAATCTCAGTGTGGTTCATTGTTGGGTAAGCTTGACTTGTGACCCATAACCACACACAACGTAGTTGTCCATAGTCACATGGGGCGCAAAATGGGAATAGGGGACCTGAGTGGGCAGGAAGGGCCATTGCTTGTAACAACATACAACTGACACATAGGGTACCCAAAGATGGCCATTCATTCCCAGTGATTACGCTCTCACCATTTTAAGAAAGCAATAGGAAGTTGGCCTAGCAGTAAAGGGGAGGGGCTGCTGCTCTGATTCAACTCCTGCGACATGCAGGCGAGGGTGCAATCCCGTAACCTAGCTGATTGCAAAAAAAAAAAAAAGAAAGAAAGATACAGAGAAAGAGTAGATGATACCCAAGTAGATTTGACACATCCAAGCTTCAACACATGGTACGCCTCAATGATTCTCACCTAGATTTATCAATGGCACGAGATAGCGGACATGAAGATCATGGCATGGTTGTTATTCACACTGTTCAAATTGTTATAGAAATGATTGTGTCTGTATAAAATCTTTTTCATAGATGGCATTACAGCGTATTGCGGCTGAAAGTCCTACTTTGAAGCACTGTTTGCAGAGTGCTTTGAGCAAAGGACTCTCATATCATCGTAGAACTTCTGCAAGTTGGTGAAAGAGTGGCCCCCTTGTTGGCTAGTCTTCCTGGCAAGCTGCATGATCTCTTGGGCTTTGCTCCTAGCTTTAATACCCTCCTCCTCTTGCAACAAAGCTTTCACACCCAGCTTCACAAAGCTTCTTTCTATTTGACCGGTATCTGCACGACCCAGCTCCAACCCTGCCCTCCATAAATCGCAAATGTAATGGCAGTTTAGCCTCTGTTCGGCATAATGCGGGCAACACAACATAGGAATACCCTCCCACATGCTCTCCAGTGTTGAATTCCACCCACAATGTGATAAAAACCCTCCAACTGCTTTGTGTGCTAGCACCTCCACTTGAGGAGCCCAGCTCACAATCAGCCCTTTCCCTCTTGTCCGCTCCAGAAACCCGTCTGGAAGAACTTGCGGCAGCTCTTCTCTTCGGTATGCATCCTCTAAAATGACCCATAAGAATGGGCTCTCACTAGCCTCTAACCCCATGGCAAGCTCTTGCATGTCTTTCACAGAAAATCTTGCAAAACTACCAAAGGCGACATAGATGACCGACAATTCTGCTTGCAAATCGAGCCATGGCATGCAATCTGTCTGTGTCGTCTCTTGCTTCTTTGTGTGACATGGTAAAGGGCCGATCGCGTAGGCAGGGATTCCTTGAATTTTGAATGACTCAAATGCAGTGGGCTCGAGCTCTGACATGGAGTGCACAAGGATTCTCTCTCCATACTTCACACATGATGCAACCTGGATAAAAAACTGCACAAAATAATCAGACGAGTCCACAAAACGGAGATCTCCAGGTATAAGCTCCGCTGAGAATGGTGGCAGACCCTGAATATGACTAAGCATCAAAGGGGGCTCTCCCTTGCCTGGGGTTTGGGATTCTGTGCATGTTTCATAAGACGACGCACTGTCATGCGAAAATCAAGACTATGTTAACAGCAAAAGGCAAAGCAGAGCATCCAAACCTTTGATAGGGAAGACTCCGTCAGTGTAGAGTGGAGCAATGTTGCAGTAAAGTAAGTGTGCCATGGCATTAGTAGTCCAAAATTCAACACGAGGGATGCCGGCACGCTGTGCGACGGGCAGCGTCCAAGGGACAAAGGAGTCGGAGACAAGGCATGTAAGGGGAAAACCCTGTTCTTGGAGCTCAACAATGAGCTGATACAAGTTTTCCTTCATGGTAGGATTGACATAGAAGAACTTATGGATGTCATGGGGTGTAAGGTTATCCTCTACCACATGTATGTAAACATTACGTCTATTTCCATGGCCATCAGAACAATTGGTAGAAATGTACATGGTACCGCCTACGCTGCCGGGACTGCCATCACCATGAACACTCCTCATGGAACTCTGAAAGGATGCTTCTGAAATTGGCAATGGCAGCAGAGTGCCCATCTCTTTGAGCTTGGCATAGTAGGTAGAGAAGAGGACGAAGTTTACCTTGAAGCCATGGTCTGCTAGCGACTGTGCCAGTAGCATGCTGCCCACAACATGGCCGGTGCTCCCGTGAGGCGCACTGTAAGGAACCACCAATGCGTGAGGAGTACAATCACGGGAGCTGCTAGCCATGGCTCTACTTTGATTTTACATTGTTCCGTCCCAGACAGATCTGCGTGCGTGCGTGTGTGTGAGAGTGAGAGTGGATTTCTTTCTCCTGGTTTTCATGAAAATGCATTCTCAATGAGAGCTCATTTTTGAAGGCTTCGGGAGGCCTTGTAACCCTTCAGATAAGGTTTCTTTTTTAAATCCCTTTTAAGTGGAGGTCAATTTTTGGCCTGCCATAGTGGCAGCCTTAGTGTTTGCCCCAAACTTGGGGCACTTAGGTGTCCCCTCCACGTGGCCAAGTTTTTTTGCGGCCCTTTCTCTCCTGCGCTTTAGCCGCGCGATGGCGGCTTCTGCGTGCTTCCTCTTCTCTCATGTTGTGTGCGTCTGTGGACCTGGTCTCTCGGTGTAGCGCTTGAGCCAGTTTGCGGCTGCAATGATGTGGAGCTTCTGTGGAATCGTTGCCCTCTCAGGCGTGCCATGCCATGTCCATTCTGCTCGGATTCTGGGTCATGATTGCACGATACTTCACGTGATGTTCCCACTTCCGCCCATGCTCTGTTGCGCCTTTAAATAGGCAGGGTTTGATGTAGTAATTGCTGTGTGTTTTGGAGCTCCACCTGTGTGAGCTACTGCTTTCTTTGTTCGACATACAGTTTGGGTTTTGTTTATGCTATGCACGGGCTGTTCCCTTCTTATCTACTGCATGTACAACCTATCGATAGTATGACAATAGTGAATTGAAGAAAGGTTTTTTTTTGTTTATGTTCCGAAGACTGTGGGCTATGGGTTGAGTACAGCAGGATCTGCAAGCAAGGAGGGCATGATGAGGGTGTGATAGCACGATATGGGTCAGTGTTGCCGAAAATTTTTCGGCTCCTTACTGGTTTTTCCTTGTTAAAGGCAGCGAGCGGCCAGCTGCTGTCAATTGGCTTGCTTAAGGAAAGGCAAGCTTGCTTAAATTAAAATTAAGAGGGGCAAAAAAAGGACGATTAAGGCATCAGGGGGCTTAAGATAAAACCTAAAATCTGATTGGGGACGTCGCAGAATCAGTGGAATTTGATTGGCCAACGCTTGTGTAACTTTTAATGGCCTAAAAACTTGTGTGTAGCGGAAATTAGCATGAACATAGTGGGCATTTCATTAGAATAGATTCCTAATGAGAATTACAAGAGTGCTTGGGTGGAGAGAGCAACAAAAAGCATAACACCTAGTTAGATAGCATCAACAATACTTTCAAAAGAGAGAGAAATTAAGCTATTGACAACAGTTGAGGACCGGATTTGCATGGAGCCGGTCCCCCCTCCAAAAGGCTTTGTATTATGGTTTCTCCCATCAAGAGAGACATTGTACAATACAATTCTTTGTGTTCCTTCAAGACTAGTTAGTGCAATGAAGATGAAAGCTTCATGCACTAAGCAAAACACTTAGCAAACACAACATTAATTATCCCCGTTCTCAGACCCAAGACCTCACACACCTTCGAAGATAGTGAGAGCTAGCAGGGTATGAGAGTAGATTGAGAGGAAGAAGGAGTATCTTACGAGAAAGATGTACATCTCCTCACATAATCACTCATATTAGCATAGCTTAGCTTAGTAATTAGCTTGGTAGAGGAGATGAGCATGCATTGAAGCTTGGCTCTTGGTTGGATTTGCATCCACATGCCAAGAGTGTATCGATGTAGGCTTCTATCTCACAAGCTTGGAGTAGGTGATGAGCTCTCCATTAAAGCTTGGGAAGAGATAGTCTTCTCTTTCTTCACACATGAGATTGTGTGAGTGTGTGTGTGATAATGCCTTGCAAAAATCAGCCCTCTCTCTCTCTTGGGCGATCCCTCTTGCTATTTGCTCTTCCTCTACCCTCATTGGGCCTCCCCAAGTCAAGCCAATGATTATTAAGCAGCATAAGTGATAGCCTTCTGACATGTGTCCCCCTTTTCCCTTTTGTGAGAGCTTTAGGTAATTTAATAAAATCAACTAAACTTTCATTGGACCCCTTTGCCTCCTGGCCAATAGGAATCAGGCAAGCCATTGGGCTGCTGAATGCTCATTGGACCCCTTGGGAGACTGTCCAATAGTCATCTAGGAGACTTAATTCTCATTGGTTCTTTTATTAAGTGTTTTTAAATTAATTCAACTAGATTTACTCTAGCCTAATTCTCATTGGTCCACCTCCAAGGCCATCCAATAGGAATTGGGCACACCTTGTGGGCATATGGCCTAGGGAGCTGACATGTGTCCCTCATTCCCTTTGTGTAAATGGAGCTTGTGTGTGTGTGTGGCTTTCTCTCTCATCCCCTACATGCTAGGCTCGCCCCCTCCTATGTAGGGATGTACAAAGACTTTTTTGGTCACACACAAAGCATCCAATTCCTTTAAGGTTGACCTTTGGACACAACCTTTGAATTTTGGAACCTTAGCATTTTGGAAGTCTTAATGGGCTGAACCTTAGGGTCTTTTTAGCCCATTGTTGCACATGGCTCTTTTGCAGATCCCCCCCCCCCCCCCCCCCCTTTGGATCCCTATTTTCCCTCCTTTGGATCCCTACTGTGGCCAATCTGCTAGCTTAATCAATATTCTAGCTTTTTCTCCCCTGGCACTTCCCCGCATTAAATGATCAGTTTAATATGAGAAAATCATTTAGGAGAATTAGATATTGATTATTAGGATAGCTTGGATTAAGGTTGAGCATTAATCAATCTTATGGAATTGATTGATTAAAGCACAAGGGGAAGGAGCAGGACTTGAGACAAACCAGAATGAGAGGGGGGTCCGGGGATGAGAGAGGCGGAGGCAGAGAGCAGAGGCTGCTCCCTACAAGTCAAGTCTTGAGAGTCGAGACAATAGGTGGTAGGTGGTGTATTGTACCTGCTGATAATTCTATAGGCTATGGAGTCTCTTTCCATTGTCAAGGCCTGCCCTTCATCTCTGAAATGCAGGTGCTATATTAAAGCTCTAAGCAGCAATGCTTTCAACATGCAGCAGCTCTGCCTTCAATTGAGCGGCAGACGTAGTTCGACCTTGAGCTTCGCCTCAGTGCATGAAATATCTTCATTTGTGGGAACACAAAACATATCTCTTAGTTAGGTAGAGAGGAAATTGGCTGAGTTTAGATACATATTTGCTTAAGTAATCAACTTCAAGAACTAGATGAAGTGAACTTAGATGTTTCCTTTAACTTAAAACTAAATTGTTCTGCTTGCCACTCTCTCTCTCTCTCTCTCTCTCTCTCTCTCTCTCTCAACAACAACACACACACACACACACACACACACACACACACACACACACACACACACACACACACACACACACACACACACACACACACACACACACACACACACACACACACACACACGTGCGCGCGCAGAGCCCACTTCATCAGACATTAACAATTGGAGTAAGAGCTCTCTCTCTCTCTCTCTGCTTCTTTACTGTGGGTGTGCTGGAATGGCCATTTTGTGTTCATTGAAATGGGTTTTCGATGACTGCTTTGAGATGGGCACTTTTCTGATTATTCAGGATCTGCAAGCAAGGGGGGCATAATGAGGGTGTGATTCTTTACTCTGGGTGTGCTGGAACGGCCATTCTTTGTGTTCATTGAAATGGGTTTTCGGTAACTGCTTTGAGGTGGGAAATTTCTTCATTATTTATGTTTCGAGGACCGTGGGCTATGGGTTGAGTTCAATACAGTAGGATCTGCAAGCAAGGGGGGCATAATGAGGGTGTGATAGCATCATTTGGATGAGTGTTGCCGGAAAATTTTCGGCTCATTTTTGGTAGACAGGTCCAGTAGAGATTTTGGGAATGGATTTCATATTGGCTTTGGTTATCAGAAGGTGTCGGCGCAGTAGGTGTACCAATCACCGTTGTGGACCTCTCTCTTGAATCACATACTCTCTTTAGCATGAGCAAGAGGGTTCTTGTTGTATGGACTGCTGTGTTGTTTGCTGTGTGTTCTATTTTGCCTGTGCATGTGCATTGACAATTTAGAGCTTGTTTATGGCTGTGCTCTTGCAAAAGGGAAGAATCAAAAGACTGTCTGTTGGATAATTTTATTCGTCATGCCATTAACTCAGAGCTTATTTGTGACTGTGCTCTTGCAAAAGGGAAGAATCAAAAGATTGTCTGGTAGATAATTTGTTCTGTCGTGGCATTTGGAAGCTATGTGTTTAAACTTTTTTTTTACCAATTGCCTGCTCTCTTTTGTTGGGTTTTCTTGTTGTGCTCTTGCAAAAGGGAGGAATCAAAAGATTGTCTGCTGGATAACTTTTCTCGCCATGGAATTTAGAAGTCATGTGCTTAAACTTTCTTATCAACTATCTGCTCTGTTTTGTTGGCAATGCATAGTTCTAGTGTGGTTGGTGGTTCTTTGTATTGTTTTGCATTGCGTTTTATCAGAACTAGAATGCGAACGTTGTACAGATGATAATTGAAAATGTAGAAGTCCTGGTATGGTCGGTGGTTTGTTGTACTGTTTTGAGGTTCGCTTTGTCAGAACCAGAACGTGAACTGTTTTGAGGTGTGTTTTGTCAGAACCAGAACGTGAATCTTCTAGAGATGGCAATTGAAAGTGTAGTGTTAAGTCGTCGTATATTATTCTTGCAAATTCAAGGTATATGTGTATGCCTTGTGGAACATGTGGACTGTTTCGTGCTCTTTGAAGTTGTCGTACATCATTCTTACAAATTCAAGGTATATGTGTATGCCTTGTGGAACGTGTGGAGTGCTTCATGGTCTCTGTTTTCTTTGTATGTTGCAACGAGTGTATGTCTCAGATTTATACAGTGAGACCTTGTTTGCAATAAGTTGATTGGGGAGACTTGTTCCATTTCTTTGTATGCTGCCAAAATGCATTTTTTGTTGCTATGGTTGTAAGAATTTAGCTAGGTAGGTTGAACCTCGTTCCTTGTGCAGTATGTGCATTCAATGTTCTGACAGCTACCATGTCTGCATTGCTTTGGTAAATGAATTCTCATGTGCATAGGCACATGGTCCATCTCGGCTTCTGAGAATGCGTTTCGTTTGTTGTCATGTCTGGAGTGGTTTTCTGTTGCTGATGATAGGTGGATCGGTTGAGATATGTTCCTTTGTCTTTAAAAAAAAAAGTTCGTGTTGTTTAAAATGTTGGCTCGTCGTGTGTCGCGAGTCTCCCGAGGCATTCTCAGTGACGATCACCCATTCCCCGCCTTTCTCTTCCTCCCTCTCCCTCTCTCTCTCTCTCTCTCTCTCTCTCTCTCTCTCTCTCTCTCTCTCTCTCTCTTTTGTGAAGTATTCTCTCCTCTGAATCGGTGCCCTCAGCATTGCACACTTGCATCTTACACTGGTCTCTTCCCTTACCATTGTAACCTTGCATCTTACGTTGGTCTCTCTCTCTCTCTCTCTCTCTCTCTCTCTCTCTCTCTCTCTCTCTCTCTCTCTCTCTCTCTCTCTCTCTCTCCGTCCTTGTTAATTCCGTTCGAGTTTGAAAGAATGCAAACTATGCGTCGTTTGTTTGCTTTGTGGCCTCATGCTTTTTGGTAGGTTGGTGGTTCGATATATCTCTACACTGCTAAACAAGAAACGACATTTGCCTTGCTCTGTCCACTGTTGTTTGTCTTGTGTGGCATTGCTCTATCTTGGATTGGTGATGCAGTAAATTTTCTTTTTGCTTTGAAACGCCATTGAATCCCTCCCCCCCTCCCCCCCCCCCCCCCCCCCCCCCCCCCCCCCTCCCCGTTTTCTGATCCCCTTTTCCTTGTAAATATTGTTCGGATGATAGATGAAAGAATGATAGTTGCAAAGTGTTCTCAGTCTTTATATTTGTTTGTGACATGTAGACAAAGCGAACAAGTATACTGAAATATGGCCTATAGTCATGGTGGTGTACAAAGCATGGAGATTGACGGTATGGAGTATGGGTGTTATGGTGTTCCTCGTGCTTTTGGTGTTTTTGCTTAGATATGTTCGTTTTGTAGAGCCAAGAAAAAATGCGAGTCTTGTTTATACTGTGAATGCAAAAAGTGGAATTTCCAAACGTGAATGTGTACGGATTGATGTGAGTGAGTCATTTGCAAGCACTCCGACAACTTCTCGCAAGCGTACTGTGTACAGTGAACCGAACTTCACTATCCAACCATCCCCCTCGAAAGGCAAAGGGCAAGCTTCCAGTACGTTTGATTCTACCTTCTTTTAAAGAAAAACCCATGCAAAATTGATTTATCTTTTGTATTTTGAAATGTCCCATCTTTTACATTAGGCGCACAAGTCGGATGCTCAAAAGCGCAAAAAGCAAAGATGGCTATTGTTAAGATCGAGAGCAATGGTATACATTGAACCAAAAACATTGAATGTCTATCTCTTCCTTTCGATGTGAATAGATTTTCACGTTGTTATGTATTGTTTTGTAGATGCTTTAATTGATACTGAAGACGATGAAGTGAGAGTCAACCCTTTCCCGCAGCAAGAGCCTCGTACTGAAGAACATGCTGTGCCTTTTTTGCATATAACATACCTCTCTGACATCACTCCTAGATTTGCAATTGAGGGTTGTGTATTGAACAATTATGGCACATACAAGCTTTTCGATCCCAAAATTGTGAAGTTTTTCAAAGCTGATCTTGTGGATTCACACAACTCCAACACAGTCACTGTCGTCGTCGGTTCATCTTTGATAAGTCAATTCGCTTCCTTTTTGAGTGTTGGTAGTTTTGTGCGGATAGAGGGTTCTGCAATCAAAACAAAGAACAAGGCAGACGATGGAACATCGCCTTTCTCTCTTTACTTGGATGCTACCTCGATCGTCACTTGCATTTGTTCATTTCCGATTCACTTGAGCTTTTACCCGAAAACGAAGATAAGATTCTTCTTGGATGAGGCTGCAAGTGCAGGTTTAGGTGGTGCAAAAAGTTACTTGGGTACACTTGCTTTTGTTGTTATTAAGAGTGAGAATTTTGAAATCGACGCCAACTCCACACGTGGAGAACTACTGGTGGCTGACGGTTGTGCTCCTAAAGATCGGGCAACTGTAAGTCTCACATATTGAGATTCTTTATAGTTTTTACGGCAAAAAAAAAAAAAAACATGACGCTTGCCGTGTGCTTTTTTTCCCAGCTCACTTTTGTCAATGACCGCAAAGAAGAGTACAAGTCTATCAAAAGGGATGTTGACAATGGAGAAGTGAAAACTTTCGTTGCAAGGAATGTCAGGGCTTTCTTAGGCCGCGAGAATACGCTGTCTGTGTTGGACCTTACAATCTTGGTGCCTGTCCACAGCAAGCGTCTGCAATCTGATCTCTTGCAAACTTACAAGACACAGGTTGAGAGTCTCGGTTATGGGAAGCAGGTAATGTTGCACGAGTCAGTTGCTTAGAAACTATTTCGTTGACTTTCTTTGTGTTTCTTGATTTTCGCTTTTGATCTGCAGGTGTTTGGCGTCTTGCATTTCTCTAACATAAATGGTGTTCTCTTGGAGACATTATGTGCCACTTGCAAATCGAATAAGGTTCATAAAACCACAGAGGGTTTATTCTGTATCACTTGCCAAAAGAAGACTACAAGCTACGAGATTCCCAGGCTTCAAGTGAAGATCAAGCCAAGCGAAAACTCTGTCATTTCTGCACAACTAGTTGGTCTTATTGTTGACGAGGTCTTGGCTTTGGGCAAGACTTTTCAAAGCTTGTATTCTAAAAATCCAATGGTTGCAAGAGAGATCTTGGCATCGACAACACACACTGGCACGTTCAAAATCAGTCTTGCAGGAAACCTGACTACTTTTTACCCGGGGTAAAGGTCTTAGAAGCACAGCAGGGGTCTACCATTGTATATAAATAACACTAGTAAAGCTCTTGAAGAGTCATGAGCTGGTTTTCTGGGTTTGTGTGAGGTGGTCTTCAATGCATCAAAACAGCCTTGTAAAAAAAACCCTTGTAATAAAAACCCTCTGTAAAAACACTCGCAACTGCGTTATAAGGTCTTAAGGGTTTCCTTCTTGCATTTCTCTCTCTCTCTCTCTCTCTCTCTATCTGTTTCTCTCTCTCCCTCTCTTCCTCTCTCTCTCTCTCTCTCTCTCTCTCTCTCTCTCTCTCTCTCTCTATGAATATTGTCCATAAAGACATCCTTGCTTGTGTTTGTCAGTTTCAGTAAAAATCCATTGGTTGCAAGACAGATCTTGGCATCGACAACACGCATTGGCACATTCAAAATCAGTCTTGTGGAAATTCTAACCGCTTCTTGCTCGAGGAAAAGGTCTTCGAAGCATAGCAGGGGTCTACCATTGTACGTAAATAATACTAGCAAAGGTTCTGAAGAATCATGACCTGGTTTTCTTGGTTTGTGTAAAGTTGTCTCGATGCATCAAAGCAGCCTTGTAAAAAAAACCTTGCGAAAAAAAACATCTGTAAAAACACTTGCAACTGCGTTTTAAGATTTTAAGGGTTTCCTTCTCGTGCTGCTCTCTCTCTCTCTCTCTCTCTCTCTCTCTCTCTAAAATATGGTTGTATAAAGGGTTCCGTTCCCTCCAACATTCTCTCTCTCTCTCTCTCTCTCTCTCTCTCTCTCTCTCTCTCTCTCTCTCTCTCTCTCTCTCTCTCTCTCTCTCTCTCTCTCTCTCTCTCTCGCTCTCTCTCTCTCTCTCTCTCTCTCTCCCCCTCTCTCTTTTTGTTCCAATATTGTCCGTGAAGACGCCCTTTCTTGTGTTTGTCAGTTTCAGTATTGCACATAGAGCTCCAGTATTTTCGGTTGTCCGCATCTTTCTCTCGCTATCCTTTTTCCTAGCTACAGTCGGATAAGAAACTCGTATTTTATTAGCTGGATTAATCTCTCGTCCGCCGCCCCTCCCCCTGTTCTATCCATCCTCCTTGCGCGCACACACAACGCTCTCTCTCTCTGTGTTGAATCTACTGTTTTCCATATACCTCTATTGTTTCCAACAGTTCCTCCTGTACTCTTGTTTCTCTCTCTCTCTCTCTCTCTCTCTCTCTCTCTCTCTCTCTCTCTCTCTCTCTCTCTCTCTCTCTCTCTCTCGTCCCCTTCCTTGCTCCTGCTATCTATTTCTCTCGCAGCAACGGTGTACACAAAACTCTGTTATTCTAGTGACCTCTCTCTCTCTCTCTCTCTCTCTCCCCCCTTCCAAAGAACCTGGAAAAAAAAACTTCTTTGGTTTTCCTCTCTGTTGCCCTCCTTCTGCCAATCACATTGTTGTCGAAAGAGCTTCCCTGTTTTGAATTTCTCTCTCTCTCTCTCTCTCTCTCTCTCTCTCTCTCTCTCTCTCTCTCTCTCTCTGTGCCCATTTAGTTCACTCGAAGAATGGATGCTTTCACTGTTGACAATTTAAAAAATCTTGGTGTCGATGAATATTTCTTGCAAGCATACGGTTTAGATGTTGATATATTCACTGTTTTTCAATACATTACAGAAACAACACTCTCACCAACAGATCTTCTAACAAACTTAGCTGTTTATACCTTGTTCCAAATGGAATTACAAACCACATCGACAAATGTGATTAACACTCTCTTGGGAAATAACATTGACGTGAACGAGACAACTTACGATAGAGTCTACAGGTTATTAAAAACCTCTCGCAATTCATTGGCATTAACTATTCAGCTGATCGAGCTTTTCTGTGAAGCTAACCACATGTGCATCGAGGTGACTTTACAGAGCGAACAGCGCAAGAAGTGAAAGAGGTTCATTGTCGGTGCATGCAGCAATGTTGGTACAAAACACCGAATACTGATTAGAGATATTGACGGAACTTTATACGTGTTTCCTATGCACAAACCTGCATCAGAGTCGAAAAGATTTGAAATTTGGACACCTTTGGAGGTTTCAAAACTTCACAGACTGTTGATTTTGTATCCTAATGATAGCAACAAATGTCTTGCCAAAGAGTACTTGTGTCAAGAAACCAACACGGTTCGTACAGAAACATCGATAACAACAAAAATAAAACGCTGAGGAAATCCCATCAAAATATTCCTCCTCGGGAAAACGAACCATGCTCGAGAAAGAGACTACCTTCCAATGATGCACCTGCAGAAATATATTTAAAGGAAATACACGATACACTGGCCAATGTTACCGAAACACAAAGAAGCTTGCCACGATTCATCGATGAGGAAATCCAATTCTTATAGGTTTAAAGAGAAAACTAGAATACAACCATTGTTATTTGAGTGGATCAGTACGTCCACTGCTCACTCTTGAAGCGCTGAAAGAGCTTCTGTATTCTCATCTTTACACAGAAGAGAGTATAAGTTTAAACGAGGATTGGTTGCGACATATAACCCTTTTGCAAAAGACACATTCTATTGATCTTGCAATGTGCAATGACAACAATGAAGATGATGAAAATTATCACGAGATTCTCATTCATCAGTTCACGTCGACACAACAAATCATTGACTACAACGATAAGATCCTACACGTTGCACCTTGTGAAGGAAATCATCCACTTGGTTTATTAAAAGATATATTCGGCGAAGAATTAGGTTTTTCAAGAATATTGTTCGGCGAACCGCGCAAATATCACGATCTAGCACTTAAAAATTACCATAAAATTGCAAAATGGGAATTGCTTCACGGTGAAAGGCGATTTGCATTGGATATAGAAAACTTATTCTTTAAAGCAGTGAAAATAATGACTCAACAAATTATTTCATCTATATGGGTTCGTCTAAGAAAGGTCAAGCTCGAAGGGACTGTTCTTTACGCGCGAGATGTGTTGCATGACACAAATGTCGACATAATTATTTGATCAAAGAAGGTTACAGAGACTATGAATCTTTGAGAACTTCTCCGGATTATAAACAAAAAATCAAGAAAAATATCTTCGCTATGATAAGACAACTAGGTCCTCCTACCTTCTTTGTCACTTTCTCGGCTGCAGAGAGACGCTGGAAAGAACTAATCAACTGTTTGAAAAAACTCACTCCTATAACCAAAGATAACAATGAAACAGAAAATTCTTACATTAGACGACTCATACGATCGGACCCAATAACATGTTCCAGATATTACTTGCACAAATTTCGAAGCTTGAAAAAACTACTTAACAAAGACAACAACATTCTAGGAGCAAAAGTAAAAGATTACTTTTTCGTGACTGAATTCCAAAGTCGTGGTAGTCAACACGATCATGGTTTAATATGGATTGAAAATGCACCCTAGCTAATTGAGACAGAAGAAACTAGCGTGACGACATTCATTGATAAATGCATTAGTACTGACAAGAACCTTCTTCGGGAAGATTTAAGAGACGTTCAACAACACTCACATCGAAAAACTTGCTTGAAAAAAGGAAAGAGATGTCGCTTTGATTTTCCTCGATACCTGATGTCGTGTACCTGTATACTTAGACCATTGCAAGAAGAAGAAAATAATATTAAACAACACAAAAGAAATCTTAAGAAAATCAAAGAATTCCTCGAAACAACCAAAGCCGAAGAATTTCCAACTGATTTTAAAGATTGGCTAGAAAAATTAGATCTTTCTTTTGATGATTACATATTGGCAATTCGATCAAAAATTATGACACTGACTATGCTGATGAGACGAACAACAGAAGACATTTCCACAAACAATTTCAATCCAAAAATTTCAGAATTATGGAATGCAAATACAGACATCCAATACATAGTAAACGCATACGAAGCTGCTGCATACTGCTCATCATACATAACAAAAATGGACAACACATTAATAACAGCTATTAAAGTTGAGATCGATATTTGTATCGCCAATAATGCCAACACTGTCAAAAGCCTACGATGCATTGGAAATAGAATCCTGAATATGCAACAACTAAGTGCACAACAAGCTGCTTATATTGTTTTATCTTCACCTTTACATAGTTCTACTAGAGAATTTATTTTCGTCAACACAAATCCTCCGGACCAACGTTCACTCATTTTGAAAAGAAAAGAAACACTCAAACAATTAGATCCAGACATCAGAGACATATTTTTCGAAAACATCGTTGATAAATATAGCAAAAGACCAACGCACTTACACAATATTTGCTTGGCAGAATTTTGCTCATGCTACATGCATTGTGGACGTAAAATTGTTCCATTGAGAGAAAACCGAATCATTCGTTATGTCCGATACGACAAACATAAAGATCCTGGTAACTTTTACCGAGAACAATGCCTGTTATATTTACCTTGGTACAATGATGAGAACCAGCATCTTCATTGCTCTGAGACATGGGAAGATACATATAAACGTCATCTAGATCTTGTGTCTTACAACGATAAAAAATTCAACAAAGACATTGTAAATGAAAATAGTATCTTGCAAGCTGCAACAACATCGACATCACGTTCCTTTGGTTCTTCACATGAAAACATGCACGATAACATTGCTTCGAATCTTCCAGACTTAAACACTGCCAACAATAAAAAACTCGCAATAACAAAGCTAATTGCAATTTCAAATAAACAATTTCACGAAGGCTTACGGATGTTGAATACCCAACAACGTCTTCTGTTCGATGATATCATGTTGAAAAAACGAACAAATCCAGACAAACCAATACACCTGTTTCTTACTGGAGGTGTTGGAACTGGTAAAACATTTTTGCTGCTGCTATTGGTTCAAGGCTTACTATGACATTATAATTTTAAATTGCCTACAAACATTGAACCTACTAAAATTTTGTCGATGGCGTACACTGGAAAAGCAGCATTCAATATCGGTGGAACCACGATACATTCAGCTCTCCGTCTTCCACTAATTGCGAGCGACCAAACCTCGTTGAGCGCAAAAAAATTAGACGAACTATCTTCACAGTATGCGAATTTACAATTGCTGGTTATCGATGAGATCTCCCTTGTTGGACGAAGTCTTTTCCAACAAGCTGATGCACGAGTTCGCGCTATAAAAAGAATACATGATAAACCATTTGCAAGCATGGATGTTATCCTTTGTGGAGATCTTTGTCAAGCAAGTCCTGTTTGAGACAACTGGATCTTCTCGTACCACAAAAACATATTCGACACATTGCTAGTTTCATTTTGGCACTCGCACATCAAACGTTACGAACTGACACAGCTAATGCGACAAGAAAATGCAAGATTCATTGAAATTTTAAATCGAATGCGTCAAAGTCAGCACACAGAAGAAGATATCAAACACCTGAATGATTCTTACTGCCATGATCCACCTCCATTGAATAACTATTCTTATTTATTTTACGATAATAAAAGCAAAAACGCGTACAACAAGCACATATTCGAAATTACACCAGGAATACTGGATATATTTGAAGCTACCAATACAAAATCCAAAAGTTGTCAGAAATATATAAAGATTCCAGAATATTCGAAGCAATGCGGAGGCTTGCAAAAAACCCTACATTTGAAGCCAAACTTAGTCGTGGAACTAGGCGCCGAAAACTTGAACATTACAGATGGGCTTGTAAATGGAGTTGATGGACTTTACAAGAGCCATTCACAGACATCGACAAACGAAAAAATAATTTGGATTGAATTTTACAACGTCAAAGTAGGTCAACGCACAAGATTTGAAAACCAGCACCTCTTTACAGAACCTATATCGAGAAAATGGACTCCCATAAGAAAAATCACAAGAGAGTTTCAAGTCGGAAAAAATATGTTGAATGTCGTATCAAGAACACAATATCCTGTCCAACATGCATCTTCTCGAACTATTCATAGATCTCAAGGATTGACACTTCACACATTGGTCTTTGATCCTTCAAGAATGAAAAACCATGGATTGATATATACAGCGTTGTCACGATTAAAAAATCCCCAAAATCTGTTTCTCCTCTCCAGAATTGATCCAAAGCAAATAAAAATAGATAAGATAGTGCTACAAGAAATAGAACGCGAGAAGCAAGAAGCAACATGGAAAACTCTAAACAAAAACTTGACAGACTTTGCAGGAAACAATATTGTCATTCAATCCATAAACACAGTGTCCTTATCTACACATTACTCCGACATTATGAAAGACAATAGCCTTATGTCATCAGACATTCTGTGCATCCAAGAAACGCACACAGAAAAATCAAGAGACGCATTTTCCGGATTTGATTGTATATCTTCTGAAGGACCAACAGGTGTTCTTATACTGCACAAAGGTAAGTCTCACTTTGTCGACACACATAAAACAATATCAGACGGGATTGAAATTGTTTTGTCAAACATGTCTACTGTGAGCAACAAGAAATTAAACATTATTTCATTGTACAGACATCCTTTGTCGAAATTGTCGTCCCTTTACGAAGCACTAGAGAAAACTTTGTGTGCATTAGATATGGCCACAAAAACCATTATCGCAGGAGATTTCAACATAGATGCAAGCAGTAACAATGGTTGCTTTATCTCTCTGCAACATTACATGACACTACATGGATTCAGACAGATAATCAAAGAACCAACAACAATAAATCACTCAACATTGGATCACATTTGGGTCAACTCAAGCGTAAAGGAATCCTCGTGCGGGACAAACTATTGCTATTGGTCTGGTCATTCCATCACTTACATTATCTTGCCACTGACACATGGCACGCCTTTGTGAAGTTGAACTTCACTTCTCGCCTTGTTGAGATCTCCCTTCGTGCGTGAAGGCTGCCGTCAAATGAAGGGTAGCATGGCAAATTGCCCTTCAAGGACTAATAATATACAAATGTATATAATATATATTTATATATATACATAATTGTATGCATATACAGTAGCACGAGAGTCTAAACTCTGAGTCTGAAGTCCAGGTCCCAGGAGTCAGGACTTTGAAGTTTGGACTCTGGAGTTCATTAAAATTTAAGGGACCGGGGTCTAGGCAAGAAAGGCCTTGACAATGGATTGATTTGAATTTTGATTGAAGCCTCATTGAAGTCTGAAGGCTCAAACTTCAGTGAGTGCTGAAACTGAGTTGCTCAAGCCTCACAGTGCCTCAAGGCTCAGCTGCGCAGCTAGCGCTAATGGAAAACTGAGCATGGCGGGTCTCTTGCTCCTCGCTCGACTTTCAGGTTCACACTGCCTCTGACCTCACAGCTTTCTCCAAGAGCCTCCGCTCAGCCTTGTGCAACTGTAGTCTGCGCTCACGCTCGGACAGTTGGCGACTTGGCTCCTTCATCTGCACTGTGCAGGTTGCGAATCGCGATTTTGCAGGGCGGCCAATTTTCAAGACTCAAGAGCCTCCCCTCAGCGGCTCAGCCCTGCGCTCTCCAAGAGCCTCCCCTCAGCCCTGCGTCAGCTCTGTGCTCACAACTTTCTCCAGCCCTGTGCAGCTGCCCTCACACCTCCGAGCCTCATCTGCAGGTTGCCCATTTCAAATTTAAAAAAAAAAAACCCTTTGATACACTTTGAAAAGTTAAGTTTGATTTTTTAAGCCCCTTGATCGGAATTTGGAAATGGAACATGTTGCTTTGTAGATTATTCATCGGAGCGGCACGAGCCCTTTTATTGTTGAGCTAATACTCCAAAATTCAAATTCCAAACTACAGTCACATAGACTAACATCTGTTGTATTTACTCAGTGGTGGGTATTACTTTTAGTGTGATTTAAGAAAAAAAAATCAACTTGTTAGCATTAGAGTTTGCATAAAGAGCTCAATAATTTATTTTTTTCTTTGCATTAGGATTCGGTTTTCTTGCCTTTCGCGTTATTGGAGGCATTACTTTCACAATCTCGAGATCTATTGTCCGACATCAACGACCAAAAAAAAGACAGGTAGACCAAACTTTTTAAGTGTATTTTCATCTCTTCGTGTTGTGTGAGTAGTGAATAGCTTTGCTTCCGACTTTTAAGTTTTTTACATAAGCCTTGTCCATAAAAACATGGTACCTCTAAAGATTTAACTAGCACTTAATTCTTACTAAAGTTGTGCACGTTTAACTAAATCTTTAAAAATAAACTTTTTTCTATTTTACCTTATTGAGTTTTGGATCTTTTTAACGGTCCAAAATGGCTCCCAAGTCGAGCAATAATGCATCTAAGCAATTGTCATCGAGCCAAGCCTTCAATTTGACAAAGAGGGGAAGGGAGGGTGACACATCCCAAGTTGCCTTGCAAGTCAATTTGAATGTAGACCCCATTGAGCTTCCGAGTGAGTCGGAAGATAAGAAGAAGAGGAAAGATGCATACAAGCACACTTTTCTTTCTTCGTGGAGCATTAGCCATCCATGGGCTTATTCCATTATTGATAGTGATGGCATACAGCGCGTGAAATGTACTACATGTGTTGAAGCTAAAGAGAAAGGTCGTTTTGCTAGTATTGGTGCCATCAACATTTAAAATGGGGCATTGCGTGATCATGAGAATTCTGACCCTCATCAAAATGCACTCAAGAAACTTGCTATGTTGTCCAAGATGCTGGAAAGGATCATAGAGAAGCATGTAGAGCTAATGGTCGATGTCGAGAAGAATCGCATCATTAGCGTATTACAGGTTTTGTGCACATAGTAGTGCATGATGCTTCCATTGAATCCTTTGAGAGAGAATGTAAGTTCCATGTGTTTATGGGGACTCCTCAGATGCCTTTGACAAATGAGTATTCCTCGTACACAAATGCAAATGCCGCAAAAGAGTTTCTGAAAGCAATGTATGAAGTTTCATGGCAAACTTTGCGGGCACACATATGCAAGAGTCCTTTTTTCTCAATCATGATAGATGAGAGTACAAACCGTCATTATGAGAAATATCTCATCATCTATATCATGTATCTTACCAATGGTGGATATGGTGTTGCTATGACACGCTTTGTGCCATTGGTACATGTTAGGGATGGAAAAGCCAAAACTATGTATGATGGCATTATGCAACTCTTTGTGGATATGAAATTAGATGTTAAGAAACTTGTTGGCTTTGCATCCGATGGAGCAAGCTCCATGGTGGGTATACGAGAGGGTGTAGTGGCAAAATTACGGCAAGTGGTGCCTCATATCATTGGCGTGCATTGCATTGCACATAGAGAGAATCTTGCCGTCAAGGATGCTTGTGAAAACTTTGTTGAATTCGTGC
The DNA here is from genome assembly GCF_014529385.1 of Adiantum capillus-veneris. Taxonomy (NCBI): domain Eukaryota; kingdom Viridiplantae; phylum Streptophyta; class Polypodiopsida; order Polypodiales; family Pteridaceae; genus Adiantum; species Adiantum capillus-veneris. The sequence continues at coordinate 73,468,002 of NC_140940.1, read as the reverse complement.
ATGTAGACAAATTTGCAAATAAGGTTAGAGAGTGGATTGGCCATTCTACTCTACGTAGAGAAGGGATTTGCGAACTATATGACGTGTTTCATATGAAACATTATCAAATTTTGCAAATGCATGGAGTTAGATGGTTGTCACGTGGAAAAGTGATGATGCGCCTAATAAAAATCATGCCAGTTTTACTTGCCGATTGGAAGTCTAAGTATCCAAAAATGTATGAAAAGGCAACATCCTTTCAAGTACAATTTTTGATGCATTTTCTTGCAGATTTGCTTGAGCAAGTAAATATGTTGAACTTAATGTTTCAAAAAGAGCATGTAGATATTACGTCTATTGGGCGTGAGATTGATGCAACACTCACTACTCTCTCTGTGATGTACTTGGGCCATAAATTTGGAGATGGTTCCAAATGCTTGAAATTGTTTTTGAAAAATGTTGTTGCGGATGAGCTTACATTCAAAGATGAAAATGAAAATGTAATCGGTGTTCATAAGTTGCGCTTTGAAAGCTTGCCTGCAAGTTCTAATGCTGGAACATTAGAGGCAAGTATTGAATTGGGTAGACAATTTGTAAATGATTTGTTGGCCAAAGTAAGCGAGCGATTTTTTGACAATGCACTATTTAATGCTGCGAAGTTGTTCTCTCCAAGGAATTATCCAAATGACATTAAAGATAGAGGCCAGTTTGCAAAAGATAAGCTTGGCAATCTTTGTGTTAGATTTTGCATGGGAAGTCCATCTTTCATTGATAAAGAAAGGTGTGAGGGTGAGCTCATTCGATTTGTGACATACATGATTAATTCTTATCCACAATGAAGGGGCTTTTTGAGACATGGGCTCAGTGCAGTGGTGTGCTCAATTACTCTCAAAAGCAGCTCGATCTGGACTTCGCAGGTTCCAAGCATCTTCGAGCTTTGTCTACAGGTTTGTTCATTGCAAGTAGCTTTTCACGTGGAGTCTTTTTTAGTTAGAGCCTTTTGCGTTCATAGCAGCGATTTTATATTTTAAAAAATAAAATCTAATGCCACATGGTGGCTTCTGCGTTCAGATACTAGAAAAAGAGCCTTTGGCTCACCAAGTAAAAAGGAATATAGATTAGAAAATCTTGAAGAATCCAACCAAAATAGAAACAAGGCTATTTTGGCAATTTGAGGGGTTGTTTGGAAATGTCCACAAATTAGAGGGGTATTTTGATAATTTTCCCAAAACAACTTTATGGAGCCGGATTTTGATCCTTTTCATCCCTTTATGAGAATTGACACTTTTCAGATAAAAATCCTCAAATTGGAGATCTCTAAAACTTCTTCCTAAAATTTGAGACGGTCATATTTTGATTTGGATAAAGTGAAATTACCTTTTTCCGAGCCTTCGTTGCTGCTGGAGCAACTACTTGCTATGTGGCTATTTAATTGTGTGTGTGAGAGAGAGAATGTTGTCTGACTGGGCAAAGAGGGGTTTTGTGAAGTGATTCGCCTTTTTGTTCAAGTTGGGACTACCTTTTGTGTCTATTTTGATATCCTTGCCCTTTGTCCTCTGTACAAGGTGGTTACACTCCTGTAGAGGGAAGTGCAAGTACCATAATGGTAGTCCGTATGTTCTCTACAATGTATACCAAACTCTTAAGAGTATGCCTACCCTCAAGACCATCACTGACCTTGAATGGCATCACAACAAGGCCTACACAAGGATGATGGGAATGGCAAGCCTAATAATTCGGAGCAAGCAAAGAGCTCACCTATAATGACTTTGCATGCATAGATGCACATAGCCCCCCATGTGTAGAGTCATGATTGGAAGCATAATGTAGCCGGGGTCCACCAACCTTAGTGTTAATGAATACCACGAGAAGTTCTATCCGAAGTGGAAAGGTTGGAGCTCATGCATCAATTAGGAGATTTCTCACTTGCAAGACAAGGTGAAAAATACCATAGTTGCACAAATTTAGTTCCTGCAAAATCACAAACCAATGGCAATCTCTTGTTACATAGCAAACCTGTCCAAATTGTCTTTAGCTTGAGGACATTAACTTCAAATTTTATTGCAATGAAATATCTAAGTGAAGGCTAGATTGGGCAATGGGCATTCCGAAACTTGAAATTATATGAACAATTATTTCCACAACACACACTAGATAAGCTAAGCGCTTACCAAAAGAATCTCTTAATTTTAGATTTAAATGTAAAGACGACATAAATAATGATACAAGCTTTCTTTGCCCCTAATTTTGCATTTTACTTATAGTCGTTCCATTTTATGGCAGGCCTTGTGATTTTATCACTTGTTTACCTTCAAAATGCAAAGTAGACCCACCTTCAAATGGCCTTCACGGAAAAAAAAAAATCTTTCAAATTTGAGATCTGGAGTTTCTTTATACCTTCCAATAGAAAAATAGACCCATAAGTTTGATTTTACATTGCCAAAAGGTCTTTCATTTCCTAGAAATTTACCCTTCACTTTTACACTGCAGATTAGATGTTTTGTAAGGTTTTGCTTGAATTGAACCAATGAGTGACACATCTAAGCCTTCTCTTTCCTTGAAAATTTTATGCTGCATTATATATAGTATAGATGTAAACGATAAAACTAATAACAGAATAAAATAAAAAACGATTGCGTCACTTCGTTGCATGCCTTTGTGTGTTTGAGTGAGAGGTCTCCATCTCTGATTTTCACATGGTATCAAGGTGTCGGACTGTCCTACTTGGGGGTAGGCTCGCTCCTTTCTCTGTGACATGCCTCCTCTCTCTCACGAGCTCTCATGCAAGTAACCCACTATCTGCACACCATACGATGGTGTTGACAATCTTGGTGGAAGGAATGCTGCACCTAATGCAACCCATGCAACTATCAAAGAAGAGACTCTGCATGAAGAGGAGGTGAAACAAAAGGTCCCTCATGATAGTTCCCTCCCGCCACAAAGTGGAGAAGACGATGGTGACCTCCTGCCACAAAATGGAGATGAAGGGCATCAAGACCCTAGCCAAGATGCACGAATGCTAATGGCATCCTCTAAGCCGGTTGCAAGCCAAGATGCGCAAATGATAATCGCACCCTTTGAGCGTGCCAAAGAACAATACCTCTCAGCAAACAATGACCAAGAAGATGAAGAAATTTCAGTTTTGCAAACCCTCAATGAGCCTCAAAGTTCTTACACACTGGCAAGAGGCCTCCGCCGGCCAAGTCGCGGAAATGAAGTTCATGATGAAGAAATGCCAATGGATAGCTTTCAAGCCTCGAATGAATCGGACGATACATTCATGCCTACACCAATTAATGCTATTTCTCTTTGCTTTCAGGATTTCGATGAATCATATTATCAAGTATCATATGCTGATGAGTTTCTTGACATGAGTATCATAAGTGTTGGTCAATTGAATTGCGGTGCTAATTTTTTTGAAGATACCTTATGTGCCTTAGAAGACTACAATTCTCAACCTCGTGTGAAGATGAAGTCCAAAATTCGTCTTCTTTGCCTCATGAAGAGCTCTTTGGATCCTGGTGATGGAGCAAATGATACACACCGTGCATCAAAGAATCCTCCTCTCTCAGGCTTCCCACTTCACTTGATGCGGAGACGTATGGAACAAGCTTGTGAGAAGTTTGATGTGCTCACAGCAAAGCAAAGGATGACCTCAAACCTAACCAAAGATGTGTTGGATCCGGGTTAATCGCATCTCATGATTGTAATGTCTCATGGTTGTGTAGACCAATCGCTCACACTCCAGAGAGAGCCATATGGAGTGTAGAATCCCACTCGTGTTGTAAAGAGGTTCCTTCCTCGCACTTCAGAGATGGGGTGGGGGTTTTTCACTTCGTGTTGTGTATGAGAATACTGACACTTCATTGGGCTACTTCATAAAAGTAGGACACACACTAGTGAAGGGCTACTTCACATAACTGGCGAAGGGCTATTGGGGAAATGTGGAAGTTGGATGAGTGGTCTTTGAGCATGTATTAGAATTAGAGAATGGCATGCAGGATGCGGTACAAAACAGTGAATGCAAGACATAGCTACTGGTTTGTTAATAAAGATACTAAGTACCTCTAAGCAAGACAAACGTAGTTGTAGGGGATCATGTGTGCCTACCCCGTTCATTTTGGTCCCCTACCACAACAAAAGATCTCTCTCGGCCCAAAGCTTGGTGAAGTAGCTTCATCATTTGCACCAGCCACTCCACCTCGCTATCATGTTCATTTCCAATAGAGAAGCCATCTGGAAGGTTGAACAAAACTTGTACCCATCAACACATACACTTCTCACTACTTTTCAGATGCGAACACAACTAACAAAACACTCTATTTATGTGTGTGTGTGTGTGTGTGTGTGTGTGTGTGTGTGAGAGAGAGAGAGAGAGAGAGAGAGAGAGAGAGAGAGAGAGAGAGAGAGAGAGAGAGATGGATGAAATGAGGGCTGGTTTACACAAGACATCGACAATAGTTGATGTCCACGACGATAGCTTGTCATTGGGCAATAAGTAGTTTGTGCATAGTGTTATCCCCCCCCCCCCGATTAGAAAAAGCCACCGGGCTCTAAGTGCAACGATGAGATAAAGGGATTAACGACTCAGGAGGTATTCACATGGCGCTTCGATTGGCCTTCAAAAAATTTATTTCCTTTAACCCATCATGATAGAATCAAACCTCTCCCCTCCCCCTCCCAAGGCAAACACTTTATCCACCTGCCCTACTGTGATTGCTTGAAAGTAATGCGCCTCAAGCGCCTGTGGCCATTCCCACTTGTGCTACAGAGTAATCTATTATGCTACAAAAAACCCCTTGGTTTTCCAACATTGTCAACTTTGAATACTCTATGTGTGCTTGCCACTTGTGCTACTGAGTAATCCAAACTCTAACTGCTTGATTAAAATTTCAGCGTTAAATTTTTTAATTCAACTATGAGCTGCTCGTTGCTTTCATTTGCTCCTACAGATTTCAAACCTTGTGAACTCCCAAGCTTCTCCATAAAAATTCGATTTTGCAACTTCGCTTAGCTTAGGCCAAATTTCCCTCTATGAGCCTTATACTAAGGCTCAATCACTCCCCCTTGCCCTCTCTCTCGTCCAAGCTCTACTTAATTCCTTGTAGATGGGGTTTTCCTGTATATCGTGAAACTCCCAAGCTCTAGACCGAGTCTTACTCTAAGCTAGAGCTCATGCACATGCCGTCGGTGTTGGGTAGACACTGCACAGAGCCTGGTGCTCTGATACCAGTTGTAAGTGCGTTAATGCGAATGCGTGCATGTAGGGAAGGGAAGAAGCAGTAAAGAGTAGTGTGTGGGTAGAGAAGGCCTCAAATGAGGGCTGCTTATTAACTTTTATATGTACAGACAATAATTTTGGTTGACTAGACACAATGTTCGGCCGGGGTAAGGCACATTACCTTTAGCCACACACACACACACACACACACACACCAAAGGATGGTTCAGTTCGGGCCACATGCAGGTTGTAGCTTGTGCATAGTGATGTTTGTGGGCCCATGCAAACTCCGTCCTTGGGCAATTACCTTTACTTCGTGACTTTCATTGATGATTACTCCAGGCATGCATGGGTACTTCCGCTTAAAGCGAAGTCCGCAGTTTTTATGTGCTTCAAACAATTTCTGGCTATGGATGAAAATGTCTCAAAATGTACTATGGGCACCCTCCATTCCGATCAAGGGGGGGAGTATATGTCTCATGAATTTAATGCATTTCTGGCTAGTCGTGGGATAAAACACCAATGTACATTGCCTTATACACCTCAGCAAAATGGTGTTGCTGAGAGGAAAAACAAGTCACTGACAGAAATGGCACGATGTATGGTCAAAATTCAACCTTTACCGCATTCTTTTTGGCTTGAGGCCATCATGTGTGCCACTTATGTACTTAACAGGTGTCCTACGAAAGCTTTGCAATCTATTACTCCATATGAAGCATGGCATGATAGAAAGCCTTCTATTGAGCACATGCATGTTTTTGGCTGTTTGGCATATGCTTTGGTGCCACAAACACAGCGCAGAAAATTGGAGATAAGGCTGTCAAATGTATTTTTGTCGGTTATAGTGCTGAAAGGTTACATGTTAAATCATCCGCAAACAAAGCGTATTCTGGTTTCACAGGATGTAGTGTTTGTGGAAGATTCTGTTCAGCCCTTGCTGTCATGTACTAGAGACAGTAATGTAAGCTCACATGACATTTATGACACTTTTTTGCCTCTTTTCAGTGTGAAAATACGAATGTAAGTTCCAATGAGACAAATGTACAACCTATGGGGGTTTCTGAAAATATTACAGATAAGCCTATTATTGATGCAGATGTACATGATGTACTTGAGTGAGGAAAGGACTGAAAATGAGTAGGCTAGAGGTATGCCAAAATGGCTGGTTCACACTTTGCATGACAGTAAATTGGATGCACCTTTGTCTAGTCGTACTCGTTCAGGCTCTCGCCATGCATCTTATGCATCAGATTGTTATGCTTTGGCTGTGTCTAGCTTACATGATGTTGAGGAACCTCTGTCTTTTGATGAAGCACAGAATTCAGAAAATTGGATGGCTGCCATGCAGTCAGAATATGATGCACTTATAGAAAATGACACATGGACTTTATGTGATTTGCCTCCTGGCAAAAAGGCCATTGGTACGAAGTGGGTTTACAAATTGAAACGCAAGCCGGATGGTGAGATCGATCGCCATAAGGCTCGACTTGTTGCAAAGGGTTATGCACAGCAAAAAGGCATAAATTATGAAGAGACTTTTTCTCCCACTTGTCGTATGACTACTGTGCGTTTTCTATGTGCATTGGCAGCTCATTTTGGTTGGGATGTACATCAATCAGACATTGTTACTGCTTTCTTGAATGGTGACATATTTGAGGAAGTTTATGTAACACAGCCTCGCGGTTTTGTCATAAAAGGACAAGAGGACAAAGTGTGCAGATGTAAGAAGGCTTTGTATGGGTTGAAGCAATCTCCTCGTGCTTGGTATGAGAAAGCTGACACTCATTTGGTTAAGCGAGGCTTTCGTAACAGTCCAACAGAAAGCACATTGTATGTAAAGTGTGAGGGTGATGTACTTCTCATTGTGGTTCTTTATGTCGATGATTTGCTGATCACTGGACCAAATGAGAGACATATTGCTGAATTTAAGGCTGATTTGAATGCTACTTTCAAGATAAAAGATTTGGGGTTGTTGCATCATTACTTGGGTATACAGTTTAAGCAGTGTGATGGTGGTATTGCCTTGTGTTAGAAAAGTTACATAAAGACATTGCTATGTAAGTTTGGACTTGAGGATTCCAAACCTATTGCCACTCCCATGGAAACAGGTTTGAAGGTGAGTCTACATGATGCTGGCGATCCTGCTCATGTCACTCTTTACCAAACTGCTGTTGGCTGCCTCATTTATGTATGCAACACGAGGCCAGATATTCAGTTTGCAGTCTCACAGGTCAGCAAATTTATGCATAGCCCAGGGTCTAAGCATTGGCAGGCTGTCAAGAGGATTTTGTGCTACCTTAGTGGCACTTTACATCTTGGCTTGTTTTATCCCAAGGGGGGATCATTGCCACCAGACTTACATGCTTTTTCGGACTCAGATTGGGCTGGTTGTTTTGACACGCGAGTGTCCATAAGAGGTTTTTGTTTCATGCTTGGCAGTTCATGTATATCTTGGTTGAGCAAGAAGCAACCTACTGTGGCCACTTCGAGTTATGAGACTAAGTACAGGGCAGTCTTCACAGCTACGGTTGAGTGTGTATGGCTCAGATGCCTTATGGCTGATTTGGGTGTTGGACAGGACATTGCCAACACTATCTACACTGACAGTCAGAGCACATTGGCAGTTGCGAGGAACCCAATTTTTCATGCTCGCACAAAGCACATTGAGGTGCATTACCACTATGTCAGGGAGAGGCTCTCAGCAGGAGAGATCAGCTTGGCTTATGTGCCAACACAGGACAACCTTGCAGATCTTTTCACAAAGGCATTGTCTCATGAGAAGCTTGAAGCTTTCCGCAAAGCTTTGGGCTTACTCCCCTTTGTGGACTGATCATGTCCTCAGGGCATGGCACTTCCCTTTACTCATGTGCCAGCTCTTGTTCACCGCATCACTCCAGGGGGGATTTGTTACCATATACATGTGGTAGTGATGTGTGTGAACACACTAGGACCGTCGGGGCATTTTTTCCCTCTTTAGGAGGTTTTTCCCCCTGAGCATTGTATATATGCCCATCACTTTAGGGCTATCTATCTTTCCATTGCACACTAAGTAACACACTCTCTATTGTGTGCCTTGAGCTTCCTTCGTCTTCTCCAAGCTGTGTGTGTTTCTCTGCAACCCTAATTCCAACACACATCACGATTCAAATGACAATTTAATGTTTTTAAGTTCAAACTATCATTATACCATTGAAATTGGTTTAAGTGACATTTGCGTCATTGTTTATATATTGATTTGTCAATTTATTATCTCCAACATGTGCTAATGATCTTGGAAAAATCATTTACAGTTGGAATCTCGAGAGGATGCCCGGCTTTCAAAAAAGCTGAAGGATACACTTTCTCCCTCTCCTTGACATGTGGGTGCCATGCCACCCCCCAAAGTCTTTCTCTCTCGGTGCCTCTCGTGACCACTCTGCAAAAGGACAACCTGCAAGCCTTCTTCCCTCGGTGTGTCACAATGCTCTCTCTCTCTCTCTCTCTCTCTCTCTCTCTCTCCTCAACATGCACAACGCTCTCTCTCAACCTGCACTGAAGAGTCAGGTAGGGTGATCCAAGTGAGAGGCCCTTGGGCTGTTGCTCGCAACAAGTGCCCTGTTTCCATCCTCTACAATAACCTTCTCAAGTGCCTTGTTTCCATCCAACCTTCTCGTGAATTCTCTGGGGCTGGGTTTGAGAACCATTGCTTATTAATGAGACAGGTCGTGAGAGGACAAGGTGTGTGCAAGGGCATCGACGAGGTATAGAGGAAGGCAACAGGGAATTGCAGAAGATCTTTTGGAATCTTTCAAGCTAATGAATTTTATTTCATTAGTCACCAGTGTGAATAAACACTTTTACTCTTAACACAACAGTAAATAATCACTATTTACGAAACGCACCCATCTTCAAATGTGAATATATATTTCAACAAATGGTAGATGGTTCTCGACCTAATTTTCTTTTCTTTAAGTGTGAAAAAACTCCAACACAAAAAAAACAAGTTTTAACTTTTATTTTAATTCAAAACTATTCAATTAAAAAAAAAACTACAAATCATAAAATTAAAAATCAAATTAATTTTAAATAAATATTATTTTTTATATTTTTATAAATATTTTATCTTTGGGGAAAAAATGATTACTTTTACCGAGTAGCTCAATGTTTGGTTGTGTGAAATGTTGCTGAGAGAGCTTCGATGGTTGCATTTATATATATTGAGCACTTCGATCGACGAAAATCTTCGATTGAAAAATTCTTCGATCGAAGAATTCTTCAATTGAAGTACATATAAATAATATGGAGAGCCAAATTCAGTGACATGTTATCGTATAATATGATCGATTTATACCCCCTAACGTATTATACAAGTTTTAAACGGGTATAATATGTTTAATGTATAATGCAACCTAGCATGGCAAGAGGTAGTTGGGCCTAAGAGGCTCTACTGGAGATCAGCATGCCGATACATGTGGCTCTTAGCTACTAGCTCCTGGCCTTGCCCTCCCAAGACCCTTGTCCCTTGTGAGTGATTTCCTATATGCTCCCCAAATGAAGTTGCCCAACCAAAGCTAACATGTGAAATAAGTTGACCGATTCAATAAATGGGCGCAAAGTTGTAGATTCAATGGAGGTGCATAAGTTTAGCACAAAGCTTATATGCAAAAAAGTCATCTTTAGAATGGATTAAATTGGTAGTGGAGGCCATGAATTTCCCTCTTTGTCCTCTTTACAGATTTGGACATTAAAGCAAGTGATTACCTTTCTTCCTATGGGGCTACACAAAATTCAAAAGAACACATGAAAGTGCACTTTGGAGGGCCCTATGTGGAGGAGCCTTGTAGAACCTTCTCTTCAATCCAAAAAGACATGTAACCAATGCTCGAAAAAAACCTAGGTTAAGGGTAATCCCACCTACAGATTTTGTGATTTACCTCTAAATTTTAAATTCATAGGTGAGAAAACCTATTAAAAATTCAAGAATTTAGTGTACAAACCTCTAAATATAGTCAATTTACCAATCTCATATGTAGTTTTTTCAAGTTTTGGAGCGAAAAGAATTGAGTGTGCATGTAACCAAAGCAAAGGTGGCAAAAAGGATAAGCTGGCAATAAAACAAGATACATCCAGACATAGGAGTTAGCATTAATGAGATACATAAAAGCAATAGTAAGCTCAGAAACATATTCATTACAGCTTCTAGAGAGGAGCATTCATCTATACCACAAATGCAGCTCAATGCACGTGGAATTTCTCCTCATCGAGATTTGCGGTAGTTGTGAGCCAAGAAAGAATCAGCACCCTAGGCATGGACCAAGCTTTGCAAATTCTTTGAGAAAACCATGTAGCTTCAATCCATTATTCAAAAACCCAACCAATTTCCAGCTCCTCTGCTCTCTCAACCTCTTTTCTTTTCCAATAAGTGGACAGGGGCACGCCAGTAATTTCTTTGGTATACAAGACAATCGTATCCATACAAAATTTTACCAATAATGTGAGTGCATAATGCCAATATAGCTCAAGGCAGTAAGGCACCATAATTTACACATAAAGCTCCTACATTGCACAAGTATGTGTTGAGGGCTTTGTGCAGAGTGCTTTCATGTCATCATAGAACTTCTGCAAGTTATCAAAAGACTGGCCCGCTGGTTGACACGTCCTCTTGGCAAGATGCATGATCTCTTGGGCTTTGCTCCTGGCTTTCGAACCCTCATCACTTTGAAACAAAGCTTTCACGCCAAACTCCACAAAGCGTCTACCTATTCCACTCTTATCGGTACGCCCCATCTCCAATCCAGCCCCCCACACATTGCAAACATAGTGAGAGTTCAGCCTCTGCTCGGCATGGGATGCGCAACACAACATGGGAACACCCTCCCAAAAGCTCTCCAGTATTGAGTTCCACCCACAATGGGATAAAAAGCCTCCAACTGCTTTGTGTGCTAGCACCTCCACTTGGGGAGCCCAGCTTACAATCAGCCCTCTCCCTCTTGTCCGCTCAAGGAACCCATCCGGCAGCACTTGAAGGGGCTCTCCCATTCGGTGCGGATCTTCTCTGATGACCCATAAGAAGGGCTTCCCACTGGCCTCCAATCCGATCGCAAGCTCTTGTATGTCCTCTACAGATAGTCTAGTAGCACTGCCAAAGGCAACGTAAATAACAGAGGACTCTCCTTGCAAAGTGAGCCACGATATGCAACCTGCCTGCTCATCACTATCGTGCTTCTTCCGGTGTTGAAATAAGGGTCCAATTGCATAGGCATGAAGTCCTTGGAGTTCAAGTGCCTTAAATGCATCAGGTTCAAGCTCCAGCATGGAGTGAATAAGGATTCTCTCTCCAAACTTGAGACATGAATGAACATAGTTAAAGAATTTGGCAAAGTAGTTTGATGAGTCCACAAATCGAAGATCTGCTGGTATAAGCTCAACGGGGAAGGGTGGGAGGCCCGGAATGTGGTTTAGCATCACCGGTGTCTCACTCTTCCACTGATTGGGTGATCCTGTACATATTTCATGAGATGCCCTAGTAAGAAAACCATAACAAGCTTAATACATGGAACCAGAAGAAAGAAAGAGAGAGAGAACAGCCAAAACCTTTTATAGGCAAGATGCCTGCAGAGTAAAGGGGATCCAGGTTGAAGAAAAGTAGGTGTGCCATGGCATTGGATGTCCAAAATTCAATGCGAGGAATACGGGCGCGTTGGGCTACCTGAAGCGTCCAGGGAACGAAGGAGTCTGAGATGAGGCATGTAGGGGGGCAACCCTGTTCTTGGAGATCAAGAATGAGCTTATACAAGTTCTCCTTCATGGCAGGGGCGGTGGAGAAGGGTCCCAGGAACTGACCTGGTGCAATGCTGTCCTCAACGACATAGACACGTAATTTGTCTCTATCACGATGACCGTCACAACCACTGCTGCTGCAATGGGTCATGGTAGGGGATGAATTTTGCGCCCAAAAACCACTACTACCTCCACTGGCGATTTTCTGAGAAAATGAATCATACCCGTCTTGTGGAGACGCCATTGGCAGCACGACACGATTCCTGTCTGTCATCCTTGCATAGAAAGTGGAGAAGTAGACAAAGCTTACCTTGAAGCCGAACGCGGCGAGCGACTCTGACAAGTGCATGGTGGGTATAGCATGGCCGTGTTCGCCGTGGGGAATCACCAATGCGTGCGGAGAGTCATCGGAGCTGCTAGCCATCTGGATGCAATGGCTTTCGTCTGCTGTGCTCTTCTCTTAACACATGGGGTGGATATTAACAGCGTAGGAGGAAGAAAATGGAATAACTTGTCAGATAGTTAAAGCATTTCCTTTTTGGCCTGCCCCAAAGGGGGAAGGCCTTAGTGATGGTTTCCCTTTTTGCTAATGAAAAAGAGGAAGTTATTTTGAAAATCGATTAAATTGAAAATTTTAGTGTGAAAATTGATTATTAAAAAGACCATCTTTTGAGATGATGAGGTTTTTTCGAGGACACTCATTACAAAGACGAAGTAATATTTTCACATCCAACCGAATCATGGAAATGAGGCATGAGTCATATTTTACTTTTGCAATGGCAAGCTGCAAGGTGTTGCGTCAAGAGGCGTGGTGAAAAGACCCAAGGCTGTCACCGCTCTAAACAAATATCCAAAGACATTGGATGCATGCTCTAGATCGATAGTCTACAACTGCATATATGCTCTGGATCGATAGTTTGCATATGCGCGTGGAGAGTGCATATGCTATTTGGAGCTAGCGTGTGGATTTGAGACTAGGAGTGTAAGTGAAAAGTAAATCGGTTGCTCAAACTTAAAGATGGCTATGGATGGAGCTGCAGGAAAACATGAGGTTCCAAGATGACCATCTGCGGAATCGAGCTCACAACATTGCCAAGACCATATGAGAGAAGGCAAGGCACCTTCCACTGATATCGAGCGCTGAAGGACATTACAGGAAGATGGATATAGTGTGCCACCGTCATAAGAAAGATCATGCCAGAGTTTAAATAATAAAACAAGAGAGAGAAAGAGGAATACAATGACACTGATCATGCAACTCTCATTCTCTCTCTACATCTCATGCTTAGAAACAGAGCTCGGGCGAGCTTCCTGTGCAGCAAAAGAATTAGCTCGGGATAGGCATGGCATGTATACATAGATGAGATAGGAGAGAAAGTTAAAAATCCAAAAGGGGAAGACAATACCGTATCCAATGATAAGCAGGATAGTTGTGACGTCTGTTGTTGCTTTGTATTAAATGCCATTGCAGTAGGGGTCCATCTCTCTCCTCTATCTTCCACTCTCTCACTCTCTCTCAATCCCATCGTGACTATCTCTCTATCGTAGCGACAGACTGTGCAGAACAAGAAAGGCTAGGAGGGAGGTCCATGGAGAGAAGTGGGCGGGTGGTAGTCGACCATGAAAGGTGGGGAGTTAATGGGCTTGCTGCTAATGAAGACATGGCTCCATCTATGGGGCTGGATTAGTCCAGCACAGAGCAGCAGAAGAAGAAGAAGAAGAGAAGAGAGTTTTAACATAGATCCCAATCCATTCTCATGACCAGTTTTCCCTTGGTGAGTACACATTCACATTGAGGATGCTTCCACCTCAAGGCTCATCTATTGCTGAGAACAGAGACAGTACGCGCCTCCATCGGAGTCTCTCTCTCTCTCTCTCTCTCTCTCTCTCTCTCTCTCTCTCTCTCTCTCTCTCTCTCTCTCTCTCTCTCTCTCTCTCTCTCTCTCTCTCTCTCTTTTCCATGTTCCCGCACCCCATCTCCTTGCGCCACTGCCCAGCAAAACCCTTCCCCAAGTCCTATACGACCTCTACACACCTACCTCATAATTCTGACACTAGTCATCAAAGCCAAACTGCACATGCCCTTCATCACCCTATCAGCATCGGAACTGCCCTCCGTGCATCTGCTAGAGAGAGAGAGAGAGAGAGAGAGAGAGAGAGAGAGAGAGAGAGAGAGAGAGAGAGAGAGAGAGAGGTCCTTTTTCCCTGTTCTTGCACACACAACTACTCCCTTTTCGCCTCTGGCTATCCCTCGGTTGCGAGCACTGCTGGACATTGCAGCAAGGTCTTCCTCATCCCCCCTCCGCCTAGCAGTCGTTCCCGTTCGGATGTTCCTGGTGAGGGTGACGGAGCACGCTCCTTCTCATTTCGGTGATGTGCTACACCTACGCTTGGCAAAACACATTGTTGGGGTATAAAGCCCAATGTGGTCGCCCAGGTAAGTGGGTGGGCCGCCAGGTATGTACACATATTCTTTTGTAAAAACCTAATAAGAAATCACAATGCTCTACACATTACAGTAGAGCGAGTTCACCATATCATCGTGCTCTTCTTCTCGCACTCTCTCTCGCGTCGCACTTCCGCTCGTACTCCTTCAACTGGTATCAGAGCTCAGATCGAGGCTCGGGGAAGCACTGCAGGAGGCTAGAGTCACCAACTCAGATTGGAGTGAAATTCGATAGGCGAAGACACGGCCCCAAATCTCGTGGGTAACCCCGAAGGCCTTGGTGTTGTCAGAATTTCATTCTGAGGTCATCTCGACCACCGTTCGGCTTCGAAAAAGGTCTGCGCAGGCCATTTTCGACTACGTGGTCTCGACGGGTGCAGATCCGACTCTGCAAATTTGGGGTTTTCGGCCTACGACTGCAGGTGCTGAGGATATCGACACTCCCAGAGTGTTGATTTGTGGCTGTCTACACATCGAAGGACGGCTCACAGTTCTTGGAGGCGTGTCACATACGACACAGGCGCATCTACACACAGACTGTAGGCGACATCCACTAGTTCATCAGGTAGCTTGTGTTTGCTGCTTGATATTCCAGATTTCATCCTGACATTGCAGGTACTTCCACATGGGATGTATTGTCAGAGATGATGTATGTCTGTTGAGGGTTTGCTGGCTGTGAGTCACGCAGCAAACAACCGCCGCAGCGGTTACAGCATACAGTGGGAAATTTGTGGATGTATGACTTTGTGGGAAGTCTATGTACTGTCAGATTTACTGCAGCCTTTGTTGAGGGTCGAGTGAGGTTTTATTGAGCTGGGGGATTCTCCAATGTTGAGATCCTTTCGGTGATACAGGTCTTGGAGTGATCATCATCCTGGGGGAGGGCTAATGATAGCTGTTTTTCGGCTCTCTGTAATTGCCATAGTGAGTTATCTCACCCTATCAAATCACTCAAACACTGTGGTTACCCTCACCCTTTCACTGTATATAGGTGCGTGTGAGTTAGGGGACTTTTCCCATATCTCCTTACTGAAATAAAAAACCCTCAATTAGCTAGTCATTGGGCTAGTTGAGCCAAAAAAAATAAAAAAATAAAAAATATAAGTATATTATGGTCCATGCGTATGTAAATATTTCTTTGTATATAGGGCCTAAATAAAAGATTTTTTCATAATTATTTTGGTATTTATTTAAATATTTCTACCTAGGTGTGTGTTATTTATGCTCTGTACATTGCCTCACCATTACCATAATTTTTCTTACCATTTTTTATACTCTTTATTCCATATAGAAATATTTTCATGTAAGCTTCTCTTATATTTGGTGTAACTCCACCCCAACAAAAATCCAAAAAAACTAGTTTTATTTATGTGTATATTTTTTCACCATTGTGATTTTTCCCTTCCTACATCTATTTTGTTTTTTTTCTAAAAAATTAGAACACCAAAAATATTTATCTTTTTATGGTAGCCTCATAATGAGAGAGATTTCTTTTGACCCCTTTATATTTTTTTCACTTATATTATTTATATTTGACATGTACATATTTTTTAGACCCCTCAATATTTGATTTTCTTAGTTGTACTATTCACTTATATCATGATCTCAACAATATCTTCAATTATAAACCTACCAAATAAGGTCAAGGGTAGGTGGCATGCATACATGCACTATGGAGGGCTCACTCTTGGAGGTATTCAAAAGAATCATCCAAAGAAGGACCCCACAAGGACTTTGTGCAGTGGAAAAAAACAGTCGGTTTTGCTGAATTTTTAAAGTTCACTTGCTCTCCGAATTTGAAAAGGTGATACAAACAAAAGTTGTAGATCGTGGGTTGAACTTTTGCCTCAAATTTTTTCATATTTTTTTGAGCTACGAGCTGTGAGCTATGATTTTATTAGTGGACCCCAGTTTTCCCATGCTATGCAGCCACACTCTCTCTTCCACTTTATCATTTTCCTCTTTCACACACACTTCTCCACTCATCATCCCCACCTCTCTCACCACTCCTCTCTGCACCCTACTCACCTTCTCCTCAACCTTGAAGAATAAGAGAAACCATGGTGAACTCATACCTCCCACACACAATTCCATTCCAAAATTGACCACCTAGTCTCATTTTTCCTCCTCCAAATTACCCATATCTATCAAAAAACCACAAAATTCAGCCTCTTCTCTTAAAAGACAGCATCATGGTGGTTGATTACTCAGCTTCAATTACCTTGTCTCTCAAGGAAGGTCAAGAGTGGAGAAAAAATGTACCGTCAAAGCTAGTGGACCGTCAACAAGCGTCAAAATTGGCCCTACTCAAGACCCTTGGAGCATCAACCTTGTAAGAAATCCACCTTTTCTTACCTCTTAAGAGTTTTTCTTCCTTATTTGTATCCTACATGGATACTCCCATTGTAAATATCCAATTCCATTTGTAAATTAATACTAACTCTACTAACACTAACCCACTATGAAAAGTCCTATCACCTCCATTTCTCTCCTCTCTCTTTCCCCACCAACTTCTTGATAATTCCAAGCAAAAGAAATTAGGTAAATTGCTGAAAATCTAACCCAACCATGGTTAGAGGAGTAACCCTAGCCTTCAAAATTGCTATAAAAGGAGGGTGTAGCTAGCACAAAAAAGGGAGAAGAAAGAGCACTATGCTATAGCTTGAGAAGCCAAGCTCAACCTCTTGAGAAGGAGCTCTTGAGTGGAATCTCATTGGCATTAGGCATATGTATGTGTTGTATTAGGGGTGATTAGCAAGGGAACTCTATGCCATTGTAAGAGAGAGTGATCATTCAATTGAGAGTAGGAAATCTATCATTTCTCCTACTAGTGTAAGCCCAACATTTGCTGAATCAAGGAGGGTGAATTTGGACTAAGCATGGATACCTTGTCTCCCTTCCAACGTGAAGTCATGGACAATAATGATGTGTAAGTGTCTTGGTGTTTTATTTAAGTTCTTGATAGCTTGTCTCCGGGTATTGTTATCAATTTAGCCATAAATCCCACATGCTGTAAGAGGGCGACAGGGTGGAGAGGACTCCCCTGGCCTTAAGACAGTGATTGGGGTGGCTTTTTTCTTGTGATGTGTTGTGGTGTAATTTACTCAGGCGATGTTGAACAAATACTAATCTCACTTTGATTGGTCATGACAGATTTGTAAGAAGGCATTAGTGCAACAAGCACCCCCTTCCCCCTTCTCTCTCTTTCTTACATATATATATTTATGTTTTCTTGATCATTAACGATACACTTCAAAGCAGCCCGAGCACCATCTCTCTCTCTCTCTCGTGTTTTAGTGTGTGAGAGTGTTCCATTGGTGTTAGGGTTAGCGTAAATTCCTTGCTTGTTTGTGGGTTGCTCTAACGATTCTCCTCTTTTGTGTCCTAGTTCGCTCTTAAACTAGGTGGTGCCCCTTGTGTAGTTGGGGTTTGGCTGTTGGTTTTTTGTTTTGGTTTGTGTTGTGTTGTGCCCCAGCCCCATTGAGCAGCACAGGAGCCTTGAAGGGTGTCTAGAGGTTGCTCTTCTTGTTGCCCGCCCCGGACCGCTTCAGTGGCAAGAAGGGTCACATGAAAAGAGACTGCAGAGAATGGAAAGTAGAAAAAGGCAAAGAGAAAGCTGAAGACCATGGTGAGAAGAACAAGTCCTCATTGAAGATTCAAGAAATAAATGTGACAAACACTGTTGCAGAGGATGACAGTCTAGTGTCAGGAGACATCTACTTCTTGAAGAATACAATGGACTCAGCTCTTCTTACAGCATCTGATGGAAATGCACTGAGTGACTGGATTATAGACTCAGGGGCATCACTTCATGTGTCTCCAAACAAGGAGTGGTTTACTTCTTATGTGACCACTAAAGATCATGTTCGGCTAGGCAATGGGAAGACATGTGAGATCTTAGGTGTTGGAGATGTTCAATTGAAGTTTCAGAATGGCTCTTCTTTCACGCTGAAGAATGTGAGACATGTTCCCGCAATTACAAAGAGCTTGATCAGCACAGGTTTACTTGATGATGCTGGCTACGTCACCACTTTTGGACAGAACATGTGGAAGATATCCAAGGGTTCTATGACAGTAGCACATGGAGTAAAGTCTAGAGGACTTTACATGATTTATGTATCAAATGTCTCTAAAAATGTAATCAATGTAACCGAGCAGCCGAACGTTTCTTTGTGGCATAGCCGGTTATGACATATGTCCAAGAAGGGAATGGAAATCTTGTCTCGTTCTGGTTATTTGCCTGGCTTTTAATTTAATGATTTTGAATTCAGTGAACATTGTCTGTATGGTAAGCAAACACAGCAGCCACATAAGCATAGAAGCAGTAGAAGAGATACACAGTTGGCACTTGTTCATAGTGATTTGTGTGGACCTATGCCTAACCTATCTCTAGGGGGAGCTTCTTACTTTATGACATTTATAGATGATTACTCGAGGAAAGTATGGGTTTACTTCCTCAAGCACAAGGATGAAGCGTTTAGTGTTTTCAAAACGTTTGTGACACTTGTGGAGAATCAGAGTGGCAAGAAGCTTAAATGCTTACGCACTGACAATGGTGGAGAGTATGTTTCAAAGGCCTTTCAGGACTTTTGTGAGTCAAAAGGTATAAAACGTGAACTTACTGCTCCTTACAATCCTCCTCAAAATGGTGTTGCTGAGAGGATGAATAGGACCATACAAGAGAAGTTCAGAAGTATGTTGTCTAATGCACAACTGCCAAATGGGTTTTGGGCTGAAGCTGTATCAACAGCTGTTCATCTTGTAAATAGATCTCCTAGCAAGGTTTTGCAGAAGGATTCAGTGCCAGAGATGGTATGGTCAGGCAAAATGCCCTCATACAAGCATCTCAGAGTCTTTGGCTGTGATGCATATACTCACGTTCCAAAGGAATTTAGGAACAAACTTGAACCAAAGAGTAGAAAGTCCATCTTTCTAGGCTATGGTAATTCTAGTGAAATGGGGTACAGACTTTGGGATCCCGAATCCAGAAAGGTTGTCCGTAGCAATGATGTTCACTTTAATGAATCCAAATATCATTCTAAACCAGAGAGGGTTGAGGAGATTAGAAGAGTTGTCTTCCAAGAAGATGGACCTGCACGTGCAAGACAAAATGTCAAGGCTCAAGAGGAGCAAGGACAGGATAGAGTGGAACCACAGGTTGTGGTTGAGCCTGAGCCACCTATTGTGCGTAGATCTGGACGTGTCACGAGACCTCCTGATAGGTTTGTTCCATCTATGAATTATGTCATGTTGACTGATTGCAATGAGCCTTCATGTTACAAGGAAGCAGTGCAAATGAAGAACTCCGGGAATTGGCAATTGGCCATGCAGTCAGAGATGACAGATCTGCATAAAAACAAGACATGGAAGCTAGTTAAATTACCACAGGGCAAAAAGGCTCTACCTTGTAAATGGGTTTACAGGTATAAGATCACCGCTCATGATAGTCAGCCAAAGTACAAAGCAAGGCTTGTTGCCAAGGTCTTTAAGCAAGAACAAGGCATTGACTTTGATGAAGTCTTCTCTCCGGTGGTCAAGATGACTACATTGAGATGCTTTCTTGCATTGGTTGCCATATTAGATTTGGTGTTGCACCAAATGGACGTCAAGACAACGTTCTTGCACGGTGATTTAGATGTGGAAATTTACATGGAGCAGCCAGAAGGGTTTGTTGAGAAAGGCAAGGAAGATTGGGTATGCCAGTTGTTAAAGAGTCTTTATGGCTTAAAACAATCACCGAGGGCATGGTACCATAAATTCCACAAGTTTATGCATTCTCAAGGCTACAAACGTAGTGAGTTCGATCACTGTCTATATACAAAGAAGGCTAAGGATGGTAGTTGGCTGATCCTTATTTTGTATGTGGATGACATGTTGATTGCTGGCAAGCACTTGGAAGAAATTTCAGCTTTGAAGTCAAAGATGGCAAAATCGTTTGACATGAAATACATGGGTGAGGCAAGTCATATACTTGGTATGCGCATTGAGAGAGACAGATCAAAGAAGTTGATTTGGTTATCTCAAACAGAGTATATTGACAAGGTTTTGCAACGTTTCAATATGGAGAAGGGAAAGGCACTGAGTGTTCCATTGCCACCATATGTGAAACTTAGCAAACAAGATTGTCCTGTGTCTGAGGAAGAACAGGCTGAAATGGATAAGATTCCATATGCGTTTGCAGTGGGTAGTTTGATGTATGCAATGATTGCTACTCGCCCAGACATTGCATTTGCAGTGGGAGTAGTAAGTCGATACATGTCAAACCCAGGCGAGAAACATTGGGAGGCAGTGAAAGGAATATTGAGATACCTGAAAGCTACAAAGAGTATGCGTATATGCTATGGGAGTCAGGAGCTAAGTGTAAAGGGTTTTACAGACTCAGATTATGCAGGTGACTTAGACAACCAAAGGTCTACGTCAGGGTATGTCTTTACATTGGCTGGTGGAGCAATATCATGGCGTTCTAGAGGCTGAATATGTTGCAGCATCAGAGGCATGCAAAGAATCAATTTGGCTTAATCGACTAGTAACAGATTTGGGAATCAAAGAAGAGATGCCTGTGTTATATTGTGATAGTCAAAGTGCTATACAATTGGCTCGCAATCCAGTTTATCACTCAAAGACAAAGCATGTGGATGTGAAGTATCATTTCATCAGGGAAATGCTCGAGGATAAGCAACTTCAGCTTGTCAAAGTTCACACCACAGAAAATCCTGCTGATCTACTTACAAAAGGACTTCCCTCAGAGAGCTTTGCGCATTTTCGCAAGCAGTTAGGTGTAGGGTAGTACATCACTTCTCTACATCTCTTGTATATTAGCTTGTATAGTAGCTTCTCTCACACTTAAAGTACCACATTGGACTTTAAGTGGGAGGTTGTTGGGGTATAAAGCCCAATGTGGTCGCCCAGGTAAGTGGGCGGGCTGCCAGGTATGTACACATATTCTTTTGTAAAAACCTAATAAGAACTCACTATGCTCTACACATTACAGTAGAGCGAGTTCACCATATCGTCATGCTCTTCTTCTCGCACTCTCTCTCGCGTTGCACTTCCGCTCGTACTCCTTCACACATCACCTTCCCCCTCACAACCACCTGCCAACATGCTGTAGGACAAAGAGATCTTGCAGGTGCGCAGTCGACAGCTGGAAAAGCCTTGTCTCCACGACGATTCTCTCTCTAGGTGCGCACCGAAAAGAGAGCCATTTTGTACATCTGCCTGTGTGAGAGAGAGAGGACGGTCCTTTTCTGACCCTCCTGTTTTTCTTCAAAGACTGAGTAGCATCTCCCTTAGATTCCCACTAATCAACCCGAAATCAAAAAATAAAATTGGGCACGCCTGCTGGCTAAGAGTAGGCTAGAAAAATACATTTTTCCTAACTCAAGAAAATAAGGGCAAACTTGAAATGCTACCGGTTTTTATGTCAAAATTTGAAGCTTTTGTTGGTATTTACACTAAAACTCGTGTAAAATCTAATCGGGATTTTTTGAGTTTAGCCGGTTAAAATACATTGTATCCCAATTTTTTTTCTAACAATGGCTAAGAGTTTAGTTTATATATCCTTTATGTTAGGCAGGCCTCCTGATTTTATCACTTGTTTTTTTTGCAACAGAGAAGCCATCTGGAAGGTTGAACAAAACTTGTACCCATCAACACATACTACTTTTTTGATGCGAACACAGCTAACGAAACACCTAGTTATGTGTGTGTGTGTGTGTGTGTGTGTGTGTGTGTGTGTGTGAGAGAGAGAGAGAGAGAGAGAGAGAGAGAGAGAGAGAGAGAGAGAGAGAGAGAGAGAGAGAGAGAGAGAGATGGATGAAATGAGGGCTGGTTTACACAAGACATCGACAATAGTTGATGTCCACGACGGCAGCTTGTAGTTTGTGCATAGTGTTAATCCCCCCCCCCCCCCCCCAGGTAAGAAAAGCTACCGGGCTCATGATGGGCTCCGTGCCCTCTCTCTCGTCCAAGCTCTACTTAATTCTTTATAGATGGGGTTTCCTATATATCATGAAACTCCCAAGCTCTAGACGGAGTCTTACTCTAAGCTAGAGCTCATGCACATGCCGTCGGCATTGGGTAGACGTTGCACAGAGCCTAGTGCTCTGATACCAGTTGTAACTGCGTTAATGTGAATGCGTGCATGTAGGGAAGGGAAGAAGCAGTAGAGAGTAGTGTGTGGGTAGAGAAGGCCTCAAATGAGGGCTCCTTATTAATTTTTATATGTACAAACAATAAATGTGGTCGACTAGACACAATGTCCGGCCGGGGTAAGGCACACCACCTTTAGTCACACACACACACACACACACACACACACACACACACGTGTGTGTGTATGTGTGCACGCTACAAGTACTACAAAATAAAAAGCCTTTTGATAATGTAAAGTAAAATGAAATTTTACTCTACATAGAATAATTATACGAATTTAGATGCACATAACAAAAAAACCTATTTTAGTGGAGATTTTGATATCTAATGAAAACTCGATTTCTGAAGATATATTTGGCTTTTTCCTTTTGAGGGCCCTTTTTTTAGACCAATATTGATATTTTTTTAAAAATTTGTGCAAGTTTATATTTTCTTAAAGTCATGGAGAAAAAGGAGAAAGCTTGCCTGTCCATGCATCAACTTGAGTTTGCCTCGCTTTGAGGGCATGCATGCAAATAAAGGGGTTGTTATCCATGTTATTGACCATGAGCATGAATGTGTGTGTGTGTGTGTGTGTGTGTGTGTGAGAGAGAGAGAGAGAGAGAGAGAGAGAGAGAGAGAGAAAGAGACAGATTTTATCTTTGAGATCATAGGGAGTATGTCTCACCAAGGCCACCCTTGCCCTTTATATTCTCAAGATATTGTGATTTGCTTAGCATTATAGTGTATTTTCAAAGGGTAGCTAACATTTTTCACCCACAAAGAATGAAAAAAATACCTTGAAATTCGAGAAATATCCAAAAAAACCAACCTTGACATTGGCACCCCAAAATGGGGAGAAAGATTGCTCCGTTTTGACGGGACTTTTATCAGTTCTTGGTCATTTTGGACTTTTTATTTCTAAAGTTAAACTATGGGCCACGCTTATTAATTCTCTGAATTTTGACAAGCAATGATGCTTATAAAAAATCTCTCTCTCTCTCTCTCTCTCTCTCTCTTACACACACACACACACACACACACAGAGGACACATTTATTGCGCCCAACGAATGACGTGGCAAGGAGAAGGGGAAAGAGAGAATGAGAGTGCAAAGTGTTTGAGGGTGTAGGAACAGTCTAAAGAGACATTAAAGTTCTACACAACAAGTCTTCAATAATTGAATACCCATGGGGAGAGAGAGAGAGAGAGGAGGAGAAGAAGAAGAGGAATAAATTTCTTAATGCCATAGGAACAATCCCAAAAGATATATCCGACAACTTGGGTGTGAATAAAGTCCTTCATGTTTCATCTTCCATTCTCTCTCTCTCTCTCTCTCTCTCTCACACACACACACACACACACACACACACACACACACACACACACACACAATGGTCTCAAGTTCAAGACATGAGAGAGAGAGAGAGAGAGAGAGAGAGAGAGAGAGAGAGAGAGAGCTACTCTCAAACATCTATCCATAGAGTTTTGAACTCAAGGAGGAAGAGACAAGAGAAGAGAATGGGACAAGGGGAAGCAGAGGAAGAGAGAGGTTTATTCTTCTTGGATGTGCTCTCTCTCTCTCTCTCTCTCTCTCTCTCTCTCTCTGTGGATTTTGTGCAAGGGAAGTGATGTAAAGAGAAGAGAAGGAAGGATGAAGATGAAGCAGAAAAGAGGGAACCATGGGTTGTGAACTAGTAATGTTTCCCTTTGGATTGGGATAAATAGCGGACAGAGGGCGGTTACATGTTCAAGGGTTTGGGGAAAGGAAGGGTGAGCTCGATAGTAGCATACAGACAATGATCGATGTTTGAGGTAAGTGCCAACCTATGTTCACTAAGAGGCTCAAGTGTATGCGACTATGAGGGCCTAGACATGTATCAAGAAGACCCCAAGATTGTGATTGACTGGAAGTCAAGTAGAATTTTTGATTGAGTGCCAATGCTAGAGCTTACGTTTAAAGCTTTAACCACAGTTGTTGAATATCTTAGTGATTAGTACATGTTGATCTGACCATACTATTATAGTCTACTTTAGATTCAATAAATTCAGTGTTGGATTGGGCTCTTGTTGTGTTGTTTCTCATTGTCTATTGCTATTAATCTCATGATATTTACTAAATTTATGTTATCTCCTACAAATTAGTCTCTAATGGCACTTACATTCTCGTATTAATTCTCAAGTATCTCTAGCTACACGTCCCATAAAAACTTATTTACTAAATTTATGTTATCTTCTACAAATTAGTCTCTAATGGCACATACATTCTCATATTAATTCTCAAGTATCTCTTGCTACACCCATAAAAACTTATTCTGCTTTTTGCTTCTCTCCTCTCTCAACTCTCTCACAGTTAGAAGCCAGGTGCTTTCCCAGTCAACTCCAAAGGACCGGCTCTCCAATGGCTCACACTGTGTGTGTGTGTGTGTGTGGGAGAGGGAGAGAGAGAGAGAGAGAGAGAGAGAGAGAGAGAGAGAGAGAGAGAGATCACATGCATATAATCTCTGTATCATTCCAATTTTATCAGATGCTTTAAATCTTTGAAATAATTTGATTTTCTTTCGTTGATGTTAGAATATTCTATAACTTCTTTATTGACATTTAAAGTGTCTTCAACTCTTGACATGTCCACATGTAACCCTTCCCTTTTATCCCTACATAATGGTGAAGAGAGAGGGGGCTCACAACCTAGTGTATCAACAAAGAGGGGCGGCCTAGTATGCATCTTCCTTGACTGGGTGATTTGCATCTCTCTCTCTCTCTCTCTCTCTCTCTCTCTCTCTCTCTCTCTCTCTCTCGATCAGCCCAAGCCCTTGAGACCCTTCTCACACCTACTCTTTATAGCCCAAACAACCTTCACTTTGTTGATGTATCTGCAATGCACATTTCCTCCCCATTAAGATGCAAGCCAAAGTACTAAAATAAAAATTTCAATCTTAGAATATTTTTGACTATTTTTACCTTCTTTACTTCTTATAAACCCAGTTTGAGACCGGCTAATCCAAACTCTCAACCACTAAGCTTGGAAAAATCTTCTCCAAACACTGCTGGTATGGAGTCATCCTATTGCATAACTTAAATAACACACACACACCCACACACACACACACACACACACACACACACACACACACACACACAGAGAGAGAGAGAGAGAGAGAGAGAGAGAAAGAGAGAGAGAGAGCATTTAACATCACCAAAATAAATAATTGAGTGACAAATACTATCTAGCCAGTTTTGAGAGGGAAAGAGAGGACACACACACACACACACACAAAGAGAGAGAGAGAGAGAGAGAGAGAGAGAGAGAGAGAGAGAGAGAGAGAGAGAGAGAGAGAGATGACGAAGAAGTACACGAGACTTCAAATTTTTTTGCAGATAAGTCTTGATTCTTGAATGCAAGTGCTTATAGGCTCACATACTTTCTCACGAAGAGAGAGGGGGGCTGGGATTTTTAATATTATAGAAACAATTGCAATGACCTTTGAGTTTAGGGGGGGGGGGGGGGAGAGAGAGAGAGAGAGAGAGAGAGAGAGAGAGAGAGAGAGAGAGAGAGAGAGACATTGTCCTTAAAAGATAGATTGGCCTATGGGATCAAATACAACATGTAACACGCTTGAAGACTATGGATACTAGTATAGCCGGCAGGTTCACCGTCTCTCTCTCTCTCTCTCTCTCTCTCTCTCTCTCTCTCTCTACGTCACTATGCTCCCGGACGCTGGAGGCCACACCCGCCGGTTGAAGGACGATCTGACGCGTGGAAGGGAGGGGGGGGGGGGGGGGGGCGGACGTAATTCCCTCCCCCTTTATCTATTAGTATAGATAGTGGTGGCAACTAACAAACTATATCCATGAATTTTTTGAGAGAGAAAGAAATGTAGGCCATGGTCCATGTCAAAATATAAGAACAGCAAGTTTGATGTCATCAAAAGCTGGGCATTCAAGTATGGTATGATGCTCATACTCTCAAATTTTCAAGGGACTTATGTGTATACAAAAAGAGGCTCTCTTGCATTGCCTCAATGTACAGTCTCGTATTTAAGTGAGTAGGAGCTAAGCCAAATGGTTGGTATGGTATAGATTGTGCATAAGGGAATAGGCTGCAGCATGTTAATGGTTGAATATAGTTTGCTCTCTCAAAAAGAAACATGCTTTTGTAATTTGGAGAGGGAGGAAGAGATATCGATGACATGCATGCTTTTAGATCATCGCCTCAATTTTGCAACACGTTCTTCAATCTAGCATAATGGAAAAAAATCTTGCAGAAATAAACAAGTGAGCAACTTTATTTTGCTTTCATTTTTATCGCATTTTAAGGCGCAAATGGTTTGAAAGTGTACATGAACAAATAGTGTGCACCTTATCATACTAAGTTGTATATGCATTATTGTGAGTAGGTGATGATGTACACTATTTCCATGCTTGTGCACAAAACACGATAGAGATGCAAGCAAGTGAGGCATCTAGAGAGAAACATAGATGGAAGGATCCATCACATTCTTGATTTTTTTTAAAAACCCAACTCATTTGTTTGAAATTTGAAGCTTTCATGGTGCATTGGAAACTATCAGCCCTAATCTTTTTACAAATCCACTCTTAGACATGAAAAGTTTTATGATTACATAGTGTAGCACTTATGGGCCTTCATCTTTAAAAACTTGCTAACTCACCTAGTTTGTACTTCTAGACTTGGTAGCACTCTTGCCAACCCTAGGTAGACCAAGGGAAAGACGTCCCTCTGACTATATAGGAGGTACACGATATTCACGACTACCATGGTTTGCTCACGATAGAAACAAGTAAGAGTGCGAAATAGATACATTGAATCCAATTGTGTTCCGATTGTTGAAACTAATTCTAGAACCCACTCCATTTTCAAACAAAGTTTTATGATTACATTGACTTCTCTTAGCTTCATCTCTTCACACCATGATACCTTATCTGATCGGTATAATTAAGCTTGGTAGCATTGTTGAACCAACATAAACCAAAATGAGGATCCCCCCCCCTCCTCTCTCTCTCTCTCTCTCTCTCTCTCTCTCTCTCTGTGTGTGTACCCTCCCTGCCACTAGAAGTAGAGCACTCCTAAGTTTTTTGAACAAGGGCTAGCACCTCATGAAAAACAATGTCAACGAGAAGCTCCCAAGCTTGGTATCAAACAATGCTTTGTAACATCTTACATATATTCATGTTTGTTAAAATATGTCAAGAGTTTGTATCATGCATCACTTTTGAAAATGAAATAGATTATACTTGTAGAAAGAGAATATTGATAGTGTTCCACTTGGAACATAAGAAAGCCCTATGAGAACAGAGGGGATGTGTGCGCTCCTTGCCGCACTGTAGAAGCAAGGGACTTGCCTAACACTGTGTGCGAGCCACAGACGGCTCCAAGCACACAACTAGCTTAACTAGTAAGCTCAAAAGAGGGCAATGGTGTGTCACTCACCGCTCTATGCTCCTGCCGTGGAGGATTCCTCGCCGCGAAGAAGAAGGAGACGCCGCTACGTCGCACTCAACCGCTTCACCGCCGTCGTGCCGCCGCAATGCTCGATCGCACTCTCTCTCTCTCTCTCTCTCTCTCTCACACACACACACACACACACACACACACACACACACACACACACACACAAGGAGGTGAAGAATAAGAAGATGGAGATGGAGATGGAGATGGAGCAAGAGCACTCTTCTATTGCACAAATGAGAGAATGAGTGAATTTTAGGTTTAGTTGACTTTTATATGAGCTCACCCCATTCACACTTCGGCGCCCATGCTTAGCCAACTAATCCCTTGAATGTTCTAGTTAGAGTACGCCTCTCATCAACGATCACTCTTACCCTTTTCCTTTTGGACCGACAAGCCCGGTACCTGACTCTACAAGTAAATAATACAACGTCCGCCGTAGGTTACAACGTCCGTCGTAGGTGATAGGGTGTCCGTGAGCCGTGAGGGTTAACATGTCCCCCTTCCTGATGTATATTCCGTCCTCGGAAGCTATTGAGTTGAAACTCGTTGGTCGAGGTGGAAGAGCATTTGAGATGAATGTCCTTAGCCTTCTTCAGTCATTGCAAAATCAAACAACATTGCACAGTAATTGCATTCTCATAAGCGATTAAAAAGCATATGCAATTTTAGGTAGACAATTGATTGGTAACAGAATTTTAAACAATTTGTCAGCAATAAGCATTAAATTGCAATGTAATCAAATGCATAAACAGATGTAAAGGTAAAAAATTAAACAAGTCTGGGGTCGCTAATTTAATGATCGAAAGGCACTAGAGATCGAGTATTAATACCATGGGTAAGCTTCTTAATTTTCTCTGGTTAATTAAGTTGTTTAATCGCGAGAGCCAAGTATTTCATGTTCGAGGGCTGACTAGAGGCTATACTTAGAAGACCTTGTAGTTAAGCTACGATAAAAGGAATTTCTCATGAAATCATCGCCTGACTGATTACCTTTTCTTTGACCCCCCAAAGTCTTTTCACAGTGATTCAATTTTGATGTGTGTGCTTATTTTGTATGCCTTGGGTTTTTTGCTTTTCAAGGAAAAGCGCCCACATTGGGAACCTCTAGGGCTCTAGTACCATAGGCAATACATGTGAGTGAAGTACCAAATCAAGCTGAGATTTCTCTTCTAGCTTAAAATTTTACATTGTGGCACTTTGATATTTTTTTGTGTTGTTTGTTTTCATCATTTTAATTTTGTAGCTTTGGGGGGTCATATAACTCTGATACACCTCCCCAGGCTCATCACACTAGTAAACTCCCTTTATAATACTTAAGCTAAAGGTCAATAGGGTCAAGCCCACTAGAAAGCCCTAGTACATTTCACACAATGCTGCCTAAATTGGATTAAGAACCTAAGTAACCATTGCTTATTAGGAAGGCATTCCCCATGGTATTAAGAGAAGATTTCTAACACCTAGCTTGGTCAAACTAGCTTACTCGGACTGCTTGATTTTTAAACCTAGACAAGTGATTATGACAAAAAATTACATTGAATTAACTGTTTGATACTAAGCAAATGCGGTGAATATTAGGCTACCAATCACAATTAAAGCAGACAAACATGGATGCAAAATAGATAGGGGCAATGCTAATGGACAAAAAACACCTGTTTGTGTTGATGGTCGCGCTTGATCTGAAGTGTGAACGAGAGAAAGGTTCCATGAAGGTCCAAATCCTATCAATAGCAACACGCTCCTGTACACACTAGGAAACAAAAAGAATATCTCCAGGAGGCACATTAGTGGGAAAAGGTACCAACACTTATTGAACACAACAAAAAACATAAGGAACCCTAACCTAATTATTTGCACTCCCCCTAGAGAGTCAAGGGAATAGGATATTGTAGAGGTTGGGGGGAAACCCTAAGGCTAAACCCCTATCCTCGTCGTCGAGATAAACAAAGTCATCATCCATGAGACTATATGTGCCATCCGTGTAGTCCTGTAAATTTTCCAGAGCCAGGTGGTTACGTGGGGCCCACATGTGTACAGGTAGGACAGCATGTACATAGTGCATCGATTTTCACTATCACCAGTACCATTATGTTTTTTCTACAATAATGAGGAGTTTATAGCGCGTAAAAATTCTCGAGGAAGCTATCCGCAGGCCGATGACATGAGGTCAGCAGGTGCGTCAGATGGCATCTAGTGGCGTCAGTAGGGCGAACGAGGTCAATATTTGCACGCGGATGAGGACGGACACAACGTGGGTGTTTTCTTGTGAGAGTTATGCAGAAAGGTCATCATTAGGACCACTTTTTGGGGCCACTTTACGTGGTGGCGAGATGCATTATTGGAAAAAAGCTGAGTGCTAGGTGTGCGAATGATGCAAAAAGGTGACAACTATGCACTGCGAGGTCAGTTTTTGGCCTGTTCGGGGTCCGTTTGAGGTCATCTAAAAGGCCAAGGGTGCCCAACGAATAAAGCTAAGTGTGGGAACTGAAAAAACAGAGAGAAGACCAGAAAAAACGTGGAGAAGAGAGGAGGAACAGCCGCAGCTGTGTTTTTGGGGTTTTTGGAGCCTGTTTTGGCCCTAAATTGCTCATCCGAGGTCGGATTTGAGCACTTTGACATTGTAGACTGGGGTTTTGGGCCGTTCCGGACGCGATGGCGCTGTCCATTTTGCCAAATTCCTCCCTCTTTTTCTGCTGTTTTGGCTGTGTAAGTTTCTCCTATGAGCGAAGTTTCTGCTCCAGTTTGTGATTGTATCTGGTATCTTTTACCCATATTTTGTGAGCTGTTTGCCCCATTGGTGTTGGCCCAAGCTCATTTGTATCTAAACATCAAAAATTCTCCTCTTTTGAGCTGAGTTTTTTGGGTGTGTGTGTGTGTGTGTGTGTGTGTGTGGAGTGGGCAAGTGGATAGTCTCTCTCCTCTCACTCCAGAGGTGTGTTCCCTGTCTCGGCCAGGTGTGTTGTCTAAGCCGAGTGGTGCCCCATAGTGTGTGTGTGTATCTTCCCAAGAGTGTGTGTCGGGTCATTATAGAGGCGCTGTGTGTGTTTTCATCCCGCTCACAACGCCTATAGTCATCTTGGTCAAAAGGGTAGGCTTGTGCAATGGGAGAAACACTCTCTACTAAGTATGGATCAGACGTAGTCAAGAGACGTATCAAACATTCTAACTCCTCAAAATTCCTCTCACATGCTAGCGTACCTATCAAATCCCATTCACATGCAAGCACTGGAAAGACCATGTGAAATATTTGTGAAAAGTAACGAGGGTACCTCTCACCCAAGGCAGGAGTGGCTGACTCTAGCGTACTAGCCATATCTGTACACGCAAATAGATGATGGTTAGAGTGCAAATATTACGAGGGTTGTGTTGTTGTGCATAATTTGTTTTTATGATTTTGTGTTATGGCTCTTGCTCTTTTACTTTTTTATCTTGTTTTGTGAGTATAAGGCTTTATATATACATTCCCTAAGATTGGAGATTAAGAGGTCAGGGAGAAAGGTTGAGAGGGAGGCAAGTGAATAATGGATGTCCACAAACACTTCCCCCTTCCTTGGGTAGATAATACCGTTTAAAATGATGTCGTCACCCTTTGAAACCAGTTGTTCCAAGTTGTTATAGGTGAAGATTTTTGCCAGTAGTTTTCTATTACCTTAGGTGCCTCGTCGAGTTGCAAGGGTGGTAAGGTACTCTCCCAGGATCGAACTTGAAGTGGTTCATCACGTGATTCTTGAACACTGGAAGGTGTGGATTCCTTTGTAGCTTCATGGAGGTCCACTATTGTAGGTGGAGGCTGTGTAGAAGCTTTTACCGCTATGGATGTATTACATGAGGAGATAGAAGCTTCATGGAACTCCCCCCTTCCTGAGCTAGGTGGAATAAATTGGTTTTTCCTTGGAGCCCAAACTAGCTCTGGACTAGGTATGTAGCATTCTGTGATCTTTCCCTTCCCACGGTCTGCCATTGGCTTTAGCGTTACACTGTTTGACTCATATGGGTTTGTTGTCGATAGGGAAGGACACATTTTACGTTTAGGTACCCAAATTTTCTCATTTCCATCATAGTAGCCTTGGGCTTCTAATAGTCGTTTTGGAATCCATCGTGATTTAGTCTTGACTCTCCTATAGCGCGCTCTTGGTTTTCCAGGGGAATTTTTTCTTGGAATGGATGGGAGGGTTGAGATAGTTGGAAGTAAGGCCTTTGGGACCCATTGATATGTACTCTTAGGTCGTGCAGGTTGAGTACTTGCAATATTATTGCTTGCTGCAACTACAAGTGTTGAAGTGCTAGGTTCATGGGTAGCCGGCAAAGACGAGTTAACCACCTTGGCTTGTGAATGTTGGCTATCCTTCAACTTTGCTAGAGTTTGCAACGTAGGTGACTTTGCTTGAATGATAGGGGTAAGAGTCGGTGGTCGCGTCATGACACTATCAGTATCCCAATCAATAGTGCATTTGGTTGCCAACATCCACGTGCGTCCCAAGTTTACGTTGCCTTCCATAGTTCCCGCGGGCATGACTAGAAACCTCTGCACTATGCTTCCATTGTCATAGACAACAAGGGTCTGAAGGACTCCAAGAATAGCAGTTTTCTTTTTATTAATGCCCTTGACTTGCATCGTACTCGGAGATAGGGTCGGTTTCCCAAATTGACACCAAACTCCATAGGACAACAAATTGTGTTTAGCTCCCGTATCTAATAAGGCATTGTATAGTACTTTCCCATAGGGGCTATTTAGCTCAATTGGGTATCGTAGGGGTGGCTCAGATTCTAATGAGTCGTCATCTGTGTCCTCGAAAAATGCTTGCGTGATTCCCAGATTAGCCTCTCGTTGGCATCTAAGACGTTGTTGTCGTTCTCGAGCCTCAACTCTTGCTTGGATTTTTTAAAGCTCTGCTTGTTCCTTGGCAGCCTTCTTTTGATGGATGGCTTGTAACTCTTCCTGGCTTAGAGGATCATAATATCTTTTGAATTTACTCCCATTAAGGAATCCAATGGTTTCAACTCCATCTAGAGTCTCCACACGAATGTTACCTTGCGGGGTAATTTCACACACTCGATATGGTCCCTTACCAGCGTATTTCAATTTCTTCTTTTCATTACGTACCCCGTACATAAGAACTTTATCACCAACCTTGATGTCTTTATCCTTTAAATGGCTATCAAACCACTTCTTTCTCCTATCCTTCTCCACTAGAGCATTTCGCACAGCTAATTGCCTCTCTTCATCTAGCCTTTCCATGATATATATAATCGCTTCACTAAGGGGTTACCATCCCAACCTTCTTGAGAAGCTACTCGAAGACTAGGAATGACAAACTCCCATGGCATAACTGCTTCTTGGCTATACACCATCTTAAACGGTGTGTAATTAATAGCAACTTTATACGTAGTACGATAAGCCCATAAAGTTGATGTAAGCTTTAGGTCCCAATCAGTGCGATGAGCCTCAACTGTCTTTGTCAAAATGGAGATGAGAGTTTTGTTGGTACTCTCAGCTTGGCCATTTGCTTGGGGATAATAGGGTGTAGACTTGTGGTGAGATATTATGAAGTTTGATGTGAGTTCTTTTATTACTTCATTTATAAAATGAGTTCCATTGTCACTCACAAGTTCAAAGGGGCATCCAAAACGTGTGATAATGTTCTCAAAGAGGAACTTAGCTGTTGTTTTTGCATCCGCCTTTCGTGTTGCTTTTGCTTCAGCCCATTTGGTTACATAGTCGGTAGCCACAATGATATATCGTGATTGTGTGTTACATGCAGCCGGACTAATCGGTCCTACCAGCCAGTAAGCAATAGGGTTCGCATTCCTTGATTAATTTTCGAGCTATATCTTTTCGCAGCTCTTTGGGTGGAAAACCATTAACTAAGAAGTTAACAATCTTTTCACTCCATTCAGGCATTGTCTCAACAATGAACAAAGGAATATCAGGCAATTCATCATCAACCCCCGTAGGAGCTTCGCCATTAGGGATACGAGATAAATGATCCGCCATGACATGTTTCCTCCCAGGCCTCACAACAACGGTGAAGTCAAACTCAAGAAGAATTAACAACCATCGTGTAATTCGACCTGTGGAACACGGCTTGTTTACCAAATATAGCAATGCTTGATGATCAACATAAAACACAAACTTGGTAGCAAGAAGGTAATAGCAAAATTTCTTTACTGCATAAATCATAGCTAGACCTTCGCGCTCTGTAGTAGTGTAGTTCATCTCGGCATCATTTAATTGGCGACTTGCAAAGCTAATAGGGTTGTCCAATTTATGTTCTCCTGGTTGAGTTAGAACACACCCAATAGAAAAGTTTGATGCATCAATATGCACATGAAAAGGTACATTCCAATCAGGTGTTCGCAGGATTGGAGCACTTGTTAGGGCCTTCTTTAATAACTCATAAGATTGATGACATTCTTCCGTCCGGTGAAACTCGATAAGAAGCTTGTACAATGGACGCGCTATCTCGGCAAAGTTTAAAATAAACCTTCGATAATAACCAACATGGCCCATAAATCTTTGAACTCCTTTATAGTTCGTAGGTGGTGGCAAATCGGCAATGGCTTTAATCTTACTCTCATCTGTGGATATCCCGTTCTTGGACACTATATGCCCTAGAATGACTCCATGCTTAACCCAAAATTGGCATTTGAAAGGGTTCAATGAGATGCGATAAAATCTGCACCTTTCAAATATTTTTCGTAGATATAACAAATGCTTCTCCCAAGAAGAATAAACACAAAGGTCGTCTAGGAAAGCTTCACAAAACTCCCTTAGAAATTCTTTAAACGTAGTGTTTATTAATCGTTGGAATGTAGCAGGGGCATTTGTTAAGCCAAAAGCCATAACACGAAATGCAAACACTCCAAACTCTGTGATAAAAGCAGTTTTAGCTTGGTCCTCTAATGCAATTGTGATTTGATTGTAACCAGAGTACCCATCTAAAAAGCTATAAGCTTCCTTTCCCGCAACTCTTTCAAGCACATGTTCTGAATATGGCAAGGGATAATGATCTCTCCTAGTAGCTGCATTAACTTTCTTGAGGTCCATGCACACTCTTAGTTTCCCATTCTTTTTTAGCACAATGACTATTGGAGAAACCCATTCTGAGTGCTCAATAGGGTATATGAATCCACATTGGATAAGTTTTTCAATCTCCTCTTGTACAATTTTGGCGTATTTAGGATTCATTGGATAGGGTCGTTGCTGGACGGGTTTAGCAATGTTGATCATGGGAATTGTATGTTGCACCACAGAAGGTGGAACGCCCTTCATGTCATGATATGTCCAAGCAAAGATATCCTTGTATTCCTTGAGGAGCTCCTTAAGTACAGCCTCTTCAGTTTCGGTAAGGTCTTGAGCAATAAAGACTGGTTTAGACTCCTCACCTGGTTCTGCTAATTCTATTTCTCTAACTACCGCTGGACCATCATAGACTCCACTGCTTCCATTGGTAGGTATTCGTTGGGCTTTGGCATACACAACCTTTCGCTCCCCCGTGGTATAAGATTTAAAATGTTCAGGAGCCGTATGTAAGTCAGCAGGCTCTTGTCCTGACAGAGACCTTTCTTTTAGTTCTGCCTCCTTTTGTTGTTGTGCTAACTCTCGGTTTTGACGTCTTCTTATAGTTCGACTCAATTTCGGCTCTGTAACCTCCAATTGAGCGAGGTCAATGGGTCGCGGGCTGCACCACATGACACTCAGGAGATGTTCACCCCAATTGTCTACTAGCTTTCGATAAGCATCACATGCCCCTAGATAGCTAAGCCATTTTGCAGTAGATCTTTCCTTGTTTATCCTAGCTCTCACATTTGCTCGATATCGTCGTCTCTTATATGACCTTTGTTTCTTGTTAATGTTTTGATTTTGGTAAATGTTTGAACTCGACTCGCCTGATAGGTCTTCGCTTGTATCTTCTTCACTCTCATATAAATTACCATAGATGGTCGTACTAGGCCTTGAGTGTTTAGTTTTTATACTTGGTTCACTCGATGTTTCCTCAGGTTGTGAATCAATTTCTCCCTGAGATTCCGTTTCTGATGTGTATTGGCCTGAAGCCTTTGAGGAATCATCAGTTTCACTCTCAGGTAGGTGTGCCTCTTTCTTATCATCGGATGTTACATGCGCTACACCTAACATGTTTACTGGTGCAATGTGTGGTATCTCTTCCCCATCTGGTGTTACCCAGGTTGTTCCTCTAGCTCCCCATGTATCTATAGTTGCCGCTAGGTGCACCCAATCGACATTGTCTGACTCAGCCATTCCGGGTAGGATATCCATATAAGGAGAGTTCTCCCCAATATCTGTGTCTTCGTTACACGTGTAACAATACTGTAATGGAGCTGAGTGAATTGTTGTGTCTGATCGATTATCAATGATGAATTTATTTCCTAGAGGATGCGTTCGACCACTTAAAAGATCAACTCGAATGATAGAGTCTTGGAACTGTAAGTAGACGTGGTTTTTGGACCAGTCATGCACCATTTTTGCTTCCCTCATGAATGGACGCCCTAAGATCATCTCAAATGACATAGGATGCTTGGAAAAATCCATAACAATGAAATTCTGCCTTACCTTGTGTCCCAAGACCTTGATCCTGAGATCCTTTAGCATTCCAATAGGCGTAACAATAGATCCATTAGCCATTTTTACTACTATGCTTGTGGCTTCAAGGTGAGGTCGCCCCATAGACTCCCAACAACTCTATGTCACCATGCTGACTCCCGCACCACCGTCAAGGACCCCCTTTACAATTAATCCTTTAGTAGTGATTGGTAGAGTAGCATTAGATTCATCACCTTCAAAGTATTGCCCCAACTTGTTAACGGGTATTTCAATTACAGATTCATGTCCCGCTAGGTCAGCTGGTGGTGCTAAATGTTCCTCATCATTCATTACCGAGTCAGGTTTGTTCATATGTGCAAACTGTGGTAATCCGGCCTGTAATTCTCCATTGAGGAAGGCTCGAAGAGCTGAGACTAGCTCGGGGTCTTTATATAGTTTGGACATGATGGTGGTTCTAACTTCTGAAGACATGAAATCCATCAATTTGGCAACATTTAATGGCATCTTGTGGGACGTAGGACCCTGACAAGAGAATGGTGAAGATGGAATCTCCACTTCCTCAAGGAGGTCGGGCATTCCCTCACCAAACATTCTCTCTAGTAGAAAAGGTGTGTGTCCACTTTCAGATGTCCTACCCTCACTCTCTTCCCGAATGATACTGGGTATAGCTAACGGCCTGTAGTTCTTGTGAGGTTGAACTTGTGTGGGAAACACTGTGTCCGACATCTGGATATGTTTGGGTTCAGGTTCTAATGTTCGTTGAGTTTCTTCCACCAAACCCCTCAGTTGTTTGACTCGTTCAATTTCCATTGTTGGGTTTGGATAGGTTCTAATCTTTCTCTTGCAATCCTCATTTTTTGTCTCTTGTGGTTTATCTTGGGGGTTCGCAACTGGGTGGTTTAACTTTGAATACTCTTTTGGTGTTCGTCGTAATTCCCTCTCGTGATCCTCCTCACTGGCTTTTTCCTTTGTAGTAACAGTTTTGGTCTCTGTGGTCTCTATCGAATCTGAGTCATCCTCAGGATCATTCATATACAGGGGATCCTCTCCTGTCCCTATGTTAGTCTTTGAACTAGGTTTTGAGCTAGAAGCATTAAGGGATTTCTTTCTTCGTGTTTTCTTCTTTCTCGCTCGGCCAATGGATGCAGCATCTCTCTCTTCGAGGATGTAATTTTTCTTTTGGAGCATCGACCGTGTGAGTGCATTCACTGGTGCTATGTTTATAGTTGGTGGTGTCCCATCAACAATCTCTATTAAGTTCAATGGTGTGATTTTCGGTGCGTTTGGATTGTTAGGACACTGTGCGATCAAATGATCTATGCCACAACGATTACAAGTGAGTATTGGCATTGCCAATGCACTCCCTTGAATTGTTTGCATTAGTGCAGCATTCTTTTGCATTCTAATGGGGCACTCAGCTACTCGATGTGGTCCACCACATTCGTAGCACTGAAGAGGTGGTCTCCTGGAAAAGCTATTAATGTTTTGGCCTCTTGCTGCTAGCGCAGTAGCTTGATATACCGGTTTGATTTGTCCCCAATGGTCTTCCATATAGTACATGGGACACTCCTCAAGCATGTCGACTCCATAGGTGATACTAGAGTCTATGTCCTCTTCGCAATCTACATAAGTACTAGATGACTCGCAACCTATTTGGTTCATAGGTGTAACTCTTGGATGAGGGGGTTGTGGTCCTAGCACTGGAGGTGGCAACTGTGTGGTTTGGACCACATTTTGGGTTCTTGGGACCATGTGTTGTAATGGCACCTGTTGCTCCATGGGTGGGGTAGGCATCAATGCAGGAACTCGAGGTGAGTCTGCCCAAGCTATAGGCGGTCTATTTTCCATGATGCGTTTAAGCATTAGGCAATCCTTCGCTTGATGGCCATACCTACCACACGCGTTACAAGTCCCGTTAAACTTTACTCTGAAAGTAGGGCATTCACTCGTAGTATGTGGGCCCAAGCAAATTGAGCACCATTGTTGCTCCCTTCTTGGATACATATGAGTGTTTTGTGGGGCACGATTACCCCTAAGGCTTTCTTGGATGGCCTTGGTGAGATCTGCCAAAGTCATCTTAGATATCGTTTGCTCTTTCACGATTGGCTTTATCTTCATTGGCTCATGCCCTGACGCTTGCGAGCTACTAGACTTCGGCCCGGCGGACACTCTTTCTCCTGCAATCATTAAATTATCCTCCAATTGGATTGCATTCATGGTGACTACTTCCCAAGTAGTGATACCTCTAATGACTAGGCCATTATAGATACTTTCATGTCGTAGTCCCCTAATGAATCTATCGAGCAATTGGTTGTTGTTGAATCGCTCGTTTGGATTGCATCGAGAATTCAAATTCTTTAGGTGACTAATGAAGTCTCTCACGGATTCACATTCTTCCCGTTGGGCTTTCTGGAGCTGAGAGGCTACACCCCAAAGTACTCCCTCTCATATGTGCTCTTTCAAGAACAATCTCCTAAGAGTAGAGTAGATCGTTTTCTCTTCTACTCTTAAGGTTCTATACCAATCTCCAGCCTTTCCGCTTAGGGTCAAACTCAAAGCCTTACACTTATGTAGCTCATTGTGCTCTTCCAAGGAATCGCACACATGTTCAAATACTTCCATATGCTTTCTAGCATCTCCGTCTCCACTGAATTTCTGTGTGAGCTTAGCTACTTGAACTGCCTTTCTCCTAGGCTCTCTATCAGGTGCACTACGCATGTTTTCCGCAATAGAGCGACCGATAGTTTGAGCAAATGCTGCCAAATCTCCTATTTGAGCAGGTATAATGGATGTATGTGCTCCTGGAACCACATGTGAGATGGGAGTTGGCCTTGGCCTTGGCATACGCGCAACTCTTGGGTCCCATATTTCGTATGGTGGTGTACCAGACGGTGGTCCAAAGTTTACAGGCGTGGCCCTAGGCATAGGGGGTGCCTGATATGGCATGTTATTATTAAATGGCATGGCTCCACTTGTATAAGAGCTTGGATAATGCCATTGTGGATTGTAAGCTCTTGGAATAATCGGAGGTGTAGGAGCTACATGAGGCTGAGGTACGACAGGTGCACATGATTGATACATACATGTAGGTATAGTTGGGGGCACTGTGCTCCTAGGCATCGACGCAGTATTAACAAATCAACTGCATGGTGTACTTCTTGTCATGCTCACCACTGGGATATGCATGGTAGCCGTAGTGTCATTAACAGAAAGATGAGCTAGATCTGGGAAGGTAAAGCTGCCACTTGTGGGCTCAGATTGTACTGAGGCTCCTGGCGAAACAACATATGGAGGATCAATGGGGCTCACTGAGGGAGTCTCCATTTGTGATAGGGTTGGTTGGTTGGCCTTTCCTGTATCCAAGAATCTCATTAGGCCTGTTGAAGGCATGTTGATCCCTGTGTTCTGTCTTTCTAACTCGACAATCCTATGGAGGACATCACAAACTTTCTGTTGTTGCTCATCTATGCTAGTAGCACCCGATGTGGATTGTAGAACATCTAACCAACCCACATGATAGGTGTGTCCCGTGTACCGATCAGTTAAAGCTTCTGCTTGTAGGTCATACTCCCAATTTTCGTTTAGGAATATCCCATCTAAGCCTGGCATGCTGGAGGTTTCCCTCGAAGTGGAAGCATTATTGCTCCCCATCGCTTGCCCCTCCGTGACTGCTACCTTGGGAGCACTCGGTTGCTCGGCTGGCATGATTGTTGTCATAGGAGCCTTTGCTTTCAGGGCTCGACTTTGTTCTAGCTTTCGTAGGTTCTCAATTTCCCTCTCCCTTGTTGCTTGCATATAGCATTCGATCTCTTGTACTTCGGCAAGACTCCTACCATCGGGTAGTAAAACCTCAGAGGGAGATAGTCCTAAAGGATCAGGAGGTGCAGTGGATGGAACATTCACATGCACACTCTCAAGAAGCATAGGGTCTATTTAAGACATGAATGACGAATTTACTTCCCCACTCCCTTCATTTATTTCATTAACCGCATGTTCGGAGCGAGTAGCTCTAGTAAGGGTCTCTTTTAAGCGGCTAAACACGCTGGACCCAGGCCGTGGGCCCATGGCATGCATGTCTTGACTTGAACTATCAGGGTTTGGTGTAGGATACCCCTCCATGACTTCGTAGTCAGAGGAAGAATCACTAGACGCAATATGAGGATCTTGGGTCGCGCTACCTTGAGTCCCAGCCGAAGGTCCATAACCTAGGGTGGAGGAATAATGGGTGCCCGAGTAAATGGAGGCACTACCAATATGCTCGTGCTCTAATACTCGTCCAGAGCATAGGTTCATATGACTTGGATCCTCTAGAAGTGTCAGTGAGTGCCCGTGAAGGCTACTCACCTAGTATTTTTGGGTGTTTTGCAACCCAAGTCTTTTTTAATTTATTTTTTGGTCCTTTTTTTTTGACCCAGCTATAGAATAGAACGTATGATAGCTCAAAATGAGCGTCTCGGTCAGAGGGACGTGCCGTGCTTTACAGCCCTCCGTTTGGTCACTTCATGCCCTCGGAATCCCTAAAACCGACAATTTCTAGTAGGGAACTAGGCCCAAATTAGAAAGTCTAAGGGTGCAAGTGGGAAGAGAAGGGATGAGAGTGGAGGACTTGCCCCACATGCTCTCATTCCCTCTTGAGGGGGTAGGGTATATATATAAGAGTGAGTCTAGTATATATCATAGGACTGAGGCCTGGGCCTGGGCTTGGGCTTGGGCTTGGGGAAATGATCCCGATCCCGATCAAAATTTTGGTGTTAGCCCCCCAGTCACTCACGCTTAAATATTTTTGGTTTTTTTTTAAAATAAAATTTTTAGATTTTTTTTGTTTTTTTTTTTTGGCGACGACCGCGCGCGAGTTAGGTGACCCTTTCTTGGCCACACACACTGTCAACACCTACCTAACCTCTCTGTCCACAGCTCACTTAGCACTACCTTATCTACTTACTAACAGTGCTTCTAACCACTAACTAATCTACTAACTAATCTGTTAACCACTCTGCTAACTGCTTACTGACAGTGAGCTAACTGTCCACCTACTTCCTCTCTCACTACCTTACTGTCAAAGACTGTGTGCAGGCAAACCTTGACAGAAAACTGTGTACAGACTGTGTGCAAACAGAAATTGCTAACTGTCTACCTACTTATTCATTCACTGCGAACAAGCTAACGACTACTAATTGTGCAAAGACTGTGTGCAAGCAGAAAACACAAGATTATGCAAAATTCACAGAACTTGCAGACAATACAGAAATTAACAACTTGCAGAAAAATAACTCATTCCTCTTCCTCTTCCTCTTCTTTCCTACTACAAACAACTCATAGAAGAAGCACAAAGTGCCTCTTGGGCTTAGTGCAGGGCGATTCCCCGGCAGCGGCGCCAAAAATGTGCACTCCTTGCCGCACTGTCGAAGCAAGGGACTTGCCTAACACTGTGTCCGACAGACGGCTCCAAGCACACAACTAGCTTAACTAGTAAGCTCAAAGAGGGCAATGGTGTGTCACTCACCGCTCTAAGCTCCTGCCGTGGAGGATTCCTCGCCGCGAAGAAGAAGGAGACACCGCTACGTCGCGCTCAACCACTTCACCGCCGTCGTGCCGCCGCAATGCTCTCTCTCTCTCTCTCTCTCTCTCTCTCTCGTTGTAAACACACACACACACACACACAAGGAGGTGAAGAAGAAGAAGATGGAGATGGAGATGGAGCAAGAGCACTCTTCTATTGCACAAATGAGAGAATGAGTGAATTTTAGGTTTAGTTGACTTTTATATGAGCTCACCCCATTCACACTTGGGCGCCCATGCTTAGCCAACTAATCCCTTGAATGTTCCAGTTAGAGTGCGCCTCTCATCGGCGATCACTCTTACCCTTTTCCTATTGGACCGACAAGCCCAGTACCTGACTCTACAAGTAAATAATACAACGTCCGCCGTAGGTTACAACGTCCATCGTAGGTGATAGGGTGTCCGTGAGCCGTGAGGGTTAACAGGATGTTTCTTTGGTCACAACAATGTTCATGTCACATACTAGTATACTAGATACATTAGAACATAGTGACCCAAAGCCGAAACAACATCAGTACAATGAATGATCATGCTTCACATTTCAAGGGAAGTCCATATGGAAGACGAAGAGACTAGGATAAAGGGGCCAACTTAAGGCCGCCGAAGCGACATGGAAAATTGCGAAAGATCTACTGCACCAAACGAATCATGCAATAGCAAAATAGAAAGCTCGTGCTCATCGCTACGACCAACAAAAAGCTCAACGTGAAGAGCTCATCACCGACGTCGCAAAACAGCGAAACAACTTCTATGTGTAACAAAAATGGCCGTGCAAAGAAAGCCACTGCAGGGTAGGAAGCGAGCCAATGGGCCAGCAAGGCTCTATCTCGCGATCCTACAGAGCAGACTGGACCTCACTCAGGCTTACCACGACATTGGGTCTTTGTCATTGGGGTAGTCGTGCATCCTTTGCCTTCTCAGACCTTGAGTATGTAGCTAAAGTATTCAAGATCTAGTCACGCGGGCCAAGTACTACAATAACAAGCCATGGAAGAAGACATCACTTTAAATATCCAACACCGAGATATAATCCTGCCACTTGGCATCGTGTGTCACTCGCCACGGCCAATGCTTATCTTCAGATGTTGGAACGGCGGCCATGTGGAGCAGGGGATACAAGTGTTATAAAATATGACGTAGCTAAATAGATATTTGAGTAAATTAATTAATGGAGAGATATAGATTTCACACACAAGAGATTATAGAGTAGAGAGAGAGAGAGAGAGTACACACGATATACGTGGTTCACCCAATGTGGGCTACGTCCACGAGAAAGCAACCACGCAATGGCTTTAGAACTTCAAAATAAGAAGTAGTTTACAAAGGGATT
Source organism: Adiantum capillus-veneris (assembly GCF_014529385.1). Classification (NCBI taxonomy): domain Eukaryota; kingdom Viridiplantae; phylum Streptophyta; class Polypodiopsida; order Polypodiales; family Pteridaceae; genus Adiantum; species Adiantum capillus-veneris. Next base: position 73,424,546 of record NC_140940.1, on the reverse strand, counting down.
ATACCCTTAATAGAGCTCCCGCCTTGCTTCATTCTCACCACCTCACACCCACCTTGTTGCATCAACTTCACACTGTGAAATGTGTGTAGAAATAGCCTCCTTTTATAGGCCAAAAGGGATGCCCTCTCTCATGAGAGGCAGCCATGTGTAGCCGCCCTTGTGTAGATAAGTCCAAATCTGACCCTCCAATCTGCCCATGTGTGGCCGCCCTTGAGAAGACAAGCCCACTTTTGAATTCGGCCACCGACCACCGGCTATTGACTGCCGACCCCCACCGGCCACCGGCCAACCAACCAGTCGTTTTTCGACCAATTTCCGACCGCCGTCCGACCATAATATTCTGGTGAAAAGGAATATTCCGGCGGCCTAAAGTTGCCCCTGAATTTTGGCCGTAAAAATTTTGCTTTCCGGTGAGTGATTTTCCTTCACGGACGATGGCTTCTCCTCATAATGGGGGCCTTACAAATGTGTGTTTTTACCACAGAAAATTACAAGGGGTAAATCAGGCTCCATACTTAACAATCTCCCACTTGGAAACCGATCTCCAAACCAAACCTGTGACTACTTTCCATCCTGGCTTCTTATCCTTGAATGTCGATTGAAGATGAGCAAAAGCTCAACTTCTCCCGTCGACCACCTTTGTAAACATGCCTGTAGGATTTTCACTTGTATGCACCTTTCCTAGCTTTAGGTGTCCCTCTTCCAAAAGAGTGCGATGAAGTGATATCTCATCTCAATGTGCTTTGTCTTTGAATGAAAGGCTGAGTTCTTTGCAAGATAGATAGCGCTTTGGCTATCACTGTACAAGACACAATTGTCTTGTTTGAATCCAAGCTCTTCTAATCTGTGAAGCCACATAATTTCTTTGCTTGCCTCCGTCATTGCTACATACTCTGCTTCCGTGGTAGAAAGTGAGACCACTTTCTGCAGCTTTGAAGCCCAGCTTACTGCTGTGCCTCCAACCGTGAGCACATAGCCAGTAGTGCTCCTTCGAGTATCTTTGTCACCTGCCATATCTGCATCAGCATACGCTTCTAGAAAAATATCAGTTCCTCCAAAATACAAAGCATTTGTTGTTGTCCCTTTTAGATACCTAAGTATCCACTTCACAGCTTGCCAATGCTCTTTACCTGGGTTGTCCATGAACCTACTCACAACTCCCACTGCATGTGCAATGTCTGGCTTTGTCCAGACCACAGCATACATTAGAGAACCTACCGCTGTAGCATATGGAACTTTAAACATATAGGCTATCTCATCTTGTGTCTTTGGACACATATCCTTCGTTAGTTTAAAGTGACCAGCCAAAGGTGTAGAAACTGGTTTTTCATTTTGCATTTGCAAACCTTTTTAGTACCTTCTTGATGTAATCTTCTTGAGATAGCTTTATTGTCTTCTTCGTCCTGTCCCTTCATATTTTCATACCAAGTGTCCTCTTTGCAGCACCTAAATCTTTCATTGAAAAAGATTTAGACAACTCCTCTTTTAGGTCTTTGATGTCTTGCATGTTAGCACTTGCAATCAACATACAACATTAGGATGATGAACTTCCCATCTCCCAAACTATTAGTGTAGACGCAGTGATCCGGGTTGCATCTTGTGAATTCATGATCCAGCATCCATCGATCAAACTTCAAGTACCATGCATTGTCTTTATGCTTGCTTTAAACCATACAAGCTCTTCTTTAATCTGCAAACCATTTTCTCCTTACCTTTTACTTCATATCCCTTTGGTTGAAGGATGTAGATTTCCTCCTCTAAGTCACCGTGAGGGAATGCCGTATTTACTTCCATTTGCTCGAGATTAAAATCATGAGCAGCCACAAGGCTTAAGACATGCCTAATTGAGTTCATTTTTACAACATGAGAAAATACTTCATTGAAATCAATACCTTTCTTTTGAGAAAACCCTTTTACCACAAGCTTAGACTTGTACCTTTTCTTCCCACCATCTTCTTCCTTAAGCTTGTACACCCATTTGTTTTGAAGTGTTCGCTTACCTTTATGTTTGGTTACAATGTAGTGAGTCCATCTCCACTTGCATGCTCTTTGTCCATTCTTCTTTGGATTCATGTTGCATAGCTTCTTCGTATGATTCCGACTCTCCTGAATCTGAGATCAAGAGATGGTTGAAGGAAGGAACAAACCTTTCTGGAGGTCTACTTGCTCTTGTAGATATTCGGGGAATAGGTTGAGGCTCCTCAATTGGTTGATGTTCTTGCACATTGTCCCCGTTTGCAGTCCTTGAGTCTTCACCATCCTCAAGCTCCGTGTACTCATCACCTGTTTGTAAAGACGCACATTTTTAAGGCCCCCATTATGAGGAGAAGCCATTGTGTGTGAAGGAAAATCACTCGCCGAAAATCAAAATTTTCACGGCCAAAATTCAGGGGCAACTTTAGGGGCCTCAGGGACGGAATCTCTCGATCCTTTTTTTTCCTTCACTGGAATATTCCTTTTCACCGGAATATTATGGCCGGACGGCGGCCAAAAAGTGGTCGGAAAACGACTGGTCGGTTGGCCGGTGGTCGGAAGTCAATGGCCGGTGGCCAAATTCGAAAGCGGACTTCCTTCTCAAGGGCTCCCACACATGGCCAAATTGGAGGGTCCGATTTGGACTTATCTACACAAGGGCGGCTACACATGAGTGGCAGCCCTTTTGCCCTATAAAAGGGGACCATTTCTACATACATTTCATAGTGTGAAGTTGATGCAACAAGGTGGGTGTGAGGTGGTGAGAGTGAAGCAAGGTGGGAGCTCTATTAAGGGTATAATCCCTTATTTTGAAGTACTAAAGCCATTGAGTGACTGCTTTCTCGTGGACGTAGCCCACATTGGGTGAACCACGTATATCGTGTGTACTCTCTCTCTCTCTCTCTACTCTATAATCTCTTGTGTGTGAAATCTATCTCTCTTCATTAATTAATCTACTCAAATATCTATTTAGCTACGTCATATTTCCTAACAACTGGTATCAGAGCAAAGTTTGCTCGTAGCTAAATTATCTCAAGGAAAGGATTCCTTGAAGTGAGTGGGAGTTATGGCGGAGGAAGGGAAGCTCAAGATTGAAAAGTTCAACGGCAAAAACTACCAACATTGGAAGATGCAGATTGAATACTATCTCTACTAGAAGGACCTCTATTTGCCACTAGGCAGTCTTGCGAAGAAGCCCGCAACAACGGCAGATAAAGCATGCATTGTCCTTGATCGAAAGGCACTGGGAACTTTGCCCCTAAATTTTGGCCGTGAAAACTTTGCCCTTGAATTTTGGCCGTGAAAATTTTGGTTTCCGGCGAGTGATTTTCCTTCACGCACGATGGCTTCTCCTCATAATGGGTGCCTTACAAATGTGCATTTTTACCATGGAAAATCACAAGGGGTAAATTAGGCTCCATACTTAACAACAAGAATGTCACTCGGATGGAAGCAAACTTGCCATCAAAGAGTTTTTGCAGACAGCTGGTAGTATAGAGCGCTTCCAAGACAATATCTTGCACATTGTCGATGCTCTACTACAAACATTGAAGTTCTTGCATTGCCATGATTTTTTGCACAACGACCTTCACTCTCACAACATTATGTTGCATTTTGCTAACAAAGGTGTTTATTGCGGCATTACAGATTGGGACACTTCTATCTTATTTCCAACTACAAAGACATTTTCAAAGCTAACAAATTTGTCTTTGGAATGTCAAAACAATCACCTTCGAGACTACGCTTGGGCTGCCCTCGAGTGTGTCTCCACCAACCCTCCTCCTTTGTCTAAAGCCACGGATGTATATTCTCTATGCTGGGTTCTAAAACGCATACTTAATTGCATGTCAAAGTCAAGTGATCCAGAGCAAAGAGCCTTTGTATAAAAACTATTAGAACTCTTGATTTAAGCAAAGATAGAAATCCCCAAAATCGACTTCAGCTTTCGATTTATCCCTTTGTATCAATGGAGCCCACAGAGTTGGCATAAATGTTGTATTTTCTTGCCTCCGACCAAACGATGAATGAATACAAACAACTTTTTTGGGTTGAAATTGTCACTGTATTGTTACTGCAGTGTTAATTTAAGTATCACATCACGATTCAAATGACAATTTAATGTTTTTAAGTTCAAACTATCATTATATCATTGAAATTGGTTTAAGTAACATTTGTGTCACTATTTATATATTGATTTGTCAATTTATTATCTCCAATATGTGCTAACGATCTTGGAAAAATCGTTTACACCTAGAATCTCGAGAGGATGCCCAGCTTTCAAAAAAGCAAAAGGATACACTTTCTCCCTCTCCTTGACATGTGGGTGCCATGCCACCCTCCCAGAGTCTTTCTCTCTCGGCGCCTCTCATGTGACCACTCTGGAAAAGGACAACCTACAAGCCTTCTTCCCTCGGTGTGGCATAGCTCTCTCTCTCTCTCTCTCTCTCTCTCTCTCAATGTTTGGTTGTGTGAAATGTTGCTGAGAGAGGTTTGATGGTTGCATTTATATATATTGAGCACTTCGATCGAAGAATTTTTCAATAGAAGTACAAAGAAATAATATGGAGAGCCAAATTCAATGACATGTTACCGTAGAATACGATCGTTTTATACTCCCTAACGTATTATACAAGTTTTAAACGCGTATAATACGTTTAATGTATAATGCAACCTAGCATGGCAAGAGGTAGTTGGGCCTAAGAGGCTCTACTAAAGATCAACATGCCGATACATGTGGCTCTTAGCTGCTAGCTACTAGCTACTAGCTACTAGCTACTAGCTCCTAGCCTTGCCCTCCCAAGACCCTTATCCCTTGTGAGTGATTTCCTATACACTCCCCAAATGAAGTTGCCCAACCAAAGCTAACATGTGAAATAAGTTGACTGATCCAATAAATGGGCGCAAAGTTGTAGATTCTATGGAGGTGCATAAGTTTAGCACAAAGCACATGTACAAGGATCCTTCCATCACCCTCAATATGCAAAAAAGTCATCTTTAGAATGGATTAGATTGGTAGTGTAGGGCATCAAATTCCCTCTTTGTCCTCTTTACAGATTTGAACATTAAAGCAAGTGATTACCTTTGGCTACACAAATTTTATAAGAACACATGAAAGTGTACTTTGGAGGGCTCTATGTGGAGGAGCCTTGTAGAACCTTCTCTTCGGGCCAAAAAGACATGTAACCAATGCTCGAAAAAACCCACGTTTAGTGTAATCCCACGTACAGATTTTGTGATTTACCTCTAAAGTTTAAATTCATAAATGAGGAAACCTACAAAAAAATTTGAGAATTTAGTATACAAACCTCTAAATATAGCCAATTTACCAAAAAAAAATCTCATATGTAGGTTTTTCAAGTTTTGGAACAAAAATAATTGAGTGTGCATTTAACACCTGAAGAACCAAAGCAAAGGTGGCAAAAAGGATAAGCTGGCAATACAACAAGATCCAAAAGCCAAGTCACTGGCCCAATCTACATCCAGACATAGGAGTTAGCATTAATGAGATACATAAAAGCAATAGTAAGCTCAGAAACATATTCATTACAACTTCTACAGAGTAGCATTCATCTCTACCACAAATGCGCTCAATGCACGTGGAATTTCTCCTCATCGACATTTGTGGTAGTTGCGAACCAAGCTTTGCAAATCCTTTGAGAAAACCATGTAGCTTCAATCCATTATTCAAAAACCCAACCAATTTCCAGCTCCTCTGCTCTCTCAACCTCTTTCTTTTCCAATAAGTGGACAGGGGCACGCCATTAATTTCTTTGGTATACAAGACGATCGTATCCATACAAAATTGTACCAATAATATCAGTGCATAATGCCTCAAGGCAGTAAGGCACCATAATTTACACATAAAGCTCCTACATTGCACAAGTACGTGTTGAGGGCTTTTTGCAGAGTGCTTTCATGTCATCATAGAACTTTTGCAAGTTATCAAAAGACTGGCCCGCTGGTTGACACGTCCTCTTGGCAAGATGCATGATCTCTTGGGCTTTGCTCCTGGCTTTCGAACCCTCATCACTTTGAAACAAAGCTTTCACGCCAAACTCCACAAAGCGTCTACCTATTCCACCCTTATCGGTACGCCCCATCTCCAATCCAGCCCCCCACACATTGCAAACATAGTGAGAGTTCAGCCTCTGCTCGGCATGGGATGCGCAACACAGCATGGGAACACCCTCCCAAAAGCTCTCCAGTATTGAGTTCCACCCACAATGGGATAAAAAGCCTCCAACTGCTTTGTGTGCTAGCACCTCCACTTGGGGAGCCCAGCTTACAATCAGCCCTCTCCCTCTTGTCCGCTCAAGGAACCCGTCCGGCAGCGCTTGAAGGGGCTCTCCCATTCGGTGCGGATCTTCTCTCATGACCCATAAGAAGGGCTTCCCACTGGCTTCCAATCCGATCGCAAGCTCTTGTATGTCCTCTACAGATAGTCTAGTAGCACTGCCAAAGGCAACGTAAATAACAGAGGACTCTCCTTGCAAAGTGAGCCAGGATTTGCAACCTGCCTGCTCATCACTATCGTGCTTCTTCCGGTGTTCAAATAAGGGTCCAATTCCATAGGCATGAAGTCCTTGGAGTTCAAGTGCCTTAAATGCATCAGGTTCAAGCTCCAGCACGGAGTGAATAAGGATTCTCTCGCCAAACTTGAGACATGAATGAACATAGTTAAAGAATTTGGCAAAGTACTTTGATGAGTTCACAAATCGAAGATCTGCTGGTATAAGCTCGACGGGGAAGGGTGGGAGGCCCGGAATGTGGTTTAGCATCACCGGTGTCTCACTCTTCCACTGATTGGGTGATCCTGTACATATTTCATGAGATGCCCTAGTAAGAAAACCATAACAAGCTTAATACATGGAACCAGAAGAAAGAAAGAGAGAGAGGGAGAGAGAGAGAGAACAGCCAAAACCTTTTATAGGCAAGATGCCTGCAGAGTAAAGGGGATCCAGGTTGAAGAAAAGTAGGTGTGCCATGGCATTGGATGTCCAAAATTCAATGCGAGGAATACGGGCGTGTTGGGCTACCTGGAGCGTCCAGGGAACAAAGGAGTCTGAGATGAGGCATGTAGGGGGGCAACCCTGTTCTTGGAGATCAAGAATGAGCTTATATAAGTTCTCCTTCATGGCAGGGGAGGCCGAGAAGTGTCCCAGGAACTGACCTGGTGCAATGCTGTCCTCAACGACATAGACACATATTTTGTCTCTATCGCGATGACCGTCACAACCACTGCTGCTGCAAGGGGTCATGGTAGGGGATGAATTTTGCGCCCAAAAACCACTACTACCTCCACTGGCGATTTTCTGAGAAAATGAATCATCCCCGTCTTGTGGGGACGGCATTGGCAGCACGACACAATTCCTGTCTGTCATCCTTGCATAGAAAGTGGAGAAGTAGACAAAGCTTACCTTGAAGCCGAGCGCGGCGAGCGACTCTGACAAGTGCATGGTGGGTATAGCATGGCCGTGTCCGCCGTGGGGAACCACCAATGCGTGCGGAGAGTCATCGGAGCTGCTAGCCATCGGGATGCAATGGCTTTCGTCTGCTCTGCTCTTCTGTCAACACATGGGCAATCATGATCGACCTGATCTCGTATGTGCGTGCGCGTGTGTGAGACAGAGAGAGAGTCGGAACGGGCATGGGAGATGGGATAAAAGGCTCCTATCACTTTTGGGCCCCGACATTAGGAGCGGGGTAGATATTTCCGCATAAGTAAACTTTTATCCGAGTTTACTTTTTCTCGCCCCATACTTTTGCACGTCAAAACTCCATGGAAACGTGTACATTCCACAGATAATGTGCGCAAGCGAGATGGATAGGTCACATGCCCTCAAACTCCAGGTTGTGGGTTCAATCTCGTGGGGTGGGGAGGAAGGGTACCCGAGTTTACGTTTTTCCTGAGTTTACATTGCCCAAGATCTACGGTCCTCAATCATCCCACCATAGATCCCATCTCCTCCCATGCTTGTGTGAGATATAGGCGAGGGAAGGGGGGGCGGGGGGATTTAAACAACGTAGGAAGAACCCCGGGGGGGGGAGGGGGGACGGAATAACTTGTCAGATACTTATCCCATTTCCTTCTTAACAAGGTGGAGCCTCCTAACTATCTCACACGGCAAGGGCACAATGTGATCAATGGTGGAGGACAAAAACGGGAGGTGAGTCAATCGTGGACCATCGAATTTAACGGCGCGAGGGCCGCCCAAATTTACAAATTTACCCCGAATTTACAAATCCCCCCACATTTACTATATGACATACTCAAATTCCCTACATTTCAGTGAACCCAAGTAGACGTGCATGGGGAGGTCGTGTGTTCAGGACATGGGGTGTGGCCTATCCCGAATTTACACACCTACCCGACTTTACTTTTCTCCCCGAATTTACCAAATGTCTCGAATTTACAAACCCGCATCGGACGGCCCAAATTACTTCGATCTTCGATCCCCTCCCGTCATGCCCGTGTGAGATAGTGTGGAGGGGTTTAGACTGCACACTCCTGCAGCATGGTCTCACGCATTGTCCACGTTGTGGCATTCAAAAACAGTTTCTCTAGCAACCAGTGAATCGGCTATTGTGGCCAGATCTTGAGTGTTGGAGCTACCAGTCTTGAGGTCAAAGCCTGACCGCTTTCCGCGGTAAAAGGTAGACAAAAACTTTTGAGCTTCGGGGGGTTGAGGGCGCTCGCTCTCTTGTGGGTCCGAAATTGTAAATGTAATTTTTTGGACAATTAACCCCTATCGGTGCCCCTAAGCACTTGGGCATGCAGTCTGAATGCTGTCTTAGGCTTCCAAAAAAGGAGAAGGACAAGGTTAGTGGGGATGCCAAGGCATTTATTGTTACCATCTTATGATAGCGATATGTGTGAACACACTTAGGACTGCCACGAGACTTTTTTTTCCTCGTTAATAAAAGGTTTTTTCCCTCAGCTTGTATATATGCACATTGCTCTAGGGGAATCCTTACCTTTGTATTAGCAAACTCGGTAATACTACTTCTTTTGTGGTGTGCTCTTCATCTTCTTTATCTTATCATCTTATTTTTAACAATTGGTATTAGAGCAAGCTTTGGCATCTCAAGTAGCATTTCCAATACCCTCCTTGCTCACTTGCTCGAATTGAGTGGATTTTTGTTGGGCCCCATCAAAATTTTGACTCGGGATCATTTTGGCCTCCATTTTCACTGGTCTTTGAATTTTTTCTTCTATACATGCAACTTTTGTATTAGGTTCAGTCATTGGCCATGGTTGTCTACATTTTCCGCATGCTATCTACTACTGAGGACAATATGGATGGGGACAACTACCCACTTTGGGCATACATGATGCAACATGTCCTTATTTTAAAGGATGTTTGGAACGTTGTGTGTGTTTATGTTGTAAGACCAGGTTCTCTAGATGGATGTTTTGTGGATGATGGTGCAAGTTCTAGTAGTTCTATGGCTAGAGTTGTTTTGCCTACTATTGAACAGGCATGTTGTGATGTTGAGGATGCACAAGGTCATGCATTAATTGTGATTTCTATTAAGGGTTTTATTATTCCACATATTCGCTCATCTCATACTCGATAATATTCATCCTAATGGCTCCTTTTCCAATTTTTATATTCATCTCATACTGGATAATATTCATCCTAGTGGCTCCTTTTCCAATTTTTATAGGGAATCCCGACAAATCCTATTAGAAGATTCTCTGCAACCCATACTCAGTTGGAACGTGAAATTCCTCTTGGATACCAAACAGAATCAAACCGAGGATAGTATGCTCAGAGAGAGTGCACCATTGTAGGCCAGGACACCCTCCTGCCTGCGCGTTATCAGTACGCCTCTAGAGCATTAAAAAGAAAGTTCTCCTCCCAACCATGTAGAAACCCCATGTCACCCCCTACTTGTACAATGACATCTACCGCCACCTCCTCATGCCCTTTGCTAGGTCCCCTCACACCCGTCACTAGACTTTTTGAGTACACTTCACCTTTCACTTTTTCTTTTAACATGCAAACTCAGAGATATCTTTTATCCTTTCTCACCATCAACATCTTGTTGGATTAGCCTCCACAAAAACGTTGTGACAACCTACTCGCTCAACACAAACAATAGAACATGCATAGAATATACTAGCTCTTTGTATGCATGTTCAAAATTTGGTAACGTTTGCTTACTTTCATAAGGAGCTAAAGTCCAAGGTTATGCATGAGGAGAATGTTATGGATTTATTTCTTGAAGAAATCCCAATGGATTCACAAGCAGTTACCAAAATTGCTCTATTTACCCTTATATATGTTGGGGTTCACACCAATTGGTCGGCCACCCATCACACTAACTGTATTAACCTTATCTATTCTTTGGTCATATAGAACAATAAGGAAAGGTGAGGTGTTAATCTTACCTCATGCGGAGCTCTACCAACACTCCGTGTTTGCTCTTCTTCTCCCTTGCATTCCACACGTACCACACAATCCACAAGTTGTATCAGAGCTATGGTGGTGTCTTCCTTCCCTGATGTGCACCAACTTTAGAATGAGCTAAGGCTTGCAACCTTACACATCAAACATTCTACACTATGTAGAGCTTCTGCAGACTGTGCAAAAGCTTGAAGAAAGGAGCTTCAATCTTGAATCTAACGCACTATAGTGAAATGAGAAGAGAGAGAGAGAGAGAGAGAGAGAGAGAGAGAGAGAGCTGTAATTCGTGCCCGTACACGCATAGTTTCAAGCCAGATTTCTGTTTCAGTTGTTGTTGAAACTTTCTTGTCGTGCCTGGAGTATTCCCATGAGCTATTCTATGGTTTTCCCCCCCTTTCAAAGCTATTTACACTATCAGAATCTCCATTTGAGCATCACAACAGAAGATAGTTTTCAGACGACGTTTTGTGACATCTAATTTGACTCTCGATGCTTCTCCGGCATTCGGCAATGGCTTCGACGATACATGGAGATTAGGTGCTTCTTCTTTGGCATCGGAGAAAGAGAAGCAAGGTGTGTGCTTTTTGACACACACTCTCGGCATCCGTGAGTTCTCCTTTTGGCATCGCACAAGCATACTCTCTCTCCCTCTCTCTCTCTCTCTCTCTCTCTCTCTCTCTCTCTCTCTCTCTCTCTCTCTCTCTCTCTCTCTCTCTCTCTCTCTCTCTCTCTCTCTCTCTCTCTGATTTTTAGCTTCGATGACTCTAGCATCTTTGTGCAGGCAAGACACTTCCATCTGATCACATAAGTCAGCATTGGCTCCCAATTTTCTCAGCATCGACAACCCATTTTACCAATTTGCGGCATCGGCTTCTGCTCTGATGTGCACATGTGAGGTGCCTCTTCCATAGAGAGTGACACCCGACATTGACATCGCCTTCGGTGAACATTGACCATTGATTTTCACACGCTCTCTGGCATTGTAGAGAGCGACACAAAGAGAATTTATTGGCAGTAGGTGGCAAGTTACAGATTGTCGTTAGCAGTAGTCTCATGTGTTTCTAAGAGCTTTTTTTTTTGGATTTGCATATGCATTTGGCCATGATGTTCTCTATGGCAATACCTATGCATAGCCGTTGACGGCTTCTCACAGACAACTCTCATAAATATAGATTTACACGCACATGGACAATCACAAGTTCTCTTAAAATAATAGATTTGCAAGTATCTTTGGCAGTGATAGCCATTACATTTCTAGTGGGAGTTTGAATGCATATGGTTTATGTGTGACTAGCACTTGAGAGTGCATGTGCTTTGTTGAGAGCGTTTGACTCCTCACATGGAGCTAGTTCTGTGTTTTTTGCTTGCACATTTGTTAGCACTTATTTATGCACATATCTTGCACTTTGCACTGATTTCACAACATATGTACGTTGTGTGATGGATATTGCCATTGTACCTCCTTTGTGGAGCCAATTTTAGCCTATTTTGGCAATCCCAATGCTTTCTGAGACTTGGTCTAGAAGAGCCCTTTTTGAGATTGTGGCTACCCCTGTCTGCATAACCTTTTGTGAGGGTCATTGCATGAGGTTGTTTAGAAACCAAGCAGTAGAGGCCGGGTTATCCACTGTCAGGTGGATTAGGTTGATGGAGTTCTCCATTCATGGTCTCACCATAGGACATGTATAGACGGGTATAAGTACTTTGATGCCAAGTTGGCAGTCTTTTCGATAGCTCTTCTGAGCAATACATTCCATTTTATGCCTTATGAGCACTCTGTTTACAATTTATGCATTTATTTGCTAAGTCTTACTGGAGATTTTGATCCTTGTATAGAGGAGACTCTGCTATATTCTTCTCGTCGGTCTTCTAGTTTGCCTACAACACTCTTTTTCATTGACATTGCAGTGATTTTGTTGAGTTTCTAGTTGAATTTTTGATCTCCATGCATGGAGACTCTGCTGAAATTTCGGGATTACTACATTAAGAAGTTTGATAGCACCAATTTCACTATATGGAAGCTTGATGTGCTAATCAACAAAGGACTTGAAGCACCATTGAAAGTGTGCAGAGAGGGTTTGTATAGTGGTGAACAATGGGAGGAGCTTGATGTTCATGCCATGGCAACTATTATGTTGCATCTTGGTGTGTCTATATCCTGCATGATTATGGATACGACCAATGTTAGAGCTGTGGGAGTCTTTATGCTCAGAATGGGATGGTAAAAGTGCATCAAAAAATGTGTTTTTTAATGAAGAAGCTTATGTGTCCTAACATGAAAGAAAGTAGCAGTGCCAGCTCACCCTGAACGAGTTTAACAGTGTGTTTACTCAGTTCACACATGAACGAGTTTAATAGTGTGTTTACTCAGTTCGCACATGAACGAGTTTAACAATGTGTTTACTCAGTCGACATCAAAGGAGCTTAATTTTGATGATGAAATGAAAGCCATTTTCTTTCTATGTTCTTTTCTTGCATCATTGGACACATTTAACACTACCATTAGGAATTCCACCCCTAAGGGCAAGATTGTTTTTAATGATGTTATGAGTGTTCTACTCACGAAAGAGATTCAACGTCAAACTCTTCACACTAGTGGGCATGGTGATACATATGTGGCAAGTGGAAGTGGCCAAAGGAACAATCAAAGGCAGAGAGGTCGTAGTCAAATCATACAATTGTTTTCAAGATCGCAAGAATCCATGCAGCAGCAAGAGCTGTGGACGTGACAGAAGAAACATTGAATGCTACCATTGTCACAATAAAGGACACATGAAAAAGGATTGTCATTTGTTGCAAAGAGAGAAGGGTAAATCCATTGCCATAAGTTCTACACCTCCTAAAAGTAGTGTGAAGATAGAGGAGCTCAATATGGTTGAGTCCCCACATGTTGATGTTGTTCCTGACGGGCCACAACCAGCAGATGTACTAGTCTATCTCTTGACCAATGCTATGCACATAATTGGATTGTTGACTCAGGTGCTAGTTTTCATGTTACTCCTCATAAAGACTCATTCTCCACTTATGCTTCTACACATGGTTCAGTTAAGCTGGGTAATTCTCATCACCTTGCGATATGTGGCATTGGAGATGTGACATTGCATGTATGCAATGGTATTGAGTTCATGCTACAAGGCGTTAGACATGTGCCAAAGTAACTAAGAGCTTGGTGTTAGTAGGAAAACTTGGAGATGTGACATTGCATGTATGCAATGGTATTGAGTTCATGCTACAAGGCGTTAGACATGTGCCAAAGTAACTAAGAGCTTGGTGTTAGTAGGAAAACTTGATGATCTTGGATACACTAGTGTTTGGAAATGGTTCCTTAATGATAAAAAATGGTAACCTAGTCATGAGCAAAGGCCAAAATTTTGGCTCGTTATATTTCTTATATGTCTCTTTTGCAAAAGAGAACTCTATCTATGTAGTTAAGCTGCCTTCTACTGAGTTGTGGCATAGTCGGCTTGTTCGTATGAGTCAAAAGGAAATGAATCAATTATAGACTTTTGGCTATATATCTGTGTTAAACTATTCGGATTTTAGTTTGTGTGAGCATTGCATATACGAGAAATAGACTAGGCTTACCAAGGAGTTAGGGAATCCTCTAAACTTGGTTCATAGTAATCTATATGGGCCTATGCCGCGTAAGTCTCTAGGGAGGGCATTATATCTTATGACTTTTATAGATGACTATGACTCTACTCAAAAGGTGTAGTTCTACCTCCTGAAGAGGAAAGACAAAGTCTTTAGTGTCTTCCAAAAGTTCCTAGCTATGGTAGAAAACTTGTCAGGCAAGAAGTTGATGGCTTTGTGTACTGACAACAGGGGAGAGTAGGTCTCCATTGAGCTTAAAAACTTATGTAGCAAAGGAGGCATTTGGAGGCAATTTACTATGCCGTACACATCTACTCAGGGTGGAGTTGCTGAGCGCATGAAAATGACTATTTAGGAAAGGGTCACTTCCATGCTATCTATGGCAAATTTACCTCAAGAGTTTTGGGGAGAGACTATTATGATAGCGGTGCATATAATCAATAGATGGCCTATTAGGGCCCCCCAATCTCAAAAAAATAAAAAGATTTTCAAACATCTTAAGTTCAAAAGTGAAGGGCGAGCTTAGGAAATGAAAAGACACATGAAAGTGGAAAGTCAAAAGACTTTTTGAGTCCATATAAAGAGAGGTGATCGAGTGCACATTAGTACATTTGTGTTTCTCTTCTCCTTTATTTTCTCTTTAGAGTGTCCTTGCACTATGTAGGTAGTGAATTTTTTTTTTTAATTCGTTAGGAATACCTTATATTAGGAATATCTTATAGGAATAATGAATAGGTGGCCTAGTACACTGTTGAACTACAAGATTTTGTAGGAGATGTGGACATGCAAGAAGCCTAATTACGACATATTACGTGTGTTTTGGGTGTGAGACATTCTCACATGTGCCTAAAGAGCTTAGAAAGAAGCTAGACCCCAAGTCACACAAATGCATCTTCATTGGCTATGGTACATATGGAAGAGATGGATTATCATCAAGAGAGTTATTTTAGCTCCCAAGTGATATTTAGTGAATCAAAGATGTACATACAACTCGTGAAAGAGGTTGAGTATTGCAGAGTGAGATTTGAGGACGTATACTCAAGTCTAGTTATGCAAACAACTCAGTCTACTAGCAATTTAACTGCTGGTAGTCCTCTAGAGAGAGCTAGTGATGCTCTTGAGAGTATAAAGTCCAAAATTTAGGCAGTGAGGAGATCTATACGTGTATCTTATGCCCCTGAGGAGTTTTAGCTAACATTAGACTATTTGTTGGTCACACTGCGAAAAGCCTACCTGCTACCAAGAGGCTATTGAGATCGAAGATAGCATAAAGTGGGAGTAAGCAATGCAATCTAAGTACAACTCAATTGTACTAAAATGAAACTAGGAACTGATAGAATTGCCAAAGGGCAAACAAGCCTTGCCTTGCAAATGGGTGTACAAGAAGCAATACACGACAAAGGATTTCGAGCCTAAGTACAAGGTTAGATTGGTTGCTAAGGGTATTTTTTCTCTAGTGGTCAAGATAACTACGTTGCATCTTGTGCTTGGATTAGTAACCATTGAGGACATGGAACTTGTAACAATTAATGGCCTAGTAACTTGTGTGTAGCGGAAAATAGCATGAACATAGTGAGCATTTTATTAGAATAGATTCCTAATGAGCATAACAAGAGTGCTTGGGTGGAGAGAGCAACAAAAAGCATAACACCTAGTTAGATAGGCATGAACAATACTTCAAAAGAGAGAGACAAATTAAGCTATTGACAACAGTTGAGGACCGGATTTACATGGAGCCGGTCCCCACTCCAAAAGGCTTTGTATTATAAGTTTTCCCCCATCAAGGGAGACATTTTACAATACAATCCTTTGTGTTTTTTCAATAACTAGCTATTGCAATGAAGATGGAAGCTTCAAGCACTAAGCAAACACTTATAAAACACAACATCAATTCCCTCATGGTCTCATACCCAAGACCTCACACACCTTTGAAGATGGTGAGAGCTAGCGGGGTATGAGAGTAGATTGAGAGGAAGAAGGAGTAGTCTTACGAGAAAGAAGTATATCTCCTCACCTAGTCACTCATAATAGCTTTCCATCAAAGCTTGAGAAGGAGAGAGAGAGAGAGAGAGAGAGAGAGAGAGAGAGAGAGAGAGAGAGAGAGAGAGAGAGAGAGAGAGAGAGAGAGAGAGAGAGAGAGAGTCTTCTTGCTTCACACATGAGCTAGTGTGAGTGTGTGTGGAATAATGCCTTTGAAAAATCAGCCCCCTCTCTCTCTTGGTCGACCCCTCTTGCTAAATCCTCTTGCTGGCACCTCATTGGACCTCTCCAAGCTTAGCCAATGACAATTGAGAAGCATACATGATAGTCTTGTGACATGTGTTCCCCTTTTGTGAGAGCTTTAGGTAATTAAATAATGCAACTAAACTCTCATTGGACCCCTTTGTCTTCTGGCCAATAGAAAGCAGGCAAGCCATTGGGCTGCTGAATGCTCATTGGACCCCTTGGGAGACTGTCCAATAGTCTTCTAGAGGGCTTAATTCTTCTTGGTTCTTTTATTAAATGTTTTTAAATGAATTAAACTAGATTTACTCTAGCCTAATTCTCATTGGTCCACCTCTATGACCATCCAATAGGATTTGAGTGCACCTTGTGGGCAATTGGCATAGGGAGCTGACATGTGTCCCTTATTCCTTTTGTGTAAAGGGAGCCTGTGAGTGTGTGTGTGTGTGTGTGTGTGTGTGTGTGTGTGTGTGTTTCTCCCTCATCCCCTACTTACAGGGCTCGCCCCCTTCTATGTAGGAGTCTTGAAGACTTTTTTGGCACACTCACAAAGTATCCAATTTTTACTAAGCTTGACCATAGGACACAACCTTTGAATTTTGGGACCTTAGCATTTTGGAAGTCTCAATGGATTGAACCTTAGGGTCTTTATAGCCCATTGTTGCACACTGCTCTTGTGCAGATGACCCCCCCTTTGGATCCCTATTTTCCCTCCTTTGGATCCCTACTGGCCGGTCTCCAACTTAACCAATATTCTAGCTTTTTCTCCTCTGGTACTTCCCCATATTAAATGATCAGTTTAACATGAGAAAATCATTTGGGATAATTAGATATTAGTTATTATGACATTACCTCTCTCTTGAAATCAAAGTTGTCCTCGACTCTGGGGTAGAGAAGATAAAGCCTATTCATTAGTCCTTTTTCTAGCGGGTAGAGGATCCCTATCTTACCCTACGACATCGTTCCAGAATGGATGACTAATCCATTTGGCGCTTGAGAGCCTAAGGCTTTCGCAAGCATGTCTGCACATTAGTTCTATTACTCTTCCATAGTAGAGTGACAAGCTCTACTTGGTGTTTGGAAGACGTCGTCTCCACAAACTTGATTCTAAGCATGTATACTACTTAACATTTGTGCACAATAAAGAAAAAGAGAGTCTTATAAGACAAAAACTATGTTCATTTTAAACATTTGTACATTTTCTTACTCTAGGGAAGCATTGTAAGCATTGACAAGGTTTAGGTTATCCTTTAATTTTATGCCTTGCATCCATCTAGCATGTTCAAAATGATAATTCTTAAACTTAAGAAGATACTGTCGGATAGTTTTACTATCTCTTAATACCTTGTCTTCATGTCGGAGAATGGACTCGGGCTGCAGCACCTCTTCTTGGTCCTCGATCTCCGGTGGGTCTTCAATAGTTGGTTCTTGAGGTGGTTCTCCTTTGTAAGGCTTTAGTAGGCTCACATGAAAAGCATTGTGTATGAGGCAATGGATGGGCAACTTGAGTTGGTAGGCCATCTCATTGATTGGTCTAAGAATCTGGAAGGGACCATAGTACCTTTTTGCTAACTTAGCATAGTACTTTTGGTGTCCCGTAGGATTGTTGCCCGTCGTGTGCCTTAATCGATCCTTGGGAAATTTAAGTAAGACCCAATTGTTTTCCTTAAAGGCTTGGGCTCTTCTGTGCTTATCAGCAGTAGCCTTTTGCCTTTCTTGTGAGATAGAGATAACATCCTTAATATTTTGGAAAGATTCTTGTAGGTCTGGGCTATACTCATTTGCAGCAAAGATCTTCCCGTGTACCTTAAGTAGCAGGGGACTTTTTGATCTTCCCTCAATTACCTCGAAAGGTGCTTTTCCCATGGAAGTATGTATAGTGTTATTGTAAGCATAGTCCACTAAGGGTAAGTACTTCTCCCATTGGGACCTTTGATCTACTTCCGTTACATAGGCTTTTAGTAGATCAAGAATTGTTAGGTTAGCTATTTCACTTTGGCCATCGTTTGCGGATGATAGACCAAAGAGAAGTTTAGCCTTGTCCTAAATCCTCAAAGAGACCCTTCCAGAAATTAATGGTCATTCTAGGATCTCTATCCGACACTATGGACGTTGGCAAGCCATGGTACTTGAAGATTTGTGAAATGAAGAGGGTTGCCATTTGATGGGCTTTGATAGTCTTTTTGACAGGCATAAAATGAGCTTGTTTGCTGAACCTGGCTACTATCGTCCATATTCCCTTATTCCCATGGATAGACTTAGGCAATCCAAAGATAAAATCCATGGATATGCTCTCCCATGGTGAATTAGGGATTGGCAATGGTTGAAGCAATCCAGGTTGCTTCCCTCTATCAAACTTCGTCTTTTGGCACCACACATTTAGAAACATACTCTTGTATGTTTGGTTACATGGTAGGCCAATATAAATATGTTTCAATCCCTTTTAGGGTAGACTAAATCCCTCTATGCCCCGCATAAGGAGGAGCATGAGATTCATACATTACTTTCTCATGTAGTGAGTTGGTTATCTTCTCTAGTACCATAGAGAAGATAACCATCTTGTAGAGTAAATGGTTCCTCTTTTTTCCCTAATGCAAGGGCTGAAATCACATCTCTAAAATTGGGATCAATAGTGTACTCATCTATCATAGAAGATAGATCATTGTGAGTTGCTATGGAAACCGCATTCACTCTCGGCCGTCTTGAGAGTGCATCGGCTACTTGATTATGCTTGCCAACAATGTGAGCAATATGAAAATGAAATTGCAAAAGGAAATTTTCCCACCTCATTTGTTTGTCAAAGAGCTTGGTCTGCGTCATGAAGTACTTAAGGCTTTGGTGATCCGTCCGCAGAATGAAAGGAGTCCCCAATAAATAGTGCTTCCATGAGTCTAAGGCATGTAGAACTACAAAGAGTTCCTTCTCATATATGCCTATAGCTTGCTCAACAGGGTCGAGCCTTCGATTTTCATAGGCTATGGCATGCCCTTCTTGGAGCAAGACAGCTCCAAGGCAATCACAACAAGCATCACACTGGACCTCAAATGGCTTTGAGAGATCCGACAATGTAAGCACAGGTTGAGAGATAAGCTTTTCGAAAGCATTGTTCTCCTTGGCAGACCATGTATACCTAACGTTTTTTTTTGTTAGGTCATGTAATGATCCCGCAATTTGTGAGAACTTTTCTATGAAGCGTCTATAGTACGCACACATACCTTTAAAGCTCCTTAGCTCATGAAGATTCCTTGGATTAGGCCATTCTTTTATTACCTTTAGCTTTGATGGATCCATTTGGATGCCATCTAGAGAGATAATGTGACCTAAATATCGAATCTCTTGTAAGAAAAATTCACTTTTCTTTCGATTAACATAAAGTTTATTCTCTCTTAAGACTTGAAATATTACCTGGAGGTGTTTCTTGTGTTCGTCTAATGAATTATGGTAGATGATAATATCATCAAAGAACACTCCAGTAAAGGTTCAGTGAGGCCTGAATAGCTTCTCCATCAAGTGGTTGAATGTGGCTGCTGCATTCGTCAAGCCAAAAGGCATGACAATGTATTCGTAAAGACCAAACGTAGTGTGAAATGCTGTCTTTATAATGTCTTGATCAACTATCCTTATTTGATGGTAGCCACTTTTTAGGTCAATCCTACTGAAGTAGGTCGACCCTTGTAGCTTATCAAATAGGTCTTCTACACGTGGAACAGGAAACCTATTTTTGATAGTGATCCTATTTAGTGCTCTATAGTCGACACACATATGATATGTGTCGTCTTTCTTTTGCACTAATAACAAAGGTGAGCAAAATGGAGATGAGCTAGGCCTAACCATGTCCTTTTCAACTAACTCATGCACTTGCCGCATAATCTCCTCTTGCTGAGCTTGAGAAACTCTATAAGGAGGTTTATTAGGTGGTGAACTTCCTAGAAGGAGTTCAATTGCATGGTCATTATTGCCTCATTTAGGAGGTAGTTCACAAGGGATGTCGTCAATAAAAACATCTTGAAACCCCTTGAGAAAATTGGATAACTCTAATTCCTTGTGATTGTTTATATTTTCTTTTGCTAAAGCATTAGGTTCATTTTGAGAATCTTTAACAAAAATCATGTACACGGAAATAGAGCTCTTTATTGACTTATTGAAAGCTTGCGTATGTACAACGGATATGGTGTTACCCATCTCTTTGGCATCTATGTACATATCTTTTTTCCTGAACCTAAAGTAAATTTTCCTTTCAGGGAATTTAACATTGGCAGCCATGCGATCAAACCATGGTGCCCCTAGAATTACATCCTTGTGCTTGAGAGGAGAGATAAATAATTCCTCTTTGTCCACATAGCTTTGGACATGGAGCCTTAATTTCCTGATTAAGGGAGTGACTGAAGCTTCTTGCCCCTTGAAAGCACCATCTGCAGGTAGGACATCTCCCATCTCATAGGTTTGGATGCCTAGCTTGGTGGCCAACTCTGTGGATATGAAATTGTGAGTAGAACCAGGGTCAAAGAGAATAAAAGCATCATGTTCTCTTAACTTTCCCAAGCATGGCATAGAGAAGATCCTTTGTGGTGAGCTTCCTCTTCTTGGATTACGACCAAGGTAGCTCTAGGAGGCTCATGGAAGGTGTCCTTTTGGGGACAAGTGCAGTACGCATGCCCTTGCTCGCTGCACTTGAAACAATGGTTATCCTTGATAACGCTCAAGCTCTTCAAGAGAGAGTTTGTTTTTGCCTTTGTAAACTGCCTTCTCCTTAGCTTTGTTGTTATTGGAATTTCCCTTAGGAGACTTTTGGACATTGTCCTTCCCCTTAGGCTCATTGGAACCCTTGTTTTCTGTGGGCTTAAGATTTCTCTTAGCCCCTATTTGGAAATTGATTCAAGAAGCCACCATAGTATGGTGTATAACCGCAGATATGGTGCGTGGCCTTTGGGAGTTGACATCTGTTGGGGTATAGGCGTCTGTGCCTTGCCCGGCCGCCCAAAGTCTGGGCGCCCACTGACTTGTATACCTTATACATAGCATAAGTGTATAGGGGGCTGTTCACTCTTTGAGTCTCCCCACCCATATCTGTGTGTCGTGTGTCTCCTTTTCTCTCTCACTCTCCGTCTGTGGTGCTCCCCGATCCCCTTCAATTGGTATAAGAACGACAGGTGTGAGAGCGTAGATGGACGGCTTCGCGATGAACTTGTCAGCTATGGAGGAGAGGTCACAGATCTGAGCAAAGAAATAGAGGAGGTTTGTGGACATCCATACAGAGGCTTGCAAGAGAGCTCTCAGGAGCTTCCTAGTGCTCACAGATTAGAGTTTCTCTACAGATCAGCCCACAGTGTACATCATTTTCCCTCTTCGGGCAAGCTTTGCAATGGCTACATCGGCGACAGGTTGGAGCTTGGAGCTTCCATAGACATGGAAGCATTGTGAGATTGATGCATTCAGCTCACGCATCGAGGTGGGAAGTGAGTTTGAGCCTTTCTATGAGCTCAAAGATGCACAGAAGAAAGTCATTCAGTTTTTGGCAGTTTGACAGCAGTCTACTGTTTTGCTCATAACTTGAGCTACAGAGCTCCGATTCCAAAACTTTTTGGTTCAAAACGGAGCTAGCTTTGAGCTCTACGACTTTGTAGAAGGAATTGTTTTCTGATTCGGAGTGCAGGTGGGTCTGAAATTAAAAACACAGAGACTGTTTTTCATGACAGTTTTGGGCTCTGTTGTTTTCTTTGTTGCAGACAGCTTACCCGTGTACACTGCAGGTAGCAGGCACATATGAGGTGTTACAAGATCGGGTTTGACTCCTAGGTACAGGTTGAGTCTAGTACTCTCACAGGTGTTGCCAGTTGCAGTTGAGTGGTTCTTCTGCAGTGTTGTGTCTTGCATACATGGTGTTTGAGCGGGTAATGCTCTATGTATGCTTATGTGGTGAGCAGTAGATCTTGTGAGCAAGTGCAGAGGTTGGTTATGGATGACATGTATGATCACCTGTGGTACTCTTTGTGAGCATTTGTTGGACACCGGTTTGCAGAGCTTATGCATGTATATTGAGTGTAGTTTGATGCGCATTGATTGCTCATTGTATTGAGCTTGCAGGACAATGGTTATTTTGTGTTGATAGCCATTGTGCGTCAAAACTCTGGTGAAATTTTCCCAGGAGTTTTATGCGTATCATTTATGCGATCTAGGTAGAGATTGCGGGTTGCACTCAGCATTTGCGTGCGGTGTTCTCTGCAGGTGGGAGATTTGTGCGTGTGTATGCATCGATACCGCACATTGTGGGCTTGGTGATTAGCTCACGGGTTTGACAGGCGTACAGTTATCTTGGCACACTCACAGGAGTGAGTATTGTGATGTATGCTTGTGTGGCTACGAGCTAGGTAGCCGGATTCGAGCACTAATGGCTTGAGGTTTTTCAGCAGGTTTCAGCTACAGGTTTACAAGTTTACAGGCAGGTTTGAGGGCTTATTTGGGCGCTGAATTTTCAGCCATTGTTTCCTCTTTGCAGGTGTCCATGTATGGCTCAGTTGTAGGCTGATCTGGGACACGTTTGTGACTTGTTTATGCAGTTGTTTAAGAGCTGAATTTTGGGACTGTTTTGGGGCTGATTTGCAGCCATATCTTACAGCCATATTTGCAGACTTTTGTTGATGCAATTCGAGCCAGTTTAGGGCTGATTTGGTTGACATTTGCTACTCATTGTTGGTTGCTCTTTTGCGAGCATTATGGCTGATTTTTCATTTGACTTCCAGCGTTATGGTCTGACACAGTTTGATGGTGCAGATTTTGTTGCTTGGAAGGAGCATATGCTTGTTGCATTGGCGGATTTGGGGCAGGATAAACCCTTGCGTGGTTTATCAGCGAAGCCCAATTGTATGCGTGATGATGATTGGCAGGATCTTGATGAGTTAGCCATGTCTACGATTTGTTTGCATCTGGTTGAGTCTATTTACTGGCAGGTCTCGAGGGAGACTACAACTCATGCTTTATGGCAGAGTTTACATGCTATGTACGCAACATCCATGTCTACAGGGAAGTCTAGTCCCACTTCTATGTCCATGGGAGAGATTGGTCCCACACGCAAGTCTCGACGGCATAGAGACTTGACATGTTGGCATTGTGGACATAGAGGGCACATTAGGCGTCGATGTTTCAGGCGTTTGAGACAACGGAGGCGACAGATGCGTGATGCAGATTTGGGCATGACAGATGCTAGTGAGATCAGTACGGTGGCTACTCAGTATGCTTGTGATGGCGATGTCACATTTACATTTAGCTTGTCTTCAGACGACCTTATGTCTACGGATTGCATATCGGATTGCACATTGTCTTCACATTGGTTACTAGATTCAGATGCTACTTTCCATGTCACGTCGCATCGTGAGTGGTTTAGCACGTTTTCTAGTGGGAGACTTGGTTGTGTGCACATGGCTGATGGTGCTGTGTATGACATTGAGGGTGCAGGAGACGTATGTTTGTCCTTGCCCAGTGGTATGAGATTTACCCTGCGTTATGTGCGTTATGTGCCAGATCTGAGACGGGATTTGATCTCAGTCAGACAGTTACAGGATAGTGGATGTCAGATTTCGCTATGAGAGCGAGATTTTGTGATGCATTTGGATTTGCTAGTGATTGCGAGAGGTGCCAGGAGTGGTACAGGTTACCCATTGCATGTGGATCACGGGAGAGACGGTGTTGTCTCTGTGATCACGCAGCCAGGTAGAGAGCGAGAGAGCAGGCGAGTCTCTTTTGCTCATGGGTTGCAGGGTACTTTGCATGGAGTGTAGAGTAGTGAGCTCGTTGTGCACACAGCTGGGGAACGACTTGAGCAGTCACACAGAGAGGTGACAGAGTCAGACATGCATGCTTTGCTAGTGACTGAGCAAAGCAGAGAGTCAGTTGTGCGAGATACTTCTATGTAGGATAGACAGGTAGAGCGGTCTTGCTCTAGTGAGTCACGACAGGAGGACGTTGTGCAAGAGTCTATGCATACGGAGTTAGAGCATGAGAGCTCTAGTGAGTCACAGCAGATTGAGTGGTCATGTTTGCAGTGGATGATTGCAGAGGAGACTGAGATGTCAGTGATTATGCAGTCATTCCTTTCTATGCTCGACAGTGAGCATGGGGATATAGTTGTGCAGGATATGTCTTCCAGCAGACACCTAGAGCAGCTGGTTTGCTCTGAGGTTGCATGACAGGTTGATGCATCTTTTGTGGACAGTCAGGAGATGCATGTGGCTGACACGCCTTGTCAGTCAGAGATTCCTATTGCCAGGGATATATATGTTGATGCATGCTCCGTAGGGCTAGCAGGGCCCACTAGCATTGCATCGGCATTCGGTCGGTGGTCTCATGTATGAGATGTTGATCTTGAGACCGGATATCGCAGCTGCAGTGGGAGCATTTGCAGTTGGGGTTGTCAGTCGTTTGTTGACTGATGATGGCATAGTGCACGAGGGAGATATGCAAGTATTGCGTACATACTTGCAGTACGTGTGCAGTATGTCTGGTGGTGTATGGACTTACACGGGAGCAGGACAGCCGGATGCACATGATCACAGCCAGCCAGTGGGCATCGGTTGAGAGCGGTTTTCTCTCGCCTTTTGTAGTCTTTAGACTAGGTTCTCTTGCTTAAAGGAACAGTCGCCTTTAAGTGGGAGGTTGTTGGGGTATAGGCGTCTGTGCCTTGCCCGACCGCCCAAATTCTGGGCGCCCACTGACTTGTATACCTTATACATAGCATAAGTGTATAGGGGGCTGCTCACTCTTTGAGTCTCCCCACCCATATCTGTGTGTCGTGTGTCTCCTTCTCTCTCTCACTCTCCGTCTATGGTGCTCCCCGATCCCCTTCAACATCACTATTTCTTCAGTTAAGCCCGCACAAAATGGTTGTTTTTGCTCTCCAAAATCCATCTTTTTGAAGCCCGTGGCTTTGATATGTAAGTCCCAAAACTTGTCTACATATTTGTGAATGGATTCGTAGGGACAGAGCTTAAGCTTCGCCATTCGGTGAGTACTTGTCTTTGGTATCGATGCCCAAAAACTGCTTCATAATGGAAGCTCTTAAAGCTTTCCATGTTCGTGGAGCTTCACCATTTGCCCGTAGGCTAGACTACCATTGCCTGGTAGACTTTTGAAAGTGCATAGCTACATGGTGTAGCTTAGAGGACTCCGTGAAGCCCTCATCTCCAAACGCCACATCAAATTGTTGGATGAAAGGCAAGACTTTGTCCGTGGCACCAAAGGTGCCATCGTAGGTAAGGAAAGAGATGTTCTTTCCTCCCTCTTTGAACTTCTTGAGTTTGGATGATATCTTCCACGCGGAATAGGATTTCCTATGGCCTCTTCTTTTTGATGGCTCAAAAGTTGCACCATCGCTTTCTTCAAAAGATGAAGAATTTGAGGAAGATGGAGAAGAGGGTGACCTCTTTCTCACCTTTTTCTTGCCTTGGTCCTCCTTGTCTGCACCATCACTTTCTTCATAAGAGGAAGAGGATGAAAAAGATGGAGACAGAGGGTGACCTCTTTCTTGCCTTTTTCTTCTCTTGCTTTTAATCATCCCTCTTTGAATTATGGTGTGGAGAGGTGTGCGATGGTCTTCTCCGTTTAGGAGGTGATGGAAAGCGTTTTGCCCGCCATCTTCGTGGAGCCATCTCCGTCGAGGTGGCAGGAGACTCATTTATTTCTTGTTATTTTGGTGGGGGCTCTTGAGTTCTCCTTTGGGAAGGAGGTGCGTCATTAAGAAGCAAATTTTTGAGCCCTTCGTGTGGATCCTCTTCTTCTTCCCAAATCGGAGAGAGGCCTCTTTCGGGAGTCTCACAAGGAGGCTTCCTAGGTACTTTCTTGTCATGGTGGGGAGTTTGGAGAATCCCATGAGCATGAAGCTACTGTTGCACTTCAATTTGGAGGGATGGATTGCCCATGGCTTGTTGAAGCCTAGAAACAAGGTAGTTAACAAGCATAGGGGCATCATTAGTAGCCTGCTCATTGGCAAAACCAAAGCTATTAGCATTAATTTCACTCTCTTTACTATTGTCAGCCATTCTTACAACTTTTTGGTGTAAACTTTTTTAGGTGTACTTTGGCACTTCAAGCCCTAGTTGCCACTCCTCTTTACCCCTTTAGAAAAGCACTCAAGCTACTGTACCCATGGATCGAATATCATTCATTGCAAGGAATAGAAGAACCACACTAGCTCCTATCAATCTTCTAATAGCTCATTAGTGGTTAAGCCGTAGGCAAGCCCCGTAGGACTCCACTATTAAGACCATAGCTCTCAATGTGATGCCTCGTTATCTGCACGAAGCCAGGCACACTGCAAGGCTGAAAAATCTCTATTGTACTTACTCAATTGCAATTAACAATACCAACCATTTATAGCTAGCTTGAGGACATCCCTTCTTGAGCAAGAAAAGAGAAACTTTGTGCTCTGATACCAATGTAACATTTAATGGCCTAGTAACTTGTGTGTAGCGGAAAATATCATGAACATAGTGAGCATTTCATTAGAATAGCTTCCTAATGAGCATAACAAGAGTGCTTGGGTGGAGAGAGCAACAAAAAGCATAGCACCTAGTTAGATAGGCATGAACAATACTTCAAAAGAGAGAGAAATTAAGCTATTGAAAATAGTTGAGGACCGGATTTACATGGAGCCGGTCCCCGCTCCAAAAGGCTTTGTATTATAGGTTTCCCCCATTAAGGGAGACATTTTACAATACAATTCTTTGTGTTCCTTCAATAACTAGCTAGTGCAATGAAGATGGAAGCTTCAAGCACTAAGCAAACACTTATAAAACACAACATCAATTCCCTCACGGTCTCAGACCCAAGACCTCACACACCTTTGAAGATGGTGAGAGCTAGCGGGGTATGAGAGTAGATTGAGAGGAAGAAGGAGTAGTCTTACGAGAAAGAAGTATATCTCCTCACCTAAACACTCATAATAGCTTAGCATAGCTTAGTAATTAGCATGGTAGAGGAGATGAGCATGCATTGAAGCTTGGCTCTTGATTGGATTTGCATCACAAAGCCAAGAGTTGTTGGTGTAGGCCTCCCTTCTCACAAGCTTGAAGTAGATGATGAGATTTCCATTATAGCTTGAGAAGGAGAGACAGAGAGAGTCTTCTTGCTTCACAAAGGAGCTAGTGTTAGTGTGTGTGGAATAATGCCTTTGAAAAATCAGCCCCCTCTGTCTCTTGGTCAATCCCTCTGCTAAATCCTCTTGCTGGCACCTCATTGAACCTCTTCAAGTTTAGCTAATGACAATTTAGAAGCATAAGTGATAGTCTTGTGACATGTGTTCCCCTTTCCCCTTTTGTGAGAGCTTTAGGTAATTAAATAATGCAACTAAACTCTCATTGGACCCCTTTGTCTTCTAGCCAATAGGAAGCAGGCAAGCCATTGGGCTGCTGAATGCTCATTGGACCCCTTGGGAGACTATCCAATAGTCTTCTAGAGAGCTTAATTCTTATTGGTTATTTTATTAAGTGTTTTTAAATGAATTAAACTAGATTTACTCTAGCCTAATTCTCATTGGTCCACCTCTATGGCCATCCAATAGGATTTGAGTGCACCTTGTGGGCAATTGGCCTAGGGAGCTGACATGTGTCCCTTATTCCTTTTGTGTAAAGGGAGCCTGTGAGTGTGTGTATGTAGGAGTCTTGAAGACTTTTTTGGCACACTCACAAAGCATCCGATTTTTACTAAGCTTTACCGTAGGACACAACCTTTGGATTTTGGACTCTTAGCATTTTGGAAGTCTTAATGGGCTGAACCTTAGGGTCTTTAAAGCCCATTGTTCCACATTGCTCTTTTGCAGATGGCCCCACCTTTGGATCCCTACTGTGGCTGGTCTGCCAGCTTAACCAGTATTCTAGCTTTTTCTCCCCTGGTACTTCGCTATATAAATGATCAGTTTAACATGAGAAAATCATTTAGGAGAATTAGATATTAGTTATTATGACAGAACTTGTTCAAATGGACATGAAAACGGCGTTCCTTCATGGGAATCTAGAAGAAGATGTCTACATGAAACAGCCAGAGGGTTTTGAAGTCAAACTTGAAAAGCCTGCAAGGGTAGAAATGGTGTGAAGATTGCGTAAGGCATTTGTATGGCCTAAAACATGGCTCAAGGTTGTGGTACATGAATTTTGACAAGTATATGTAGTCCCAAGGGTATAAATTGAGCCAAGAAGATCACTGTTTGTATACCCAAAAGTTGAACGGTGGTTCACTTATCATCTTGATACCTTATGTCAATGATATGCTCATTGCCAAGAAGTCTAAAGACGATAGTTTTATCTTGAAGAAGTCACTTAGCATGCAATTTGCTATGAAAGATTTGGGAGATGCGAATCACTTTCTTGGTATGCGCATCAAGCGAGATCAAAAGCATGGAATACTAAAAAGTATATTTAAAAAGCCTTGCAACATTTTAATATTCTGGAAGGGAAAACTACATATACCCCAATGAAGGCATATGAAAATCTTAGCAAGAATGATTCTCTCAAGCCTAATGCCCGCAAAGTAAAAATGGCCACGGTGCCATGTTCTTAAGTAGTAAGTAGTCTTATGTACGCCATGGCAGCCACGAGAATAGACATTGTTTTGTAGTGGGAGTGGTTAGTAGTGCCAAATTCTTTAGCAGTAGGAAGTCTTATGTACGCCATGATAGCCACGAGACCAAACATTGATTTTGTAGTGGGAGTGGTTAGAAAATTTATGGCAAATCTTGGCAAAAATCACTGGGAAGTAGTGAAGCACATCTTGAGATGTCTAAAAGGTACAAGAGACAAGTGATTACACTTTGGGAATAATGATGCATCCATTGTAGGTTACACGGATGCAGATTATGAAACTTGTGTGGATAGTCAAAGATCTACGTGTGGCTATGTTTCATATTTGTTGGAGTAGCCATGTCCTGGAGATCATGTCTCCAGGAATGTACTTCATACCATAGAGGCAGAGTATGTGGCAGTTTTTGATGTTAGCAATTAATTTGTGTGGTTAGCTCACCTAGTGGAAGATCTTGTCATTTCTCAGTCTCCAATGTTGCATTGTGATAGTTTGAGTGCAATCAAATTAGCAAAGAACCCCCAAGTCAAACTACATAGAAGGTCGTTATCATGTGATATGTGACATATTGGCTAGCAAGCGCATTGAGCTAGTCAAGGTTCATACAGATGACAACTGCACATGGTGTCACAAAGAGCCTACCCTCAGAGTGTTCTGCACATTTCATGGTGATGATGGGTGTAGCGTGAAGCCCCATGATTGCTTCACAATTATACAAATGTACATACTTACACCCATAGCCACTTTTGGGCCATGTTAGCCTCCAAGTGGGAGATTATTAGGGTTCAAGCAAATTGGCCAGACATCCATCAAACTGACCGTGCTAACCTTATCTATTCTAGCACATTGCATGGATATGATGGGTGTAGGGTGAAGCCCCATGATTGCTTCACAGTTATACATATGTAGATACTTACACCAATAGCCACTTAGGCCATGCGCCATGTTTGCCTCCAAGTGGGAGATTATTAGGGTTCAGGCAAATTGGCTGGACGTCCATCACACTAGCTGTACTAACCTTATCTATTATTTAATCATATAGAATGATAAGGAGAGGTGAGATGTTAACCCTCACGTTGAGCTCCACCAACATTCTATGCCTGATTTGTGTCTCCCTCACGCTTTGTACACACCGTGCACTCTACAATATACGGCTTCCTTCTTTGTAAAATCTATCCTTTTTGCCTTAGAAAACCCCGTATTGTACATTAACATGCCACCATACCGTAACTTTTAGTGAATACTCGGGGTAGAGATTAGAGGTTATGATTTGATAGATTCTTATCCGACTTTCATCTCTACCTTTAGGTTTATGACAAGAAGAATTTTGATGGCCTCGTCTCTGTATTGGTGCAAGAAACCTAGTCTAAAAAAATCACAGCTAAGGATTATACAATTGATCTAGTATTTTTGGCTACACAACAAAAGAAGAATAACACTATTGCCACCTCCAATGCTTGCATAGCTAGTAGGTGTACCCCACAAGTGTTGCTTCTTCAAATAGTAAGAGGTCTAAGAAGTTTGGCATTTAGCACTAACGGCAAGAAGAGGCTGAAATGTCATTATTGAGGATAAATGATCATCTCGTCATGTAATATTCCAAGCTTAAGGTTATAGAGGTTTATAAGAAAGAGGCAAATTCAATCACTACACATGCCTCTTTAGATGCAAATTCAAAATATTGCGTAGGATACAAATGGCCCCTTTGTCAAATCATCAGACTATTTTGTACAATTTATTATTTAAGTTGCTTGACGTGTACACTATGGAGAGAGAAATCTTGTTTCTCATGCTCAAGCGTATTCCTTAATCTTGATAGGCAACCTCATCATAAGGCACCTTATAGGAAAGTTCCCATTCAACACAAGAAAGATGGAGACAAGTCAGTGAACTACGTAACAAAGGCTTGATACAATTTATAGTTCTCATTTTGGAGCCCCTATCTTATTAGATGAAAACAAATATAAGACCAGTAGTATCTCGTTAGATAATCCTGCTCTAGACAAGGTGATTCAAGAATGGATATCTCATTCCTCATATTGATGATTGGCGTGATAAACTCAAGGGATCTATTGCTTTTAGTAAGATTTACTTGAAGGTTTGTTATCATGAAATAATAATGCATGCATCTAAAATTTGCAAGATTGTATTTTTTTCTCAAATTGGGCACTATCAATTTCTTGTTACACCTTTTAGTCTCACAAATGCACTAGCTATTTATTTTGTAGAGTCAGGTACCGAGCTTGTCAGTCCAATAGGAAAAGGGTAAGAGTGATAGCCGATGAGAGGCGCACTCTAACTGGAACATTCAAGGGATTAGTTGGCTAAGCATGGGTGCCCAAGTGTGAATGGGGCAAGCTCATATAAAAGTCAACTAAACCTAAAATTCACTCATTCTCTCATTTGTGCAATTGAAGACTGCTCTTGCTCCATCTCCATCTTCTTCTTCTTCATCTCCTTGTGTGTGTGTGTATGCGTGAGAGAGAGAGAGAGAGAGTGTGTGTGTGATCGATCATTGCGACGACGCCACGGCGGCGGAAAAGCAGTCGAGCGCGGCGCAGCGGCGGCTCCTTCTTCTTCGTGGTGAGGAGCATAGGGCGGTGAGACTGACACACCATCGCCATTTTGAGCTTACTAGTTTAGGCTAGTTGCGTGCTTGGAGCCATTTGTGGCTCGCACACAGTGTATCAGCAAGTTCCTTTGCATTGACACGTGCGACAGACACGCACATTTTTGGCGCTGTTGCCGGGTAAACTGCCATACACTAAGTTTGAATGGCACTCTGTGCTTCTTTGTGGTGCAATTTCAATTGTAGAAAAGGTAGAGAAGGAAAGTGTGTGTGTTGAAAAGGAGTTTGTTTTGCTGCTTGTATTATTTTGTTAATAAGGAATTGAAAGGTATTGTGTATTGTTTCGTTAATAAAAAATTGAAAGGTACTGTGTTTTTTCCTGAGATACGGTGTTAGGATTAAGGTAGTAGATCCATAATACTAGTTTTGTCTAAATTACAGTAAGTAGTAAGTAGATCTGTTAGAGCTAATGAGTTACTGTAGTAGTGTGTTAGTGTGTAACAGTATTTGTATTAGTTTAAGTAGGTAGGTTAGGTGTGTGTGTGCTCGTGCGCACAACGCAGCTGCGGCGACCTTATCCCAAGAAAAAAAACCAAAAAAAGAAAATTGAAATGAAAATTTTAAAGGTAGGACCGGGATCGGGAATATCCCCAGACCCAAGCCCAAGCTTATGCTCAGGCTCAGGCCTCAGTCGCCCTTTAAAATTACGTATTTTAGCTTCACACGTAACTAAAAATAAACTTTTTTGAGGACCAACGGAGCTTCAGGTGACCGAACGTTGTGCTGTAAAGCACATCGTGAACCTCTGAGTGATACGCTCGTTTTGAGCTATCACACACTTTAATAAAAAATCGATCATTAAAAAACATTAAAAAACGAGTGAAAAAGGATGCCTAAAAAAGTAAGCAATTAACCTTCGAGGTTATTTGCCGACGCTTGTAGGGTGCTAAAGGTACATGCATCTACACTCTGGTTGTGTGCTAGAGGCCGAGTAACTAGAGAGTATTTTGACTTACTCGAGTTCTCAATATCCACCTACCTTAGGTTTCGGGCCCTCGGCGGGGACCCAAGGTAGTACAAACCAAGACCCAACCATAGCGGCTAGTGACTCTTCCTCTGACTACGATGTCATGGAGGGTTTCCCAATGCCTAATCCTGATAGCTCAAGCCAAGACATACATGCCATGGGTCCACGGTCCAGGCCGCGCGTGCTTAGCCACTTGAAGGAAACCTTTAGTAGAGCCACTTGCTCCGAACATGGAGCTAACGATGTAAATGAGGGGGGTGGGGAAGTAAATTCTCCATTCATGACCAACATAGGCCCTATGCTCTTAGAGAGTGTGCACGTGAATACTTCATTTACTGCACCCCCTGACTCTTCAGAGTTATTTCCCTCTGAGGTTATATTACCTGATGGTAGAAGCCTTGCCGAAGTGCAAGAAGTTGAGCGATATATCATTGCGGCTAGGGAAAAGGAAATCAAGAGCTTACACAAGGCGGAGCAACGACGAGAGTTAAAAGCGAAAGCCTCTATGTCAATATCCTTGCTAGGAGAGCAATCGAGTGCTCCTAACTTAGCAATCGCTAACGGCCAACCCCTAGAAAGCAACATTGCATCTAGCTCAAAGGACATCCCTAGCGCCTCAATCCTAGATGGAGCCTTCTTAAATGAGAATTGGGAGTACGAACTACAAATGGAAACTCTAACCAACCTACACAGAGGTCACACCTATCATGTCGGTTGGGTCACACCTATCATGTCGGTTGGTTAGATGTCCTACAATCCACAACGGGTGCTACTAGTGTGGAGGATCAACGACAAAGAGTTTGTGAGGTCATCCATAGGGCTATTGAGCTAGAGAGACAGAACAAGGGGATCCACATGCCTTCAACGGGTCTCATGAGATTCTTGGATACAGGGAAAGCTAAACAACCGACCTTATTGCAAATTGAGACTCCCTCGGTAAGTCCGATGGATCCTCCATATGTTGTTTCACCAGGGGTCTCATTGCAATCTGAGCCCACAAGTGATAGCTTTACATTTCCAAGTCTATCTCATCTTTCCCTTGATGACACCATGGCTACCATGCCTACCCCAATGATGGGCATGCCGAGAAACACGCCATGGACCTCATTTGTTAGTAAAGCACCGCTACATGGTAGCTCAATGCCTGCAACAGTACCTACAAGTGTGTACCAATCGTATACACCCATGGATCCTTCTACTCATGTAGGTCCTACCCCTCTCATTGTTTCAACAACCTATGCTCCACAACCACAACACTCAAGTTCTTATTTCCATGGGACTATATCGACTAGCATTAGCATGTCAGTTTCGACGTCTGCTATGCCTAGGGCCACACATATGAACTTTGGGCCACCACATGGCACAACATCGTACCCAAAGTGGAACCCAAGGGCTTCCTATGCGCCAAGCCCAATGCCAATACCTACTCCACATGTAGTCTCTGGAGCACCTTCACCCATGGTGCCTGCTCTTTTAGGTGACTTGGCAACATTTGCTCAAGTTATCGGTCGATCTATTGCTGAGAATATACGTAACGCGCATGATAGAGAGCCTAGAAGTAAGGTAGTACATATAGCCAAGCTCACACAAAAATTTAGTGGAGATGGGGATGTGAGAAAGCATATCAAAGTGTTTGAACAAATATGCGATTCTCTAGGAGAACACAATGACCTACATAAGAGTAATGCTTTAAGCCTAACCTTAAGTGCAAAGGCTGGGGATTGGTATAGAACCCTAAGGGTGGAAGAAGAAACGATTTACCCTACTCGTGGGAGACTATTCTTGAAAGAATACATACGAGAGGGAGTGCTTTGGGGTGTAGACTCTCAGCTCCACAAAGCCCAATGAGAGGAAGGAGAGTCGGTGAGAGACTTTATTAGTCGCTTGAAGCATTTGAATTCTCATTGTAATCCAAATGAGCGCTTCAATAATAATCAATTGCTTGATAGATTCATTAGAGGATTACGACATGAGGATATCTACAATGGCTTAGTCATTAGAGGTATCACCACTTGGGAAGCATTCACCACCAATGCGATCCAATTGGAGGATAATTTAATGATTCAATGAGAAAGAGTGTCTATTGGGCCTAAATCTATTAGCTCGCAAGCATCGGGGCTTCAGCTAATGACCCTAAAGCCTATTGCTAAGGAGACAAAGATATCTGAGATGACTTTAGCAGATCTCACAAAGGCCATTCAAGATAGTCTTAGAGACAATCGTGCTCCGCAAAACAATCATATGTATCCAAGAAGGGAGCAACGATGGTGCTCAATATGCTATGGACCACATAGTACCAGTGAAGCCCTACTTTTAGAGTAAAATTCAATGGGAACTGCAATGCCTGTGGGAGGTATGGTCATCAAGCTAAGGATTGCATAGTATTTAAGCGTGCGATGGCTAATAGACCAACCTTAGCATGGACAGACACACCTCAAGTGCCTGCATTGATGCCGGACCCACCTCTTGAACAAACAGCACAACACATGGTCCTTAGGGTCCAAAATGTTGTTCAAACAACACCCTTACCACCTCCAGTGCTAGGACCGGAACCACCATATCTGAGAATCACTTTTGTGAATCAAGCGGTTTGTGAGTCATCTATTGCTTGTTTGGAAGGTTGTGAGGAAGATATAGATTCTAATATTGCCTATGGGATGGATGTGCTTGAAGAAAGTCCACAATACTACATGGAGGACTATTGGGGACAAGTCAAACCTGTCTATCAAGTAGCTGCTCTTGCTGCAAGAGGCCAAAATATCAATTACACTGCTAAGAGACCACCTCTTCAATGCTATGAGTGTGGAGGTCCACATCGTGTGGCCGAGTGTCCTATTAGGCTACAAAAGAACACCACACTAATGCAAACCAATCAAGCGAGCACGTCTACAATGCCGATACTCATGTGTAATCAATGTGGCATAGATCATTTGATTGCCCAATGTCCAAATAATCCAAATGCACCGAAGATCA
The DNA here is from genome assembly GCF_014529385.1 of Adiantum capillus-veneris. Classification (NCBI taxonomy): domain Eukaryota; kingdom Viridiplantae; phylum Streptophyta; class Polypodiopsida; order Polypodiales; family Pteridaceae; genus Adiantum; species Adiantum capillus-veneris. The sequence goes on along the minus strand of NC_140940.1, from coordinate 73,389,211 downwards.
CGCCATTAAACTTGATTGAGGTTACCGAGGAGCCATCACAAACTACACCTGTGGTACCAATAAACGTACTCACACAATCGATGCTCCAAAAACAAAATTATATTCTTGAGGAAAGAGACATGGCATCAATTGCCCAATCTCAAAAAAATAAGAAAACACGAAGGAAGAGATCGCAAAAAGCAACGAAGCTAGACCCCAGTTCAAAGACCAACATAGGGACTGGTGACGACCCCGTATATATGAAGGACACTGAAGAGGATTCTGATTTAGGTGAAACCATGGAGACCAAAACGACCACTAAGATAGAACCAACAAGTGGGTCCCTAAAGCTTCTTTAGCGACCATGGCTACTGCTAAAAAACAGAAGCCTTGTAAGAAACGCCCCACTCGCTCCAAAAAATGTAAGAAAACTTGGCGGTGGATTCCTAAATGACTATTGGAATCCCAAGGTTACTATCAAGGAAATGATGAAATCTGGGTACCAAAACGTAGATTGTGTTCTTACCTGTCACCTGACCCATGTACGCCCAATCCTATAGCTCCAAAACGAATTGACGATCGTGGAAAGAAAAAAATCACTAAATGCTACACACCCGGTCCAGAGCTAGTTTGGGTACTGAAGAAAGAACAATTTGTTCCACCTAGCTCAGAAAGGGGGGAGTCCCATGAAGCTTCTAGCTCCTCATGTAATGCATCCATAGAGGTAAAAGCTTCTCCACAGCCTCCACCTACAATAGTGGACCTCCATGAAGCTACGAAGGAATCCACACCTCCCAGTGTTCAAGAATCACCTGATGAACCACTTCAAGTTTGATCCTGGGAGAGTACCTTACCACCCTTGCAACTCGACGAGGCACCTAATGTAATAGAAAACTACTGGCAAAAATCCTCACCTAGTACCAACTGGAACAATTGGTTTCAAAGGGTGACGAGCACATTTCAAATGGTATGATCTACCCAAGGAAGGGGGGAGTGTTTGCTAACATTCATCATCACTCACTCCCCTCTCAACCTTCCTCCTTGACCTCTCAATCCTTCAATCTTAAGGAATGTATATATAAAGCCTTAGACTCACAAAAAACAAAAATAATAAAGAGCAAGAGCAATTAGCAAACGACTATGCACAATAAAAGTCAAAACATTGACCCAGACCTACACATTCACATCCGGTACACTGAAACAGAAACCTATGTCATAAACACCTTTGATCCTCATCACTCAAGTGATGGAGGGTAGGTAGCATTAGTACGATACGAGTGTTTCTGTTTTAGAGTTTAGTGATTAGCAAAGTTCTTTCTTCCCATTGATGTGCCTCCTAGAGGTATTCTTTGTGTTTCCTAGTGTGTACAGGAACGTGTTGTTGTGGTTAGGATTTGGACCTTCATGGAATCTTTCTTTCATCCACTTTTCAAATCAAGCGCGATCATCAACACAAATAGGTGTTTCTTGTCCATTACCATGGCCCCTTATCGTTTTTGCATCTATGTTTTTTTGCTTTAATTGTGATTGGTAGCATAATATTCAGCACATTTTCTTAGTATCAAACATTAAATTCAATGTAATTTTTTGTCATAATCACTTGTTTAGGTTTAAAATCAAGCAGTCCGACTAAGCTATTTTGACCAAGCTAGGCATTAGAGATCTTCTCTTAATACCATGGGGAATGCCTTCCTAATAATCAATGGTTACTTAGGTTCTTAATCCAATTTAGGAAGCATTGTGTGAAATGTACTAGCGCTTTCTAGTGGGCTTAGTCCCTATTGACCTTTAGCTTAAGTATTATAAAGGGAGTTTACTAGTGTGATGAGCCTAGGGAGGGTAACAATGTTATATGACCCCCCAAAATTACAAAATTAAAATGCTGAAAACAAACAAAACAAAAAAATCAAAGTGCCACAATGTAAAATCTTAAGCTAGAAGAGAAATCTCAGCTTGATCTGGTACTTCACTCACATGTATCGCCTATGGTAATAGAGCCCTAGAGGTTCCCAATATGAGCGCTTTTTCGTGAAAAGCAAAAAACCCAAGGCATACAAAATAAGCACACACATCAAAATTGAAACAATGTGAAAAGACTTTGGAGGTTCAAAGAAAAGGAAATAAGTCATGCGATGATTTCATGAGCAATTCCTTTTATCGTAGCTTAACTACAAGGTCTTCTAGGTATAGCCTCTAGTTAGCCCTCGGACATGAAATACTTGGCTCTCGCAATTAAACAACTTAATTGACCAGAGATAATTGAGAAGCTTATCCATGGTATTAATAGTCGATCTTTAGTGCCTTTCGATCGTTAAATTAGCGACCCCAGACTTGTTTAATTTTTTACCATTACAACTATCTATACGTTTGATTATATTGCAATTTAATGTTTATTGCTGACAAATGGTTTAAACTTCTGTTACCAATCAAATTGTCTGCCTACAACTCCATATGCTTTTTAATTGTATATGAGAATGCAATTACTGTGCCAATGCTGTTTGATTTTGCAGTGACTGAAGAAGGCTAGGGACATTCATCTCAAATGCTCTTCCACCTCGATGAACGAGCTTCAACTCAATAGCTTTCGAGGACGGAATCTACATCAGGAAGGGGGGCATGTTAACCCTCATGCACATTCCTATCACCTAAGACGGACGCCATATTATTTATTTGGTAGAGTCAGGTATCAGGCTTGTCGGTTCAATAGGAAAAGGGTAAGAGTGATCGCCGATGAGAGGTGCACTCTAACTGGAACATTAAAGGGATTATTTGGCTAAGCATGGGTACCCAAGTGTGAATGGGGCGAGCTCATATAAAAGTCAATTAAACCTAAAATTTACTCATTCTCTTATTTGTGCAATTGAAGAGTGCTCTTGCTCCATCTCCATCTTCTTTTTCTTCATCTCCTTGTGTGTGTGTGTGTGTGTGTGTGTGTGTGTGTGCGTGCGTGAGAGAGAGAGAGAGAGAGCGTGTGTGTGATCGAGCATTGCGACAACGGCACAACGGAGGCGAAGCGTTTAAGCGCAGCGCAGCGGCGGCTCCTTCTTCTTTGCGGCAAGGAATCCTCCACGACAGCAAGCGTAGAGTGGTGATTGACACACCATCGTCATCTTTGAGCTTACTAGTTTAGGCTAGTTGCGTGCTTGGAGCCATTTGTGGCTCGCACAGAGTGTATCGGCAAGTTCCTTTGCATTGACATGTGCGACAGATGCGCACAGTTTTAATTCTAATAAACAAAATAGCTCATTGATTGCACTTCCTCTTCCAATTCTTGTGAAAAAGAAAATTGCTTTTCATTGGGGTGAAAACCAATAGACGGCATTCAATAAACTTAAGACATACTCACGCATACATGTGCTTCAATTGCCCAATTTTTCCACGTCATTCTTTTTAGGTGTGACCAATGCTAGTGCATCATGAATAGGTGTTATTTTAATGCATCATTTGATTGTGATAAATTGAAACCAAATGAATAAAAGTAAAGCATTTATGACAAGGAGTTTCTTACTATTGTTCATCCTTGAAAAAGGGAGAATCAACCCCCATGCCCACCACCATTAACTTGAAAATAGCAAAGGAGCAAAGGAGGTGTATGTGTGCCTTACGTCTGAGCATTTTTGGCCTCAAAGACCAAGATAATGTTGACTCATGCTTATGATGGGGGTTACTGAGCCGATGCATACGAGGGCTTGGAGAGTGGATAAAAGAAAAGTGAAAGCAAGGGGGAAACTTCAAGGAGCACTTATCCTTTGCTTCCCCTCCATGGAAGTGAAGGACTTTTTGAAGGAAAGAGAAGAGGGGTATTTTTCTTGGAGATGACCTCACACTCACAGATTCCCCACATTAAGAAGGTAATGCTGAATATTTAATCAACAAGGGATAAAGGGAAAACACGATGTTTCGTTTCAATGGCCCCAGAGAGAGAGAGAGAGAGAGAGAGAGAGAGAGAGAGAGAGAGAGAGAGAGAGAGAGATGAACCAACCAACCTTGGCAATGAATTGATACTTATACAATGGGGTTGGGTGTACTTATATAGTCACCTTAGCAAATTGCCTACCCAAGATTTGACAAATAAGTAAATTAAATACCTAAAAGCCAAAATAAATATTGGGATCACATTGGACGGTTCACTTGAGATGCCATAACTTTAACACCCTCTACGCAACCCATAGTGGACATAAATAGAGACACCAAGTCGATGAAGATGCATATACCTTGAACTCCGACCCACGGGTTCAAACACCGATAAGTTGAACTCCAACACATGGGTCAAAATTAGTTGTAGGGAGCATTGCTTGCCGTTCTCTACCACTCACAAGCCTCTCTTTGACTGAAGCTAGTGGCATAAACTACCTCTTGACTAGAAATATAGCATCGTGGCCACTATGGCCACCGCCACGTATGCTATGCCGATATCCTCTGCCAATTCTTTATCATCGTTATCTCTGTCCAATTTTCCTTTGCCTTTGTCCTTTTGTGAGTTTTTGATTTTGTCTTTGGCTTCAAACTACCAAGCCAAACAAAGCGTCTTCTCACAATGATAACAACGGGTCTCGTTCCTTGTGGGTACCAAGGTAGCTAACTGAGCACTAATTCTGCAATCCTTGTCAATCTTGCCTTTGCTTATGTCCTCTCACGAACTTGTGCATTTACTTTTAGTTTCACATTCTCAAGCCAAACAAAGCCATGGCTTCCTTGAGAACTGCGGTTGAGCATAGGCCACTAACTGGGCATAGGTGGATGATCTTTCCATAGCCATGTGTTGGTTTTGGTTCGTTGGCATCACTTGAGGCCATGGGAACCACTTTTTGTATGTGCCATTTGGGTCTCTCATGGCATGCATGTTAAGGAGCCACAAATGGTGAAACCCCTGCTGCCTCAAGCATTTCAAAATGCAATTATGTGCACTCCTTGCTAGCATCACCCACCTCAAAGAGCTGCGCAATCTTATGTGCAGTTAGGAAGAAAACGATTACCGATAGTAGGGCATTTCAAAACGAAGACTCTAGAGGGCCTCCACACCAACAGGCACCATTGTCTTGTTCTTCATGCTAAGCATCACCTCTCAAAATGCAGGGGGAAACATTGTCAGGCTTCTCTTAGAATGTTGCCAAAAGCCACCAAAAACGTAGAGCGTAACAAAATGCTACCTCCTACCTGCATGAAAAAATGCTAGTTCCTTTGCTACTTACATTTCAAAGCACCACTGCCAATATCCCTTTGCATTGCACAAGGATCTGGTACCATGTCAAAGTCGACGATGTGGAAGCATAGAACAATGGGGAGAATACACGAGAGAGAGAGAGAGAGAGAGAGAGAGAGAGAGAGAGAGAGAGAGAGAGAGAGAGAGAGAGAGAGAGAGAGAGGGAGGGAGAGCTCTTATATAGTCACCTTAGCATATTGTCCTACCCAAACTTTGATAAATAAGTAAAATAAATACTTAAAAGCCAAAATAAATATTGGGATCACATTGAGCAATTCACTCGAGATGCCATAACTTTAACACCATAATGGGCAAACATGTCACGGAAGTTGTTGTAGTTGTACTCCAACCGAACAAACTGGCCAAAAAAATTGTAGGCGTACTCAGCTTAGCTATGCTTGGACAAGTGCTCGAAAAAAACTATTTCAAAAACCTTGGAAAACCTACATATGAGAAATTTAAGAGAGACGCTTATCACTTCCAAATATTAGCCATGAAACATGGTCAGGCAAGGGCCGCGTACCATTGGGCAAGAGCTATGCGTAGGCATCACCATGGCCACCTAATTGATGCACCACATAGGAACGACGGAGATAACCCAATGGGAGATTAGAACCCACAACTCGTAGGTTGAGAGGCCAAAGCCTTACCATTAGACCAACTCTTTGGGGACGACTCAATTGTATTTGAAGGTTTTTACACTAAATGTCTCTAAATTTTTCTAAGTTTTGTAGTTCTCCTTGAAATTTAAAATTTATTGGTAAAATTTCAAATTCGTAAATGGGATTATGATCAACCTAACTTGGCTAGCCCCACAACATATGTTCAGACGATGTATACTAAAAATTCCACCTATCACCACATGGGAAATTGGAAGTGCTGAAATGGAAATGTTCAATTTAGTATCACCATTGTCAATCTACATTCACAATTAGCACACATGCAGATGAGTAACAAGCTTAGTTTGCAATTAGCGCACATGCAAACGAGTAATGAGCATCCTTGCCCGCTTTCTTTGATTTGGTTGGTTCACGCTCTCATCAAATCAAGCATGATGCAACCTAGAAACGACCCTTTGCGTTAAAACATCTACAATCATTGTTGGTAGGGTACACATGTTTTTGCAGTGATTGTCAAGCTCTCTCTCTCTCTCTCTCTCTCTCTCTCTCTCTCTCTCTCTCTCTCTCTCTCTCTCTCTCTCTCTCTCTCTCTCTCTCTCTCAGCCTCAAGCAAAGTCGTAAAACAAAAGCTTCACACAATCCATATATGAGGCGTCTTGAGAACGCATACAAAGGTGTTCATCATCAAGATTAGAGAAGACAAGCATCCATGGGAGTGAAAGAAATAGGAGAAGAGCAAGCAGAGTCATTCCAAACACTTTGAGCCAATGGAGTTGGCTTTAGGACATATTGATGTTGCCACACAATGTTCGAACATAAAAAGAGGAGTAAGGGCACTCAAACCTTGTGTATATGTTACACATAAACTGAAAAGAGAATATTTCTTGCACATATGTGTGTAAGGGTTGATGAGAATTGACATTGAGGCCTTTACGTAGTCCAAAGGCCATAGATAATGAATGCTTTTGATTATCTGGGGGGCTAGCAAATATATGATCAAGCTAACCGCAAATTGTACCTTGTCCATAGTGGTATTTATGGTCCAAGGCATACTACATCTTTTGGAGATTGTTTCTACTTCATGAATTTTATTGATGATTACTCTAGGAATACATGGGGGCATCCGCTTTTAAGGCAAAGTCCAAAGTATTTATGTTCTTCCACCACCAACTTTTTAGTATGGTTGAAAATGTATTTGGTTGTAGTGTGGGCATTCTCCATTTTGATTGAGGGGGAATATACATATATACATATAGAACTCAATGCATTTTTTGTCAGTCATGGGATAAAACACCAATGTACAATGTCATATACCCCTCAGCCAAGTGGCATTGCTGAGAGGAAAAAAAAGTCACTTATGGGGATGGCACAATTGTATTGTCAGTATCCAAGCTTTGATATGTTGATGTTCTCTTGATTGCTAGGAGTATGAATGTAAGTTTTAATGAGACATATATGCAACCTACACAGGTTTCAAATAACATTACAAATCTGTCATTTTCGTATGCAGAATTACAAGAGGTGATTGAAGAGGATATGGCTGAAAATGGGTAGGCTAGAGGTATGCCAAGATGGTTACAGCAAACCTTGCATGACTGCAAATTGGATGCACCTTTGTTTACTCGTACTTGTTTAGATTTTCAACATGCATCTTACGTATTAAATTTTTATGTTTTGACTATTTGCATATATAACGCCTTTGTCATGTGATGAAGCTTAGAATTTAGAAAATTGGTTGGGTGCAAAGTTGAGTATGACTCTTTTGAAAATAGTCTTTATATGACTTGTCTGATAGCAAAAATTCCATTGGCACTAAGTGAGTTATCAAGTTAATACATAAGCGTATAAGTCTAGACTTGTGGAAAAAGGGTATGCTCACAAGAAGGGCCTTGATTTTGATGAGACTTTTGATCCTACTTACCATATGACTTCCATTTGTACCATTTGTGCATTGGTAGCTAATAATGGTGGGAATGTACATGAGCTGGACTCTAAAGACTCTGCTTGTAAATGGTTATTTACATGAGAAAGTGTAGGTATTGTAGCCTGTTAAGGCGGTTACGCCGCTAGCGGAAGCTAAATAGCGAGAACTCAACCAACAACAGAATTTGTCAGACGAGGACGGAGCTTGACCCGCAGGCGCATGGAAACAACTAGGTGGGTGTCAAATCACCTACTCGACCTTCTAATGACAATCACTACTAAGGAAATCAAATCTAAGTTCTAAAATACGCAAGTGACTGAAATCCGGACTACGAACGAATGCTATACGAAACAGGATCTAGAATCATCGAATCGATCTCAAACTCAAGGGGAAGTCTATACACTAGGTAAGAACAACACCCTAAAGACTTGAACTGCAAAATCAACCTATAACCACTCCGTGCGGTAAACGCGTATGAAAAAAGGCCGAAAAATACAGGTGACCGAAACTTGACCCCGATGGTACTAATGTGTAGCTCTACTCGTTGTGGTTCTATAGATATGCTGCACGCTCTATTCCGACACACGAGTTGGAAGAAAACTCACACCGAAGCTCGTAGGAACTTACCACACATAGAAGCCGATAACGCGCACTCTTGGTATCTGTGCGTAGCTCTCACCGTTGCTAACACAATGGCGGTGTCGCTTCTCCAATGGCGGCTCCGTAGCTCGCGTAGCAAGTAGATAAGACTCTCTCTCTCTCTCTCACTCTCTCTCAGACACAGTCACGGCGCTCAAAAACTCACCTTGATTAATAATTGAATCTCCCTTAGGTTACAAAACTTTGGCTTATATACCTCAGCCTTGGAGGTGAGAATATCTCTAATTATTTACATCAGCAGGTGAAATTACGTCGGGATTACAAGCTGGAAACTCAATTGAGTCCCGTTACTTAATGAATGGCTCAAATCAAAATTAATGTCGGAAAGACATTTATTACAATCAATGGTTACGAAATGATGGGTGTGAGCAAAAATGCGGGTGTGATCCTCTGCTGGCTCAACATTCCCCCCTTCCGCGTTCATGTCGTCCCTGACATGACTTTTAGGCTTGATCAATAGAGTCCTGTCGTCTTGAGCATCTGCAAATGTGATTCGTAGCGTAGGTTGCCGATGGTCAAGGTTGGGCCGAATATTTTGCTTTCGTGAGTGAAAAAGCCGGTGTAGAAAGCTTCTTCGAATGTTTGCATGTGGAAGCTAGGCAAAAACATAATTCTTTGGTATAAGAGATGTAACACCTTTGGTGATGGCTGCAAAGAAAGATCATACATCATATCTGTCACTGTGTCGGCCGTCGATAGTAGACTCGAGGTCGTGGCTTTATCTGGCGCGAACACTTCAATGCATGCTAAGAGAGTCCTGCAGATTTTCTTTAGCATCTGACACGAAAGGTCAGGAGAGCCAGTAAAGAGTTTGATGGTGCCCGTTAGGGTTTTCACCATGTAGGCTTTACCTATTCTCTCTCCTTCCTTTGGTCCTGGCATCCTGGGATAATTAAGCCAATTTGGCTTCTTTTCTGCAATCCTGCCATGCTCGTTCCAGTTTCTGACTCTTGGCACCGGGCAGAAGGTTGCATCCTCCCGAATCTCCTTTGGAGCCTCTACCAAGTAGATGAGGTAGGCTGGGTATTTGTTTCAGCCAACCTTTCCTCCATCTATGTTGAGAATCTACAATCTTCTTCGATTGTTCATCCTTTGATGTCGCCTTCATAAAGAGCGACATACTGCTCCTCCTCTATTCTCTTTTTCGTCTTTATCACTTCAAATTTCATCAGAGGGAAAGGCAGGCTGGGTTGCATCCACTCTTCGTGGAGCACTTTTGTGTCTAAACCTTGAAGTCTAATGGAGATGATGAGTCTCCTTTCCCATTCCATTTCCGCCTTGGCACTTTCCTCTGTTGACTTTTCTATTTGGTCCTGGAGCCTTTGTTCTTCTCCTTCAGAGATTCCTGAAGTCGAGGCCACTTCTTGAACTGGGGCTGGATCTTCAATTGTGGTTGCCTCTCCAGTTTCAGGTAGCTCTATGGCTGCTCCCCCTGCTTCTTCTTGTGGTGGTTCTGTTTCTCTTCTTTGTTGCTCTTGGAGGTCTTGGAGCTGTTTGCGGAGGGCCTCATTTTCTGTCCTTAGTGTTTGGTTTTCTGATGTGAGCCTCTCCTCTGCAGCCAATGATCCCTCCGCCATGTGCAATCTTTGTACTTGCTCTAACCTCAGCTCTCTTTGCAAACTTCTGACCTGCTCTTGCAGAGCTGGTACGAGGGCTCCCTCTTGTTCTGTTCCTGCTCTGCTAGCTCTAGGGGTGGTCCTAAGTCTCATGATTGTCCTTTCTTGAAGTTCGACTCTTTCCCTTAGCTCAATGAGCTCATCCTTGGCTGCCTCCAGCTCATCTTCTATTCGCTCCTTTGCTTCCTGTGAGCTTGTTACCTCTCTTGAAGCTTCGGCTAGTTGGAGTATCAAGCCGTCCCTCTCGTTTTCTGCGTCGTAGAGTGATGCTTTATGACTTTCAGATTCAGTCATAGCATTCTCTAACTTCTTCTGCAACTCTGCTTCCTTTTGTTTTGCTGTCTCAAGTGCTACTTCTTTTGCTCTGGATCTATTCTTTAATCTTGCTGAGCAGTTCATGCACCATGTGCATGTCTTTTTCGTCTTCATCTGTCAACTTGACAGCTCTTTCTGCCACCACCTCCAATGGCTTCGGCTCGTCCATTTTTTCTTCACTCTCCATTGTACCCTTTGTCTTTTCTTTCGTCCCTTTCCGATCATCTTGTTTCCGTAGGGATATCCCATAAACTGCCTCCAGGGCCTCTTCTTCACTGTATCCGATCGCTACCAGATCCTCATAATCATCTTTCTTTTGCTGAACTGGATCTATCCTCTTTTCCTTGGTCCCGGCCTCCGGTTTTTCCATAATTTCTGTTTCCATTTCTATTGTGGTTTCCTCCACAACAGTAAAAGAGGGCTGATTGTCCTCAGTCATCTTGGCTTTCCCTTTGTTTGCTTGCCCGTCTTTCTCTTGAGGTTCAGTAGACTCATCTACTTTCTTCTTCCCCTTGTCGTCCTTTTGCAGCTCAGCTTTTAAAAGCTGTACTTCCTCTTCAGTATAAGGCTCGACAAGTTGCTGCTCCAGTATGGCCTCCGACTCCTCATAAGCTCTAATATATTGATCATATTGATCAACATGTGGCCTAGCTGAGCTGGTTCCGACTTTACTGGGGTCTGGCACCCACATTTCTTCGAAGTCCCCCTTTAGAGCTCTTTCCGCTCTAAACTGCTCCACCAGCCTTTCCATTCTTGCGGCTTTTTGACTTTTGGTTTGCTTGGGATCGGCCTTCTTCTTCACTTTCTTCTTGAGCGGCTCGTCCACGGCCTCCTCAGGTTCTGAAACTATTTCTAGTTTTCGGCGTGCTCTTGTGGACGCCCTCTTGGATACTTCTTGCTGTTCTTCCTCCTCATCGGCTTCTCTAAGCCACTCATTCTGGGAGGGAATCTGTGGCCCTTGATCTCTAGCTCCAATAGCTTCATAAGCTATTCTTGTTAGGATTTCTCCTCCTCCTATGTACTTTGGTTTCTGGTTGTGCATGGCGATTACTTGCTCGTGGATGTACTGAGCATAATTCACCTCTTTTGGCACGTTGCTCTTCAGTGCCCATGTGATGGTTGTCGCAATGGCATGGGGTGGTGTAGTATACTTCTGCGGTCTTTTACTGCACACATGGAAAAACTGGTTGTATAATCGGCAAAGGGTTGCAGCTCGTTGATCTGCCATATCTCCGTAGGTTGTATTTTGTTTCTTTGATCCATAGACCTCTATGGCTTCCCTTCTTTCTCTGACAGAACTCCCTTTGTTGTGCAGCTTCAGTGCATCTGCAATGAGCTGTGGAGTGATCTGTACTTCAACTGTTTCTCCATCCATGGCTGTCAACGTGGCTTTCCCATCCTTCTGAATGGATGTTGCCAACTCATACACTCTTCTTGTGTCTACGCCTGATGGTCTCGAGGTGAAGAACCTGTGTAAGTCAGCCTTTTCCAGGTATCTGCTTATGTTCTCTGATCTGCTATAGTCCACTAGTTCTCGTGGGATCATAGGTACATCGACCGATTGCCCTTGAGGATCTCTGAAAGTCCCCTGGTAGATCTTTATTCCCTCTTTTTCTAGTACTGCTTCCTCCATCCAAGTCTTGGTTGGCTTGAGGGTTTCTGTTGGAATATCAAAAGGTTCTGCCTCTGCAAGAGCATCCTTGATGGTTGGTCTTTTTCTCTTAGTTGCCGATGACTTAGCGGAATCCATGGATCCTCTCATGTCTGGTGTCCTCTGAGCTCTCGTAGCAGTCGTAGAAGGCGGTAGAAGGTCGGATGCTCCTTGGTGCTCTTTGCTCTCTCCAAGAAGGTAATAGTGGAAATGAGCTTGATAGTGAAGTGAAAAATACTTAACTTCGGGTTTCCCGGATCACTTGTTACCAAATTTGACATATGCTCCTATCTCGTCGTGAAATGCACTTTAGGATTTGAAATTCCTCAATTTGGACTCCGTTTGACCTGTTTCTGAGAAATCTGTCCACTTTGCCAAAATTCTGTCATTTCGGGCTTTCCGCAACTTTTTCAGAATTGTACCCAATTTTTATCCTAGGTTGCCCTTGTCATTAGGATCATCGCCGTCTATTCTTTTCTTTTTTTTCCGATCTCATTTCACCTGCTTTTTTATTTTTCTTTTACTTTTATTAAGAAAATCATAAAAAATAAAGGAAAATAGCAAATTGAAGCCAAAAAATTCCAAACATACATGATAAATAGCTGGTAACCCTGTGTATATGAATATACACTTCTTTGTGATTTCTGGACTTGGATTACCACTTTTTTCCACTTTTTAGCTCCAAAAACACTCTTATTTAGTGATATTTACACATCTAGAGACCCAAATTCATCATTTGATCTCTTCTTGTTGCAAAACAAGTTATATAAGGGCATAAATATTATCAATATCCGCAATCAAACATAAAAAATTGCAAAATCATGTAAGACACTGCCCTTGTAATATAATTTTTGTTTTTCTTTGTTTTTTCCGCTTGTAGCTGCTTTGTAGCTCCTGTATACCTCCCCCCCTCCTAGTCTAAGTCCTCCCGGACGACTATGAAGTGTCTGTGGGTGAAGCATTGTAGTTGTTTTGGTCATCAGTTCCCAATGCAATTGTAGAGCGATGATACAACAGTCTTTCCAATAAAGCTGCTCTTTGTTTGATTGAAGGATTGGTGGTCGGGTTTTGGGTTGGTTTTGGCACGTCGGTAGTAGAATCAGTAGATGGGTTCTTCATTATCTTGTTGTCTTTTTTCACAATCCAAATCTGCCTCTGCTTTGCTTGTGCTTGCCACAAACTCTTTGCGACCCAAACCTGCGTTGATCTGTGTGTTGATTTCCTCGCCTTGAAATACCTAGGAGTTTCCGTTGATTGTATTGAAGTGAGTTCCTTTTTACAAATCTTTGGGATCCAAATTTGCTGGCTGTAGCTTTGTGCCGTCATGAACTTCTTTGGAATCCAGATCTGTTTCACTTTCCTTGATTGTCGGGATCACTCTGTTGTCTGGTATTGAAGACTCTGTTTGTGTTTTTTGGCACCACCTTTTTTGGTCTCCATACCATCTTAGACTCCGTTTTTTTCCAAGGTTGAGCTGTTATAATATTGCTTGTCTTCCTTATCCACTGTTGAGAATTCCTCGTCGAAGAGTACTCCGGTTGTATAGAAACTTTTGGTTGCCATTGCTTCTTCTTTTCCTCTGTTTGTTGTTTATCTTTGTCTTTGGATTCGTCCTTTGGAGTTGGCTCTTCTCCTTTGGTGAACTTAACTAATTGACTTTCACCTTCGTATTTGATAAGCACTGATTTAGAACTCCAGTCAATCATTGCATTGTATTTCTTCTGCCATGGTTGTCCTAGCAATAATGGATGTTGTGTAGCTTGGTCTTCAACCACGTAAAACATATGAGGATACACATATTGGTTAATCTGTATATGTAAAACTGTGCATCCGACAGTTTTGATTGAATTCTCAGAGTAACTTTTTAACTCTTGCTTGGCAGTTTGTAGTTTAGTGTCCTTTGTCAATTGTCTATACAAACTGAGTGAAAGTAGGTTAGCTTGAGCTCCTGAATCCAATAGTGCTCTGGCTTTGATTTGGTTGGTTCCTACTTTGCATTCAATGATGGGTTCTTCTTTGTCATTCCCCATTTCTGTTATACTAACTGCGTTTATTCGTATTGCTCCTTCATTGCGCTGTTTCTGACGCAGTAGTCTTCTTTTCTCCATTCTTTCCTTCGCCTCGGCTTGCGCTTCCTCCTCAATCTTTTTCTTTTTCTGGACACGCAGCTTTTCTTGATGTATTTTGAGAAGCATGTCTTGTGTTAGCGGCAACGGATACTTTATCACTCTGCATCCACTAATCCAATTGGGCATTTCTTATCCGTCTAATGTAGCAAGCTTGACGGCTCCACTTGGTGATAGATCTTTAATCACCAGAGGACCCATCCCTCGCTTTTTAAGCTTCTTAGCATGCTGTTTCAGAGTGTAAACTAGGACATAGTCCCCAACTTTAAACTCTTTAGTCCGCACATGCTTATCAAAAAATTCCTTTTGTCGTCTTTTTTGAGCGTAGATGGAAGCTACTGCTTTTAGGCGAAGCTCATCTAGCTTTTCTAGGTCATCTATTCTATCAGAGAGCTCATGCCCTGTCCATTCTAGATCCTTAGCCATCCTTAAGGTTGAAATCAAGAATTCTATTGGCAAAATAGCATTTAGCCCAAAAACCATGTTATATGGGGTCGTTCCTATTGATGTTTTATATGCTACCCTATATGCCCATAATGTTGAATGCAACTTCTGGTCCCAGTCAGTTCTCGACTCAGATACAATCTTCGTAAGGACCGTGCATATGGTTTTGTTTGTTGCTTCAGCTTGTCCGTTTGCTTGTGGATGATACGGGGCTGATTTCCTATGGATTACCATGAATTCATCTAGAAGGATCTTTATCACTTCATTTATGAAATGTGTGCCTCGATCACTCACAATTTCTATTGGCAATCCATATCGTACAAAGACGTATTCATATAGAAATTGTGCCGTGGTCCTGGCATCTGCTTTTTGAGTTGCCTTTGCTTCGACCCACTTTGTTAGATAGTCTGTAGCCACAATGATGTATTGTGCATGAGTCTTATATGCAGGAGGTGAAATGGGTCCGACATAATCAATCCCCCATTTTGCAAAAGCTCTTGCCCCCATCATTGGTCTAAGCGGCATATCATCTCTTTTAAGTGGTACTTTGGTCCGCTGACAGTCATCACACCGTTTAACGTATTCCTCAGTGTCCATATGTAATGTTGGCCACCATATTCCTGCGGCTAAGACAAGTTTTGCTGTCTTATCACCTGAGAAATGGCCTCCACCTACTCCTCCATGAGCTTGCTCCAGGATTATCACATACTCAGACTCTGATGCGCAAATCCTAAGCTGGTTGTCTTTACCTCTCTTATAGAGTTGATCTCCTATTAAAGCGTAATCTCTAGCTTCTGTCTCTACAGATTTCTGACGAGCTTTTGACGTTCCTTCTGGGAAAGTTCTATTTGTGAGATATTCAACAATATACTGACTCCATTCTGGAGCGATCATTATCTGATATAATGTTGAATACTGACTCATGCGTGCTGATATTGCGAATGAACATACAATACATACAGTGACATATTCATGTACGCTTTCTTTCATTCCTGGCCAATAGACTCCCAATTGTAACAAATTCCTATATGTGTTCCTTCTTGAACAATGAAATGCACATTCCTGAACATGTGCTTCGCGCATAGATATATATATATTCCTCAGGATTGATGCATAGTCGTAAAACATGATCATTTCCCAATTGATACAACCTTCCTGCAATCAATTGAAGATTCTTGGATTGCTGAATAGCAATATGTTTCAGGTTGTATTCTCTTCTATCGAACTCTCCTCCATAGGTTAATAGGTTAACGACATTTTGAGACCACTTCGGTATCATTTCTATGTTGAACAAGTACGCGTCTGGCATGTCGTCATCTACTCCTATAGGGTCTTCTCCATTCGTCAATCGCGAAAGATGATCAGCTCTAAGATGTGTTTTTCCTTTCTTTACTACTACCGTGAAGTCGAATTCCAGTAAGATAATGAACCATCTCACTATTCTCCCGGTATTGCATGGTTTATTCACTAGGTAGAGCAAGGCTTGGTGATCCGTAAAAAACACAAACTTGTTGGCTAGAAGATAATGCCGAAATTTCTTCACAGCATATATCATTCCTAATCCTTCTCGCTCTGTTGTGGTGTAATTCTTCTCTGCATTGTTGAGCTGTCGACTGGCGTAACAGATAGGAAAATCCATGTTTCCTTCTTTTGGCTGAGCCAGAAGACATCCTATTGCATATGCCGAAGCATCTATATGCACATGGAATATCTTCTCCCAATCTGGTGATTTCAAGACTGGAGCAGTAATGAGTGCCTCTTTCAATTTCTTGAATGATTCCTCACACTCCTCTGTCCATTCAAAGTTCACTATTAGCCTGTAAAGTGGTTGGCCTATTATAGCGTACATGTAAATGAATCGTCTATAATATCCGCAATGTCCCATAAAGCTCTGTACTTGTTTCGCATTGGTTGGTCTAGGCATATCCACTATAACTTTTATCTTCTCTAAATCCGTGGATATTCCGTTTGTGAGACAATATGTCCCAGAATTCTGCCCTGTCGGACCATAAACACACATTTCTCAGGATTGAGACAAATGCGATATGTCCTACATTTCTCAAATACTTTTCTTAGGTGTTCTAGATGCTCATCTCTCAGAAGAGAATGTACACATAAGTCATCCATGTATATTTCTAGAAACAACCTTAAGTATTCTTTGAAAGCATGCATCATCACCTCTGGAAGGTTGCGGGAGCATTGGTTAGACCAAAAGGCATAACCCGATAAGCATAAATTCCCCACTCCGTTGCAAAAGCTGTTTTATGTTGATCTTCCAGTGCTCATGGCTAGCTGGTTATATCCTGAAAAACCATCAAGAAAGTAGTACATGCCGTTTTCCCTGATACACGCTCTAGAACATGATCAGTTATCGGCAGGGGATAATTGTCCCTGATTGTTGCAGCATTCACTTTCTTTAAGTTGACACACACTCGGAGTTTTCCGTTCTTCTTAGGTACTACCACAATCGGAGATACCCAATCGGTGTGTTCAATCTCGTATATGAATTCAGCTTCCATTAGCTTATCTATCTCTTCCTTGATTCGCTTAGCAAAAGTATCATTATATGTGTATGGTCTCTGTCTGCTAGGCTTTGCGTCTTGTTTCAGTGGGATTGAGTGTTGGCATATCGATGGGTCAACTCCCTTTAAGTCCTTATAAGACCATGCAAACACATCCCTATACTCTCTGAGAAGACTCAAAAGTCTCTCTTCCTCGCCTGGAGACAAATCTGTGGCTATGTACACCGGTCTAGGTGGCTCACCTGGAGCTGCTAAATCAACTTTTTTTGCATCCTCCGGTCCGTCATAAGATTCGTTCTCCTTCCTCTCTCGAATAGGTGGGGTTAATATCACCTTCCTATCCTCTATTGTGAATTTCCTATAGTGAGAGGGAACATCCATGTTTTCCTTGATTTTGGCTTTTCGTCCTCTCCACTCTCAATTTCTGTCGTCCAAACTTCCTTCAGAGTTTTCTTGAGCTCTCTGTACTTGTTTCTACGTTCTAACTTGGACTCCGTGTATTCTCTGTTGCGCTTGTTCTTTTCTGATTTTTCTGTTTCAGTTTTCGTTCCATTCTTTTGAACTTGATTTCTTGAGCCTCTTTTGTCTTTTCGTAAGCTCTTTTGATCACTGCC
Source organism: Adiantum capillus-veneris (assembly GCF_014529385.1). Taxonomy (NCBI): domain Eukaryota; kingdom Viridiplantae; phylum Streptophyta; class Polypodiopsida; order Polypodiales; family Pteridaceae; genus Adiantum; species Adiantum capillus-veneris. The sequence continues at coordinate 73,371,537 of NC_140940.1, read as the reverse complement.
TCTCATTCTTCCAGAAATCTTATCCTTAACACAATCTTCAGCCTTTACTAGCATTAGGAATTGATTTTTTCCTCTTATTCTAGGCATCGGATTGGTTCTAACCCCTTTTGTTTTTTTCTTTGCTCTATAGTGTTTCTGGCGTTGTTTAGTTTGGTTCGGAAAATCATAAAATCGGACATCCGTTATAGTTTTTTCGTTTCCGCTTGAATTGTCCGTTGACTCGTTGTCTGCTTCATTTCCCCACTCTGGATGATTGGGAATGTCGTGAAACACCTCTTCTTCATCTTCCTTTTCCAGTGTATCGTTCTTTTCAGTTTCTTTTTTGAGTACAGTTCTCAACATGAAATACAGAACCACGTCGTACCCGTCCTTGTCGCAAAATTTCGTTGTGGGACCATCCGGAATTGCACAAACATCTAGGGTTGCTAGAATGTGTGTCCATTCTAATGGTTCAAACGTGTCCTCTGGAAAGGGTTCTCCTACATAAGTTTCGTCTTCGATAGCCCTTTCTAAAACACATTCTTCTCTTTTCAGACTTCCACATTTCGAAGCTCCACACATCCATAACTCCTTGGGTTTACCTAACCAAGCTGGAAATTCGGATCCCGCCAAAGTAGCTGAATCAAACTCCTCTACCGGTGTTCGGTTCACATCTTTGTAGCTATGGTCTTTCAGGTTCACACGTGTAGTGGTTTCCATATTTCTCAGGTATATGTGATCGTAGCCCCAATCTTGGACCATTTTCAACTGTCTCATGAATGGTCTTCCCAATATGATATCATAGTTATTCTCCTTGCCAAAATCGACAATAGCAAAAGTATGTTCGTATTCAATGCCGCAAGAAGTCACTACAACTTTCTCTAATAACCCCATAGGTTTCTCCATGTGTCCATCTGCTAATTGGAGTTTCAACCTAGTCTTCCTTATTGCTGGTTTCCCCCATTTTTTCCAGATTTCTTTTGTAGCAATGGCTACCCCAGCTCCGCTGTCTAGTATTGCCATTGTGTTCACTCCTTGGAATTCAACTGGTAAGGTTGTATTCCCCTCTTCACCTTCGCAATACTCTCCGACCTTGTTTAAGGGTACAGGCTTAGCGTTCTTTGGTGGCTTGCTCAGCTCCTCAATGCTCTCTTGCAATCTCGATGTTGGATCTTTTATCCCGAATTTCTCCAAGCATTTTCCTACAGTGGTCCACATATGTGGTCTTAGCCTCAAAAGCTCAGCTAGAGTGATAGTGCATGTCACTGGTGTTGACAAAATCTCTATCAATCCTTGCGAGTCCATGACTTTTTCTGATGAGATTTTTCTGAGGGAAGTGCTCTAATCTCGGATTTTGCTTCATACTCTCCTAAGTATGAAGGTAAAGTTTTCAGTGAATGAGGTTTGCTCTCCATTGTTCTAACAGAGCCCCCATCTCCCCAGTAAGATTGCAGATCCAAGTCCACTTGAGATCCTGCCTCAAATTCCACTATGGGAGGATTCCTGATGTCCTTTTCCCAATTTGTCTGATTAGCTTGGCAACTTAGCTCGTTTGCAAAGTTTGCCTCTCTCACTTGTTTCCAAAATTCATTGTAATCCTCATCTCTTTCGTAACTCCTCTGTATGACTGGATGAAAACTCTCTATCTCCTGATCGGTTGTGTTCAATACTATGCGGTCATCCTTTTGTGTATTTTCAGGCTTTTGTGCACTGGGAGTCTTTTCAGCTACCCGTGAAACGATAGTCTCTTGCTGAATTGGGTTTTCCTTCCCACAATTCATTGTTTCTTTTGGTGGTTCTAATAAGGCTTGTGCAGTCTCGATCATTCTCTGGCACATTTCAAGTCTCTGCTTTTCCAATTCCGCGTTTGGGTATGTCATCCACCTCTGTTCTTGTGTTTGGTTGTTCTTTAACCTAGCTTCGTAAGCTCTCATCAGTGCGTCCAATGGTTCGTGTACTTTGTCGACTAGCACTGATCCCCCTGAGCTTAAGCTCGTTGTTTCTTTGATACTCTTTTGTTTCGTTCTTTCCGGGCTCATCTCTCGTTTCCCGTTTTGACTCTCAAGTTTTTCTAATCTAGCTTTAGTTTGCTTTAGTTCCTCAGCTAGAATAGCGTCTTCACGTTCTTTTCTCAACTTCATGCGTGCTTTTCTAGCTTTCCATGTGTTTTTCTGACTCCGCGGTCCTTGACTAACCACTTCAGTCGCTAACTTTCCATTCTCAGGTTCTCTAGTGGTTTTCTTAGCTTGAGCTCTAGTAACAACTTGCGTTGGTATCAGAGTTTCATTTTCAGACCCACTGCTGGTAGGAATAGTTTCTAGCATATTCAATGTCGTCTTTTGCACTTTGTTTGGATTCTTTGAACAATCCTCAATGAAGTGAGTAACCCCACACTCAGTGCAATAAGCGTTAATTCTAATGATTTCCGTATGTGGGCAAACATTCATCAGATGGTCACATCCACACTTGTAACAGGTCCTAGTGCTGGTCTTGGTCCCATTTGATTCGTCCTTTGTGGATAGGATGGTCTTTGTCCTGTTAACCCTCCATGAGCTATGAACATCAAGGTTCTTGCGTCCATATTGTATCTCTCTTCATCAGAAGCACTTGTAATTGTTGGTATTCCAACATTCCCCATCATGCCCCATGGTTCTGGTTGTTTTGGTTCTTCTGGTGGGTAATACACTGTTGGAGACATGTGTGCACCCGATTCTTCATAATAGGCTTGAACAGGCACTAAGGCTTGTTCTTCCTGATTCTCTAAGGTTGGTGCATATCTAATGCCCACTGGTCTTGCTCCTGGTAAAGGTGGTTGTTGTCCCAATACCGGTTGCGGTCTTTCTATCCCCATAGGTCCTGGTACATTTCCCGTTGGGTATCGAGGTACTGGATGTATCTGAGGTGGTGCTAATTGAGCAGGAGGTGCATACTGGCGCTCCCTTACATACCCTTTGTTGTAATAGCACTCCTCTGTTGGATGATTTGTCCATTTTTGTTCAATAGCACACCATTTCAGTGTTTTTGGCAATGGTTTTTGGTATGGTGCCATCCTTTTTAGAGCATCTTCTATCATTTGCTCTACATTTGGCATGGTTGTTGTTTGAACATTCTTTTTAGTGGTAGTCTCGCTCGCTACGGAGGAGGAGCTACTGGATGCAAAATCTGTATCCGCTGACACCTCTCCATAAACCGTACAGTTATCCACTAAGTACAATGCCTCTCTCGTTACTTGCTCGAAACTTGTACAAGCTTTCAAGTGCAAGTCCTTCTTGAGAGTGTCGTTCCTCAGTCCCTCAATAAAGAGAACAGATAGTCTGTCATCTTGTGGTCGTTCACGTACTGGACATCTCTCAATGTATTGTTTGAAGCGAAGTGAAGCTTCCTTCACTTTTTCGTGTTCTCTCTGTTTAAAAGCATATATTTGTGAGACCGTATTGTGCTTAATCCCTCGTTTTGAGAATTCCTCAGCAAACTCTCTTAGCAAATGGTCAATGTCATGGAATCCCCCTATGTTCATTGGTTGAAACCATGTCAATGCAGTACCTTCTAGAGTAAGACCAAATCCCTCGTATTGTGTATGGAAATCTGTTATCTGCTCAGCTCTTAAGACTTGCTTAAAGAGTGACACATGTGCATACGGATCTCCTGAACCACCATACTTCTTGGCATACACTTGGCTACTTGAGATGGTCTCATACGTCTATGATCTGCTACCAATCTCATTGCTCCTGTGTCTCGGCTAAAGCTTTCTCTAGCATCATGGACTTCATGGGTTACCCTTGTCGGTTCCTCTGCCCTGAATCTACTACTGGGAGGTAAATGTGATGGTTCCGCTTCAAACCTTGGACCTGGCGTGGTATAGGTGGGGATTGGAACTGCACTACCTCGATTCGTCTCCATTGACTCTCTGGAATGTAATGATCCCATTGGTCCGAGCTTCGAGTCCCAAGGTTGACTGAAAGAGTCAGCAACCTGAGTTCTTTGTCCTCCTGTTGTCATTGAGTTTTGCACTCCAGTTGTTGGTGCTGGTCTATGTGAGTTAGAAGTAACATAATACTGATGTAGTGGTCCCCCAAAGTATGTATATCCTTCTAATTCTTTCTTGCCCATTGTTGAGTATTGCCTGCCATACTTATCGTAAGCGGCAATTTTCACTTCCGATCCCTCTGTGTAGGTAAAGACATAAAGTCTTTTTTGGTCTGTCAACTCTCCGGTGTAGGGTTCTTCACATCTATAATAGAGATCTTGCTCCCCATTATTATATTTGTACAGCCCCACATAGATGTTATCAGTGTTGATCCTTGTAGTTTCATTCTCTCTTCTTAACCTCGCATTAGGAAAGTTCATTATTGGTGCTTTCTCCTCGAGTTCTTCATCTATTTTGGCTTTGGTGCCCATCAATCCCCACTTGTCCACAATGTTAGGATTTAGGACTACCACGTACATGGTACCCTCGTCATCTAGATATCTATCTCCGCTATAGCTCACAGGCACTAAGTCCTTGAACTCACTAGGTCTATCTTCTATCTTTACACAATAGCGGTCCATTCCATCTTTGTAGATCTTGGCACCTTGCTCATTGTCGTACTGGTATTTTATGAACAATAGCTTCATGGTGGCGGAAGGGTTTGATGATCCTGCTGCCATATTTTCTCTGTTGTTCAGGTTCAAGTGTTCCAAGTTTTCGGTGAAAATCTCGTAAGACCTCTCCGAAGAAGTATCAGAAACACTTCCTTCAAAGATCGGCTCTAATGGTTGCACCCAACTTTGGTTTACACTTCCCTCGGTTGATATGACACTTGCTGGTTCCCCTTGTTTTGGTTGATTATTCCAGAGATTCCTGCCCGATCTCAAATTCATCAATTCCCCTAAAGGACTGTAACTTTTCCGTCTCGGCAATTTGTTTTCCCCAAGTTTTTGTGGTCAGAATTGATCCAAACTGATTGATTCTTTGTCAATTGTTTAATCTTGTCAGTGGGACAACTTCTGTTTCATCAGGTGAGAATTTTGTTGCTGTTATGCTGAAAAAGACATTATACGCGTATGATGTCTTTTTTCACAGATTTTGACTATTTTGGTTATGCTCACTCTCAGTAGCCCCCTTATGCTCTTTCCACTCACAAAATTCAGTTTGAACTCTGTTTGAGCAAGTTATGGCTAGTTCAGGCTTTTCTTGGCAATTTTCCGCTTTTGACTTGTTTTCTGGGTCAATTGTGATCCAAATGGGATGAAACTTGAAATATAACCTCTAGAAAGCTATTACAATGGATCTGGGTTAGCAAAGTATCAAAATATGTCCAAAATTAGGTCAAAGACATCATACGCGTATGATGTCTTTTTCATCAATTTGGGTCCAAACTTGATATTTATGCTTTCTACAGTGTTTGTAACAATCTTGTCAGGTCAGATTTCAAAAATAAGCAGTGGATGTGCCAAAAGACATTATACGCGTATGATGTCTTTTGTCCCAGATTTTGACTATTTTTGGTTTTAAGCCTTCTCCCATGTTTATAATTGAGTTTCAAGTGTTTTTGTCAGGTTTGAATGTAAAAACAATATCTGAATCCAAAATTTCCTATTCTTTGCGTTTCTTGGACTCCGACTTGTCTTTTTTGGTTCTTTGAGTGTTAATGTTCTTGTTTTAAGTTGATCTCAGGGTAAAACCCCCCTTCTAAACACTCTGGCAATGTCAAATTTTCAATTTTAGTCTCTGTTTAGGTCCTAAGACATCATACGCGTATAATGTCTAAAGTTGCAGATTTCCAGTTTTTCAGCACAGAACTCTTCCAATAGCTCTTTTAAGTACTCAGCAACAATCAGTTACACAGAAATTTTTTTTGAACTTTGTTTATTGCATATTTCACTACCAAAGAGACTTTTTTTAGTGATCTAACATGCAATCAAACACATCAAGCAAATAGAACACCAATCAATAGCTCTAGATCAGGATCAAATCAGGCCCTACCTAAGCTACTTCTAATCATAAAATGGATTTTTTGCAATTGAAAATATAAAGAGATTTACTACCACACAAGGAGTAGCAAATGCTTTTTATGTCAACAACCACTTAAACACCATCAAAACAATCTAATCTAAGCTAAACTAAAAATACTGTCAACACGGAAGACCCAGGAATACCCCACTTCCTAGTATCTCTCGAGACCTTCGGAGTCCACCACTCCTAGATCTTTTCTAACTAAAGTATACAAAGTAGTTTATACGACTCACCTCGTAGGATTAGTCTAAGGTCACCTACTTAGGGCTCTCGTCCCCGGCAGCGGCGCCAAATGTTAAGGCGGTTACGCCGCTAGCGGAAGCTAAATAGCGAGAACTCAACCAACAACAGAATTTGTCAGACGAGGACGGAGCTTGACCCGCAGGCGCATGGAAACAACTAGGTGGGTGTCAAATCACCTACTCGACCTTCTAATGACAATCACTACTAAGGAAATCAAATCTAAGTTCTAAAATACGCAAGTAACTGAAATCCGGACTACGAACGAATGCTATACGAAACAGGATCTAGAATCATCGAATCGATCTCAAACTCAAGGGGAAGTCTATACACTAGGTAAGAACAACACCCTAAAGACTTGAACTGCAAAATCAACCTATAACCACTCCGTGCGGTAAACGCGTATGAAGACAGGCCGAAAAATACAGGTGACCGAAACTTGACCCCGATGGTACTAATGTGTAGCTCTACTCGTTGTGGTTCTATAGATATGCTGCACGCTCTATTCCGACACACGAGTTGGAAGAAAACTCACACCGAAGCTCGTAGGAACTTACCACACATAGAAGCCGATAACGCGCACTCTTGGTATCTGTGCGTAGCTCTCACCGTTGCTAACACAATGGCGGTGTCGCTTCTCCAATGGCGGCTCCGTAGCTCGCGTAGCAAGTAGATAAGACTCTCTCTCTCTCTCTCACTCTCTCTCAGACACAGTCACGGCGCTCAAAAACTCACCTTGATTAATAATTGAATCTCCCTTAGGTTACAAAACTTTGGCTTATATACCTCAGCCTTGGAGGTGAGAATATCTCTAATTATTTACATCAGCAGGTGAAATTACGTCGGGATTACAAGCTGGAAACTCAATTGAGTCCCGTTACTTAATGAATGGCTCAAATCAAAATTAATGTCGGAAAGACATTTATTACAATCAATGGTTACGAAATGATGGGTGTGAGCAAAAATGCGGGTGTGATCCTCTGCTGGCTCAACATAGCCTCATGCTTATTCAAAAAGGGCAAGAAAACAACGTGTATAGGCTTAAGAAAGCTTTGTATGGTTTGAAGCAAGCTACTTGTGCTTGGTATGAAATGATTCATGCTTTGTGGAAATAAACTTTGCCATTTTGATTAACCTATCCACTACCACCCACACTCAATCATTTTCCTGACTAGTCTGGTAAATTGGTAATGCAGTACATGGAAATGATTTCCCATTTTCCTTGAGGAATCTTCAAAGGATGGAGTAGTCTCCTAACCTTGAGATGCTTATGTTTATTGACCTGACACTTTGTACATTGTAGCACATAATTCAGGAGGTCCCTAAATAAACTAGTCTAATAAAAATATCATTTAACTAGTGTATAGGTCTTTTGAATCCCAAGATGACCTACATTAGATTATTGTGACTTTCTTTAAGAATGCGGTTCTAAAAGTCACCAATAGTTGTAATGTACACTCTATCCTTGTAGAGTAAGTATTTTTCATCAATGGAGTAGTTAGCATTACCCCCCCCCCGGACGAAGGTTATCACCCCCCTTCGAAGCCATAGCTGGCAAAGGTGATGAAGGGTTTACGAAAGAGCTCTGCGGCTCCAAACTATACCCCGAAGTCTTGGTTAGTCTCTTTGGACTTACTCTCTCTCCACTACTCGTTGCATCTACAACCCATCTCTCCAGACTAGCACTACATGCAAACGAGAAAGGTGGTGCATCTGTGAGATGGTGCAATCGTGTGCAATGTGCCAAACTTCTATAAAGGATGGATCATGCTCACATAAGCCATGTAGTGACTCTAAGAATTTTTTCTTGAAGACTATGAAGCTTAATTCATTAATTTGCCACATGCGACTAAGTGCATCCGCCACTTCGTTATACTTATCTCTTTGGTAACGTATCTAAAGGTCAAACTCCTGTAAGGTCTATGCCCACCAAGTTTTTCTTCCCTTTAATTCATTCTAATTTAAAATCCATTTTAGACTTTCATGGTCCTTTTAGACCTCAAAAGTGGCACCATATGAATAATGTCTCCACTTTTTAAGTGCATGTACTATTGCTAGTAACTCTCGCTCAGAGGCCGAGTAGTTACGCTAGACACGATCTAACTTTTTACTCTCAAATGCAATCAAACGTCCCATTTGCTTAAGTATGGTCCCAATGGCCTCATTAGTTGCATCTATCTCACAGATAAACACCTCATTTAGATTAACTATAGTTAATATAGGTGTAGCTACTATAGCCACCTTAAGCTTTTCAAAACTCTTATGTTGGGCTTTCCCCAACTTATACTTTTACTTTTTGACCTCAAATGCTCCATCAAAGGGACTACGATCTTCACTTAGTCCTTCACATATTGTCGGTAGAACCCTAACATACCAAGAAAAATTTACAATTCCTCAACATTTCTTAGCGTTGGCCACCTAAGAATACCTTCCACTTTTTCAGATTCCATCTATGTTCCCTCTTTGAATATAATGTGACCAAAATGAATCTCGGCCTTAAAGAAATCACATTTTCTTTCTTTCACAAATACTTTATGTTTTCTCCATAACTCAAACACTAGACATAAATGTTCCAAGTGTTCTTTTTGAGATTTACTGTAGACTATTATATCATCTAGGAAAACTACTATGATTTTTTCTAAGTATGGACAATTGTTGCAATCACTGATAGTGGTCTTGAAGTTCATTTCATGCAAGCTGAAGCAAAAAACTTAGATTCTCAAGGCAATACAGTGGGAAAGAGCGTAAGGCTCAACAATCTTTATGAGACTTTTGCACTTACAATAACTACAAAAAAGGTACAACTCAGTATGGCATGAGAGATTTGGTAACCTAAGTATTATTGTGTTAAAAGAGATGCAAAGTTCTGGGATAGTTGCACACATGCCTCAAATCTCAGATATGAACAAAGTATGTGAGGCTTGCATGATGGCCAAGCAACAAAAGAAGGCATTTCCACAAGAGACTAATAATCGAGCATAGTCTCCTCTAGAGTTGGTACAAGTGGATCTTTGTGGAAAATGTATTCTACGCTGGGTGGATCTTTCTATTTTCTGTTGTTAGCCAATGACTTTAGTAGGGTGTATTTCATTTGTGAGAAGTGTGAAGCTTTTGAAAAATTCAAAGTGTGGCACAAGCTTGAAGAAAATGAGATAGGAAAGAAGGTCAAAAAACTTTGCAGAGATAGAGGAGGAGAATTGACTTCAAGTGAATTCAATAACTACTAGTGTCACCTTACTAATGCTTACACACTACAAAAAAATGGAGTTGTAAAATGTAACAATCGGATTGTGGTAGAGATGGCATGATGTATGCTCAAAGCCAAGGATATCTAGACTCTTTTTGGGTTGAAGTAGTAAATATAGCAGTTTATATCTTCAATCAAAGCTACTCAAAGGCTTTGAAAGGAAAAAACATCTCAAGAAGCCTATTTTGGTAAGAAACCTTCAAACTCGCATTTCAAAACTTTTGGTGTTTTTGTTATGCACATGTTCTTGATTCCAAAAGAACAAAGTCTGAAGCCAAAAGTAATAAATGTGTGTTTTGAAAATATACTGAAGATTCTAAGGTATATAAACTCTATGATCTAGAGGCAAAGAAGATATTCACTAGTCACGATGTAGTATTTAAAGAAGGGCCACATTTAGTAGAGAAAACAAGTTCGTCCACTTTCTCATCAAATGAAGAAATAACCCAACTTGTGCTAGGATCAAAGTAAGGTAAAAATTGAGGAGAAAGAGTTGTTTGATGATGACAACTTAAATGAAACTAACCAACCTATTGTAGCATCACAAGAGAAGCCACTACCAAAGTGGGCTTAACAGATCTTTGATGATTGAAATCCTCATGTTCACAATCATCGTGAAGCAAAAAATGGTTTGCGAAGGTCAAAAAGATTTGAGGAGCAAAACGAAACTCCGAACACATCGTCATCATGGCTCTAATGATTGAAATTGTGGGCTTTATAAAGCATTTAGCCTCTATCAAAGAGACCATGACTGAAATTGTGGGCTCTGTAAAGCATCCAACCTTTACCAAAGAGGCCATGGATGATCCAAAATGAAAAGAAATAATGCAGTCATAGTATGATACCATAACAAAGAACAACATATGGAAAATAGTACCAAATAATAAGGTCATCAGCACCAAATGGGTTTACAAAATCAAACACAAGGCTGATTGCTCATTGGAAAAGTACAAAGCAAGGTTAATAGCACAAGGTTTTTCACAAATCGAAGGGTTTGATGTGAGTGAAACCTTTGCTCCCACAGCCTGAATGACCACTATTCACCTTGTACCTATACTTGTTACTATCTTGGTCAGGTTGTTTTCCAAATGGATGTAGTATCCACCTCTTTTAATGGACTTCTCAAGGAGGAGGTTTATGCATAGTAGCCACCGGGGTTTGAGTCGTCCCATCCAAAAGGGAACATTTGCAGGTTGAAAAAGGATTTATATGGCCTAAACCAATCACCAAGAGCATGGTATGTCAAGAAAGATAGGTTTTTCAAAAAGTTTGGCTTTAAAAATGAAGTTCTTCTTAATTTGGTTGTACTAAGAGAGAACGAAACGAGGCCACTGTTACCTTATATGTACATGGCTTAATTTATCCCAAGTGATAATGAAGAGATCATTTTGAACTCCAAGTTTAAAATGATTGACTTGGGACTTTTACATTGTTGTTTGAAGATTGAGGTTTGGAAATCCACAAAGGGCATCTTCATCTTTCAGCAAAAAATGCAACAAAAATTCCAAAAGCATTTGGGATGATGGATTGTAAACATGTGAGCTGTAACATTTAATGGCCTAAAATCTTATGTGTAGCGGAAATTAGCATGAACATAGTGGGCATTTCATTAGAATAGATTCCTAATGAGAATTACAAGAGTGCTTGGGTGGAGAGAGCAACAAAAAGCATAACACCTAGTTAGATAGCATCGACAATACTTTCAAAAGAGAGAGAAATTAAGCTATTGACAACAGTTGAGGACCGGATTTGCATGGAGCCGGTCCCCCCTCCAAAAGGCTTTGTATTATGGTTTCTCCCATCAAGAGAGACATTGTACAATACAATTCTTTGTGTTCCTTCAAGACTAGCTAGTGCAATGAAGATGGAAGCTTCATACACCAAGCAAAACACTTAATCAAACACAACTTGAGTTATCCCCGCTCTCAGACCCAAGACCTCACACACCTTCGAAGATGGTGAGAGCTAGCAGGGTATGAGAGTAGATTGAGAGGAAGAAGGAGTATCTTACAAGAAAGATGTACATCTCCTCACATAATCACTCATATTAGCATAGCTTAGCTTAGTAATTAGCTTGGTAGAGAAGATGAGCATGCATTGAAGCTTGGCTCTTGGTTGGATTTGCATCCACATGCCAAGAGAGTGTTGATGTAGGCTTCTATCTCACCAGCTTGGAGTAGGTGATGAGCTCTCCATTAAAGCTTGGGAGGAGATAGAGTATTCTTCCTTCACACATGGTCAAGTGTGAGTGTGTGTGTGTGAATGCCAAGCAAAAATCAGCCCTCTCTCTCTCTTGGGCGAGCCCTAGCTGCTAATTAGGTCTGGCTTTTGCCTCATTGGACCTCCCCAGGTCAAGCCAATAGGAATTAAGCAGCATAAGTCATAGCCTTCTGACATGTGTCCCCCTTTCCCCTTTTGTGAGAGCTTTAGGTAATTAAATAATTAAACAAAACTCTCATTGGACCCCTTTGTCTCCTGGCCAATAGGAATCAGGCAAGCCATGAGGCTTCTGAATGCTCATTGGACCCTTTGGGAGACTGCCCAATAGTCTTCTAGGAGACTTAATTCTCATTGGTTTCTTTTATTAAATGTTTTTAAATTAATTAAACTACATTTACTCTAGCTTAATTCTCATTGGTCCACTTCAAGGGTCTTCCAATAGGAATTGGGCACACCTTGTGGGCATCTGGCCTAGGGAGCTGACATGTGTCCCTCATTCCCTTTGTGTAAAGGGAGCCTGTGTGTGTGTGTGTGGCTTTCTCTCTCATCCCCTACCTTTGGGGCTCGCCCCCTCCCATGTAGGGATGTGCAAAGACTTTTAGGGCACACACAAAGCATCCAATTTTCCCTAGGGTTGACCTTTGGACACAACCTTTGAATTTTGGAACCTTAGCATTTTGGAAGTCTTAATGGGCTGAACCTTAGGGTCTTTTTGGCCCATTGTTTCACATGGCTCTTTTGCAGATGGCCCCCCCTTTGGATCCCTACTGTGGCCGGTCTGCTAGCTTAACCAATATTCTAGCTTTTTCTCCCTTGGCACTTCCCCACATTAAATGATCAGTTTAATATGAGAAAATCATTTAGGAGAATTAGATATTGATTATTATGACACATTCCACTGGAAAAAAAAAAATAGGGTTCCTACATAGCCGCTGCGCATTAAAACCGTGACTTCCACGTCCGCAGTCCAACGACCTACCCACCCCAACTAGCGCATGCTCTTGCCTTATAGGCGAGGCCACATGTATAAAAACCCTACCCCCCCGCTACGGAGATCCAATGTCCCAAATCCCTCGCACCCCGCCGATCAAGCCCTCGCCATCGATCCTGGGATTGTGACCCGTGTCACTTATAGACAAGGTTAGGCTGCCCTCGACACTAAAGGGCATGGGTATTAAATGAAGGGGGAGAGGTGGGATCAACAGTGGGAAGTTGCACGCGTGAATCTCGTGGACATTGGAGGGCTCAAAAAATTTGGCGATTGCGAGATTTGAATTCGAGAGGGCACCATTCAAGGCTTGTGGCCTATCCAACTCTCCCGTGCGCCTATGGTGCCCATAGTGGGAAACAAATGCATGATAAGTAAACCTGGACAGGGGCATAAGTATACTACGACAAAAAAGGTAAAGTGGACACACCGGGTAAAATCGGACGACCAAGTAGTCGCATCGCATGTGCCTACTTCTCCGCCGATGTAGATCCCACCGCTCCCTCTTCATTTAATACCCCGTGCCCTTTAGTCCGGAGGTTAGGCTGTCTTGACACCACTTTTAGGAGATGGGATCGATGGTCCACAATCTTTGAACAATGTGGATTGTCTGATTGTTTTTGGGAAAATGAAAAATAAGTATCCATTTTTTCCCTAGGCCTTGAATCCACCACCTCCTTTACAAAACATTAATGCTCTATCATTAAGCTAACCCTAAGGCTCCTGATTATTTGACACCACTTTTAGGAGGTGGGATCGATGGTCCATGTTTCTTGGGGGCGGTGGGATTGGGCATGTGCTGTCCAATCTTAGATTAACACCAAGTGAACGCCAAATGAACCCCATGAAAGTAAACAAGTGAACCCATTGTGTACGCCATGTGAACATGACATGAACTATGAACACCCTAATTCCCACGTGAACTTCACGTGATCACATTGAATCACATGTGAATGGCATGTGAACTCTTTGCAATAATTTTTACCATAATAATGTATATTCTCACCTACCTTTCAACTAGTGGCGAGGGTTCAAATTGCTTTGACGAACAACAACAATGCCAAGGGAGTGCATATGTCACGCCAGGAACATATCAATTGAAGAGAAGGAATTTGCTTTTTGGACCCACCAACCTCTCAGGCAGCCTTCCCCCTTTAGAACTTAGGCTTCCGCCTGCTCTTTGTGGCATCCACTTCTGATGGACAATGGACTTGCAACAAGGCTACCAAGCTCTCATATTTATTGGTTGCGCTAGATTCTGTTAGCCTTCACACACTACGCTAGTTAAGTAGTGTGGGTGTGGAGTACCTAAAAATTTGAGAGGACCCTGTTGTGCGGTCTGAACCGAGCCTTACATTTCAATACGACCTATGTTTTTTAGGTGCCCTACACTTCAATGACTCTCTTTGGTTGGGGCCTAAAGGAACCACCAGATTGTGGAAGGTCCTTAAGCAGGTTTTGCACTCACCTTTTACATTCCAAAAGGAAGTTTGACATGGGTTTGTGTAACCTTGTAGTTCACACTCTCTATTGAAGTCTTCCACTCTTTACTGACAATTTTCTGCGTCTACCTCCCATTGATTGGCTGTGGGTAGGGAATTCCAAGGATGGGTACCTCTACGTGGGCTTTTCAATCCAAAAACACTCACAGAAGGGCACAAGACAATATCCCACCTCAGATACTGGGTGGATGGAAGTTGTGTGTGTGAATGATGGGTCCATGACTACGCCCTTTAAGTGCTCCATGTAAGAAAAACAAAGTTGGGCATGGGCATACTCCCTTAAATTAGAAGTCTCAAAGGAGTTTTTTTTTCTATCCATCCATGTGGATGGCCAAGTTTGCAAAGGGCCTTGCTGTCTTTTTGTTTGCCACGGATGTTGGGCATGCGATCAATAATCCCATTTGAAAGGCAGGCGCATCACACGATCGAGACTGCCAATCAATACTAATCTTGTGATGTCAAGATTAGGGGGACCAAAATTAAACTCAGGATGCACCTATTCTTGAGACATCCACCTCCTCTTGCATCCATGATTCGAACCCCTGTCCTTGGGTTGAGATCCCAACACTTTACCAACACACCTATATGCGTTTGCTTTAAACTTGTGGGAACATGAATAAAAAAACTAGTCTTGGAGTAAAAAGATTTAGTTTTTATCCTACGGAATCAACAATTGTGATTAAGCGACAAGGCTCTTTTTCACGATCACATGCACATGACCTTGTAGAAAATAAACATGAGGCTTAATATGCCATGTGACTAAGGCCCCTGTCAGAGGGGAGCATCGGATAGGGCCTTAAAAAGCTGGGTTGAGCGTCTTGCTTGTCACATAAAGCGGACGTACTTTAATGATTTACTCTTTTGACCATAACTTAATCGAATAGGCGTAGCCTAGACAGAAGGTTTTCAACTTTAGGCGTTGCAAGTCGATGGGTCAAGTCCACTCAAGGTTGTTCATGCTACTCCTTATGAGCATGTGTGCCATGGAGCGAGGATGGATGAGGGGGTTGGTTCGAGTATTTTCATGGAGCAACGGATGTTTCTTCAGCCAACAAGATTTTTCCACCCCTAGGGTATTCACTACAGGTTACTGTATGGTATCACCTAGGTGTACAATAGGGGGGTTTTATGAGGCTGAAAAGGAAGATTTTACAAAGGAGAGTCATGTATATAGTGTAAGAAATGTAGAACAAAATAGGATCTTGTAGCAAGGAGAGTAGAGAGAGGTATGATGCAAAGTAGATTAGTGGCAAACCAAAACTTAAATTAATACTATACAAAGTAATGGCATCATCCACCCCTACGCTCTCAAGGTAGAGCTTAGATGGCGATATAGACAAGTAGAGTTAGTAGGTAGGAATACAAGGGGCTGGTTTTCCTTCAATATAGGATGCCATGGTTCATGAAGATGGTCTCCTTATATAGTGCTTCAGGTGGCTGGTAGATAAGTATATGTGTGTGCGTGTGGCATGTGCGGTATTGACTACCGTCTGCGTCCCTCGGCCATAATACTAACGGTATGTACTAATATCCCAAGGAATATTCTAGGAATATTCTTGCATAATTTTCCTCGGGGGCAACGCCAAGGGGACCACTGCCCCCCCTAGACTCCCCATCTAGGGCTGCTCATCCTCACCCCAAGGTTGGGCTCTTGAATTAGCTCCGTACAATCCACAATCACAAATAAAGACCTCATCAATGTGTAAATTGGAATCCACCAAATATATGTACACTAATCGCTTCTTCTCATATGGGGGCCTTATAAACTGTGCAACATATATAATGGCGGGAAAAATTAACAAGTGAGCATTGTAGGTACACTAAAAACCCCCCCTCCCCCCCCCTAAACACCCAAAGATAATTCATGTTGGCCGTGTGCCAACTCCAAGTTGATAAATGTGTCAAAGTAATTGATCTTATCCAAGATATTTGGTGAAAAAATCTGCACAATTATCTTCAGTAGGACAATACTCAAACTCCATAATCTCATCCTCAATAAGCTCTTGACATGATGATATTTGACCTCAATATGCTTTGTGCATGCATGGAAGACATAGTTCTTGGCAATCGTTATGCAACTCTCGTTGTCACATTGAAGTGTTGTTGTTGAATCAATAGGAACACCTAAGTCCATGAGAACTCTTGTGAGACAATCTCCAAAACAAGCAACTTTATACTTGGCTTTTTTTAAAGAAATAGCGATGGTTTGTTGCTACTTCGTTAATCGAAGAAAACACTCCAGAACCAAGTGAGAAACAATATCCAAAAACTAACCTTGTAAAATCACAATCTCTTGCCCAATCACAATCACAAAACCCACTCATGGTATTTGTGCCGATGCCATAGAAATTCCATGGCTCAAAGTACCTTTAATATACTTTAGAACATGCATGCCAGTTTTCCAATGAGATTTCCTAGGCCAGTTAGAAAACTTGTTCAAAATACTAGTTGCAAAAGAATGTATGGTTTAGTACTATTTTCTACAAGATTTGTATACTTCTTGATGTCTACTAAGGGAGAAGAATCATCTATGGAGAGTTTCACATTCATCATTGGAGTGCTCATGTCATAATAATCAATATCTAATTCTCCTAAATGATTTTCTCATATTAAACTGATCATTTAATGTGGGGAAGTGCCAAGGGAGAAAAAGCTAGAATATTGGTTAAGCTAGCAGACCGGCCACAGTAGGGATCCAAAGGGGGGGCCATCTGCAAAAGAGCCATGTGAAACAATGGGCCAAAAAGACCCTAAGGTTCAGCCCATTAAGACTTCCAAAATGCTAAGGTTCCAAAATTCAAAGGTTGTGTCCAAAGGTCAACCCTAGGGAAAATTGGATGCTTTGTGTGTGCCCTAAAAGTCTTTGCACATCCCTACATGGGAGGGGGCGAGCCCCAAAGGTAGGGGATGAGAGAGAAAGCCACACACACACACACAGGCTCCCTTTACACAAAGGGAATGAGGGACACATGTCAGCTCCCTAGGCCAGATGCCCACAAGGTGTGCCCAATTCCTATTGGAAGACCCTTGAAGTGGACCAATGAGAATTAAGCTAGAGTAAATGTAGTTTAATTAATTTAAAAACATTTAATAAAAGAAACCAATGAGAATTAAGTCTCCTAGAAGACTATTGGGCAGTCTCCCAAAGGGTCCAATGAGCATTCAGAAGCCTCATGGCTTGCCTGATTCCTATTGGCCAGGAGACAAAGGGGTCCAATGAGAGTTTTGTTTAATTATTTAATTACCTAAAGCTCTCACAAAAGGGGAAAGGGGGACACATGTCAGAAGGCTATGACTTATGCTGCTTAATTCCTATTGGCTTGACCTGGGGAGGTCCAATGAGGCAAAAGCCAGACCTAATTAGCAGCTAGGGCTCGCCCAAGAGAGAGAGAGGGCTGATTTTTGCTTGGCATTCACACACACACACTCACACTTGACCATGTGTGAAGGAAGAATACTCTATCTCCTCCCAAGCTTTAATGGAGAGCTCATCACCTACTCCAAGCTGGTGAGATAGAAGCCTACATCAACACTCTCTTGGCATGTGGATGCAAATCCAACCAAGAGCCAAGCTTCAATGCATGCTCATCTTCTCTACCAAGCTAATTACTAAGCTAAGCTATGCTAATATGAGTGATTATGTGAGGAGATGTACATCTTTCTTGTAAGATACTCCTTCTTCCTCTCAATCTACTCTCATACCCTGCTAGCTCTCACCATCTTCGAAGGTGTGTGAGGTCTTGGGTCTGAGAACGGGGATAACTCAAGTTGTGTTTGATTAAGTGTTTTGCTTGGTGTATGAAGCTTCCATCTTCATTGCACTAGCTAGTCTTGAAGGAACACAAAGAATTGTATTGTACAATGTCTCTCTTGATGGGAGAAACCATAATACAAAGCCTTTTGGAGGGGGGACCGGCTCCATGCAAATCCGGTCCTCAACTGTTGTCAATAGCTTAATTTCTCTCTCTTTTGAAAGTATTGTCGATGCTATCTAACTAGGTGTTATGCTTTTTGTTGCTCTCTCCACCCAAGCACTCTTGTAATTCTCATTAGGAATCTTTTCTAATGAAATGCCCACTATGTTCATGCTAATTTCCACCACACATAAGATTTTAGGCCATTAAATGTTACAGAATGCAATTCACAGCGGATCGATCCTTCCACTTTCACCGTGTGACTTATACACGAGGGCAGCCTCACTAAAGTCTTGGGGATATAGGCCGGACGGTCAGCGTTTAAGTGTGAAGAGAGCCTTTAGGAATGGTAAGAACGCAGTAGACTGTAATAAGCTTCTGCTTGGTCAAAAGAAGGAGAAGAAGAAGCATGGAGGAAGGAGAGCAGGGGAGGCTGAAGGTGGAGGGGACGACGAGGGTACACGTACAGAGAAGAAAGAGCGGGAGGGCAGCCAAGGAGGAGGGAGTTCCCGCGGTGCAGGAAGAGCAACTGCAGCAGCAAGAACAGGAGGAGAAGGAGGAGGAAGAGGAGATCTTGGCTCTGCAGGGCGTGCAGGTGAGGGCGGACGCCAAGGTGAAGATGGACATCTTCCTGTCCCACAAGGGCCACCACGCCTGCCAGGCTTGCCTCAGCTGCCCGGACTGTGTCTTTGCAGGTTCCTTCCTCGTTGTGCCCGCCCGCCCATTGCCCGTGTCCACCTCGTCTGAAGGAGCATCACCGCCTCTGGTTACCTCCAACCATCGTTTGGGCATCAGCGATGTTCTTCGCGAGCTCGCCATCGATGAGGATGACGGCTTCTCCCTGGCGATTGTCCCCTCCACCCTCCCACCAGGTACCCCTTTCTCCATCCACTCCATCTCTCTCCATTATGAGTAGAGGAAGTATATAACATCAGTCATAGCATCATCACCACCATTCAAGTGAAGCAAGTGGTGAGGGTGTGTTTTTTGAACTGGGGACAGTATTCAAGCCAAATATTTATATCATAAAATCACATAGGCATGTGTGTCAATCAAATGTAAATTACTGTTTTCAAGCTCTATATTTTGTAGACCTAATTGTAATATATGGGCTTAAGATGTGGCCTTCATACTTTAAAAATGGGCCTAACTAACTTATGGTCATCTCCAACCCTTTGTAGTTGTGATCATCCTTCACTTCAACAATCGAAATCAAGCTGCCCTTCAAGACGATCTGTTAGCTTGCATTTCTTATCTAGCATTATCTTACAGTTGTAAGCTCGAGGCTCGAAATTAACCTTGTTTCCAATTGGTATTGTCAATAATTCTTATATCCGTCTCATCTTTGCGAGACAAAAAATAGTTGTAGTGGATTGAAGGCAATTATGTTTATCCGGGGTCAATCAGGCTCGTTGTAACAAATGCTTGGTAGAATTAGAGAGATTCACTTTTAAATGTAAAACCGTCTCTGCTATTGTCCTCCTCCTTCTCCATCCACTCATCCACATCTTTACCTATAAACTCAAAGCCCTTCTTAAAGAAAATAAATTGACACTTCTATTTGAGCATCAACAATCAATTGAAGCTTTATGTTCCACAAGGAATTTTTTTTCGTAAATATGTTTACCATTTTGTCTTGACAAGAGCTGTTTACCAATAGATTACTTGAATGTATTGCATAGCAAAAGGAAAAGGTATATTATGAGATTGAAATATGAGTAGAATTTCCCAGAGGAGGGCAATTGATATTGGCTGTTAAAGGTTTTCTTCATCCTTAAAAGAGTTAAATAATCCACTCACTTAGGCCTAAAAAAAGTCTTGCTTTAAACTGCTGATATTGTCATTTAATGTATTCTTAAGAAATTGTGCTTGTCCTATCATGATACTTTCTCGCTTGATGTGCGCTATATGGCATTATACCCATTTAAGCCATATTCTTCCTTCTATTTTGGGATTGAAGTAAGCATAATTTGACCATTTTCAAGCCTTAAACGCTCTAAAGAATATTTGGGTTCCCTCCCTAGCACTCTTGAAGAGAGGAGAAGCTTTAATATTGTAGAAACATTCCCAAGAGAGTTCAAAGATCTGTCCCTGACAAGCCTTGAACTCAACCTAGTGTTATTCTTTCACGAGCACTGAATCTCTTAGCTTGATTTAGCTTTATTGACCATTGGCTTTCCTCACTAGGAAGATTGTGTGTGTGTGTGTGTGTGTGTGTGTGTGTGTGTGTGAGAGAGAGAGAGAGAGAGAGAGAGAGAGAGAGAGGCTTTTGGTGAGTATCAAGATGACAAATTTTCTATATCAAAGTTGAACTAACAACATACCCGCTCCTCACATCATAGTTCACCTTTGGCTTTATGCTAAGATAAGAAGGTAGTTGATTTTTGATGGGAATCAACATTCAAGCATGACTAAACTCCACAATATTTGGGAAGGCTAGTGGCTTGAGCTTGAAGCTTGTGCATATTTTTAAAGTAACATTTGCAAAAATAAGAGTACTGCGTTTTACGGTACAATTAATAAGGCAAATAGAGAAAGTGTCTTATATATTGGGGTTTGCATTCGACACTATTGTCATATAACCTTTAACCATTTGAAAACTAGCTTTACTTGTGGCTTCGTCATCCATCATGCTCCTTAGTATGTAAGTCTCAAAGATTACAAGATATTTGAGAATCTTAATGGTTGTTGAAGACTTATTATTGGATGATAGAGGGAGATGAAGTGTTGGAAGAAGTCCCCGACTTCCAATTACTCAGTTTGCATGCAGTGGTGATGGAGGGTTGTCAGTTTCTTTTCCTCGACGACATTGCTAAGACACTTGGACTCCCAAAAGATGAATCGTACTCGGTGTTGCTATCTATGCGGGCATGGAGAATCCAAGTGGAAAGGAAGAACTGACACAATGTGAAATCGACTTTAAAGACCAAAGTCTCCCAACAAAACTCTTTTCTCTCTCCAATAAAAATAAGTAGAATTTGGTGCAAACGGTGGCAAGCACCTTAGTGGAGATAAAATCATGTGCTTCCTTTTATAACAATGTTCCCAAAAGCGCTTTCGACCCACACAAACCACGTATTCCATTGGGTAGAGAGGATTGTTCTAGCATCGACTTTACAAGGAAAGCTCTTAAAGAAATGGATTCTTATGCCTAAACGATTGTTTGCTTTTTTCTTACAATTGGTGGTAATGTTCTTTAAAATGTTTTGTAGGCTACATGCCACATTGATAAGTTTGTTGTGCAAATCCGAGGCTCTTTCAACGTGATTGTGACTATGTTGGCAAGGATAGCTCCTTGTGACACTGCTTAAGCCATTCGATGCTGTCCATTCTGCTCACATAGAGTTTTCGAAGCATGGTTGTGCAGAGCTATTTAATTGCAAGGTATTGAGTGTCGTCCTTACCAAAGATTTTCTCACTCTTAATGTAAGTAAATGTATACTAGTGGATCGCGATGCCGCCCTACATGCTTTTCGAGACAAGCACCCTGGTCAGTTTTATCCCACTATAGCCTAAGCTTAGGTCAAGGGGTGACAAATCTAGAGATTCTAAAAACTCTTGGTATAAGGCTTGCCGTTTGTCCCATACCAACTCATATATTTTGCAAAAAAACAAACAATTTATGATGTAATTTCAAAAACCTTAGAAATAAAATTATTTTTTTGTATTTAATTTTTATTTCATTTTGTTTGTACAACTTTGATTAAAGCAACAAGTGGCCGTAACGACTTCCACAAAAACCCCCAACCACAAGGACGTAGTTCGAGTGGTTGGGGTCCGAGTGGCTGGGGACAATTTTCAAAAAAAAATTCATCGAAACGGAGCCATGCGGGGACTGGACAAAGGGTGAGGGTAGGATGGCAATTCTTAAAAGAGAGGATACATGGGAATATTCTAATTCTTATGAAGGTAACACTCGATTCATAAGTTGATGGCAATGGCTTTAATCAAGTGCACTATATAGGAAACGTCATATCGGAATAGTTGCACTAGTATATCCTTCGAGACGTCCTCTGGGGCCATTAGAGTAGCATGTTGTATCCTTCTTACTGAATCACTCCTCTTCCATTCTCCCTAATAACTCAAAAGAAATTCGTTTGTAGAATGATTAGCTCGATGATGCTCTGATATTTTCTAATCTCTTTTAGAGCCAGCGTTCTCGACCTCCATTTCCATTTCTTTTGTGTTGTTGGCAATAGTCGTGGAGTTGGCTGTCGGGCCCATTGAGGAGTGTCAATTTTGTACTTTTGCCTCCTCTCCTCTTGGCCATGTTTCTCTTTAGGTTTCAACTTGTGATGATGTAGTTCTGGGTCTACTCCTTTCAGGTCTGTGTGTCCCCATGCAAATACGTCTTTGTATTTCTTGAACAAAGTCCTTTCTTTTCCTTTTATCTCTGGCTTCAGATGCTTGTAGATCTTTATCATTCATGGGTTCTCATTTGTGTCAAGATTACATTCTTCAAATTTGTGATCATCTGGAAGTAACCAGTTGGGACCACCGCCTTTTCGTTTAGCTAAGCACTCAACTTCGTTCTCAATGCGAATACCGGCTGCATACTCATTGAATGGATCATCGACGTCCGCGACCCTAGGTTCCATTGCAACGCTTTCAACAGCCTGGTCTGGATAGTTGGTGTTGGTCTGATATGTTGATTTTTTGAATTCGAACTTCTCTTGATATGTATGTTCAGGCACTCTCGTCAATCTGAACTGTCTGCTCTCTAGTATATGATTCTGTAAATTGATTAGGATAATGCCTTCTCTGTCTACTAGCTTGTACCTTATCTATAGAGACAACACCCAAATCTATCTCTGCAAATGGAAAAATATTCAATGACGCAAGCATTCTCTCAATCTTCTTTGTGCCATATTTCTTGCAGAGCTCTTTAGGTCTAAGTGCCTTTCGCCAGCTTCTCGTGTTGTCAATCTTACTCCAAATCCTTCTGCTGGTCCCTTGAATTTTAATGGCATAATCATGTATCGCTCTAGCAGTTCTGAGCCACGGTCTGCCTAAAAGCATTCCACAGACTCCCTTCACGTCCAGAACTCAAAAACTGGTTTTAAATTTTTCTTTGCCAACTCTGATATGCATATTTTAATCAACCCAATAGCTTGGACTACCCGATGATCAGCCATTCGAATCTTGAATGGTGTTGGCTTGAGGTCTTGAATCCCCAACTTCTGCCTCAAATGTTTTTGGATGATGTTGACACGAGTTTCTCCATTTAGTATGACCCGTGATAATGGTTCCCACTGCTCCCTGAGCTTATATTCCACTCAAATAACTGGAACTGCGTCATTTGTGATTGCAGCCAAATCTCTTGTGACCTCTCTCCTTTTTTACTTACTGTTCAAGTTTTAGAGCTCGTTGTACGAAATCAATGAATTTCTTGGTTGGGGTTGGAGCCTCCTATTTCCTTAGCTTTTTATTCTGAACCCACTAAGGAACCAAGCTCTTATTCGTTTTTCAGATGGAGGTTCATACAATTGTCTGGTTAGCTCCTTAATCTTCTCTACGTAACTCCTTATTGACAATTTTCTTGTTTTATTTTGTCAAGCTAGCATAGCATATCTTCATCTCCTCTGTTATCTAACTATTCAAGCTTGAATGCTTTGATCAGCTTACTATATGGTTTGAGTTGGCATGTGCCATGCTAGATAATGCTAGTATCATTTTTGAGTTGCATCCGTCAGTGTCTAAGAAAAATATTCTCCCCATTCATCTTGATCAATGTTTTTGAGCTCAACATACTGCTTGAATGCTTGAATGTGAACATCTGGGTCGTCTTTCTTGCCCCCTTTGAACATTGGAAAAGCGATTTTTAAATCTATGGACTTTAATGGTGCCCAATCTTGTCTTTCGAAACTGATTTGCACTCTTTGGGCTTCTTCATGTAGTGATCTGTATTTGCTTTTCCCTGGTCGGTATCATCCATTCCATTTATTGTGTTTGGTTTTTGCTTGGTCTTTCTATGTCTTGACTTGTGACTTCTTTCGCTATCTTCACTTTCATCAGTGTGCTTTTAAGTTTTTCCGTTCTTTTGAGATTTAGCGGATCAAGAGCGTCTCTCTACTCTCTCCGATCGCCGACGCCTGGACCCCGTAGAGTGTTGGAAGTCCTCCTACTTCTCAGTATCTAGGTTTGGAGCAGTTTCATTACCAGCCTCTATGTCAGTGTTAAAGCCTCGCTCTGACTCCTTTGGAAATGGATTGAAACGATTTGGATTCTCTGTGAATCTGGTAGATGGCCTTTTGTCACGAGAAACTGGGTGGCATGATTGAAATAAGCTAACTCGAAAAAGCCAAATGGGAGAGTGATTCACTATCAAGAGCAATGCAACTCAAGCCACCTTGAGCATCAAAATGGAATAAGCACCGTGAGTAACCACATTTAGATAGCAGTATGTAGTTACTTGGGTGCACCGTGAGCACCAAAATGGAATGATCACTGTGAGTAACCGCATTTAGATAGCACTATGTGGTTACTTGGGAGCGCACCAAAATTACTTGGTTGTGAAAAATTTCCCTCCGAAAATCAAGTCATTCGCAAGAAGAGCACCTTCTATGTCTTTACACCCATTTGCAAGTTTTGACTATAAGATCCCTTAAGGAAGGGTAGTCTTAAAAAAGATGCAAGGGATACTCTAAAGAATCTTTGCACCTAGAGCAAATGTCTATGCCAAGCCCTCTAACAAGAATTTTATTCCCAATGGGATAGCCCCCACAATACCTTCCAAGTGAATATCTTTGTCGAGCTTGGCATTTTGCATCCCCAATGTTGTTTGTACACTTCAACCACTTCTCTTTTGACCAATTCACTCTCCACAATTTGATGATCAGAGTGAACCGAACCAATTTGCTTCATAAATCAGCTTGTTATAAGTTCCCAATGTTTTTGTAAGAGCAAAAATTATGTCCTTGGGTTAATGCCAAGATTTCCAATTGAGCTCGGTCGTAGTGGCAAGCATTGGGCTATTGCATAGTTGAAAGATCTTATGTTGTACAATCCTTTGATTTTGTATCATTTGTTCATGTGTAAAGAACCACTTGAAAAGAAATGATTTCCAAAAAGAGGCATCTTGCATTATGATGGGTAATGGGTTAACAACAATAGTGAGTGAACCCCTTATATTTTGCACATAAAAATGCCAAAAAAATTGTTTCTATTTTTGTTTGCAAAAAGAGTATACATCGCTATCCCATTTTCCCTTTGGGCAGGCTTCAATTATGCATATTGAAGGGTCAAAAGATGATGGCTTTGTTTTAGTCCATTTTTAGCTTTAAAAACTTTCCCCCAAGTCCAAAAGATGGTGGCGTTGTTTCATTCCATTTTTAGCTTAAAGAACTTCCCCCCAAGTCCATACATATACTAGAAAATACCTATTTTTTGCAAATTTGCACATTTTCTCCTTGCAACCACCATTTTCCTTTTTTGTCTTTCCTCTCCCCTCCTTGCCACTCTTACCCCCCCTTCTCTATCCTCCCCCAATCCAAGCGTTTCCCTTTAGCTTGTCTACCTTTGAATCCACTACCATGAAACTACATGACATTACAAACCTTGTCTCTCCATCTTGATCACGTCATATGAAAAGCATGCATATTCACTTGCCCAAGGAGTTTGCCTTTTTCCAAAGAAAAAGACTTGGGTAGCCAACATTCCTGCTAAGACTATGGCGTTGTTGGCCATGCTTATCCAAATGATTGCACTAACCTCTTCCATCTGTTGATAGTAACTAAGTTTCCACATTTGCTTAGGATGTTGGTACAGAGGAGAAAGGTCTTTTGGGCTATTGTAGGCGTTTGACAATGTGTGGAGGCAATGCTTTGCATCGGTGGATACACCAATGTGATTTGCTTTAGTGAAACATAATGACTCAATGGAAGAAGTAGTGGGCCTCCAAGAAGGGATGCAAGATAAGGATGTAAATCTGAAAACACCATCTTGCACTTTAAAGAGTCACCCAGTTGTGCAAAAGAACATAAGAGATGGATAACATCCAGAGAAACATGTGCACATTCGAGTGGTATCAACAAGAGAAGGGTGACATCCCCACTGGATGAGCTTAACACTAGGTTGGTAACCTAACAGGACATAAAAGTGTCCTTTCAAGGTTTTGAAAAAAACCTCCAAAACCATAGTAGATCCACTCATTTTGTAAAATCCTTTCATGAGGTTATAGTTCAAGGCCTACTACACATGGAAAAAATAAGAAACTTGTAAAATTTCTCATCTTTTGGTCACACCAAGCCTCCAAAGTTGATGGACCAGTACATTTTCATCAAAACAGTCATTTCTTACGCTTAGTTGCATTAAAATAAGATTAGGGATTTTTGCAGGACTTGAGATAAATTCCCTAGTTAACTTCAATGGGTTGGTGATCAGAACATATGATTGCTTCTCACTCACTATTTTTTGTTTTTCCAAAACAAATAGGTACAAAAAAGTTGAATTTTTACCATTCTGCAAACCTATCATCAAAGTTTCTATAGACACGCTCAATACAAATAATATATGCATGTTTTCTTAGTTCCCTATTGTCCTTTAGGTTCATAAGGAGCCATGGAGAATGTCAAAATAATAATACATCTCTTACCAAGGGGAATCTTGTGGACAAAGATGAAGCGCTAAATACAGCAAACATGAAAAAACTGGGTTCAACATTATGAGATGTAGAATCCCATAGAAACTATTCAATATCTAGCCAAATTTGATCCTTATGACTAGATATGGTTACTACCTACAAAATTCATGTAGTTGTCACAAGAAACTAACAATATTGAAAAAGCTATACTTGATATACTAGAATGTTCCGTTTTCTTCTATAATTGAAAAAATCAACCATTGTTGTCTACTATGCAAAATAGGATATTAGGTGCCCCAAAACTCAAGGAATATTAGCTTTATGTTATAATATGCAACATAGAAAATCAAAACTGCATTTGCATATCGTGAAAGCCACCAAAAAAATCATAGAAGAGCTAAAATTGGCTAAAATACAGGATTTGACAATTTTTGTAATTTGGTCATAACTTACAACTTTAACATTTATTTCTCTCTAGAAGAATCAGGACATGTTGAGGACTACTAAAGATAGTTCTCTAGAATTATAGACCTCACAAACATGAATTCTAGAGTGGTATAGTTTCAAAAAGTTGAAAAAAGCCAAAAACAGGACCCATTTTTTCACACAGTTTAGGTTGTGAAATGTTGTGCAAGGACAAGGTTAAAGATGGAATTGATATTCCAAAAAAATGTCGAGTTTTTTTCAACTCATGAGACAACTTTCTAGACAGATAGCACCTCGAAATCCATTTTGAAACTCTTGACATAATTCAAGGAAAATGGTCACTTAACAGGACATAAAAGTGTCCTAGGACATAAAAGTGTCCCATTACCAACCTAGTGTTAACACCTTGGAGTTTCTACAACATCCACTATGCTTTTAGTGGGTGTGATTCTTTCGTTAATCCTTCAAGAATTACATTTTAGAGGTGCCTAAACACATGCGATGTCATTTCCACCTTGGTTGCTCCAAAAGGAAAGTACATTAGAGATGGGGTCATCCATGAAATAATACACAAGTTGGAAATGTGGTTAGTAATAGTGACAGACAAATGGAATTTTGTGACAAACCTGACATCTATGCAAGGGCATACAAATCTCTTTTCTAGCTTTTAATAAATGCCATAGGAGAGTTTGCGTTGATTGCATAATAGAGAACTTGTTCCTCATTCTATAATCTGCATAGAGCAGTGTCCTTCAGGTTTACCCCCCTTTTGAATCCGTTTTCACCCTCAAAAACTCTATCAGAGAAGCACATCAATATATGGCTTTTTGATAGCTATTTTGGAGTTTGGTCGAGTCTATACATCACCTGAGCAAGAGATGGAGACAAGTTCACGGCACTAGCGGAGACACACTTAGAGAGAGCTCATAGTGTAGAGTTCGGAGAGCAACACTACTGGTGGAGTTTGCTTACTGACCCAATGGACACTTTTCGACTAAGGCATAGATAGGATTTGATAGCTATTTTGGAGCTTGGTCAAGCCTATACAACACTTGAGCAAGAGGCGGAGACAAGTTCGCGGCACCATCAAAGACACACTTAGAGAGAGCTCACAATGTAGAGTTTAGAGAAAAACTCTACTAGTGGAGTTTGTTTACCGACTCACAGTAGCAAAGGTGTAGATTTTTACCTCAACACTACAAGTGGAGTTACAAATTTATAGTTATTTTCTCAAGGTTCACAAAGAGGCAACACTGTTGCTTCTTTTATGCATATTTGATAGCTATAGGCTATTTGTTAGATTCTTTGTGTTTTCTAGAGTTTAATTTTCTATAGGCTATTTGTTAGATTCCTTGGTTTTTTAGAGATTAATTTGCTTATACGTTCTTTGGCCGTATGCATGCTATGTGCGGTTATCTGTGAGAGACTAAGTCTTTAGTTCCTTATAGCCATAGTTGGCTTCATGTTATTGGCTTATAGGCACTGTTGGATATAGGTACAAATTTCCACTTCCACTTTGGTAGATTTTTGCATCAATTTATGTTTTCTGGTGGGAGAAGCGTATTGTTTATGCATATAGTAGGCACTTTTATGTGTTGTGTGCTCTTTTGAGAGCGATCTCCCCATAAGGATTGAACATTACTGCTTGCATTACCTTGCATTTGTTGCTTCTTTGTACGCAGTTTCTTGCTATCATTAGCAATGATTATACTTTGATGTAAATTGTGTTGTGGTTTTTGCCATAGTATGCTTTTGTGGAGCCATTCTTTGGCACTTTTATTAGTCCTAACTATTTCTAAGACTTGATCCGAAAGATGGTCATTCTCGAGCTTGGCCATAGTCCGTTCTGCTTAGCCTTTGGAGGGTTGTGGTGAGGTTCTATCGAGATGGGGGAATTCTCGATTGTTTAGATCCTTTAGATGATATAGGTTTGCTAGAGCACCCCTTTTCGAGGCCTTGCCATACGTTATGTATGCATTTGACGTCATGTCGATGGTCTATTTGGGTCAGTTCAGTGATTAGTTTATGCACCTAGCTAATCACTTGTACTCTTTATGCATTAGTTTTTTGGTTTTTTGAGATAATTTTCTATCATTTTTAGTTGAGATTTTGCTCTAATTACAACAACAACAAAAAAAAAATCCCCAATTCTCGTTATCGTTTTGGTCTTCTCGCCATAGTGTTTATCTCTTGCAC
The DNA here is from genome assembly GCF_014529385.1 of Adiantum capillus-veneris. Taxonomy (NCBI): domain Eukaryota; kingdom Viridiplantae; phylum Streptophyta; class Polypodiopsida; order Polypodiales; family Pteridaceae; genus Adiantum; species Adiantum capillus-veneris. Next base: position 73,342,249 of record NC_140940.1, on the reverse strand, counting down.
AGCATCACCATGAAACGCGTTTCGACAGGTCGAGACAGGTGAAATGTTTCGCTCAGCAAGTGAAACACAAGCCCTCTCACGAACAGCAATTGTCACGTGACACATCCAACCCCATGTGTCCGTGGACATGATTAAGGTTCAGTTGAGTCAAGTCAATCTAGAATAGGAAGTGATTTGGCACTTTTGTGAGTCTGTTCGCAAACCGTGCATGACCAATCACTTAGATTAGATGCATATCCTCTGGTTGCACGCAACATGATCATCAACATTCCCATCAGAATCCATCAGGGGAATTTTCCAGTGCATTAAACCTATTTTCCCTATTTTTGATATTTTTCATTTATTTATTAAGTGACTTTTGTTGGGAACTAGGCAGAGCAATTTTGCTAAGATAATATATAAGCAAACCAAGCCTAGCACTATCTGGCAGGAGAAGTAGAGCATCAGGCACTCAAGTGCAACAGGCCTCTGGAGACCCTTCTCAGCAAGACGATCCCCCCCACCAACCTGGCGTTTTTGGAGCCCAGAAGGCCATCGTTTTTCAGCACTGCCATCAGCGTTTTCAGCCTTGCATAAGCGCTTTCCAACCAGCAAATGCAGCGAGAAGAAAGGCCCTGCAGATAGCGTTTTCCAACCACTGGTAAACCGTTACAACAGCCAGCCTATCCAGCGTTTTGAAAGCACCAACAGGCAGCATTTTCTGCAGCACTACCTTAGCCATAGACATCGTTTTTTTGGGCGATTTGCAGCAGCCTGTCCAACATTTTCAAGCCATACGAGATAGCGGTTTCAGCCATAGAAATTCAGCAAGCAGTCGCAGATTCGAAGCACTCAGTTTTCACCCTTAGCATCGTCCTCGTTGTCCACTCTATCGACATCGACATAGCAAGCAATTAGGATCATCGCATCAGCCATTCTATCAGATTGTGCAATCAATAGTAGATCACGATCACTCTCGCCATCGAGAGTGGGGCCCTTGGAGGAGGGTTTTACAACGTCTGGTGTCGTATTCTCTTCTCTCTCTATCTCTCAGTCTCATGCACCTTCACGCACAGTGTCCATTCACTTTGTTTGTGTCCATTGCACGCTCTCATTAAAGAACGGAAGGCTCTCCCTTCCATAAGAAAAAAGAACCCTTGAGCACAGTTCGGAGCACTCATCTTGAGCAAAGTTCAACATTCATTCCGTTGCACCTTACATTGGTATCAAAGCTTTGGCAGTGTTTTGTATCACTCAAGGAAAGAACCACAAGAACCACACGAAATTTTTTTGCTTGTTGAGGTCGCACGAACCCAAGCTCGCTTGAGCGTGTCGATTCCTGATCGTGTTTTTGAAGTGACAGGAAACCCAAGAAAGAAGGGCTTGTGCAGCCTCCCATTGTGCCTCTTTTCACTCATTGAGAGCGGATCGTGCCTTTAGCGGCCGACCAATCGACGTGAGGTGGGAAAAAGAAATCTTGGTGTGAGCGCAAGGCCGCCAAGGGGTGCGCCCACGGAAAAGAACAGAACTCGAGTGAAGAGAAGATCCTTCTCTAACACAGATTGCAAGCGAAAGAAGAACCTCAAGAACCTCAAGAACTCAAGGACCCCAAGAACCCAAGAACCCACAAGAACCCAAGGACCCCAAGAACCCAAGACCCACAAGAACCCAAGTTCCTCGTGAACTTAAGAACCAAGATTACAGTGTATGGTCATCACTCGAAGCGGAATGGATACTTCGCTTGGAAGTGATGAGCATAAGAGAGGCGAAGAAGAATTCTCCCCACCAGGAGGTTTTCCCGACCCTCCCCCTTCCCCATCTACTCCACAGATTATACCAAATCCTATGGGGGCGATGATCAAGTCGATGTTGGAGATGATGGCATATCAACAAGAAATGAATCGCGTTGCGATGGCACAACTAGAAAGAAAATTAGAAAGACAAGAAGCCTTGGAGCGTGAACGCCAACTCAGACAAGACACCTTTGAGCGTGAGCGTGAGCAAGCGCGCTTGGCGGCCGAAGAACGACGGGCAGAGCGGGCAGGACAGAGTGAACAACGCATACAAGAGTTTGTACAACCTGTTCTCGCCTCGAAGTCCAAGCCAGCCAAAGATGTTGGTAGTTTATCAAGTGGCGCAAGCCAAGATTCGGACTCCAACAACCTAGTCACAGAGAAAATCCAGTTCAGTAAGTATGATGGTAACATGGATGCTACTGTTATTCTTGGTTGCATCAATTTAATGCTTATTTTGCGACAACTAAGAAGACAGGAAATAGCAAGGTTTTGACGGCCACTATGTACCTTGCCGGTGATGCCATCAATTGGTACCACGCATGGCAAGAGGTGTAGGGTTAAGGTGGATAGGTTAGTGTGCCATTCATGGCATAAGCATGCTGGAGAGGTTAGTGTAGAGCTTGAGAGAAACTATTGGACAATACAATATAGACTATACTTGCAAATGATAAAGCTTACAAATATTCAACAGAACTTGCCTCTATATAGACTTTACAAATACGCAGCCTTTTGACACATGAGTACAAAAGGTGGCTGCCAATGCACAATACAAGTGGCTTTCTCTTTACAAATTTTGCAAGAGGCTTTTCACATGGCTTGACACATAAGGATTTTCTAGGTGGAAGACACTGTTCAACAATCAGCAGTCGTGATGGTGGTGAAGGTTGATGCAACTGCTTGGTTTGGGAAAGTGCAGAAACCGCTAGTAGAGCCGTGACAGGCTATGAGCAGAAGAATGAAGTTGTTGACGAGGATAAGGCTTCCGCACGGATGTGCTGCCGAATGTAGAGGCTTGGTTGGGTAAGTGACTCACAAAAGTGACAAGCACTTTGTGGGGAAGGTGTGGAGCCCTGCCAACTACAGCTATGTCATTTTAATGACAACAAAACCGTAACCTTTTGGTAGTCTGAGCATCCAGGCTTGCATTAGGGATGATGCCTCCTTGGAGCTTGGTGGTATGCGAGATGGGCGCACACAGATATGGTCGGTCTTGAATAGCCTTGACCCACCCTTGAAATAGATAATTCCTTACAATAAGCTCAACCACACATCACCAAACTTAGCTTGCAAGATTTATTCCTACTTGGTATTCCTATCCCGAGATTATCATGGGTAGTGGCCCATGTGCATATCCCATTGACAATCTCCGGTATAAGAATAGTGCAATCTATTTTTAATATGCAAGATGGAGTTAATAAAGTGCTAATGCAAAAATAATTAGGATCTAAGTTAAAAACGAGATTAGCTTGGCTAATGCTCTGATACCAGTTGTAGGGTTAAGGTGGATAGGTTAGTGTGCCATTCATGGCATAAGCATGCTGGAGAGGTTAGTGTAGAGATTGAGAGAGAAACTATTGGACAATACAATATAAACTATACTTGCAAATGATAAAGCTTACAAATATTCAACAGTATTCAACAGAACCTGCCTCTATATAGGCTTTACAAATAGGCAGCCTTTTGACACATGAGCACAAAAGGTGGCTGCCAATGCACAATACAAGTGGCTTTCTCTTTACAAAGTTTGCAAGAGGCTTTTCACATGGCTTGACACATGGATTTTCTAGGTGGAAGAGACTGTTCACATAAGAGGTGCAACAAAACTCGCATCCCAACAATCCTCCCCTATGTGGGTTTTGGTTGCATATCACTCACACACGAGGCACAGTTAGCCGTGCACCTAGAGAAAGCCGATAAATTCACGTCCCTCTCTTTCAGTTGGGCCGATTTCCAAGACAAGCTCAAGGCTTAGTTTATGCCACCTCAGTATCTCGCACGATAGAAGGACAATTGGCGCGGTCTCAAGAAAATTGGTATGCCAGTTATGTCTTTCTCTAATCGTGTTTTGTAGCTCGGCACTCAATTACGCAAATTGGATGTGGAGCGCAAGGAAGCATTCCTTTATGGATTGGACGAGTATATCAAGTATAATGTCGAGGTGCTCGATCCAATCGATCTCAACAAGGCAATAGCGATTGCTCTCGCACAGGAGATGAAGCACAACAAGGGAAAGCCTAAGGAAACAAGACTTCGACAAGTACCTCTCAGAACTCGCAGAACCCTCAGAACGGTAAGAATGGTAAGAACGGTAACTCTTCTAACCAATCTTCCAACAGTCTCTCAGAAAATAACTCTCAAAGTGAACCTAAGGGTAAAGCTAACACAATTGCTAAATCTAAGCTCACTCCAGATGAAAAGGTAGCACAAGGAATTCTAGGAGGATACATCACTTCGGAAGAGCAAAGCACTTATTTTAAGGAAGGTAGTTGTTTTCATTGTCACATTAAGGGTCACACAAAAAGAACATGTCCTAAGTTCGACTCTAATGAATCTAAAGAATCCATAGAACCCACTTCCTCTGTCAATGCAATAAATGATAACACGAGTGTGCCCCAAGTTTCTCATAACCCTCCCATTCATGAGTCTCTCATTAAATGTTATGGTCATATGATGGGGCAGCGTTTTGTCATATTGTTTGACCCACGCAGTATGCATGATGTGATTAGTCCCTCTCTTGTTGAGAAAGCCCGCCTAGAGGTTAGTCCGAAATCTCCTCTCGAGGTCTCTGGCTTCGCTCCCGATATGGACTCTCTCATCACAAAAGAGTGTCTTGATGTGTTGTTTACAGTTCAACAAGCTGCTTTCCGTAGAAAATTTGTAGTCTCTCCTCTCTCGGGATGTGATATGATTTTGAGCATTCAATGGTTTCGTGAGCATAACCCTCTCATTGATTTGGCAGAAAATACGGTCACTTTCAATGCCACAAGTGACTCTCCCAACAAGCGTCAATTAAGTTGTTTAATCGTGAGAGCCAAGTATTTCATGTTCGAGGGCTAACTAGAGGCTATACCTAGAAGACCTTGTAGTTAAGCTACGATAAAAGGAATTTCTCATGAAATCATCGCTTGACTGATTACCTTTCCTTTGACCCCCTAAAGTCTTTTCACATTGTTTCAATTTTGATGTGTGTGCTTATTTTGTATGCCTTGGGTTTTTTGCTTTTCAAGGAAAAGCGCCCACACTGGGAACCTCTAGGGCTCTAGTACCATAGGCGATACATGTGAGTGAAGTACCAAATCAAGCTGAGGTTTCTCTTCCAGCTTAAGATTTTGCATTGTGATACTTGATTTTTTGTTTGTTTGTTTTCAGCATTTTAATGCTGTAACTTTGGGGGGTCATATAACACTGTTACCCCTCCCCAAGCTCATCACACTAGTAAACTCCCTTTATAATACTTAAGCTAAAGGTCAATAGGGACTAAGCCCACTAGAAAGCCCTAGTACATTTCACACAATGCTGTCTAAATCGGATTAAAAACGTAAGTAACCATTGATTATTAAGAAGGCATTCCCCATGGTATTAAGAGAAGATCTCTAACACCTAACTTGGTCAAACTAGCTTAGTTAGACTACTTGATTTTTAAACCTAAACAAGTGCTTATGAAAAAAAATTACATTGAATTTGATGCTTGATACTAAGAAAATGCGTTGAATATTAAGCTACCAATCACAATTAAAGCAGACAAACATGGATGCAAAAGATAAGGGGCAATGCTAATGGACACGAAACAACTGTTTGTGTTGATGGTCGTGCTTGATTTCAAGTGTGAACGAGAGAAAGATTCCATGAAGATCCAAATCCTAACAATAGCAACACGTTCTTGTACACACTAGGAAACACAAAGAATACCTCTAGGAGGCACATCAGTGGGAAAAAAGAACTTTGCTAATCACTAAGCTCTAAAACGTAAACACTCCTATCGTACTAATCTTACCTACCCTCCATCAGTCAAGTGATGAGGATCAAAGGTGTTTGATGACATAGGTTTTTGTTTCAGTGTACCAAATGTGAATGTGTATGTCTGGGTCAATGTTTTGACTTTTATTGTGCATACTCGTTTGCTAATTTTGCTCTTGCTCTTTATTTTTTTTGTTTTTTGTGAGTATAAGGCTTTATATGTACATTCCCTAAGATTGGGACATTGAGAGGTCAGGGAGGAAGGTTGAGAGGGGAGTGAGTGAATGATGACTGTCAGCAAACACTCCCCCCTTCCTTGGGTAGATCATACCGTTTGAAACGTACTTGTCACCCTTTGAAACCAATTGTTCCAGTTGTTAATAGGTGAGGATTTTTGCCATTAGTTTTCTATTACCTTAGGTGCCTCATTGAGTTGCAAGGGTGGTAGGGTACTCTCCCAGGATCAAACTTGAAGTGGTTCATAAAGTGATTCTTGAACACTGGGAGGTGTGGATTCCTTTGTAGCTTTATGGAGGTCCACTATTGTAGGTGGAGGCTGTGGAGAAGCTTTTATCTCTATGGATGCATTACATGAGGAGCTAGAAGCTTCATGGGACTCCCCCCTTCCTGAGCTAGGTGGAACAAATCGTTCTTTCTTCCATACCCAAACTAGCTCTGGAGCGGATGTGTAGCATACTATGATTTTTTTCTTTCCACAATTGTCAATTTGTTTTGGAGCTACAGGGTTGGGCACACATGGGTCAGGTGACAGGTAAGAACACAATCTACATTTTGGCACCCAGATTTGATCATTTCCTTGATAGTAGCCTTGGGCTTCTAATAGTCGTTTAGTAATCCAACGCCACGTTTCCTTACATTTTTTGGAGCGAGTGGGACGTTTCTTACAAGGCTTTTGTTTTTTAGCATTAGCTATGGTCGCTAAAGAAGCTTTAGGGACCCATTTTTATGTTTTCTTTGTTATATTAGGATGAGTCTTGTCATAAGCTATATGCATTGCTTCTAGCATATTTAAGGGTACGAGTGGTGGCATTTCATCCCCCGCAGGTGTTACCCAAGTCGTCCCCCTGTTTCCCTAAGCGTTGTCAGGACTTTTTTGGAGCAAGGAATTGCACATATGTACATATCCATGCATGGTGCATCGAATAAAGGATTGCCCATTTTCCAGAGCCAGGTGGTTACGTGGGGCCCACATGTGTACAGGTAGGGCAGCATGTACATAGTGCATCGATTTTCATTGTTACCAGTACCAGTGGGTTTTTTCTACAATAATGAGGAGTTGGTAGCGCGTAAAAATTCTCAAGGAAGCTATCCATGGGCCGACGACATGAGGTAAGCAGGTGCGTCAGATGGCATCTAGTGGCGTCAGGAGGGCAAACGGGGTCAATATTTGCACGCGGATGAGGACGGACACAACGTGGGTGTTTTCTTGTGAGAGTTATGCAGAAAGGTCATCATTAGGACCACTTTTTAGGGCCACTTCACGTGGTTGCGGGATGCATTATTTGAAAAAACTGAGTGCTAGGTGTGCGGATGATGCAAAAAGGTGACAACTATGCACTGTGAGGTCAGTTTTTGGCCTGTTCGGGGTCCGTTTGAGGTCATCTAAAAGGCCACGGGTGCCCAACTAATAAAGCTAAGTGTGGGAACTGAAAAAACAGAGAGAAGACCAAAAAAAACGTGGAGAAGAGAGGAGGAACAGCCGCAGGTGTGTTTTTGCTCATTTCGGAGCCTGTTTTGGCCGTAAACTGCTCATCCGAGGTCGGATTTGAGCACTTTGACATTGTAGACTGGGGTTTTGGGCCGTTCCGGACGCGATGGCGCTGTCCATTTTGCCAAATTCCTCACTCTTTTCCTGCTGTTTTTCTGTGTAAGTTTCTCCTATGAGCGAAGTTTCTACTCTAGTTTGTGATTGTATCTGGCTTATTTTACCCATATTGTGTGAGCTATTTGCCCCATTGGTGTTGGCCCAAGCTCAATTGTATCTAAACATCAGAAATTCTCCTCTTTTGAGCTGAGTTTTTTGGGTGTGGGTGTGTGTGTGTGTGTGTGTGTGTGTGTGTGTGGAGTGGGCAAGTGGATAGTCTCTCTCCTCTCACTCCAGAGGTGTGTTCCCTGTCTCGGCCAGGTGTGTTGTGTAAGCCGAGTGGTGCCCCATAGTGTGTGTGTGTATCTTCCCAAGAGTGTGTGTCGGGTCGTTATAGAGGCGATGTGTGTGTTTTCATCCCGCTCACATTCTTTTGGCGCCCCCACGGAGGATCTTCTTCGAGTACCTTCTGCTTCGAGCTTCAAGCTTCGAGATTCAGGATTACAGGTTGGAGGTTGCAGATTACAGGTTACAGGTTACAGGGACAGGTACAGGTACAGGTACAGGTGATTCACACAGGTACAGGTAGCTGGAGTACAGTGATATACTAGCAGTGATGTCACTTGCAGTTGTTGTGGGAATGCATCACTTGGCGCCTATTTGAGCGCATTGTCTGCTGGATTGTACGTTACTTGTGGAAACTGCCATTGTATGCATTTGTGGAGCCATACTTGGTTGTATTTGGCAGTCCCAGCCATTTCTGAGACTTGGTCTGGAAGATAGTCATTTCTGAGACTTGACTATATGCGATTTGCATTAGCCTTCGTGTGAGGGTCGATAGCGTGAGGTTTTTATTGAGCTGGGGGATTCTCAAATGTAGAGATCCTTTCGGTGATACAGGTAGCTGGAGCACCCTTTTTGTGACCTCGCCATAGGCTATGTACTAGTGAGTCCTATTTGATGCTCGGGTTCTATTGTTGGCAGTTTATGCATACAGATACAGTCTATATTTTGGGTTCCTACTGCTCTACTTCTGGGGAAACTCTGTCGAAATTTTCCCAAGTTATGATGGCTGGTTTTTTGGTATTTTGAGCCATTTATGTTGTTATGCTACTGAAATTTTGGCAAAATCAGAGGTTGAGTCAGGTGTGCCTTCTTGGGAGCTTCATGGTTGGCTTTAATGGATGATCAAAATGGCCCTCAGTTCACTCCTTTTCATTTAACTCAAATAATTCAGATTAATGTTCATGTGTCCAGGAAGATCTTTTTCCAGCAGCGCATAGTCTTTATGTTTGGGCCAAGAAGATTGAGAGAGATCCTGGAATGTCCTTTGCCTGTTGTCATTCCGATGATTAACTATGAAAACTCATTTGATGTGCATGTGTTTGTCCTTATCTAAAGTTGAGCTCCATTGAAGTTTCTGGGGATTGGGTAGTGAAAAGTTTTGGGTTCTTGCACGTGTGTTCGAAGGGGTTCTTAAAGCATTAAACTTGGGTAGCCATGGCTTTCTCTTATCCGGAATTTTATGGAAGAAGTGGTGAAGATGCAGAAGACTTTCTGAAGCAAGTCGAGGTGGCATGCATAAGCAACAATATGTGTGATGAGGAGAAGATTTTGAGGCTATTTGGATGGCTTTTGAAGGATGAGGCCCGTGTTTGGTTCATGGATTTGGAAGCTAAAGAAGCAGTGGCTTCTTCTTATGGTTTGAGTCTTGACAAGTTTATAGAAGCTTTTTTAGAGCGTTTCCAGGTTTTTGAAGATGCAAATGCAGTATGGAATGAGCTCAATGCTCTTAAGCAAGGTTCTTGTCAAGGTGTTGATGCCTATGTACAAGGTTTTACAGATTTATGGACTCGTTGGTGTGTTGCTCTTAAGGATGAGACCCCCCCTTGTTCATTGAAGAAAAGTTCTTTTGTTGATGGTTTGTCACCTTGGTTGCGGTTCGAGGTTGAGTTGAAGACACCCGAGTCTTTTGAAGATGCGGTATGCATTGCAAAGCACAAGGAATGGAAGTTTAAGCATCTTGAGGAACATGGTATCAGTACAGGTATGCATGTGCAAGATGGATTTGACATGGAAGATGAAGTTAAGCCTAAGCAGGTGAAAAGTAGCCTATCCTATGATGTTTCTCGTTTCTTCCCAAGGTCTATTGTGAAGCGTAAAGAGGTCTTGCAGGTTGACAGGTTTATGGAAGAGCCTAAAGAGGTGAGTAATGCTTTGGATACAGGATTGAAAAGTCTTGAAGAGGATGCATTGGCTACTTGTGTACCTTGTGATTCTGGGTGTGAGTGTGAGGTCGAGGTTATTGATGATGAGCACGTATCTTTGGATACTAGTTCCTTGGAAAATAGGGAAGAGGGCAAGGTTGAGAGCCATTTTGTGGATTTGTTGGATGTGGAGCCTGTTTTGAAGCCATATTTTGATGTATGTGCAGTGATTGAACCAATTTGTGAGCATGATTGTGGTTTAGAGCAGGGATCTGTATTCTTGGAGACTGATGAACCCATGCTAGAAGCTATGGATAGTGGTGCTAGCCATGATTATGATGTGGATGAAGTTATGTGTGATGATGAGTATGCTTATGATGATGAGAAGGGGTTTGGCATATATGAGTCCAATCTCAGCTATGTGGATGCCTATGCTAGGGATATGTGTGCTGCAGGGATACTTTTGTGCTTTGGATATCAACAACTTTACCTTCACACAATGCTTTTAGCTACTTGGGTGCATGATTTGCAGGTTGCTGCTATGGCTGGTGAAGCCAAGATGCCAGGTGATGAGTCACTTGAGTTGTCTCTATCGGTTGGGTGGAATGTGGCATGCAATATTTATGCTTTCGGAACTCCAGACAGGGCGGATGTGTTAGTTGGATATGCCTTTGGTGCATTTTCGTTGATTGGTGACAAATATATGTGTGGTGTTATGATGCTTCTTGTGAATCAGGCGATATGCCTTTGGCCTTTTGATCCAGGTGGAATGAGCATCTACTAGTGCTGCTGCTGAGCATGAATGCTCTAGCAGGCTAGGGGGTGGGCAAATTATGTCAGGACATTTTTGGATCAAGGAATTGCACATATGTACATATCCATGCATGGTGCATCGAATAAAGGATTGCCCATTTTCCAGAGCCACGTGGTTACGTGGGGCCCACATGTGTACAGGTAGGGCAGCATGTACATAGTGCATCGATTTTCATTGTTACCAGTACCAGTGGGTTTTTTCTACAATAATGAGGAGTTGGTAGTGCGTAAAAATTCTCAAGGAAGCTATCCACGGGCCGACGACATGAGGTAAGCAGGTGCGTCAGATGGCATCTAGTGGCGTCAGGAGGGCGAACGGGGTCAATATTTGCACGCGGATGAGGACGGACACAACGTGGGTGTTTTCTTGTGAGAGTTATGCAGAAAGGTCATCATTAGGACCACTTTTTGGGGCCACTTCACGTGGTTGCGGGATGCATTATTTGAAAAAACTGAGTGCTAGGTGTGTGGATGATGCAAAAAGGTGACAACTATGCACTGCGAGGTCAGTTTTTGGCCTGTTCGGGGTCCGTTTGAGGTCATCTAAAAGGCCACGGGTGCCCAACTAATAAAGCTAAGTGTGGGAACTGAAAAAACAGAGAGAAGACCAGAAAAAACGTGGAGAAGAGAGGAGGAACAGCCGCAGGTGTGTTTTTGCTCATTTTGGAGCCTGTTTTGGCCGTAAACTGCTCATCCGAGGTCGGATTTGAGCACTTTGACATTGTAGACTGGGGTTTTGGGCCGTTCCGGACGTGATGGCGCTGTCCATTTTTCCAAATTCCTCACTCTTTTCCTGCTATTTTTCTGTGTAAGTTTCTCCTATGAGCGAAGTTTCTACTCTAGTTTGTGATTGTATCTGGCTTATTTTACCCATATTGTGTGAGCTATTTGCCCCATTGGTGTTGGCCCAAGCTCAATTGTATCTAAACATCAGAAATTCTCCTCTTTTGAGCTGAGTTTTTTGGGTGTGTGTGTGTGTGTGTGTGTGTGTGTCTGTGTGTCTGTGTGGAGTGGGCAAGTGGATAGTCTCTCTCCTCTCACTCCAGAGGTGTGTTCCCTGTCTCGGCCAGGTGTGTTGTGTAAGCCAAGTGGTGCCCCATAGTGTGTGTGTGTATCTTCCCAAGAGTGTGTGTCAGGTCGTTATAGAGGCGATGTGTGTGTTTTCATCCCGCTCACAACGTCTATGGTTGCTGCTAGGTGGACCCAATCCACATTGTCCGACTCAATCATCCCAGGTAGTACATCCATATAAGGAGAATCTTCCCCAACAGCAGGGTCCGCTTTACACGAGTAACAATACGGCAATGGGACCGAGTGAACTGTGGTGTTAGATCTATGATCAATTATAAACCTGTTTCCTAGAGGATGTGATTGACCAGTTACAACATCCTATCAAATGACAGTCTTGGAACTGTAGGTAGACATGGTTTTTAGACCAGTCATACACCATTTTTTCTTCCCTCATGAAATGACGTCCTAGATCATCTCAGATGCCATAGTGTGCTTGGAGAAATCCATAACAATGAAGGTAACTCTAGTTTTATGTCCAAAGACCTTGATCTTGAGATCTTCTAGCATCCCACTAGGTTTAACAATAGACCCATTGGCCATCTTCACTACTATAGTTGTGGTCGCAAGGTGAGGTCTTCTGTAACATTTAATGGCCTAAAATCTTTTGTGTAGCGGAATTTAGCATGAACATAGTGGGCATTTCATTAGAGTTAATTCCTAATGAGATTTACAAGAGTGCTTGGGTGGAGAGAGCAACAAAAAGCATAACACCTAGTTAGATAGCATCGACAATACTTTCAAAAGAGAGAGCAATTAAGCTATTGACAACAGTTGAGGACCGGATTTGCATGGAGCCGGTCCCCCCTCCAAAAGGCTTTGTATTATGGTTTCTCCCATCAAGAGAGACATTGTACAATACAATTCTTTGTGTTCCTTCAAGACTAGCTAGTGCAATGAAGATGGAAGCTTCATACACCAAGCAAAACACTTAATCAAACACAACTTGAATTATCCCCGTTCTCAGACCCAAGACCTCACACACCTTCGAAGATGGTGAGAGCTAGCAGGGTATGAGAGTAGATTGAGAGGAAAAAGAAGTATCTTACGAGAAAGAAGTACATCTCCTCACATAATCACTCATATTAGCATAGCTTAGCTTAGTAATTAGCTTGGTAGAGAAGATGAGCATGCATTGAAGCTTGGCTCTTGGTTGGATTTGCATCCACATGCCAAGAGAGTGTTGTTGTAGGCTTCTATCTCACAAGCTTGGAGTAGGTGATGAGCTCTCCATTAAAGCTTGGGAGGAGATAGAGTATTTTCCCTTCACACATGGTCCAGTGTCAGAGTGTGTGTGTCAATGCCAAGCAAAAATCAGCCCCCCCCCTCTCTTGGGCGAGCCCTAGCTGCTAAATAAGTCTGGCTTTTGCCTCATTGGACCTCCCCAGGTCAAGCCAATAGGGATTAAGCAGCATAAGTGATAGCCTTCTGACATGTGTCCCCCTTTCCCCTTTTGTGAGAGCTTTAGGTAATTAAATAATTAAACTAAACTCTCATTGGACCCCTTTGCCTCCTGGCCAATAGGAATCAGGCAAGCCATAGGGCTCCTGAATGCTCATTGGACCCCTTGGGAGACTGCCCAATAGTCTTTTAGGACACTTAATTCTTATTGGTTTCTTTTATTAAATGTTTTTAAATTAATTAAACTAGATTTACTCTAGCTTAATTCTCATTGGTCCACTTCAAGGGTCTTCCAATAGGAATTGGGCACACCTTGTGGGCATCTGGCCTAGGGAGCTGACATGTGTCCCTCATTCCCTTTGTGTAAAGGGAGCCTGTGTGTGTGTGTGTGGCTTTCTCTCTCATCCCCTAGCTTTGGGGCTCGCCCCCTCCCATGTAGGGATATGCAAAGACTTTTAGGGCACACACTAAGCATCCAATTTTCCCTAGGGTTGACCTTTGGACACAACCTTTGAATTTTGGAACCTTAGCATTTTGGAAGTCTTAATGGGCTGAACCTTAGGGTCTTTTTGGCCCATTGTTTTACATGGCTCTTTTGCAGATGGCCCCCCCTTTGGATCCCTATTTTCCCTCCTTTGGATCCCTACTGTGGCCGGTCTGCTAACTTAACCAATATTCTAGCTTTTTCTCCCTTGGCACTTCCCCACATTAAATGATCAGTTTAATATGAGAAAATCATTTAGGAGAATTAGATATTGATTATTATGACATTACCTCTCTCTTGAAATCATAGTCGTCCTCGACTATGGTGTAGAGAAGATAAAGCATATGCATGAGTCCTTTTCTTAGCGGGTAGAGGATCCCTATGTTACCCTACGACATCATTGCATAATGGATGACTAGTCCATTTGGCGCTTGAGAGCCTGAGGCTACCGCAAGCATGTCTGCACATTAGTCCTATCAGTCTTCCATAGTAGAGTGACAAGCTCTACTTGGTGTTTGGGAGACGTCGTCTCCGCAAACTTGATCTAAGCATGCATACTACTTGATTTTTGTGCACAAATAAAGAAAAAGGGAGTCTTATAAGACAAAAATTTTTGTTCATTTTTAACATTTTGTACATTTGCTTACTCTTGGGAAGCATTGTAAGCATTGACAAGGTTTAGGTTATCCTTTAATTGTATGCCTTGCATCCATCTAGCATCTTCAAAAGGATAATTCTTAAACTTAATAAGATATCGTCTGATAGTCTTACCGCCTCTTAATACCTTGTCTTCATGTCGGAGAATGGACTCGGGCTGCAGTACCTCCTCGTGGTCCTCGATCTCCGGTGGGTCTTCAATAGTTGGTTCTTGAGGTGGCTCTCCTTTGTAAGGCTTTAAGAGGCTCACATGAAAAGCATTGTGTATGAGCCAATGATTGGGCAACTTAAGTTGATAGGCCATCTCATTGATTGGCCTAAGAATCTGGAAAGGACCATAGTACCTTTTTGCTAGTTTAGCATAGTACTTTTGGTGGCCCGTAGGATTCTTGCCCGTAGTGTGCCTTAATCGAGCCTTGGGAAACTTTAACAAGACCCAATCGTTTTCTTTAAAGGCTTGGGCTCTTCTGTGCTTGTCAGCAGCAGCCTTTTGCCTTTGCTGTGAGATAGAGATAGCATCCTTAATCTTTTGGAAAGATTCTTGTAGGTCTCGGCTATACTCATCTGCAGCGAAGATCTTCCCATGTACCTTAAGTAGCAAGGGACTTTTTGATCTTCCCTCAATTACCTCGAAAGGTGCTTTTCCTGTAGAAGTATGTACAGTGTTATTGTAAGCATACTCTACTAAGGGTAAGTACTTCTCCCATTGGGATCTTTGATCTACTTCCGTTACATAGGCTTTTAGTAGATCGAGAATAGTTAGGTTAGCTATTTCACTTTGGCCATCAGTTTGTGGATGATAGGCCGAAGAGAAGTTTAGCCTTGTTCCTAAATTCTCAAAGAGACCCTTCCAGAAATTACTGGTCATTCTAGGATCTCTATCCGACACTATGGACATTGGCAAGCCATGGTACTTGAAAATTTGTGAAATGAAGAGGGTTGCCATTTGATGGGCTTTGATAGTCTTTTTGACAGGTATAAAATGAGCTTGTTTACTGAACCTGTCTACTATCGTCCATATTCCCGTATTCCCATGGATAGACTTAGGCAATCCAAAGATAAAATCCATGGATATGCTCTCCCACGGTGAATTAGGGATTGGCAAGGGTTGAAGCAATCCAAGTTGCTTCCCTCTATCAAATTTTGTCTTTTGACATACCACACATTTGGAAACATACTCGTGTATGTTCACTTTCATGGTAGGCCAATAGAAATATGTTTCAATTCCCTTTAGGGTAGACTGAATCCCTCTATGCCCTGCATATGGGGGAGCATGAGATTCATACATTACTTTCTCACGTAGTGAGTTAGTAACGCATAGTCTATTGCCATAGAGAAGATAACCATCTTGTAAAGTAAATGGTTCTTCTTTCTTCCCTAATGCAAGGGCTGAAATCACATCTCTAAAATCGGGATCAATAGCATACTCATCTATCATTAAAGATAGATCATTGTGAGTTGCTATGGAAACCGCATTCACTCTCGGTCGTCTTGAGAGTGCATCGGCTACTTGATTATGCTTGCCAGCAATGTGAGCAATATGAAAATGAAATTGCGAAAGGAAATTTGCCCACCTCATTTGTTTGTCGGAGAGCTTGGTCTGCGTCATGAAGTACTTAAGACTTTGGTGATCCGTTCGCAGAATGAAAGGAGTCCCCAATAAATAGTGCTTCCATGAGTCTAAGGCATGTAGAACTGCAAGGAGTTCTTTTTCGTATATGCCTAGAGCTTGCTCAACAGGGTCGAGCCTTCGACTCTCATAGCCTATGGCGTGCCCTTCTTGGAGCAGAACAGCCCCAAGGCAATCACCACAAGCATCACATTGGACCTCAAATGGTTTTGAGAGATCCGGTAGTGTAAGCACAGGTTGAGAGATAAGCTTTTCTTTAAGCTTTTCGAAAGCATTGTTCTCCTTAGCAGACCACGTATACCTAACATTTTTCTTTGTTAGGTCATGTAATGGTCCCGCAATTTGTGAGAACTTTTCTATGAAGCGTCTATAGTATGCACACATACCTATAAAGCTTCTTAGTTCATGAAGATTCCTTGGTTTAGGCCATCCTTTTATTACCTCTAACTTGGATGGATCCATTTGGATTCCATCTTGAGAGATAATGTGACCTAAATATTGAATCTCTTGCAAGAAAAATTCACTTTTCTTTCGATTAACATAAAGTTTATTCTCTCTTAAAACTTGAAATATTACCTGGAGGTGTTGCTTGTGTTCCTCCAATGAATTAGAGTAGATGATAATATCATCAAAGAACACTCCATTGAAGGTTCGATGAGGCCTGAACAGCTTCTCCATCAAGTGGTTAAATGTGGCTGGTGCATTAGTCAAGCCAAAAGGCATGACAATGTATTCGTAAAGACCAAATGTAGTACGAAATGCGGTCTTTACAATGTCTTGATCAACTATCCTTATTTGATGATAGCCACTTTTTAGGTCAATCCTACTGAAGTAGGTCGATCCTTGTAGCTTATCAAATAGGTCTTCTACCCGTGGAACGGGAAACTTATTCTTGATAGTGATCCTATTTAGTGCTCTATAGTCGACACACATACGATATGTGCCGTCTTTCTTTTGCACTAATAGCACAGGTGAGCAAAATGGAGATGAGCTAGGCCTAACCATGCCCTTCTCAACTAATTCATGCACTTGCCGCATAATCTCCTCTTGTTGAGCTTGAGAAACTCTATAAGGAGGTTTGTTAGGCGGTGAACTTCCTGGAAGAAGTTCAATTGCATGGTCGTCATTACCTCGTTTAGGAGGTAGCTCACAAGGGATGTCGTCAATAAAGACATCTTGAAACCCCTTGAGAAAATTGGATAACTCTAATTCCTTTTGGTTGCTTTTATTTTCTTTTGCTAAAGCATTAGGTTCATTTTGAGAATCTTTAACAAAAATCATGTACACGGAAATAGAGCTTTTATTGACTTGTTGAAAGCTGGTGTATGTACAATGGGGATGGTGTTACCCATCTCCTTAGCATCTATATACATGTCCTTTTCCCTGAACTTAAAGGAGATTCTCCTTTCAGGAAATTTAACATGGGCAGCCAGGCGGTCAAACCATGGTGCCCCTAGGATTACATCCTCATGCTTGAGAGGAGAGATAAAGAAGTCCTCTTTGTCCACATAGCCTTGGACATGAAGCCTCAATTTCCCGATTAAGGGAGTGACTGAAGCTTCTTGCCCCTTGAAGGCACTGTCTGCGGGTAGGATATCTCCCATCTCGTAGGATTGTATGCCTAGCTTGGTGGCTAACTCCATAGATATAAAATTGTGAGTAGAACCAGGGTCAAAGAGAATAAAAGCATCATGTTCTCTTACCTTTCCCCAAGCATGGCATAGAGGAGATCCTTTGTGGTGAGTTTGGTGAATCTCCTCCTCTTGGATTTCAACCAAAGAAGCTCTAGGAGGAGATCTTGGCGGTTGTTCTTTTGGGGACAAGCGCGGTACGCATGCCCTTGTTCGCCGCACTTGAAACACCGGTTATCTTTACGATAACGCTCAAGCTCTTCAGGAGAGAGTTTATTCTTTCCTTTGTAAACTCCCTTCTCTTTAGCTTTGTTGGAATTGCCCTTAGGAGACTTTTGGACATTGTCCTTCCCCTTAGGCTCATTGGAACCCTTGTTTTCCGGGGGCTTATTATTTCTTTTACCCCCCGTTTGGAAATTGATTCGCGAGGCCACCATAGTATGGTGTATTACCGCCGATATGGTACGTGGCCTTTGGGAGTTGACATACTCCGCCATTTCTTCGGTTAAGCCCGCACAAAATTGTTGCTTTTGCTCTCCAAAATCCAACTTTTTGAAGACAGTGGCTTTGAGTTGTAGGTCCCAAAACTTGTCTACATATTTGTGGATGGATTCATTGGGAGAGAGCTTTAAGCTTCGCCATTCGGTGAGTACTTTGTCTTTGGCATCGGTGGCCAAAAACTGCTTCATAATGGAAGCTCTTAAAGCCTTCCATGTTCGTGGAGCTTCACCGTTGGCTCGTAGGCTAGACCACCATTGTCTGGCGGACTTTTGAAAGTGCATAGCTACATGGCGTAGCTTAGAGGACTCCGTGAAGCCCTCATCTCCAAACGCCGCATCGAATTGCTGGATAAAGGCCAAAACTTTGTATGTAGCACCGAAGGTGCCATCATAGGTAAGGAAAGAGATGCTCTTCCCTCCCTCTTTGAATTTCTTCAGCTTGGACGACCTCTTCCATGCGGCATAGGATTTTCTATGGCCTCTTCTTTTTGATGGTTCAAAAGTTGCACCATCACTTTCTTCAGAAGATGAAGAATTTGAAGAAGGTGGAGAAGAGGGTGACCTCTTTCTCGCCTTTTTCTTGTCTTGATCTTTGTCGTCTTCACCATAGCTTTCATAAGAGGAAGAGGATGAAGAAGATGGAGAAGAGGGTGTCCTCTTTCTCGCCTTTTTCTTCTCTTGCTTTTTATCATCCCTCTTTGAATTATGGCGTGGAGAAGAGTGTGATGGTCTTCTCCGCTTTGGTGGTGATGGAGAGCGTTTAGCCCGCCGTCTTCGTGGAGCCATCTCCGCCGAGGTGGCGGGAGACTCGCTTCTTTCTCGTTCCTTCGGTGGAGGCTCTTGAATTCTCCTTTGGGAAGGAGATGCATCATCCAGAAGTAAGTTCTTGAGCCCTTCATATGGATTCTCTTCTTCTTCCCGAATCGGAGAGAGACCTCTTTTGGTAGTCTCACGAGGAGGCTTCCTAGGTGTTCTCTCGTCATGGTGATGAGCTTGGAGAATCCCGTGAGCACGGAGCTGCCGTTGCACTTCACTTTGGAGAGATGGATTGCCCATGGCTTGTTGAAGCCTAGAAACAAGATAATTAACAAGCATTGAAGCATCATTAGTAGCTTGCTCATGAGCAAAATCAAAGTTATCAACATTAATTTCACTCTCTTTAATATTGTCAGCCATTCTAACAACTTTTAGGTGTAAACTTTTTAGGTGTACTTTGGCACTTCAAGCCCTAGTTGCTACTCCTCTTTACCCCTTTAGAAAAAGCACTCAAGCTACTGTACCCGCGGCTCGAATACCATTAATTGCAAGGAATAGAAGAGAGGGTCTTTCGACACCAAAACAGCACCGGCTCCTATCAAGCTTCTAATAGCTCAATAGTGGTTAAGCCGTAGGCAAGCCCCGTAGGACTCCACTATTAAGACCATAGCTCTCGACGGTGATGCCCCGTTAACTGCACAAAGGCAGGCGCACTGCAAGGCTGAAAAATCCCTATTCTACTTACTCACAGGCAATTAATAATACCAACCATTTGTAGCTAGCTTGAGGACCTCCCTTCTTGAGCAAGAAAAGAGAAACCTTGTGCTCTGATACCAATGTAACATTTAATGGCCTAAAATCTTTTGTGTAGCGGAATTTAGCATGAACATAGTGGGCATTTCATTAGAGTTAATTCCTAATGAGATTTACAAGAGTGCTTGGGTGGAGAGAGCAACAAAAAGCATAACACCTAGTTAGATAGCATCGACAATACTTTCAAAAGAGTGAGCAATTAAGCTATTGACAACAGTTGAGGACCGGATTTGCATGGAGCCGGTCCCCCCTCCAAAAGGCTTTGTATTATGGTTTCTCCCATCAAGAGAGACATTGTACAATACAATTCTTTGTGTTCCTTCAAGACTAGCTAGTGCAATGAAGATGGAAGCTTCATACACCAAGCAAAACACTTAATCAAACACAACTTGAATTATCCCCGTTCTCAGACCCAAGACCTCACACACCTTCGAAGATGGTGAGAGCTAGCAGGGTATGAGAGTAGATTGAGAGGAAAAAGAAGTATCTTACGAGAAAGAAGTACATCTCCTCACATAATCACTCATATTAGCATAGCTTAGCTTAGTAATTAGCTTGGTAGAGAAGATGAGCATGCATTGAAGCTTGGCTCTTGGTTGGATTTGCATCCACATGCCAAGAGAGTGTTGTTGTAGGCTTCTATCTCACAAGCTTGGAGTAGGTGATGAGCTCTCCATTAAAGCTTGGGAGGAGATAGAGTATTTTCCCTTCACACATGGTCCAGTGTCAGAGTGTGTGTGTCAATGCCAAGCAAAAATCAGCCCCCCCCTCTCTTGGGCGAGCCCTAGCTGCTAAATAAGTCTGGCTTTTGCCTCATTGGACCTCCCCAGGTCAAGCCAATAGGGATTAAGCAGCATAAGTGATAGCCTTCTGACATGTGTCCCCCTTTCCCCTTTTGTGAGAGCTTTAGGTAATTAAATAATTAAACTAAACTCTCATTGGACCCCTTTGCCTCCTGGCCAATAGGAATCAGGCAAGCCATAGGGCTCCTGAATGCTCATTGGACCCCTTGGGAGACTGCCCAATAGTCTTCTAGGACACTTAATTCTTATTGGTTTCTTTTATTAAATGTTTTTAAATTAATTAAACTAGATTTACTCTAGCTTAATTCTCATTGGTCCACTTCAAGGGTCTTCCAATAGGAATTGGGCACACCTTGTGGGCATCTGGCCTAGGGAGCTGACATGTGTCCCTCATTCCCTTTGTGTAAAGGGAGCCTGTGTGTGTGTGTGTGGCTTTCTCTCTCATCCCCTAGCTTTGGGGCTCGCCCCCTCCCATGTAGGGATATGCAAAGACTTTTAGGGCACACACTAAGCATCCAATTTTCCCTAGGGTTGACCTTTGGACACAACCTTTGAATTTTGGAACCTTAGCATTTTGGAAGTCTTAATGGGCTGAACCTTAGGGTCTTTTTGGCCCATTGTTTTACATGGCTCTTTTGCAGATGGCCCCCCCTTTGGATCCCTATTTTCCCTCCTTTGGATCCCTACTGTGGCCGGTCTGCTAACTTAACCAATATTCTAGCTTTTTCTCCCTTGGCACTTCCCCACATTAAATGATCAGCTTAATATGAGAAAATCATTTAGGAGAATTAGATATTGATTATTATGACATCTTCCCATAGTTTCCCAACAATTTTTAGTCACAATGCTAACCCCAGCGCCACCATCAAGGATTCCCTTCACAATTAATCCCTTAGTAGTGATTGATATGGTCGCATTGGATTCATCACCCTCAAAGTATTGTCCCAACTTGTTAACAGGTATTTCTATAACAAGGTTCTCGTCTAGGTCGGGTTGTGGATCTAAGTGTTCCTCCTCTACTGGCATCTCCCCAGCTCCCTCCATCTGTGCAAATTGTGGTAGCCCAAACTTCAGTTCTCCATTGAGGAAGGCTCGAAGAGCTGAGACTAGCTCAGGGTCTTTATAAAGTTTGGACATGATGGTGGTTCTAACGTCTGAAGACATGAAATCCATCAATTTGGCAATGTTTAACGGCACCTTTTGGACTTCCGTCCCTTGACGTGGGGAAGATGGGATCTCCATTTCTTCGATAGGATCAAGTAGTCCCTCTGTAAACATTCTTTCCATCAAGAAGTGAGTACACCCACTTTCCCATGACTTTAAGTCACTTTCTTCTTGGATGACACTAGGTATGGCTAAGGGTTTATGGACTTGGTGAGATTGTTATTGCGTAGAGAACATGGTGTCTGTAATCTGGATCTGCCTAGGTGCTGTTCTAGATCCCTTTGGGTATCTTATACCAAACTCCTTAATTTCTTGACTCGCTCAATCTCCTCTGTAGGGTTTGGATAAGTTCATATCTTCTTCTTGGATCCTGGCCATTGTGGCTCATGAAGATCTTCCTTGTTGGTTTT
Source organism: Adiantum capillus-veneris (assembly GCF_014529385.1). Classification (NCBI taxonomy): domain Eukaryota; kingdom Viridiplantae; phylum Streptophyta; class Polypodiopsida; order Polypodiales; family Pteridaceae; genus Adiantum; species Adiantum capillus-veneris. Next base: position 73,320,355 of record NC_140940.1, on the reverse strand, counting down.
TATCTTAGTGGTCGTTTTGGTCTCCATGGTTTCACCTGAATCAGAATCCTCTTCGGCGTCGCTCATATATACGGGCCGTCACCAGTCCCTATGTTGGTCTTTGAACTGGGGTCTGACTTCGCTGCTTTTTGCGATCTCTTCCTTCATGTTTTCTTCTTTTTCTAAGATTGGGCAATTGATGTCGTGTCTCTTTCCTCAAGAATATAATTTTGTTTTTGGAGCATCAATCGTGTGAGTACGTTTACTGGTACCACAAGTGTACTTTGTGATGGCTCCTCGGTAACTTCAATCAAGTTTAATGGCGTGATCTTCGGTGCATTTGGATTATTTGGACATTGGGCAATCAAATGATCTACACCACATCGATTACACATGAGTATCGGCATTGCAGACATGCTCGCTTGATTGGTTTGCATGAGTGTGGTGTTCTTTTGTAGCCTAATAGGACACTCGGCTACACGATGTGGACCTCCACACTCACAACATTGAAGAGGTGGTCTCTTAGCAGTGTAATAGATATTTTGACCTCTTGCCGCAAGAGCAACTACTTGATATACAGGTTTGACTTGTCCCCAATAGTCCTCCATGTAGTATTGTGGACTTTCTTCAAGCACATTTATTCCATAGGCATTATTAGGGTCCATATCTTCCTCACAACCCACTTGATTCACTAAAGCGATTCTCGGATGCGGTGGTTGTGGTCCTAGCACTGGAGGTGGTAAGGGTGTTGTTTGAACAACATTTTGGGTCCTAGGGACCATGTCTTGTGCTGTTTGTTCAAGAGGTGGGGCCGGCATCAATGCAGGCACTTGAGGTGTGTCTGTCAATGCTAAGGTTGGTCTATGGGCCATCACACGCTTAAATACTATGCAATCCTTAGCTTGATGACCATACCTTCCACAGGCATTGCAATTCCCATTGAATTTTACTCTAAAAGTAGGGCATTCACTAGTACTATGCGGTCCATAGCATACTGAGCACCATTGTTGCTCCCTTCTTGGATACATATGATTGTTTTCCGGAGCACGATTGTCTCTAAGACTCTCTTGAATAGCCTTGGTGAGATCTGTTAAAGTCATCTCAAATATCTTTGGCTCCTTAGCAATAGGCTTTAGGGTCATTGGTTGATGCCCCGATGCTTGTGAGCTAATAGATTTAGACTCAACAGACACTCTTTCTCCTTGAATCATTAAATTATCCTCCAATTGGATCGCATTGGTGGTGACTGCTTCCCAAGTGGTGATACCTCTAATGACTAGGCCATTGTAGATATCCTCATGTCGTAATCCTCTAATGAATCTATCAAGCAATTGATTATTATTGAAGCGCTCATTTGGATTACAACGAGAATTCAAATGCTTCAAGCGACTAATAAAGTCTCTCACCGACTCTCCTTCCTCTCCTTTGGGCTTTCTGGAGCTGAGAGGCTACACCCCAAAGCACTCCCTCTCGTATGTATTCTTTCAAGAACGGTCTCCTAAGAGTAGGGTAAATCGTTTTTTCTTCCACCCTTAGGGTTCTATACCAATCCCCTGCCTTCCCACTTAAGGTTAGGCTTAAATCATTGCTCTTATGCAGGTCATTGTGTTCTCCTAGAGAATCGCATATTTGTTCAAACACTTCGATATGCTTTCTCACATCCCCGTCTCCACTAAATTTTTGTGTGAGCTTGGCTATTTGTACTACCTTACTTCTAGGCTCTCTATCAGGCGTGTTATGCATATCCTCAGCAATAGATCGACCAATAGCTTGAGCAAATGTTACCAAGTCACCTAAGTGAGCAGGCACCATGGGTAAAGGTGCTCCAGAGACTACATATGGAGTAGGTATTGGCATTGGGCTTGGCGCATAGGAAGCCCTTAAGTTCCACGTTGTGTACGATGGTGTGCCATATGGTGGCCCAAAGTTCATATGTGTGGCCCTAGGCATAGCAGATGTCGGATGTAACATGCTAATGCTAGCTGGTATCGTCCCATGGAAATAAGAGCTTGGGTGTTGTGGTTGTGGAGCATAGGTAGTTGAAACAATGGGAGGGGTAGGGACTACATGAGTACGAGGACCCATGGGTGTATACGATTGGTACACACTTGTAGGTACTGTTGCAGGCATTGAGCTACCATGTAGCGGTGCTTTACTAACAAATGAGGTCCATGGAGTGTTTCTTGGCATGCCCATTATTGGGGTAGGCATGGTAGCCGTGGTGTCATCACGGGAAAGATGAGCTAGAGTTGGAAAGGTAAAGCTATCGCTTGTGGGCTCAGATTGCACTGAGACCCCTGGCGAAACAACATATGGAGGATCCATCGGACTTACCGAGGGAGTCTCCATTTGCGATAAGGTCGGTTGTTTAGCCTTTCCTATATCCAAGAATCTCATGAGACCCGTTGAAGGCATGTTGATCCCCTTGTTCTGTCTCTCTAACTCAATGACCCTATGGATGACCTCAGAAACTCTTTGTTGTTGATCCTCCACACTAGTAGCACCCATTGTGGATTGTAGGATATCTAACCAACCCACGTGATAGGTGTGACCTGTGTATAGGTCGGTTAGAGTTTTCATTTGTAGTTTGTACTCCCAGTTCTCATTTAAGAACGCTCCATCTAGGATTGAGGTGCTAGGGGTGTCCTTTGACCTAGATGCAATGTTGCTTTCTAGGGGTTGGCCCTTAGCGATTGCTAAGTCAGGAGCACTCGATTGCTCTCCTAGCAAGGATATTGACACAGGAGCTTTTGATTTTAACTCTCTTCATTGATCTGCCTTGCGTAAGCTCTCGATTTCCTTTTCCCTTGCTGCAAGGATATACTGCTCAATCTCTTGCACTTCGGCAAGGCTTCTACCATTAGGTAATATAACCTCAGAGGAAAATAGTTCTGAAGAGTCAGGAGGTGCAGTGAATGAAGTATTCACGTGTACATTCTCTAAGGGCATAGGGTCTACGTTGGTGATGAATGGAGAATTTACTTCCTCACCCCCCTCATTTACATCATTAGTTCCATGTTCGGAGCGAGTGGCTCTACTAAAGGTTTCCTTCAAGCGGCTAAGCACGCTCGGCCCGGACCGTGGGTCCATGGCATGCATGTTTTGGCTTAAGCTACCGGGATTAGGCATTGGGAAACCCTCCATGACGACGTAGTCAGAAGAAGAGTCACTAGCCGCTATGTTCGGGTCTTGGTATGTACTACCTTGGGTCCCTGCCGAGGGCCCGGAACCTAAGGTAGGTGGATAATGAGAACTCGCGTAAAGTCGAAATTCTCTCTAGTTGCTCCATCTCTAGCACACGACCAAAGTGTAGAGACATGTGCCTTTGGCACCCTACAAGCATCGACGAATAGCCTCGAAGGTTAACCGCTTACTTTTTTAGGCGTCCGTTTTCACTCGTTTTTTAATGTTTTCTAATGATCGGTTTTTTTATTAAAGTGTGTGATAGCTCAAAACGAGCGTATCACTCAGAGGGTCGCGGTGTGCTTTACAGCACAATGTTCGGTCACCTAAAGCTTCGTTGGTCCTCAAAAAAATCAATTTTTAGCTACATATGAAACTAAAATCGTAATTTTAAAGGGGGATTGAGGCATGAGCCTGAGCGTGAGCTTGGGCTTGGGTCTGAGAGATATTCTTGATCCCAGTCCTACCTTTAAATTTTATTATTATTTATTTATTTATTTATTTTTATTTTTTTAAAGGATAAGGTCACTGCAGCCTGCGCGCGAGCACACACACACTCTACCTTCCTACTTACAACTAATACACCTATTGTTACACACTAATACACTTCATTAGCTCTTACAGATCTACTTCCTACTTATTGTACTTTGCATTACACAGAACTAACAACCTTAATAATAATTCCTTATGACAGAGAAAACATAGTTACCTTTCAAAACTTCATTAACAAAGAAATACACAGTAGCAACACAAAATCCTTCTTCTCAACACACACACCTTCCTTCCCTACATTTCCTACAGTTGAAATTGCACCACAAAAGAAGCACAGAGTGCCATTCAAGCTTAGTGTATGGCGTTCCCCGGCAGCGGCGCCAAAAATGTGCGTGTATGTCGCACATGTCAATGCAAGGAACTTGCCGATACACTGTGTGCGAGCCACAAATGGCTCCAAGCACACAACAAGCGTAAATTAGTAAGCTCAAAGATGGGGATGGTGTGTCACTCACCGCTCTACGCTTGCTGTCGTGGAGGATTCCTCGCCGCGAAGAAGAGGGAGACGCCGCTACACCGTGCTCAACCGCCTCACCGCCGTCGTGCCGCCGCAATGCTCTCTCGCACTTTCTCTCTCTCTCTCTCTCTCTCTCTCTCTCTCTCTCTCTCACACACACACACACACACACACACACACACACACACACACACATACACACACACACAAGGAGAGAAAGAAGAAGAAGATGGAGATGGAGCAAGAGCACTCTTCAATTGCACAATTGAGAGAATGAGTGAATTTTAGGTTTAGTTGACTTTTATATGAGCTCACCCCATTCACACATGGGCGCCCATGCTTAGCCAACTAATCCCTTGAATGTTCCAGTTAGAGTGCGCCTCTCATCGGTGATCACTCTTACCCTTTTCCTATTGGACCGACAAGCGCGGTACCTGACTCTACCAAATAGATAATACAGCGTCTGTCGTGGGTGATAGGAATGTGCGTGAGGGTTAACACATTCCATGTCTCTTCCTAGGTACAACACAGTTGTAGAAAGAGCACAAGAAAGTATGAGCACCAAGCATGGTCATTTCCATTGTGTTTTGCCACAGCGGTTTGATTTAGATCAGCACGACAAGATTCGATCTCATTGTTTGCATGTGTGTGGTGAATGGTTTGGCACTCCGTCTCTTTGTTCATCTACATTGCATGCACAGTCTTTGAGGAAGACAAGATTTTTCCAGTCACTTTCAATGGAATAGGTATGTTCATGTTTTTGTGTTAGAAGTGGTTTCAAGAATTTTCAGCCATGGAGATTCTTGAAGAAGGAAGAATCGTGACTCTAGAAGAAATTGAAGCATAGAAGGAGCCACAGAAGACTTTGTGTCGCTTTCGGCGCGGCCCAAAGAAGCAAGCTTTGCAAACATTTATGAAGTTCAAGTACCGCAGGACCCACACATGAGAGTAGGCCGGTGAAGAGTCCCTTCCAGGATTCCGGATGCTATTGGCGATCTCCCTTGATACCATATAGTTCGGTACCAGTACCTCACTTTGAAAAGGAGGGGATGTCACGTGACACATCCAACCCTATGTGTCCGTGGACAAGCTACAGCAAGATCAGGGTTCAGTTCAGTCAAGTCATTTTAGAATATGAAGTGATCTGGCACTTTTGTGAGTCTGTTCGAAGACCGTGCATGACCAATCATTTAGATTAGATGCATAACCTCCGGTTGCACACAGCATGATCGTCAGCATTCCCATCAGAATCCATCAAGAAAATTTTTCAGTGCATTAAACCTCTTTTTGACATTTTTCACTTATTTATTAAGTGACTTTTGTGGGAACTAGGTAGGGAAATTTTGCTAAGATAATATATAAGCAAACCAAAGCTAGCACTATCTAGCAGAAGAAGAAGGAGAGTATCAGGCACTCAAGTGCAACAAGCCTCTGGAGACCCTTCTCAACAAGACGATCCCCCCCACTAACCTGGCGTTTTTGGAGCCCAGAAGGCCAGCGTTTTCAGCCTTGCATAAGCGCTTTCCAACCAGCATATTTAGTGAGAAGCAAGGCCCTTAGGATAGCATTTTCCAACCATTGGTACAGTGTCACAACAGCCAGTCTATCTAGCGTTTTGAAAACACCAGCAGGCAACGTTTTTTGCAGCACTACCTCAGCCATAGATAGCGTTTTTCTGGGTGATTTGCAGCAGCCTGTCCAACGTTTTCAAGCCATACGAAATAGCAGTTTCAGCCATAGAAATTCAGCAAGCAGTCGCAGATTCGAAGCACTCAGTTTTAAGCCTTAGCATCGTCCTCGTCGTCCACTCCATCGACATCGACATAGCAAGCAATTAGGATCATCGCATCAGCCATTGTATCAGATTGTGCAACCAATAGTAGACTACTCTCGCCATCGAGAATGGGGCCCTTGGAGGAGGGTTTTACAACGTCTCTGGTGTCGTATTCTCTTCTCTCTCTATCTCTCAGTCTCATGCACCTTCACGCACAGTGTCCATTCACTTTGTTTGTGTCCATTGCACTCTCTCATTAAAGAACGAAAGGCTCTCCCTTCCATAAGAAAAAGGAACCCTTGAGCACAGTTCGGAGCACTCATCTTGAGCAAAGTTCAACATTCATTCCGCTGCACCTTACAACAAGTTACCGTAGTTTTAGTTTCAAAGTCACTAAATGCACGTTTCAGTTTCACTTTTCACTGTGCTCTAATTTTGGATTGAAATGTTTTGTGGTGAAACACCATGTTTTAGGGTGAAAGGTTTCGGTCTTGAAATGTTTCACGGTTACGTTGCTCTTGCATTGATCACCTCTTCTTCCAAGAAAGACATCAATAAAATCAAGGAGTTTGATGGGACAAACTTTTCTAGATGAGAAGAGCAGATTCAGAATGTTTTGATCCAAAAAGGTCAGTTAGAGCCATTGTTTGAGTGTTAAGAGGCTGATGGCTACACAGATGCAGTGTGGAAAGTGCTTAATGCTAAACTTAGTTCCACTATTTGTACAATATCTTGCAAAGTTGATGTAGTTCACTATTGTTAGTAAAACTACTTCTAAAGCCTTATTGGCTAAATTGTGGAGTACATATGAGAGCAAAAGTGTAAGTTATAATGTTAACTTGATGAAGAAGCTGTTTAGCTTCGTATGAAAGAGGGAAATACAATTTTTGGACACTTAGATGAGTTTAATCTAGTCTTCAGTCAGCTAATGTCATAGCTTCATAGCCTTGAAATTGCCCTCGAACTGTCTCTTTCTCTCTACCTTAGAGCTGCCGCGGGACAGTTCCCCCTAGCACTAGGGATGTCGCTAGTGGGGGCTCCCCTTTTCCTCTCAAAAGTTTTTTCCATGGCGGGTGTGGGACCAAGTCCTTGCTTGTGTGCAACGTCATCACAATGTGCACTGGCCGCCGAAAGTCACCATGCCGCCCTCGACTGTAGACACCCGCCAAAACCGGCGCCTACGCCTCCTTGCGCCACCATCTTTCTCACCGAACGCCGCCAGTGCAATGCCAGGCCTGCACACCATAGCTCACGATAGAGAGAGCTCCCTCATCTCATCTACACCCCCTAAAGGGCCACGCTTTCAGACTTATACCCTGCCGGTCTCCCTTGCACCACAACATGTGGGTTTTTCGCCTCCACGTGGCAGTCCCAGGTGAATCCACCATTTTCAAGGTTCCAAAACCCCCCTAAAAGCTTCAAAAAAACCAATTATCTTCCCAACTTGCACTCCTTGCCAAGGATTTCCCATAAAATCGATTGATGGGCCGTAAAGTGCTGCATGTAGTCCATCCTCCCAACTTCAATTCGCCAAATCCTTGCTCCCTTTGAACTTTTTCGGGCACACCAATCGTTTTTCGGGCATACCAATCGAGACCACCAAAACCTGCAACAAACTATATGCAATACACTGCTGCCTTTTGGCATCAACTTTAACCTGCAATAACTCTATGTCCAGGTATCTGATTGAGAAGTAACGACTTCCTACCAACTCCATATGAAGTACTCTACCTTCTATAATCTGGTCAAACCCAAAATGATGCACGGTGGCCCAAATCCCCATGCGGTCAAGTGGGCACCAACCTAGCCCCCGGCAAACTTCAAATGACCATATCCTGCAACCCATAGCTCTGATATGCAATCTGAAAAGACCAGTAGGCTCCATAAATTGAGCACTACGCGCGTAGAGAGGAGGAGAGAGAGGAAGATGGGGGGAATACATGACTTACAAAACAATGAACAAAGAAATGAAAGGAGTTGTGGCTTGAAAATGTCAAGGTTATACACCGACATTCACTTGGGCCACCTATCCCCAGCTATCCTGCCCGGCAAGGATCTGCAATGCACTGCACCTTCAAACTCCAATATCTTGGGCTGCGTAGCTCTGTTTGATGAGTCGTCTGGACCTGCTCCTTCAGCAACGCAAGCTCTACATTTCTAGGACCAAAGATTGCACCTTGAACCTCCTTCAGCTTCTCCCCAAATTAGCCCCTTTTGGAGCCTTTCTCGGCCTATAAACCGCATCAACCATACATATCCGGTGCCACCTGTCTGCCCATCATCTTCATAGCTACTCTAGTCCATCGTCATGCTTCTGCTTGCCTGCACATACGTGCCCATGACATCTTCTATGGTCAACCAAATTTGGCTGCACCAACGTGCCAAAAGAGCTTAGAAAAAAGCTTAAATCAAAGTCACACAAATGTATTTTCATTGGTTATGGTGTACATGGAGAGACGGGCTATGATCTCTGGCACTCGGAAGTTTGGATGTTAAATTCAATGAGTGAAAGATGCATAAGAATCCTATCAAAGTGGTAAAGGAGAGTCACATTTGTGGATGTTGTTTAAGATTTGATCAAAACTCAAAAGTCTAGTGAAGAGCCTTCCACTAACAACACTCCAGAGAGAGTTGAGAGTAGTAGTCAGGGATTGAGACGTTCTAGTCAAGCCTCAAATTTGCTTTAACATTTTTAGCCATGTCTAGATTATTTTATATTGTCTACGGGGCACTGTCTTGTTTCCAAGTAGCCATGCAAATGGAGGATAAGGACAAGTAAGAGCAAGCGATGTACTCAGAAATAGATTCTGGTAGTGATCGAGGGCTTGAAGCAACAATTGGTGAATATGTTGAAGAACCTAGACTTGGAGAGGCCAATTCAAAAAAAAGGAGAATATGTTTAGAGATTAAGATCCAGCCATGGGTAGTTAGGATCAAAGAAATAAGATTCAAGAAACACAACGGTAGCATGGGTGCAAATAAAAAGGAAGAAGACACCAAACCATGATGGATGGCTAAGAGGACATAGTTTGGTAGTGTCATGCCAAGGGTAGGACTAGACGGGCACGGCCCGGGCAATGTGCCAGACACACATGCAGTAAAGGGGTCTATATATGGAAGAGGGCCAGGGGCCTATATATAGGATGGTTGGGAGGTTATTCGCATGTCTGTCTACCCGCTGACCTTACATTGGTATCAAAGCAATGTGGAGAGGAAGGAGCAGGGAAGACGGAGATGGTGATTGTTCATGGCGATGCATGGCTTTCACGAAAGCTCGGTCTCTCTCTCGCTTTCTCTCTCTCTCTCTCTCTCTCTCTCTCTCTCTCTCTCTCTCTCTCTCTCTCTCTCTCTCTCTCTCTCTCTCTCTCTCTCTCTCTTAGAGCAAGACTATGGTGTGCTCAAGGATTGGTCTTCTTCTCTCTCGATCTCTCTCTCTCTCTCTCTTTGAGGAAGGACGAAGTTGTGGTGGGCTGCATGAAACCATGCAAAGGACGAGCAACCTATTCCATGGCGTTTTTGAGGAGCCTGGCTGTGGCTCTTGCTCGGGTAACAAACTTCAAAAGGGTCATGGCGGTCATGAAAGGTCGACAAGGCAGGAAACGGTTTCATTTGAGAAGAGGAAGGTCTAAACCGGCTGCAGACTGCACGTGAAGGGGCTCCAGTGCACCAAGAAAGCGTTTTTCGACCTACGTACAATTGCATGCAGAAGGGCTTGATGAATTCGTGCTACAATTTGGAGAGTTTTTCGTCACATGAGCTTGCCCGGAGAAGGTCTGCAGCGGTTGGTTGGCCTACTTCCTTACTCACGCTGTCTGCAGCCGCTATGCAAGGAACAGTTTTTTATGTTTTTTGTGTTTAGTGCCCTAGCTTGACCATGCAAGGGGACTTACCCACGGGCAAGGCCCCTATTTTCAGTATTTTCTCCCAGCACGCATGAGGGAGATTCTAGCGTGGTATCCTCGAGCAGCTGCATCCTTGGAGATGTCAACATCGACGTCATGGTTCTTGGCACGGTTTTGGCAGCGCCATAACCTTAATGGCTTGGACACGACAATCTACAATAGAAGCATAGCTTCTCCCTATGATGGGCATCCAACAGAAGTAACTCGACTGAGCATGTTCGTCAAGCACGGCATGTTGTTCTGCTTGGTGAAGGGGCAAAGCTCCTAGGCAAAGACGATATTGTTGATCGAATGGCAGATATATTTGCCGCATACACGGACGAACGCCATGCTCATCAGGTTGGTCTTTTCGTACTTCCAAGGATTTTCTTAATCCCTATGTGATGCTATTTTGCAGACTTATACAGAACGAATTTCTAAGCTTGATATTTGATGCAACGGCAAGGTCGGTGCCTACTTCAGCTCATGCGTACACAATTGTTTTGCATGGTTGCATCGTTGATCGGCATGGCTGATTTCAGGGCGACTAGCAAGAGCCTTGAGTTTGGGCTTGCGGAGAAGCAAGGTTTCTCCACCTATAATGCATTCATGAGGTACGCCATTATCTTTTTTACAAAATGCTTGTTGGCACCGGAGATTGATCTTGTTGCACCGCTGTTTTGCATGGCCGATTTCAGGAATGTCTAGCAAGAGCCTTTCTTTCTTTACCTCTGAGTTTAGGCAAAGCAAGGCTTCCATACATATACATCATTCAACCGCACCATGTGGTGATTATCACGACCATGGAACTCAAACCTAAGAGGTAAGAGCATGGAAGTTCTCACACAATTCCACACTGGTTGCAAATTGGGCAAGGCCCTTGACAGCATGACGTAGAGTAGTTATTGAGCAAGTGCTTGATAACTCTTGTATGCAATGGAGTGATTGATCAGGGCTATCATTCATAGAGCCAAGCATGAGTAGGGCAGCCGACAGCGGCACACATGGTCAGCATGGCCAACTAATTGCCATCGTTTCTTGAAATCGGCGGTAAGTAAGATTCATCGACAGGAGTACTTAATGAGATTTACAAGTAGGCAAGGTCTATTGTTTGTGAATGATCGACAAGGTCGACTTTCTTTTGATATGACATACATTTGTCAACATGAATATCCAGTAGCTATGAGCTCTCAAGAATTTCATAAGTAAATATGTGAAGCACGGCTTCAATTTATGCATCTTGCATTGAGACTCCCCACATTTGGCATATGCTAAGAGCATACAAACTAGGGAAGGATTTACCAATTTTCTTGCATTGTTATTTCATTACATACACAAAAGGTGTATATGATACACACGCCAACTCTCTCTCGCATAGCAAAATAGGCTACGAGCCTGATGGGAACGAGTTTCTCCATCACCAGTTCAGGAAAACCGGTTACAACAGGATAACCAGATTAGCCAAATTTTAAATTTGTTTGTTTTGCATGTTTTCATGTTTACTTTGGAACATGTTGTTTGTCGCGTAAAGCAAAGTGTTTTGATAATTCGACATGAAGCAAGGCTTCTCCTGCCTGCCATGCTACTGCCCATTGCTTTGGCATCAAGGGTATTGGCACGCAAGTTTGGGGAACTGGTATGACCTGCAGTTTGCTCCCATTTTAGGTGTGGTGATATCCCGTTATGATGTCCCACTACCAATGCAGGTTGTGCAAGGCACTTTTGGTTTTGGCTCCACGCTTGAGGCCGTCATAGTAGCCACGGGCTTACAAGCTTGCATGCAAGGCATGTTAGCCAGGTGGACTCACCTCCACCCCATCATGGATTACGCTTCCGCTATCACACTCGTAACTCTGTCAAGGACAACATACGTGATGGATTGTTTCACAGGATTGTTTAACATGATTGTTGGTTGCTATTAACACACAACAACACTAAAAGGAATCTCAATCTAAGACTTATTTTATGGGAAAAGTGCCATAGCTAAGTCGTACTCATACAATCACGACCCCTACAAGGTAGGTGGGTCGGAGTGAGTTTTGTGTTTCTGTTACCTCTCTCGATGAGAGCGTCATAGCAGAAAACTGGGGAATGCTTATATGATAAGTTGCACGTCAAGCATACGATGCGTAAGAGCACACAGCTTGGGCACCCACTCTAAACACTTATGGATAGTTCCTCAGCCCAGCATGCTCTTCTTCTCTCGTTCTCTCTCTCTTTAAGGGAAAAATAAAAAATCTTCTAAGAAGCTTTTGATACGTGTTTTGCTCGTGAGTCAGCCTGAGCCAAGGTGCTCTAACTCTCAGCTAGCACATGGCTAAGATGCTACTCAAATTAGTCTTCATCGGTTCGTCCATTGAACACTAATTTGCACAAGGTCTATGAGCCACACAGGCTAAGAGCCATTGTCAGGCCAAGGGTAAGACCCAACTATTGGCATTCTTTGGGTGATTGTTTTCAAGACTGAACAGATCTACCCAGGGAAGTATACATCGACATTAATGGACAAGCAAGGGTCTTGTCATTCAGGATGTTTACAGTGTCATTTTTGCACTACATATTTTCAGTGCGACACTCAAGTTGAGTTTTTGATAAATCTTCAACTCACAGCAGCTGATCTCTACAGGGAAGTATAGATGCAGCAATCAGTTGAGACAGCATGGCTGTCCACAAGAGCTAGGCAGTTCACTTGTGTGGATTTCTTGCTCTCTCTATAGCACTACGGAGTGTCTATGGACATATTGTTTGGGGCACGACCCGGAGGGTGACTGCTAAATCACCCCATAGGCATTGAGGATCACAGTTTGATCTCTCCCAATTAAACTTTCAAGGAAAGAATTCCGCAATCTACCACACGGTAGCGGACGAATTCAACTTTTCGAGTTGATTCCAAACATTATGTACACGGTTAACTATGTTGGTTATCGTTGCCTGCTAGTTGAGCAGTTTCTACTGAGGGTCTTACCAAGGGGTTTGACTACGTAGATGTTAACCAAAGGGGTTGGATTGTGCAGGCAACACCCACGGTTTCCAGTGCAAGTCGTATAAATACGCTTGAATGTTTCAAAGCCATACCAAGGGCATGTTGGAACAGAGTATTTTGGACTGTAGCGTCCACTATACCTTATGCTGTTACGAACCTAGTTGTAGGGTTCGATTTGGCACATGTTGTCACATGGGATACAACATGGTCTCCGAACTCAAGGAGTTTAGTTTAACCAGTGTGGAGCATGATAATGAGGGTCCCTCTCACTCTTGTCGAGGAGTGTTTGCAGTTACCTCCACACACAGGTACCAGCTCGTACTTGATGGATGTCGCTTTTCTTGATATCCTTGTTTGAGACATATTCCACATGTGGAGAATATGAGTCTCTTGGACTGACACTGGCGCCAACTTTTTACCAAGGTGTCGCTACGAAGTCCCTAGGTGCTGGTCGCATCCATTGGTTCGACCATATTAAGCACACAGTATCAGGAGCAATTTCAGTGGCCAGAAATTGTCGGGTACTAAGTACAAACTTGTTACGATTACAAGTGCTGTGAAACCACCTTAACGGAGGGTCGTTTCTACATATAGATAAGTATGCTATGTACATGCGAATGTCTCATGGTTGGTACCTAGGTGTGACTGGGTTGTCACATTCTGTTATGGTCCAACTTTTGTTGCCAAATATGCTATATTCATGAGAATGTCTCATGGTTGGTACCTAGGTGTGATCGGGTTGTCACATTCTATTATGGTCCAAATTTGTTGCAAGACTTTCACGTATGTACCGTGGAAAGTCTCGTCATGGAATTGTGGTTCGGATATGTGTGTGTTAAATGCATGCACACTAGGTGTTATGGGCCCTAGTGTTTAACACAAATTTATTCGGAGCGGCTTGCAAATTCATGGACATTATTGTTTTTGCAATTTTTTGCACCGCCAGTGCAATCTCTCTTGCAGATTTAGTATGAGTTTCCACCCTGCCATACAAGGTGATGGCTGAGTATAGGTGTTCGTGATTGGCTGCTTGAAACTCCAATCTGCTTTCAACCTAGTTGGTTGTCTCCATTCCATATCGAGTATATGGCTGGATAATCAATGATTGAGTCATAGTTTGTCGTCAGTCGTGAGCGACTGTCTGTAAGTGGTTGGGGGAAAGCAACTCACTCTTACTGTTGATATTCATCCACCGTAGGATGGGCAGCTTATAAGCATTCTATTTAATACTAAAGGATATGCAAAGTGCATACGTTAGTAAAGCACGCTAAAGGATATGCTAATTGCATACGTTAGCAAGAAGTGAAACAACTAGATCGGTTACCTTTCTGGTTTGGAGTTTGCTTCATATGATGAAAGGCATGTTACGGCTAGTTCTAGTCTCTGTCTATTATTCTCAAGTTATCAACCTTAATCATCAGTTTGGATGAGGTTGACTATTGGCAAGAAACCACCGCAAGTCAAGGACTTGGTTGCTGCTGATGAGTATGTCAGCATAGTACTTTCATGGAAAGATGAGCCGAGGTTATATTGCACATTCCAGTACCTTTAGAAAGTCTAAAATCTGGGTATGCATTTAAAAACCTCTTAGTTGTGATAACTCATTTAGCATTCTCAAGTGAGTTCTAAATGGAGCCTTCACGCTCTTTTGATTATGAGTCGGTTAACCAAGACGGTTGCATAGGGACAACAATGTAGAAAATCAAGATGTTACTCTTGATTTCATTGAACCTCCCAATGAACCGGGTTCCGATTCAACGAACCGTTGGATCCATGAGGGATGCCATGGTGGAAAACATTAGTGTTCTTATGAAGATACCACTACTTGTGTTTTCGAGGACGAAAACGCTTCTCCAAGGGGGGAGTAATGTCATGCCAAGGGTAGGACTAGACAGGCACGGCGCGGGCAATGTCCCGGACACACATGCAGTAAAGGGGTCTATATATGGAAGAGGGCCAAGGGCCTATATATAGGATGGTTGGGAGGTTATTCGCATGTCTCTCTACCCGCTGACCTCACAGGTAGCTGTTGTAGTAGGGGTTTGTGTGTGTGAGTACAAGGATGCTTCTCTTACCATTGTAATAGGAATTCTAATGTAAGCCTATCATCTTGTACCCAGTTCTCATGGATATGAACGAGCAGGTTCTGGGTAGTTGTCTCCATGTCTGTGTTCTTTATATCTATTCTATTATTTGTGTGTCTAGTACTAGCATAGTCTAGTACTAGCATCCAACACCTTCTCACAAATAAATTTGTACTAGATCTCTATATGCTTGGTTTGCACATGAAAGAGAATATTTTGATCAATGGCGATGCAACTTGGGTTGTTGGTGGAGAGAATCGTTCTCTATTGGGGATAGCCTAGCTTCTCCAAAGAAGATGTTGCATCTAGATGACTTTGTAGGTTGCAGAACAAGCAGCATAATACTTGATCTTTGTAGAAGATAATGCAATCATGAGCTCCTTCTTATTGATCCACAAGTCATCGCTAGATCCAAGTGAAAAACTAGAATCAATATTAAAGTGCCTATTGTTTGGATCATCTCCTCGATGAAAATCACACCAACCGTGTAGTGTGCTAGAAGAGTCTGATCTTCTCGCAACATACCACAAACCAAGATCAAGGGTATGTCATAAACATCTCAATATCCCAAGAGTTTGCCTCATATGTGGCTACCAAGGTGACTGTATTAACAAAATAAGAACTCTAACAGCATGGCTAAGATCTAGCCAAGTGTTGAGAACCCAGATCAATGAACCTAGAAGGTGTCAATAGAGAACCCGGGGGACTCACCATGGAAAACTTACCGCACCACGCAAGTGCAGGTGAGGGGGGGTTTTTTACAAGTCACATAAGCGTATAAGTTAGGGACATGCCCCAATAATTTATCTCCCAAGCTCAAAAATAAGGGAGGGGGAATCATAGTTATGGGGTGTTGGGAGAGAGTAAGAAAATAGGGAAAATGAGAGGAAGTTTTTGTGTTTCAAAATCATGGCTTCCCAAAAGATTATGCCCTCAAACTTGTGAGTCAATAGGTACAAAGATACATACAAGAACTAACATTGCTTTGTACCAATTGCTTGTTTTGTGTTATAGTTCATTTGTTGAGGGATGAAAGCTATAAAGAGTTTGTATCGATGCACCAAAATTAGAGATACACCAAAATTAGAGAGAGAGTGAGAGAGAGCTTTTTTGGCTATTTTTGGAGGTCATGGACTACCTTTGCCATAGGATTGCTTCACATCGAAAGCCTCCTCTTGGTTAGCCCTCCCTTTGATTGATGGATGGAGTGCTCCTCAAACGACCTAGTTTTGGCTTCTCTTCGATCTCTAACTATGCAATGTCATGGGGTTGCGCCTGCACCACATGACACTATAAAGGAATTGACCCCCTTTGTCTACCAACTTTGGATGAGCAATGCCCCTACATAATTGAGCCATTCTACAATGGATCACTTTTTTGTCCCCATATGTTGTATCAACTTCCTTGCTTATCATATGTAGGATTGGCTTCCCTTATCTCTCTTCTCTGTCATACATGGACTCTCTCTCTCTCTCTCTCTCTCTCTCTCTCTCTCTCTCTCTCTCTCTCTCTCTCTCTCTCTCTCTCTCTCTCTCTCTCTCTCTCTCTCTCTCTCTCTCTCTCATATGTTATCTAAGGTGCTTCACATCCATCTCTCCTTCCTTTTGTGGTTCAATTGAGGAGTGCTTTACAAATTTTTGGTCCATCTCTCTCATTTGTGTGAAAACCTCACCTAGTTCTTTACTTTATTATTTATCTTCAACTAAGTTTATTTCTACTCTATATATTTTATATCCATGAAAAATAAACCAAAATTTATGACCATTACTAATTGAACTACCTATTTTCATCTCATCATAATTTTTGTGATTTTTATTATATATTATTCCACCATGTAAATATTGTTATTCCACCTTCCTAGTCTTTTTATAATAGTTGTCGACTAGTTTCATTATGGGCTACGCCTTTAAACATATAACAAAGGGGACCTCATTTGTAGTTTCGTAAAGAAATTCAAGCCCTTCGTTGTGCTTTCAGACATGGATGAAGACTTTTTGGGATGCATAATGGAAATGTCAACCAAAATGGGACCACCAAAGACTTTAGTGGCAACAAAGGTACACATTTTTAAAGAATTTTTGGTGGCTTGTTTCACTTGGAATTTGAAAAAAAATAAAACATGATAACGTAGCCCATGAGCTAAAGTTTTTCTTTATATATTTTGGAAATTGGAACGCCAAGATATGATCCAAATAGTGGCTCCAAGTTTTCCACATAGGGTAGCCTTGTACTCTTCTCCTCTCCACACTCACAACCACACTCATTCCTCTCTCTCCCTTACACATTTCTCTCTCTCTCCCTTACACAATTCTCTCTCTCTCTCTCTCTCTCTCTCTCTCTCTCACCAAGACGTGTAAATTTCCATCCTCTCACCATCTTGATCATCTTCATCTCTCCGTTCACCTCCATACCTTATAAATTCTCCTATGTACATACTCTCTCTCTCACACACACACACACACATAAATATAGCGGTGGTGAACTACTTCACAAAATTGATACCTTCGATCAACCCCTCATCCATCACCATGTTTCTTTTGATGTGCGTATTTACATCCTTGTATAAATCATGCACTTCCTAAGTTTGGTAAAAAGCAATCTTTTCAAGCTAAAAAGAAAAGTTTCTGATTTTCTTCTCACTAATTTGATGCCATGGCAAGTATGTCCTTTTCCACATTCAATGGCAAGAAGGGAGAGGACACCACTTCAGAATTTCTTGATAATCTTGAAATTGCTTATGTGGTCTCCAACAAGGATGATGATTTCTTATGGCTATGCACTTTTTCCTCTACAATTGAAAGTAGAGGCTAGGTCTTGGTATATTGCTTTGCCACTAGCTACCAAGCATACATGGGACTTACTATGTGCTACCTTTGTGAGCCACTTAGGAATCAAGGTTTGTGGATTTATGAGAGCAATAGGTTGCATCACTAAAAAAGGTGTAAGAGTGCCTAATTGTCTC
This sequence comes from Adiantum capillus-veneris, assembly GCF_014529385.1. Taxonomy (NCBI): domain Eukaryota; kingdom Viridiplantae; phylum Streptophyta; class Polypodiopsida; order Polypodiales; family Pteridaceae; genus Adiantum; species Adiantum capillus-veneris. The sequence goes on along the minus strand of NC_140940.1, from coordinate 73,302,500 downwards.
AAGAAGGACCGTTTTTCTTGGCCTATGGTTTTTGCTTAAGGAGAAGGACAAGGAGATATTCCCTACAACATATGAGTTGGCATGCTCGCCTTAAAGACAAGAATCTACACATGCAAGAAAAAGACAATGAATCAAAGGAATCAAGATCAGATCAAACATCTCGAGTGACTAGAATAGTTTCTTAGAGGACCCAACCATAAGAGGCATCATAAGAGTAGCAAGACCTATAGAGCCCATTATTGTTCATGTAAAGAATCTATATGTGCATGTGGTGCAACAAGAGCATACACACAATCGCAATCATGTGCAAGAGAGAGGAAAACAAAGGCAAAACCAGGAGTATCACTATTACAATTGTAGAGAGGATAGGAAAATTTTAATAGGGGAGTAAGACAAAATCAACCCTCACCACCAAGAGCAAGACCACCACCACTGAGGCAACCACAACAAGTACCACCCATCTAAATCCTACAACCATTGGTTCAACCACAACCACCACCACCATAGACCCTCATTCCACCCTTATCCCCACCACCAGCCCACAACCAGGTAGTGAGTTTCATTAGCCTTGAAGGTAAGGGAAAAATGAAAGAGAAGGCACACGTAAAAAGAGTGACAAAAGGGAAGAGCAAGGTAGAAGAGGTAGATGCCATGGGAGCAAAGCATGATAGACATGGTGAAGCTTCCCAAAGACAAGAAACGATGAATACCAAGGGAGAGTCTAGCAAAAGGTTGTTGAAGCCTTGAAGTAAAATTGACATTGTTAGATGCTGCTATAGGTGAATGTTCTAAACCATATAATTTGGTTCAAGATGTCTCTATGGAGGGCCCAAAGACCACTTGGCCCTAGCTGTTTCCCCTTGCACCTAGCATGAGGAGCAGTGGAAAAAGATGGTAAATACAAGATGGAAATCCAAGATGGCCAAATCTAAATATAGATGGGGTTATCTCTAGGAGGAATCTAGATGACATACTACCTATGATGGATGCCCACATGAAAGAACAAAACATCTCTGATATCTACATCAATAGTGGCACACAAATATGTGTCATGAGTGAGCAAATGATGGACCGTTTGGGCCTAGATGGGAGTAGGCAAGCACCATGCCAAGCTAAGATGGCAAATCATGTCAAGGTTTGATGTGTTGGCATTGTAAATGTAGTCATGGTAAAAGCATTCAACAGCTAGTGGACATAGACATCTTTTCCATGCCACACAAAGGGGAGGGGATTCCCATTATTCTTGTGAGGATTTGGCAAGGCGATGAAAGCAAAGCAAGATTGGGGCACCGACATAATCCAAATGAAAGATTTCAAAGAAAATCCAATACTCTATGACATGAAGATAGGTCAACAGTGTGCCATGGACCTAGAAACCTTTGAAGATGAGTTTTCTAGCGACTCTTCAACCACTTCAGTGGAGGAGTCTACAATGACAGAAAAGCATTGAGGTGATGAAATTCATTCTCAAAGATAAGAGGCCTTGCTCAAGGAGGTAAGGAAGCTATTAAAAGCTGGTTTTATCTACCTTGTCAAAGACTCAAAGTGGGTCTCTCTAGTGGTAGTCATGCTAAAGAAGAATGTTAAGTGGGTCTCTCCAATGGTAGTCATGCTAAAGAAGAATGGTAAGTGAGGGTTTGTGTAGATTACAAGCCTCTCAATGCAGGCACAAAGAGGGACCATTTACATCTTCTTTCCCAAGATGAAATTCTTAATGAGGTAGCAGGACATGAGTGCTACACGGTGTGTGATGGCTACTCGGGCTACTTCCCCATTAGCATCACTCAAGAAGATCAAAATAAGACAACCTTCATCACATCATGGGGATGTTTTGCTTATAAGGTTATGCCTTTTGGTCTCTTGAACGCCCTGACCACTTTTCAACGTTATGTGATATTTGTCTTTTATCCATTTTTGGAAATTCAATTTGTGTTCTTAGTTAATGACTTTTCTATTTATAGTCTCTCTCTCTCATTTGAAAAAAATCTATGAAGGTCTATCTAGGTTGCAGGCTTTGGGTGGTTGACTCAACATGAAAAAATGCCACATTGGTGAAATTAAGGCTACTTTTCTTGGCCATGTAATCTTTACCAAGGGTATTAGAGCTAACCCAAGCAAAGTTCAAGCTTTGGTGTCTTTGCTCTCTCCTACCACAACAAAGAAGTTGGTCTCTTTTCTTCAAAAGGTGAGGTATTTGAGCAAGTTCATCCACTTGCTCTCTCAAGTGGTTCTCCCTTTACAACAAGTTACCCATCAAGAAATCTTCACTTGGAGTGAAGAAAATGCGTAGCAATTCAATGAGGCAAAACAAATTTTAGCCTCACTGCCCACCATTGCACCTCCAAAGTGCACCTCCAAAGTGCAACAAGAAATCTTCACTTGGAGTGAAGAAAATGCGTAGCAATTCAATGAGGTAAAACAAATTTTAGCCTCACTGCCCACCATTGCACCTCCAAAGTGCAACAAGCCATTTTATGTTAACCCTAGTGTGTAGAATGACATGCTTGGGGTTGTATTAATGCAATAAGGCTCTCACACTTCTTTCGTGCATCCTATCAACTTCTCTAGTCGCATGATGACTCCATTAGAGAAAGGATTCAAGGTAGTGGAGCACATGGTGCTTGCAGTAATGTTCTCTAGTACTAAGGTTTGCCCTTATTTACAGCTTAGACCATTCATAATCTTAACAATGGATGAAGTGTTTCCTTATGTGATTTAGCACATAGATGTTTCTTTTAGGATTTCTAATTGACTCATCAAATTGCAAGATTTTGACTACACAATGCAAGTGGAGAGCTCCACAAGGGCTACTCTAGGTGGCATTCTGACTCATTGCCACTATAAACAAAAGCTAAAAATCAAGTCACAAAATCAAGAGGTAACACTTGTGTGTTGGAAATACCTAAGTTGAAGGGGGCCCACTCTCTTTTCTTTGATGGAGCTTATAAGAGGAAAGTGGACAAGGCTCTAGCTAGCATTGTCATTTTCAACGAGCAAGGAGAAAAGGTATTCTCCATTGGGCATCTCTTGCATTTTCACTCCAACAATGAGGCAAAATATGTAGCCCTAACTTTGGGGTTAATGTGGTGTGTGACACAAGGTATTCAATGATTAAATGTATTTGGTGATGCCATGCTTTTAATAAAACAAGTACAAGGAACTTATGCTTGTAAAAATTATAGTTTGCTAGGCCATCTATGCCACATTAAGGAGCTTTTACGGAAGTTTCAAGTTGTACAATTACATCATGTTCCTAGAACATCAAGAGGCAGATGTGTCATGCATAGGGTAAGATCGGGCAAGCCAAGGGAAAAGATGGACATGAGGTCAAGGGGTGCTATATTTTAGCAGGCTATGAGTCTATATATAGTTAGGTTGGGTGGAGAGTTGCATGGTCCATTTCCCTCTGGTCTCAGATTGGTACCATAGCTCATGGGAGAATGAGGATGGGGGACGGGGAAGAGCATGAAGGGTGCATCGAAGCTTCATGGACGCTTGCCTTCTCTCTCTCTCTCTCTCTCTCTCTCTCTCTCTCTCTCTCTCTCTCTCTCTCTCTCTCTCTCTCTCTCTCTCTCTCTCTCTCTCTCTCTCTCTCTCGTCTTCAAGTAGTTATGTCTATGAGAATCAATCCTTGGGAGGGCTCAACAGGGAAGCATGCAACAAGCGGAACCACCCATTGTTTGTACTGGAAGACGATGTGAGGAGAACCATATAGATCTTGTTAGGTGCGTGTGGGGCTCCTGGGAAGAGGATGTTTCATTATCATTTTCAACCGAGCATTTCACACAAAGCTACAAGGGAATTTATCTGCTAGGAAGATGATGTTTCATGATCATTTTCAACCGAGCATTTCACACAAAGCTATAAGGGAATTTCTCTGTGTGATGTTGTTGTGTGCTTAGTCATCATGGAAATTACCATGTGTTCACATATTTGAGGTTATGGGCACCCTAAGGCCACCCTAAAGGGCATCTCCGACAACAATGACATTTGACAAAGATAAAGCAATGAGGCAACCATGTGAGGAAAAAGCATATGAGGCATGCAAAGTGCAGCAAACATGACAGCGACCGGCCCACCACAAGTTTGGAAAATTCGGCAAAGTCGACAAATTTGATATGCAAGGGAGGCCTGACAACAAACTGTCATTTCTCAAGGAGACAATGGCCATCAGACAACCACAAAAACCATGTCCAATCCATGCAAGGCATGGTAGTGGTGGTAGAATATCTTGGCGTATGTCCTTCTACCTAAGCCATGGGACTTTTCCATGGGTGATGTCTAGGGCAAGATGTGCAACAATGGGGACTTTCTCGAGGCAGGAAGAAGTATCAAAGTAGAGTTAAAATTTTGCATTTGATTCATTTGTTTAGGTTGAACAGGCAATGGATATTTAACACCAATGGAAGAATCCAAAGTTGTGCTACTGAGCTGTATCATGCAAAGGCAAGGCCTCACCCATACGCAAGTCAATCAATTGTAGTAGGGCAAGTTAAGGCAAGGCCTATTGCTGGTACTAATGCAAAGGCATTTAGCATGGACAACCAGTTGTCCATTTCAAGAAGCCAACACGGGTTTCTCTCTCTCTCTCTCTCTCTCTCTCTCTCTCTCTCTCTCTCTCTCTCTCTCTCTCTCTCTCTCTCTCTCTCTCTCTCTCTCTCTCTCTCTCTCTCTCTCTCTCTCTCTCTCTCTCTCTCTTGTAGTTTTGTGTGTGAATTTTTTATAGGGCAAGGCTGCTAGGCAAAAACGATATTGATGATCGGTTTGAGGGTCATGGAAGCTCGGACATCCCATCCATGTGATCAACATGGCAAGTTGATATGGTGTCAAGCATGATTATGATCAACCCATTGTTGGCAAACAAAATTTGATGGGTTTTAAAGTGCATGCAGGTAGTATTGGGCAACTCGGTTGCACTTTGTTTTTGTAATAATTGTAGGTATATTTATGCTTCTAGTATGGTATACTACTCGACAAGGTCAACAATTGATGGGGTTAATTTTCTTTTAACTCGTTTTTATATGATAACATCATAAGATGCGCCACAATACATCAATTTTCACTAGGGAGCAAGGCTCCGTACAAAGATTCTAAGAACCGGCTTATGTATTATGTCAGTTGGTATCTCATTGATATGTCCTCTTTGTACTATGAAGAGGAGGGGAGAAGCAAGACTTCCAAGAGCACAACTTCATATATATTTATATGCATTGGGCGCACAATCACTACAAAGTAGGTACAACTTGCTAGAGTGATGAGTACACGAAGTACATTGAAAGCACAATCATGCCACAAGATGCTACGACTTCTGATCCCAAGAGTGGCGGTCACAAAAATTTGTAAGTACCTTAAATTTAAGTTTCATTTTTTAGCTTATTCCATGTTGCAAGATTCTACAGTGCCAATTTGACAAGAAAATGTTGCTTCAATCAAGTGGAGTTTGGCAGTTAAATGACATTCAATAGCTAAGCTTTAGGAGCTATCTCTTGTAAAATTGGAAAATCTCATGCTTCTTGATTTTTACTTTGACATTTGTGTGTCATCCCTAGCACCTCAATGAACTTATGCAAAGCAAGGATTGACTTTGTGGTATTTTGGAAGCTTCCAAAGTTTGGAATATGCTAGTAGCATACGAACTTGGGAAAATTTGGCAGCATGTTTACCTATTTTTTAGGTCAGAATGACACAAGCCACGAGGGCATATAGGGTACATCCGATTGATCTAAATTTCTTAGTGTACATGGCTATGAGCTAGATTCAAACGAAGGCAAGTGCTCCTAGAGGGGGGACAAGATTAGCCAATTTCTAGTTCTACTTGTTTTTCTGTCTTTATCGTTTCATTTGAAAAAAAATTCTTTGTTGTGCAAATCAAAGTGCTTTGATAGACATAGAGGAAAGCAAGGCTTCTATTTTGAGCCAAAAGTATTATCCATTGGCTTGAGATCAAGGATAATGGCACATAGGTATAGTAAGCTCACAATTATGGTAACTATGATGTATCTATACCAATAAACATTGTGCAAGGCACGTATGCTATCGGATTACATTGTTGAGACCATCATTGAAGCCAAAGGCTTATCGTTCTATGCATGCATGGCATGCCAATATGGTGGGCTCATTCCACTAAAGCATGGTTTACATTTCTGTTATAACATCACCTACTATGTTCAAAAAGAGTTGATGAGGCTGGTATATTTGCTTGTGATCGTTGTATATGACTACATCGTAGAGGCAACTACTATGCAAAAGGTGTTGGCAATACATATAATGTTTTCTATGGGTAGCAAGTAGGCCTAGACTAGCTATCTAACACCTAATTCATGGGACGATATGAATAGACTAATGAAGCTCAAAGTAGGGGATCTCTTGTTGAAACACCAAAGCAAGTTTAGTATGACTCCTTTTTTGGGGGTAGTAGTCATCTTTATCTTCTGTTCAAGGAGAGCTAAAATTATCCCAATCTAGTTGTGAATAGGATTCCAAGTGGAGAAGATCTATTGCTTAGTTGCAGTATTGATTATGTCTCTAGGAGTTGTATTTTTCAAGGGTATGACCCGGCTAATACACGATCTCTTCATAGGTGTTGAGGATCACAGTTTGATCTCATCGTAGTTGTACTTTCAAGGAAAGAAGTCCACAATCTGCCAAGGGATAGTGGACAAGTTCAACTTTCCAAGTTGATTCCAATCACTATTAGACACGATAAACTATTTTGGTTACCATTGGCTACTAGTTAAGCAATATTTATACAGAGTCTAACCAAGGGGTTTGACATTACACATTTTTAATCAAGGGGTTTGGATTGCAAGGGAAACACCCACAGTTATCAGCGTAATACTACTTCATTTTCACTAATGTTTCAATTAGTGTTGCTAGGCCTTTTAGGTAAGAGATTTGGTCATGTGTATTTCACTACGAGTAAGTGAGCACTATGTTCAACCTCCGAGTACGCATATGATTTGGTATTATTTCATTTTTGAATATTGTTTGATTGAATGTTCTAAGTAGAATGTATAAGCTTGAATGCTTTTATCCATTTTACTCTTCAAAGAGGTCATGTAGGAGTAAGGAATTTTGGGTCGTAGTGTCCTAGACACATTTCTGCATTATGCAATTAAGGACATACATGGTAGAGTTTTGTTTGGTATATGTTGTCCCAAGGGATACAATATGGTCTAGGAACTTATGAAATTTGGTTTAGCCAGTGTGGAGAAAAGATTATGAGGGTCCTTCTCACTCGTGCCGCAAAGTGTTTACAGTTTCCTCCACACACAAGTACCTCTTGTAGTTGATGGATGTCATTTTTTGGACATTCTTATATGATACATATTCCACATGTGGAGAATATGAGTCTCTAGGATTGACACTAGCACCCATTATTTCAATTATGTGTCATGTAGAGTCCCTTGGTGCTAGTCGCATCTGTTTATTAGACCATTTTGAGCTCATCGTATCAGGAACATGGCAAAAAATTATCGAATACCTAGTAAGACTTGTTAAGGTTACAAGGTTGTTTACACATGTAGAAAATTTATGTTCTGTTAATGAACAAGTTCATTTGGTACTTACATGTGATGGACTTTCACATTCTATTATGGTCCAAATAGGTTAGCATGGTTTTCACGTGGAAAATAATTAGTTCTTTTTCGGTGAGCTATGAACATAATATTAGCCATAAGCATTGGCAAATATGGTCATGGATATGTAGGTACAAATCTATTTTTTGCTAAATGCATATACACTAGGTGTTATGGGCCCTAGTTTTTAGCAAAGGTTGATTTGCAGCAGCACGCACATCTTCTAAAGAATTCCACATTATATGTGTAATACTTCTATGAGATTAATTGTAGATCTAGTACCAATCACCAATAGAGGTCATGGCTTGGTTTGAGTGCCTGTAGATTAGCTCACTAAAGCTAACCAAGATTAGCTCACTAGAGCATTGAGCAGCCCAATGGCTTGCTTGATTCCTATTGGCCAGGAGGCAAAGGGGTCCAATGAGAGTTTAGTTGAATTATTAAATTACCTAAAGCTCTCACAAAAGGGAAAAGGGGGACACATGTCAGAAGGCTATCACTTATACTGCTTAATTACAATTGGCTAGGCTTGGGGAGGTCCAATGAGAGTAGAGCACGAGCAAATAGCAAGAGGGGTCGACCAAGAGAGAGAGGGGGCTGATTTTTGCAAGGCATTATCACACACACACTCACACAATCTCATGTGTGAAGTAAAGAAGACTCCCTCTCCTTCTCAAGCTTTAATGAAAAGCTTACCACCTACTCCAAGCTTGTGAGAAGGGAGGCCTACACCAACAACTCTTGGCTTTGTGATGCAAATCCAACCAAGAGCCAAGCTTCAATGCATGCTCATCTCCTCTACCATGCTAATCACGAAGCTAAGCTATGCTAATATGAGTGATTATGTGAGGATATGTACATCTTTCTCGTAAGAATACTCCTTCTTCCTCTCAATCTACTCTCATACCCTGCTAGCTCTCACCATCTTTGAAGGTGTGTGAGGTCTTGGGTCTGAGACCGGAGATAATTGATGTTGTGTTTGCTAAGTGTTTTGCTTAGTGCATGAAGCTTTCATCTTCATTGCACTAGCTAGTCTTGAAGGAACACAAAGAATTGTATTGTACAATGTCTCTCTTGATGGGAGAAACCATAATACAAAGCCTTTTGGAGGGGGGACCGGCTCCATGCAAATCCGGTCCTCAACTGTTGTCAATAGTTTAATTTCTCTCTCTTTTGAAAGTATTGTTCGTGCTATCTAACTAGGTGTTATGTTTTTTGTTTCTCTCTCCACCCAAGCACTCTTGTAATTCTCATTAGGAATCTATTCTAATGAAATTCCCACTATGGATTTCCGCTACACACAAGTTTTTAGGCCATTAAATGTTACATTGCTATCATTGTTGATTAATTAGCAATGTTGCAAGGAATTCTGATCCCTGTTTACTAGTCATTTTGGAGGACTGTATGTAAATGGTGGGGATACACATATCAATAATACCAATAATCCAAAGAGGATAGGTAGATTACAAGTATTAATCTTGTGCTAAAGGATATGCTAAGCGCATACATTAGCACTAAGCAATCCAATTGAAAAAGCTTATCTTTCTAGTTGGAATTTGCTTACCATGAGACAAAGCATGTTGCAACTTAGGTTAGGCCCTTCATGTCTAGATCACGCTCTCAACCTTGATCACCAGTTATGGTGGAGTTGTTAACGAATGAAGAATGGTATTAAGTCAAAAACTTGTGCTTTGCTAATGAGTTATGTTAGCCAGTTACTTTCATGGAAAGTAAAAAGAGTTACTCTTTTAGATACATCTTACTTGTGATAACTTGTTAAGCATGCTCAAGTGAGTTCTAAATGGAGTCTATATGCTATGTTGGTGGATATGGGCTAGTTACACAAGACGGTTGTAATGGGTCAAAAATGTGGAAAATCAAGATGCTCTTCTTGATTTCCTTGAACTTCCTACCGTATTATGTTCCGGTCAAGTGGACAGTTGGATGTATAAAGGAGTCCATTGTAGAAAGCATTAGTTTCTTATGAAGATATAACCCACTTATGTTTTCGAGGATGAAAACACTTATCCAAGGGGGGAGTAATCTCATGCCCAGGGTAAGACCAGGCAAGCAAAGGGCCAAGGCAGACATGTGATCAAGGGGTGCTATATTTTAGCAGCCTATGAGTTTATATATAATGAGGTTGGATAAAGAGTTGCATGGCATCGTCCCCTCTGGTCTCAAAAGATGCCTTAGCTAGAGAGAAGCTACAAGATGTTCCATTGAGGGAAATCAAACTAAAGCTACCTATGTTTTAAGGTAGTGATGATATGCCTAACCTCATGAGGGTTTTAGACATATGGGAGTGTCTTAAAGGACTTACCAAGGGCCAGAGGGAGTGGCTTGTATGCAAGGCAATATCTCCTTATCAATAATGACCTCTACTGTAAGGATAAGGATCAAATTCTTAGGCGAATACTTCTCTCTAGAGAGATCACACAAAATAATTTCAAGTTTCCATAATGGTGTTTGTGGAGGACGCTTTACACTTGATATCACTAGTAGAAAAATCCTACAAGTTGGGCTTGTGTGGCCTAGTTTTTTTTTTAAAAGATATTCACCACTTGTGAAAAACATGCAAGGAGTGCCATAAGGTTGGGGATAGGAGGCTTACCAACGAGCCACAAATTCCTCTAATCTCTTCTATACCATTTGATAAATGGGGAATTGATGCTATTGGGCCTTTACCAAAAGGACCCAAATCAAGTAAGTTGTACAACATAATGGGTGTGGAGTACAAGACCAGGTGGGCCGAGATATTTGTAACCATTGTGGCACTTCTCTTGAGATAATCTTTGATAGGGGGCAAGGTTTTAGAGGAGACTTAGTAGGAGCGCTAATGGAGAAGCTAGACATCTCACATTGACACTCAACTCCCTACTATCCACCATGCAACGGGTTAGTGGAAAAGGTAAATGGTATGATCTACAAGATCATCACTAAATAAGTAAACAATTACAAAAGTTATTGGAGCAAGCACCTTATGGCTGCACTTTAGGCTTATCATACTTCATTTTCACATCTCTTGGATACACACCTTATCACTTGGTGTACGGTAAGGAGGCCATTCTACCAATAGAAGTATAGCTTGCCAATCTCAGGGTGCTAGCTAGGCAAATGGAGCAACATGCTGTCCACTTTTGCAACCATATTCTTGATTTGGAATGGATTTAGCTAGACAGAGAGGATGCTATCAAGTACTATACAAGACAAGGAGAAGAATGATGACTTACCTTCAACAACAAGGGACTCAAGGAAAAAGGTCTCAAGAAAGTTATATTGGTTTTAAGACACAACAACATGTTTGACACTAGGAAAGACAATAATTTTTTTATTCTAGAGGACAGAGACTCCTCAACCTCAACTCACAAAGAATCAAGTATGGAGCTAGAGGCATGAACGTCTTTAGCCTAAGGTGGAGGGCTAATGAGGGCTAATGAGGACCTCTTTTCAAATTTTTGGTCCATCTATCTCCTTTGCGAGAGAACCTCACCTAGTTCTTCACATTTTTTAATTTATCTTCAACTAAGTTTATTTCTACTTTATAGCTTTTACATCCAAAAATAAATAAAATTTATGACCATTATCAATTGACTTACCTATTTTCATCTCATCATAATTTTTTTGATTTTTATTATATTTTATTCCACCATGTAAATATTATTATTCCACCTTTCATCTCTTTTAATAATACTTGTTGACTACTTGCATTATGGACTACGTCTTTATATATTAACAAAGGGGGCCTCATTTGTATTTTTATAAGAAAATTCAAGACCTTGGTGGTGCTTTCAGACATGGATGAAGACGTTTTGGGATGCATAATGGAAGTGTCAACCAAGATGGGACCACCAAAGACTTTAGTGACAACAAAGGTACACATTTTTCTGGAACTTTTAGTGGCCTGTTCCACTTGGAATTTGAAAAAAACTAAAACATGATAATGTAGTCCATGAGCTAGAGTTTTTGCCTATATTTTGTTGATACTTTTTGGAAATGGGAGAGCCAAGATATGACCCAAATAGTGGTCCCGAGTTTGCGCATTGGACAGCCTTGAACTCTTCTCAGTTTCTCCTCTCCACACTCACAACCACACTCATTCCTCACTCTCCTTCACCAAGACCTACAAATTTCAGCCCTCTCACCATCTTGCTCATATTCATCTCTCCCTTCACCTCCATACCTTATAACTTCTCCTACATACTCTCTCTCTCTCTCTCTCTCTCTCTCTCTCTCTCTCTCTCTCTCTCTCTCTCTCTCTCTCTCACACACACACACACACACACACACACACACACACACACACATGCACGCGTGTGCGCACACACACAAATACATACTTACCTACATGCACACATATGTACATACAATATTAATCACATGCCCACATAAAAACACAAACACATCGCATCCTCAAGCTTGGTAATAAGGAGAGGTTGCTACCTCTCTAAAGGATTTTTATCGAGATGACATGACTTAGAGTCTCTCTCTCTACATGTCAGGAAGCATGATGGTAATCACTCTTTCATCGCCTCTAGTAATTCTTCCTCTAGGAAAGAGATTGAAATCATGCAATTTATTGCATTATTGCAAGAGACACAAAGATCTTCAATGTGGTCTTGGCTACTTTGGAGTGTTCTTTGCCAAGTCTGGTGGTCCTACCCTCTCCAACAACGTTCCACCTTCAACAATTCCTTTGTAAATTACTTACCTACCCTCTCTCTAAGCTAGTGTAACTAGCAACCATGTAAATTTACCATCTCTTTCTCTCTCTCTCTCTCTCTCTCTCTCTCTCTCTCTCTCTCTCTCTCTCTCTCTCTCTCTCTCTCTCTCTCTCCCCGTCTCTCTCTCCCTCCCTTCTCTCTCATAAAGCTATTAACATGGAACGTATACACCTAACCAAACAAGGGTGGCCCACAAACACATGGCCCTTATTTTAGCTTAATAAAAATATTAGAAAATCCCACCCTCTTTCTCTATATAAGGAGGGGTCTCCATCACCAAGAAAACAATCTCACCAAGGCACAAGCTCTAAGTATTAGAGGTTATCATGAGCACTTTAAGGAATAGGCATCATGCCTCCACATTCTAGCATAGCTAGAAGTGTTGATCTATGCAACAGGTTTTGGGAGCAACCATCTACACCATCACACCACAAACCTTAAGGAGGCCATGCAATAGATGATGCACACACATAAGGAGAGTAATGAACACATAAAGCATAATGTACACCCTACCCTTTCATCACCATCTTCACATGCACCCTTGTGTAATTGCAATGAAGGACTCAACATTCAACATCAATAACAATGAAGGCCACCCTCACATTATTGCTATCCATCACCTCCCATCCATCAAAGATGCACACATATTCTCCTCCTTTCTATCTTGCCCTTCTCTATCCATTATATCTTTCCCTTGCAAGTAATCTACTATTTTCTTATGTCATTCATTATATCGCATTGGCTAGCAAACTCTTGTGAGTATGTTTTTTATTGTTCTTTCTTTTGTTTTCTTGTTAAAGTGCATCTACACTAACACTCTCTCTCTCTTTCTCACCCTCTCTCCCAACTTGTTTCTCTACTGCCATATCCCACATGCGATATGAGTGAGTGCATCAGTCCATAGCATGTTTGGTTTCCTGACATGGTATGTAGTGTGTTGTATAATCTTGTCTTTGTGTCCTAGCCAAATACTCGCTAGTTGGTGCCCCCAATTTCTCTCTAGATAAAGCATATTCTCTTGAGTTGATAGGCGGATCTGGCTAGATAAAGGTGTAGAGGCCACCTCCACTTGGCTACAATTTTCCACCATCACAATCTTGGTGTTGGAATTAGGGTTGCAGGAAAACACACATAGCTTGGAGAAGACGAAGGAAGTTCAAGGCACACAATAGAGAGTGTTTTAGTTAGTGTGCAATGGAAAGATTAGATAGCCCTAGAGTGATGGGTGTATATACAATGCACGGGGGAAAAGACCTCCTTTTGAGGGAAAAAATGCCCCGGTGGTCCTAACTGTGTTCACACACATCATTACCACATGTATATGGCCCTGGGAGTGATGTGGTGAACAAGAGCTGGCACCTAGAGTATAGGGAAGTGCCATGCCCTAAGGACATGATCAATCCACAAAGGGGAGTAAGCCCAAAGCTTTGCAGAAAGCTTCAAACTTCTCACGAGACAATGCCTTTGTGAAAAGATCTGCAAGGTTGTCCTGTGTTGCCACATAAGCCAAGTTGATCTCTCCTGCTGAGAGCCTCTCCTTGACATAGTGGTAATGCACCTCAATGTGCTTTGTGCGAGCATGAAAAACTAGGTTCCTTGCAACTACCAATGTGCTCTGACTATCAATGTAGATAGTGTTGGCAGTGTCCTGTCAACACCCAAATCAGCCATAGGGCATCTGATCCATACACTCAACCGTAGTTGTGAAGACTGCCTTATACTCAACCTCACAACTGGAAGTGTCCATAGTATATTTCTTCTTTCTCAACCATGATATGCATGAATTTCCAAGCATGAAGCAAAAACCACTCATGGACACTCGTGTGTCAAAAACAACAGGGTCAACCTGAGTCCAAAAAAGCATGTAAATTTGGTGGCAATGATCCCCCCTTGGGATAAAACAAGCCAAGATGTAAAGTGCCACTCAAGTAGCAAAAACTGCTCTTGACAGTCTACCAATTCTTAGACCCTAGTCTATGCATAAATCTGCTGACTTGTGAGACTACAAATTGAATATCCGACCTCCTGTTGCATACATAAATAAGGAAGCCAACAGCAGTTTTGTAAATAATAGTAACATCAACATGATCACCAACATCATGGAGACTCACTTTCAAACTTGTTTTCATGGGAGTGGCAATAGTTTTTCAATCCTCAAGTCCAACCTTACATAACAATGTCTCTATGTAACTTGTCTAACACAAGGCAATACCACCATCACACTGCTTAAACTATGTACCCAAGTAATGATGCAACATCCCCAAATATTTCATCTTGAAGGTAGAATTCAGATCAACCTTAAATTCAACAATATGTCTCTCATTTGGTCTAGTGATCAACAAGTCATCCACATAGAGAACCATAATGAGAAGTACATCACCCTCATACTTTACATACAATGTGCTTTCTGTTGGAATGTTACAAATGCCTCATTTGACCAAATGAGTGTCAACTTCCTCATACCAAGTATGAGGAGATTGGTTCAACCCATACAAAGCTTTCTTACATCTGCACACTTTATCCTCTTGTCCTTTCTTGACAAAACTGTGACGCTACGTTACATAAACTTCCTCAAATATGTCACCATTCAAGAAAGCAGTAACAATGTCTGACTGATGTACATCCCAACCAAAATGAGTTGTCAATGCACATAGAAAATGCACATTAGTCATACAACAAGTGGTAGAAAAAGTCTCTTCATAATCTATGCCTTTTTTTTTGTGCATAGGTCTTTCAAACAAGTGAAGCTTTATAGCGATCAATCTCACCATCCGGGTTGCATTTCAACTTGTAAACCCAGTTCGTACCAATGGCCTTTTTTCCAGGAGGCAAAAGTCCATGTGTCATTTTTTATAAGTGCATCATATTCAAATTGCATGGCAACCATCCACAATTTTTTTAGTTATATGCTTCATTGAAATACAAAGGTTTCTCAACATCACATAAGGTAAACACAGCCAAAGCATAACAATTTGATGAGAAGTTGCATGGCAAGAACCTGAACGAGTACGACTAGACAAAGGTGCATCCAATTTACAGTCACGCAAAGTATGAACCAACCATTTTGGCATACCTCTAGCCTGCTCATTCTCAACCCTTTCCTCATCAAGTACATCATGTACATCCGCATTAGTAATAGGCTGGTTTGTAACATTTTCAAAAACCCCCATAGGCTGTACATTTGTCTCATTGAAAGTTTCATTCTAACCTCCACCACTGAAAAGAGGCAAGAAAATGTCATAAACGTCCTGTGAGCTTACATACTGTCTCTAGGACATGACAGCAAGGGCTAAATAGAATCTTCCACAAACACAACATCTCGTGAGACCAAGATACGCTGTGTTTGTGGATGATACAACCTGTAACCTTTTCTTTCAGCACTATATCCAACAAAAATACATTTGACAGGCTTATCATCCAATTTTTTGCATTGTGTTTGTGGCACCAAAGCATATGCCAAACAACCAAAAACATGCATGTGCTTAGTAGAAGGCTTTCTATCATGCCATGCTTCATATGGAGTCATAGACTACAAAACTTTTGTAGGACACCTGTTAAGTACATAAGTGACACACATGATGGCCTCAAGCCAAAACAAATGCGGCAAAACTTGAATTTTGACCATACATCGTGCCATTTCTGTAAGTGACCTGTTTTTCCTCTTAGAAACACCATTTTGGTGAGGCGTATAAGTCACTGTACATTGGTGTTTTACCCCATGACTAGCCAGAAATGCATTAAATTCATGAGACATATACTCCCTCCCTCAATCGGAATGGAGGGTGCCCATAATACATTTCGGATTTCACTTTAAGTGGATACACCCATGCATGCTTGGAGTAATCATCAATGAAAGTCACGAAGTAAAGGTAATTGCTGAAGGACGGTGGGCCCACAAACATCACTATGCACAAGCTGCAACCTGCATGTGGCCCGAGTGTGGCCCTAACTCAACCATCCTTTGGAAACTTCGAACGCTACATCTTACCCAAAATACAAACTTCACAAACATGTTTGACAGGTGCTTCAAGAGGTGGCAAAGAAGCAACATATCAGATTTTTGCAAACGCAACAAACTAGAGAAATTCAGATGTTCAAAACGTGCATGTCAAAGTTTTGCATCTGAATAGCCTAGAAATACAACTGCATTTGAAAAATTCTACCCACACTTGTCTTACAAAGTGAGCTTATACAACCCACGGCATAAAATGCCACATGCAACAATTTCATCAATCGATGTTGAGATCATGTATTGTACATCTGCCATCCACAAATTTGACTACAATTCCAAGTCTAGCAAGTGCAGATACAGACAAAAGATCCTTCTTGATCCTAGGTATTGAGGATAGCTTTATTAAAATTTTGCTTTATTCCCTCTCTTTTGTGTGAGAACCTACTCAACCTTTTTCATCATGTACATTCCATCTATATATGTTTTATTTCTACTTTATATCTTTAACATTGATTAAAAATAAATATTATTCACTATTATTATTTGACCCACCTATTTCTATCCCACCATATATGTTTTGTGATATTCTACCATGTACATATTATTATTCTACTTGCCTAAATTTTAAGGAAAAAGAAATACTATGTTGATTAGTTCATGGTGGGCTAGCTCATAGATTATCAATTTGACCCCACATGGATGGTGGTGAGGAAATTCAATGTCCTAAGGAATGCTTTCACACATGGTTGAAGACTCTTGGGGATGTCTAAGGAAAATGAAAACAAAAGGGGGACCACCATGAAGACTTTTGTGGGCAAAAATGTACATGCTTTTGCTCAATTTTTGGTGTCCACTTCCTCACCAAATTTGAAGACCTTTTCAATATAGAAATGTAGCTTATGAGCTGAGCTTTCCAGCCCTAATTGTGTTATAGCTTTTTGAGTTTTGAGCGGCAAGATATGATCAAAATGGTGGACCCCGGTCTGCCATGTAATGCTAGCCCAGGCAACCCTCCCTCAAACTCTACATATTTTTCTCTACACACTCACAACCCCATCTAAGGTCTCTTCCCCACCATCATGGGACCTTGCCACAATAGTCAAGGAGCATCTTTGCATGAGGCATGAGGGCATTAAAGGAAGTCTTCGCCAAGTATGGACAAAAACCTCTATCCCTAATAGGTTCACCCTTGTCATCGACTACTCACCTCCGACAAACCCTTATAATTTCCCTCTTCCCTCTTTCCTAATAAGCTAGCCATGGTTGGCACCTTGTAAATTCCCTATCCCTCTACCATATCCTTTCCTCGCTCTTATCTCTCTCTCTCTCTCTCTCTCTCTCTCTCTCTCTCTCTCATAAGACTCCTAACTTGGCATATGCACACACATCCAGACAAGGATGGCCCACCACCACATGGGCTTGATTGGATAATTATCTACCATTTTAGAAATTGTTGAAATTTCCCTCCTCCTTAGGGGTATCTATCTATTAAAAAAACGAAGGAGAGGGAGGAGACACACATCTCTATCACAAGCGCGCACACACACACACACACACACACACACACACACGACTACACCATAATCACATCATCACAACACCATCACCATGCACAAAATGAGCATTACATCTCCACACACTTGCTATGAAGGATTCAAGGCATGATTTCAAGAAGAAGAATGAAGGCTACCCTCATGCCATTCCTCGCCATCACCTCCCACCCTTCCATTATGCACCCGACGGTCATGTTTCCTTATCATCTTCTTGCCCCATGCTACCCGTTGTATTTTCTTCTTAAAAAGAAATCGACACACTCCATCTTGATGCCATATCTTGTGTCCTTTGGTGTATTCTTTATTGTGAGTATGACCTATGCTTGTTTACTTTCATTTTCATGTTGAGGTGTGCGGGTTCTCCACCACACAACATACTCTCTCTCTCTCTCTCTCTCTCTCTCTCTCTCTCTCTCTCTCTCTCTCTCTCTCTCTCTCTCTCTCTCTCTCTCTCTCTCTCTCTCTCTCTCTCTCTCTTATTGTTCCTCTCATCTTACTTAGGTGTGCGGATTTGCCACCTCTTGTATGAGGAGAGAGCATAGTTGCATGTTTCCCTTACATCTTCATCCTCCTTGCTATGTGCATGGGTAGAAAGTTCACTCTCACTATCTCTCTCTATCTCCTTACATCTTCATCCTCCTTGCTATGTGCATGGGTAGCAAGTTCACTCTCACTATCTCTCTCTATCTCATTGCTTCTCTCACGTTGACCGCCCCATCTCACACGTGGGTGTGAGCCTTAACATTGTTTACAAGGCATGTTTGGTTGTGTATATGTGTGCATCCTAGCCGCATACACGCTAGGTGGTGCTACCATTGTCATAGATGGCTTGCATATCTTTCCCTGAGGTGATTATGGACTCCAGTCAAGGAGGTGTAGAGGCCACCCCAACCCGACAGCAATTTCCCGCCATCAGTACATAAAGTGCATCAACAAGTGTGAAAGAACTACCATTCACAACAGTCGGCACAATCTTTCCAACTTCCTCAACAAGATAAGAGGCATTGTTGGCACAAGTAACAGAATTCCCATGAGGGACATCCTTGAGAGAGGTAAACAAGTAACAATGAGCAGTAATGTGCCTCATTACGACTTGCATACAGACCAACCAAAATATCCCAAGATTGTTTTGCAGTTTTTTCTTTATGAATGTGAGGAGTAATAGTGCAGTTCATAGACAATGCAATCAATGCATGAGCCTATGCATCTTTTACATCCTGACGAGCTTACTCAGCCGTAGGCAAAACAGCTCTAGCAGTAGCCATTCTGCCACCAAAACCTACAACATCCTCAGCAACGCCTACATCCTTAGTACCATGACGTTGGTGCATCCAAAGTTGGTTCGAGCTAAAAAATGGTCTATGCCAAGCAAAGGTTGTAGGCACGTGCAGTGCAAAAGGCTAGGGAAGGTACCGGGGTTCTAGGCAGCCAAAGGATAGCGGACGTGTATGCTCAATGCGGTTTTTTAGGCCAAAAAACCTTCAAGATGAGTCCAGATGGGAGAGTGGGTAAAGGTGTCCAAAGAGCCGAGTCAGTGCTCTAGGATGTAGTGTTCAATGTGTTCTAGAAGCCGGTCTAGACGGCTCATCAAACGGAGCCCCGGTGTGCAAGATACTGAAGTTCCAAAATAGAAGGTTTAGAAGATCCCTGACGGACAGGGCAGCTGGGGACAGATGACCCAAGCTGATGTTTGTGGATGCGTGTGTAGAGCTCAAATTATGGAGCATGTCTGTCTCTTGAATTGCAAATCGAAGCTCGGGATAGCAAGTTATGATTTGTTGAAGATTTTTCGAGGGCCAGGTTTGTGCCCACTTGTCCGCATCGTGGAATGTGTCATCTGACATCTTTTTGGCCTCACCAAGGTTCTCGATGATAGTATGCTTTATGTGGAGTTGGCGGAAACTGACCACGCATCAATCGGGTTCTTGGTCAGTGAGTTATTGCAAGTCAAAGTCGGTAGTTGGCAATGAACGCGGGGTGTCATATGATTTTTTTGGTGTTTTGTACGCATTGTTCGAAGACACACAAAGGCCGAAATGTGACGAGGTTCATGTGGTTAAGAGCCGGCAAGGAGTTCTTCCCACTGAGCTTGATAGACTGCTCATTGAGCATGTGCGCGGGGAGGTGTTACCAGTTAAAGAAGACCAAAAAGTTTGCCATTGGAGAGGTTTTTATGGGAGCATTTTCAAGTAAAGGGACTCCTTGGAAACTATTCACGGGCAGCTGCCACATGGTAGGCGGGCATAAGTCCCATATGCAAGGACGAAGCATGGACAGGCGGGCTATATAGGCCATGAGCGCCTCCATTTCTGGTATCAAAGAGAGGAAAGGGAGCTCCCCTTTCCGTGTGGCGATGGCAGACCCCCAGGGGCGCTGTTCTGGTTGTGCGCAGTGGCGCGGGGCACCTCAGGTGGCCCATTTTGGTGGTGAGGGGCAGCGCCAGTGGCGCAATCCCGCGTGAGGAGGAAGTGGAGGTAGCCGGCGGTTGTAGTGATGAAGTGGCAGCCCCCGACAAGGAGGTCATTCCCACGGCCCTTGCGGCCCAGCCTTTTTTGAAGATGCCTCCCCCCCCCCCCCCCCCCCCCCCCCCCCCCAATAGCGACATCGCCATTTCCTGGGGGAGGGGTTCCTCTGGCATATGATAGAGAATGAGAAAGAGAGTAAGAGATGGAGCTCAAAGGGCGCCCATGCGGGGGCAAATGCAAAGGGCGGGCCCATTTCAAGGGCCGGCAGGCAAGCTCATTTCAAAGCCGGCCGAGCAAAAGCAAAAGCAAGGAGGGAGGCCGGACCAAAAGGGAGAAAAGGAGGAGAGAGAAATAGAGAGAAAGAGAGAAGGCAGGTGTAAGCCAGACAGAGGTGGTCAAAGGGTAAAAAAAAGAGGGTGCAAGGCTAAGCTCCCAAAGGGGTAAAAAAATAAAGAAGAAATGAAAAATAAAAAGCCTAGGGGGAAATAGTGACATCGCTAATCCCCCCCAAGTGCAAAGAGAATAGATAAAAAATGAAGCGGCTACCCCCTCCAAAAGATGCCAAATGTGAATGCCAGATGGGCCAATGGGGGCTTTTTTTGTGCCGTTTGGAGCCTGCAAAGTGGAGCTCTCTCACAGAGGAGTGTGCCTATCAAATCCCTTTGTAATTTTTTCTTGAAAATGGCCAAAGGTGATGGTAGTGGAAGCCTTTGTACATGCCTTTTGACGTGCAATGTAGCCATTGTTGCCTCGTCTTGTTGTTGTTTCCCCTTCCCCCCTTCTCTTCCTCCTGCTTTCATGTTTCCCGTCGGTGCCGGCTGTGTGGAAGTGTGTGCCCCCCCCGGACCGACGGTGTTTTGTGTGAAAGAGTGAGATTGAGCGGCTGTGTGCGTGTATAAGGGTGGATACAAACCATGGCATTAAGTGTGCTTTGTGTGGTGGATTTGTGGAGTGTGTGAGCAGTGGAAATTGAGCATGCGGTGGTCTGCTAGTGTAAAGTGTGTTTTTGAAGGTGTTTTCCGAGAGGATAGGGGTGTTGTGGATACCTTGAGCTATAGAGAGGCCTTTGTTGTTGTGTCGGGTGTGTTCCCCCATTCTCCCTCTCCATCTTCTGGTGCCCCCACGGAGGAGTGTGATGATGCTCCTAGTTAAAGTCGAAGCGGTGATTTTGGTGATGCCAAAGGTGCGACCTTTGAAGAGCAGGTGCTGCTAGTGATGGCTTGGGTGGGATTTCCCATTTTCACTGGGGTTGAAGATGTGGAAACTTGGCTTCAAGACTATGGATTGTTCGTGTTGGAAAGCGATTTATCAAGAGAAGATGGTGCAGTACAGGTGTTCCCGCTCCTAGTTCGTGGTATAGCGAGGCTATGGTTCGATAGCCTATGTGAAGAAGACAAGGCAGATTGTGAAGCCCTAGAGGCGTCTTTTTGAAGAAGATTCGTGGCGGATGCGAAGCTGGATGAAGTAAAGCAAAAGCTGGATGGTTTGAAGCAAAGCTTGGAGGGTGATTTTCAAGCGTTCGAGTGGGAGTTCGAAGCCCTTTGGGGGAAATTGATCAAGGTAATTGCTGCAAAAAATGCCGGTTTTTAAAAATTGAGTAAATTCATGGATTGCCTGCATGAGGAAGTGCGAGATAAGGTGGAGGTAGATGGCCCGGTGTCGTATGAAGAGGCAGTAGCTCTAGCAAAAGGGCGGACCAAAAAGATTTTGAAGAAGCACGAGGCTAGGAGGTGTTTGCAAGGCAGTGTAATGCGGTGGTAGCCGAGCCACAGGTGGTACAAAGAGAAGTGCAAGTGCGGGAAGAACCCAGGGTTATTTGGCAACGGAGAGACAGGGTGGTTCCTATGCCGAAGGTGCCGACTGGAGCGGTTTCAATGGTAGAGGAAGTGCAGGGGTTCCACAGTGGACAAAGGATGTGCTGTCAAGTTCGAGTGCAGTTGTAGAAGCTCCGTTGAAGTGTGGTAAAGAGCAAAGAGTGCGGTTCGCAGATGAGGTCAAAGCAGTGAAGCTAGAGGAGATTCTTGAGCTTGAAACAGAGGAAGAGATTGAGTCAAGGGAAGAACCAAGGGTTCTTTGGCTACAGAGAAACAGGGTGGTTCCTATGCCGAAGATGCCGGCTGGAGCGGTTTCAATGGTAGAGGAAGTGCAGGGGTTCTAGAGTGGACAAAGGATGTGTTGTCAAGTTCGAGTGCAGCTGTAGAAGCTCCGTTGAAGTGTGGTAAAGAGCAAAGAGTGCGGTTCGCAGACGAGGTCAAAGCAGTGAAGCTAGAGGAGATTCTTGAGCTTGAAATAGAGGAAGAGATTGAGTCGAGTGACAGTAGCTCTATGGATGTAGATACGAGTTGGGAGACCAAGTCGTCTCAATCCAAGTATGATGAGTTTGACCTCTTGCATGTGAGTGGAGAGGCAGTAAATGTGTGCGAGGAGCAGCATGAAGTGCAAGCCGAGGTGCCTAGTGGAGACCAAGTGGAGCGGTCTAGGCCTACTTGTGGTGAAGAGCAGGTAAAGCTGGTGTGCAGTGTCGTTCCCACCTTCACCTCATTGGGTACCTCCCACTCT
The DNA here is from genome assembly GCF_014529385.1 of Adiantum capillus-veneris. Lineage (NCBI taxonomy): Eukaryota > Viridiplantae > Streptophyta > Polypodiopsida > Polypodiales > Pteridaceae > Adiantum > Adiantum capillus-veneris. The sequence goes on along the minus strand of NC_140940.1, from coordinate 73,279,670 downwards.
CTCACCTAACGAGCACCCTCTCCACTGCCTTTACATCCCCATCGTCTCGCCTAACGAGCTGTAGGCTTCAGCACCAAGTGCTTTTTCCCATCTTCTTGCCTAGCAAACACCCTACACTGCCGTCGGCACAATAGACACCTCCCATGCTGCGCCTAACTCACTGCCTTCCCTACATCTCATAGCTCGACTTGTAGCTATGGCTATGGCCTCCATAGCAGCAGCGCTGCTGTGTACACCTGTGGCAACCACATAAGGACCCGCGCCACTCGAGCCGGGCATCCACGACTACCGTCTTGGCGTAGTTTACGGACCTGTTGTGCTGCATTAAACCCCTGACGAAAGCCCTACTGCGCTGCAGCACTTGGCGCACCTGATGGAGCTTCTGCTGCGCTGCAATACCGCCATGAGGAAAACATTGCTACGCTGCAATACCTGCAGCACTTGGCGAACCTGACAACACACTTGCATGCAATTTCGGCAACACCTACAGCATGGCACACCTGACGACTTACTGAATACAATCTGCGGCATGGCGCATGCAACGGCATACTGCATGCAACTTGCGGCATTACCTACAGCACGGCGCAGGTAACGGCACTGATACTTCAACCGTGGAGCGCATGCTCCCTCTCTCTTACAAGCTTCACCTGCACAAGCTTTGTTTCACCGGCACATCTTGATTTTGAGTTTAACTGTCCTCCCTCCCCTACCTTTGTCAAAACCCCCGCCCATTGCTCCACTTCCTTTACTGCACCCAAGCACACACCTACACACTAAGCCCTGCTCACGCTCTCCAACCTTTAGCTTAACTCTTAACCTTGCTTTATTTTTTAACTTCATCTTGCTCTTAACCAACTTGGATCTTGATACTCAGTCCTCTACATAGTGACACAAACCTTTCATTTTACCCGCCAAGACCTCCACATTTGGTCGCCTTGTCATTAGCCCTACACCCTACAATCCCTTGGGTCACCTTCTCTATTCCAATGGATGCCAACACTCCAACTCCGCCACAACCCCACGACAATCTCGCCCCGGATCTCCCTTCCTCTATGGCTATCGGCCCTTCGCTCCCCGATTTCATCTCGACTGCCACGTATGCAAGAGTGGAAACCTCGGCTTCTCACCCGACCACCTCGACTCTACTTTCGATAAATAAGGATGACGTTACAACCAACCCCTATGAAAACATCACGGAAGAATTAGAGCGTCTTCCGGAGGAGTCCTTTGATTTCTCTTCGGTGCTTGCAAAAGGAAGTGGCGAACTAAACCATAATGTTAGCACCCCTACTATGGCTACGACCATTCCACCCCAAGCTGGAAAACGGTCAACCCCTCAACATGTTGGCCTACCCTCAACCGCCCCCCTTACCAATGAAGAGGTTCTCCCACATCTCAAGCAACCTCGGGACTTTGAGGTGATTATTTCCAACTCGCTTTTGGAATATAAGAAGCTTCATGGTAAAGTAGGTAAAGCTAAAAGCTTCCTTAAGCACCTCAATGATCTACTTTGTAATCAAAGAGCACTTAATAGCCTTTGTATGAAGCCACCAAAACTATCCCTAGAGGATACACAAGCTCAAGCCCTCCTCAATGCTAAGTTTGTCTCACTCACTGTTAGATATCAACTAGATTGCACAAAAGCTCTTGTACAAGCATAAACTCTCCTCATAAATAATTTGCAAACCTACCTTGATGGCTATCATGATTTAGTAGAAGAACGGCTCAATGATCTCCTACTAAAGCTCCTCCAAGTCTCCATACCCTTAGTCTCCAAACATGCTTGGAGCCTCAAGCTACAACAATGGAAAACCTCATCCCTCCTAAGCTTCCTCTCGGATATTCAAACCCACATTGTAAATGCACACCTTGCTACCTCAAAAGAGGATATAGCTAAACTTGCCCGCAAGAAGGCCATCAACAACATTGAACAAGAGGTGCTCTCACTCCCTGAGGAGCAAACCATCAAAGAACTTGTGGAACAAGTTGTCACAGAAAAATTCCATACAATTCCTCCCAAGTTTCAAGTCTCCCCTTCCGCCTCCCCACATAAGATGGTCTTCCCTCCCTCTAAAAAACCCACCCACCTCCTCTCCAAAAAACCGTTTGTACCGCCAAGAACCTTTAAACACCACCACCCCTGTCCCCAACCATCCTTTATAGCCACCAACAAACGACCTTTTCAACCTTCCTCCAAACCCTCCCCTGAAAAGTCCTTCCCTCTATCTAAAAAACCTAAATTTACTCCTTCTCACAACACCCCCGCCTATCCTCTTTACCCCCTTAAAACCCTCAATCCTACACCCACCTCCATTGGTCCCTCCTCTATTCCATCTCAAAAAATCCCCAACCACCCTTACCCACACCCACACAACAAGGATCACTCCCGTAATGTTTCCACACACCACAAGAATAACCACTCGAGAAAAGGCAAAGGGAGGAGGGATTCCATACACTTGGGTACACCTCTACTTCTCCAAACCCCCCCTCCTCCCATATATTTGGATTTCTAATGACACTCCCGTACCCCCACCCCACAAAGGAAGAACAAGAAGAAAGTTGTGGCTCCCACTCACTAATCCACAAGGGTACAAACTTTTCCTCTTTGGAAAAATTCAAGTTTCAACCTTGGAGCATGGTATCTCTAACTACAAAATCCACAATTTGGCACCTCGAGCTCTCTCCCTCTCCGAAAGGCGATGTTTGGCCTTAGGCTTAAAATACATCCCTCCCCCTCTAAACCCTTCCCCTCTCTTGCTTCTCAACTCACACCGCAATCTTTCAAGAAATCTCAACCTTAAGTTTTTCTTCAAAAACCTTAAACCCTCCTCCCCCTCTCCTTTTAAGGAAACCAACCCACTTTCGAAACCTCCTCTAATAAACCCCCATCTTAACCAAATTTTGTCCACTAACCAACATAAATTTAACCTCATGCTAAATGCTTGTAATTTTCCCACTTCAAAGCGACCCCGTTTTGTCATTGAAGCTTTATCTAGCCTCTCCTTGGACTCATCAATAATCATAAAACCAGCCGACAAAAACCTTGGCGTAGTTATCTTACCACTAGATTGGTATGAGAAAGATGCCCTCTCACATTTCAATAACCACTCCACCTATGAACCTTGCCTTAACTTCCCTCTTGCCTTCTTAGCTTCCCTTCTTACCTCTATCACCCTTCGCTACTCCGCTCTCCCCTCTATGGAGCGGAGCTTTATCCTCTCCCCCCTTAATAAACCCCCAAACCGTGTCCTATCTACTTTATCCCTAAACTCCATAAACCATGCATTGTCTCTCGTCCTACATGTTCCTATAAGGGTTACCTTTTTGAAAAAGCATCTATCTGGCTCCATATAGAACTCTACCCAATCCTCCTTGGCCAAAAGCAACACCTTCAAAACTCCCATACCCTCATCCAAGACTTGGATAAACTTCCCCTTCCACCTAACACCCTCCTTTTTACCTTTGACGTTGAAGCCTTATACCCTAGCATCCCCATTAATCAAGGCCTCATTGCTCTCAACTCCTTCATCTCTAACTTTTTTGACCCGCAAAAATCTCACTTTATACTCTCCCTTGCCTCCCTTATCCTATCTCATCACTACATTACCTTTAAAGGAAAATTTTGGAAACAAACCAAAGGCACTGCCATGGGCTCAAACTTTGTCGTGGTATATGCATGTCTTTTCCTCTGCCACTTGGAAGCCTCTTGCTCCCTCTTGCATAACCCTAATCTTCTTTACTTCAAAAGATATGTGGATGATGCCTTTGGACTCTGGAAAGGGTCCCTCAAAACCCTTACTTTTCTCTTAAGCACATATGGTGAACCTCTTCAAGAGCACATCAAAATCTCTAAAACCATCTCCTCTACTCGGGCCATTATCCTCGACATAGAATTCTTTAAAGGTACCCGCTTCGCTACATCTAGCCTCTTGGATTCCCATTGTTTTCAAAAACCTTTGAATGCTTATAACTATATCCCTTGGATCTCCTGGCACCCAACACATCAAAAAGTCGCATTCATCATCTCAGAGCTCAAACGATATTGTATTAGAGAATCAACCTTGAAGGGATACCTCTACCTCCGCAACCTCTTCTACTTACGCCTTCGGGCTAAGGGTTACCCACCTAACTTCCTCCAAAAAGTTTTCTGCAAGGTCTCTTACCTCAACCACACCTCTCTCCTCCTTCCCCTACACAAAATAACAAAAAATCCACCCACCGTGTTCAAAATCCCCTTCACACCTACCACTAGAAGATTACTACCCTCTCAAAATATTAGCAATCCCATTTCAAAAGCTTGCCAGCTTGATGCTGACCTCTCCTACCTCCCTAGGCCTACTATTTGTTGGACTTTAGGCCCCAACATCCACAGCCTACTGGTGCATAGTTCACACCCCCCTTAACCCACCCCCCCCCCCCCGCCCCCCCCCCCCATTTTTTTAACCCCGCACATAGTCTCTTTTCAAAACCTCCCAAGCCATCCCAAAACCACCTGTATACATCTAGCCTTTAATTCAGTTTACTGAATTTTCTCTTTTTTTAAATAAAAGCACCATACCATCTAGAGCTTCAATTTTTGGATAAACCGCCCTGCCTCCCCTTGAATTATCCTTTGGACACTCCTTGCACTCTTGTTTCATCATTACACTTCTCTCTCACCTAAAATAGCCCCCCCCCCCCCCCCCCCCCCCCCCCCCTCTCACACCTCTACCCCTAACCTCTCATTCCCAAAAACTTGTACCTTGAAACCTGGTAATTTTCTAGCTTACATCCACACCTAACTCACAATAACTCCCCCCCCCCCCCTTGTACCCTAGTACTTGGCCTTTAAAGCCACTTCTCCCAAAAAGTGATGTCCCCCAAGATAGAAACCTCAAAAAGACTCCTCCAAGCTCCCTTTATAAACCCCTTGCCTCCTCCTCTCTTACAAACTCAATCCATTTAACACCACCACTGATGAGCTCATTAGAGCGAAACGCGTTTGGTGGTACTCTCCCTATCTTTACCCACTACTTTTGGCACCTATGCTAATCTTATGAAGTTGTTTTCGCACGCTTGAGTACTCGTTTTATTTTTCATTTTTTTTAAAGTTTGTGGTAAAGCGAGGCTATGGTTCGATAGCCTATGTGAAGAAGACAAGGCAGATTGCGAAGCCCTAGAGGCGGCTTTTTGAAGAAGATTCGTGGCGGATGCGCAGCTGGATGAAGTAAAGCAAAAGCTAGATGGTTTGAAGCAAAGCTTGGAGGGTGATTTTCAAGCGTTCGAGTGGGAGTTTGAAGCCCTTTGGGGGAAATTGATCAAGGTAGCTGCTGCAAAAAATTTTGGTTTTTTTAAATTGAGTAAATTCATGGATTGCCTGCATGAGGAAGTGCGAGATAAGGTGGAGGTAGATGGCCCGGTGTCGTATGAAGAGGTAGTAGCTGTAGCAAAAGGGCGGACCAAAAAGATTTTGAAGAAGCGCAAGGCTAGGAGGTGTTTGCAAGGCACTGTGATGCCAAGGCAGTGTAATGCGGTGGTAGCCGAGCCACAGGTGGTACAAAGAGAAGTGCAAGTGCGGGAAGAACCAAGGGTTCTTTGGCTACAGAGAGACAGGGTGGTTCCTATGCTGAAGATGCCGGCTGGAGCGGTTTCAATGGTAGAGGAAGTGCAGGGGTTCCAAAGTGGACAAAGGATGTGCTGTCAAGTTCGAGTGCAGCTGTAGAAGCTCCGTTGAAGTGTGGTAAAGAGCAAAGAGTGCGGTTCGCAGACGAGATCGAAGCAGTGAAGCTAGAGGAGATTCTTGAGCTTGAAACAGAGGAAGAGATTGAGTCGAGTGACAGTAGCTCTATGGATGTAGATACGAGTTGGGAGACCAAGTCGTCTCAATCCAGGTATGATGAGTTTGACCTCTTGCATGTGAGTGGAGAGGCAGTAAATGTGTGCAAGGAGCAACATGAAGTGCAAGCCGAGGTGCCTAGTGGAGACCAAGTGGAGCGGTCTAGGCCTATTTGTGGTGAAGAGCAGGTAAAGCTGGTGTGCAGTACCGTGCTAATGACCATGTTGGTGAAGGTAGTTTCAAAATGTGCCATGGTGGTACAACAGGTGCAGAATTTTTCCAAGAGGGATAGAGCAGGCGTGCCTATGGAAGAAGACAAGGATGATGCGATAGAGAATGAGTTTCTCTCTTCCTTGCCGAAGCTTGATGATGCAAGGGTAGAAGAGCAGGTAATTGTAGCCGACAAGAAAATGGTGCTTATCGATCTTGAAGGGCCAGTTTTGACGAAAAGGAGCTCGATGATGCTGGAATTGAGTGCATAGTAGGTGAGAAGGGCAGTGCGGAGTCAAAGATAGAGGTGCTTCCTATCTAGTCGGTGCACTCTATGACAGGTGATGTGGATTCCAAGGCAGTGTCCAAGCTTTCTAAGGATGTCTGTGAGTGGTGGTTGAAGGGAATGCTAATAAAGGCAGTTGTGCAGTGGGCCGTTGAAGAAGTACAAGATCTGCTAGATGAGGATCTAGCTTTACATGGTTGGGAGGGTGGGTCAAGTATGTTAGGTATGTCAGGTCTATTTGGTGCAAGTGATGGGTCAGATATGTCGAGAGTGTTGGGTGAGCAAAATAGTGCTCTATTTGGTGTTCTTGGAGGTGCTTGGACGCGAGTGTGCAGTTTGCCAATGAGTGCTTGGAGTGGTAGAAGTATGCTGATGGCGGTTTGGATATGCAATTGGTTATGTGCCTTGGTGTGGCATTATACAAAGTTGTTGCAAGTGGGTGGAGGAGACCAATGCAAAGTGTTTGACCCTGGTGGGTGATTACAGGTAAGGAAGGGGGTTGGGCAACACGCATGAGCAAAGGTGGCGGGTGATAGATGTCAGGTTTTGTACATATGTTAGGCGTTTTATGGTGTACAGAGAGTTTGTTTTGGATGTGCAGTTTTTTAGTGCAATAAGCCCATGTGTGGTTGAACATAAATGTTCAACGAGGGGGTGGGCAATGATGGTGTAGCCAAATTTGGTCCGAGCTAGAAAGTGGTCTATGCCAAGCAAAGGTTGCAGGCAAGTACCAGGGTCCTGGGCAGCCAAAGGATAGCGGAAGTGTATGCTCAATGCGATTTTTTAGGCCAAAAAAGCTTCAAGATGAGCCCAAATGGGATAGCGGGTAAAGGTGTCCAAAGAGCTGATTCAATGCTCTGAGATGTAGTGTTCAGTGTGTTCTAGAAGCCGGCCCAGACGGCTTGTCAAACGGAGCCCCAATGTGCAAGATACTAAAGTTCCAAGATAGAAGGTTTAGCAGATTCTTGACGGACAGGGCAGCTGGGGACAGATGGCCCAGGTTGATGTTAGTGGATGCGTGTGTAGAGCTCAAATTATGGAGCATGCATGTCTTCTCGGATTGTGAATCGAAGCTTGGGATAGCAAGTTATGATCAGTTGAAGATTTTTCGGGGGCCGGGTTTGTGTCCACTTGCCCGCATCGTGAAATGTGCCATCTGGCATCTTTTTGGCCTCGCCAAGGTTCTTGGTGATAGTATGCTTTATGTGGAGTTGGTGAAAACTAACCAGACATCAATCGGGTTCTTGGTCAGCAAGTTATTGCAAGTCAAAGTCGGCACTTGGCAATGAACGCGGGGTGTCAGATGATTTTTTTGGTTTTTTGTATGCATTGTTTGAAGACATACCAAGGCCGAAATGTGACGAGGTTCATGTGGTTCAGAGCCAGCAAGGAGTTCTTCCCACTGAGCTTAACAGACTGCTCAATGAGCATGTGAGCAGGGAGGTGTTACCAATTAAAGAAGACCAAAAAGTTTGCCATTGGAGAGGTTTTTATGGGAGCATTTTCAAGTAAAGGGACTCCTTGGAAACTATTCATGGGCAGTTGTCACGTGGCAGGCGGGCATAAGTCCCATATGCAAGGAAGAAGCGTAGACGGGCAGGCTATATTGGCCATGAGCGCCTCCATTTGTGGTATCGAAGAGAGTAAAGGGAGCTCCCCCTTCCGTGTGGCGATGGCGGACTCCCAGGGCCGCTGTTCTAGTTGTGCGCAGTGGCGCGGGGTGGCTCGGGTGGCCTGTTTTGGTGGCGAGGGGTGGCGCCAGTGGCACACGCCCACATGAGGAGGAAGTGGAGGTAGCCGAAGGTTGTAGTGATGACGTGACAGCCCCCGACAAGGAGGCCATTCTCGCGGCCCTTGGGGCCCAACCTTTTTTGAAGAGATGCCCCCCCCCCCATAGCGACATCGCTATTGCCTAGGGGAGGGGTTCCCGTGGCATATGACAGAGAATGAGAAAGAGAGTAAGAGAGGGAGCTCAAATGGCGGGCCCATTTCAAGGGCCGCCAGGCAAGCTCGTTTCAAAGCCAGCCGAGCAAAAGCAAAAGCAAGGAGGGAAGCCGGACCAAAAGGGAGCAAAGGAGGAGAGAGAAATAGAAAGAGAGAAGGCAGGTGTGAGCCGGACAGAGGTGGTCAAAGGGTAAACAAAAGAGGGTACAAGGCTAAGCTCCCAAAGGGGTAAAAAAATAAAGAAGAAATGAAAAATAAAAATCCTAGGGGGCAATAGCGACATCGCTAATGCCCCCCCCCCCCCAAGTGCAAATAGAGCAGATAAAAAATGAAGCGGCTACCCCCTCCAAAAGATGCCAAATGTGAATGTCAAATGGGCCAATGAAAGGGTAGTTTCCAAAGTTGAAGGCCCCCCCCTATAAAAGTCAAATTTTAATCAAATTAGGGGCTTTTTTTGTGCCGTTTGGAGCCTCCAAAGTGGAGCTCTCTGACAAACGAGTGTGCATGTCAAATCCCTTTGTATTTTTTTCTTGAAAATGGCCATGGTGATGGCAGTGCAAGCCGATGTACATGCCTTTTGAAGTGCAATAAAGTTACTGTTGCCCCGTCTTGTTGTTGTTTCCCCTTCCCCCCTTCTCTTTCTCCTGCTTTCATGTTTCCCATCGGTGCCGGCTGTGTGGATGTGTGTGCCCCCCGGGACCGACAATGTTTTGTGTGAAAGAGTGAGATTGAGCGGCTGTGTGCATGTGTAAGGGTGGAGACAGACCGTGGCATTAGGTGTGCTTTGTGTGGTGGATTTGTGGAGTGTGTGAGTAGTGGAAATTGAGCAGGCGGTGGTCTGCTAGTGTAAAGTGTGTTTTTGAAGGTGTTTTCCGAGAGGATAGGGGTGCTTTGGATACCCTGAGCTATAGAGAGGCCTTTGTTGTTGTCCCAAATGTGTTCCCCCATTCCCCCTCTCCAACGTATATCAATGTCCTGCACAATGTTACGGACACCCTTTGACACAAGGACATGTTGCATCATGTAAGACCACATAGGGTAATTGTCCCCATCCAAGCAGCAAACATCTTGAACACATCTGTGTTGTTGTCATCCATGGCGAATGATGCACCTAATGTGAAAACTGCTCAAAAAGAGGAGAAATGAGGCAAGAACAAGGCATGCTATAAAGCACAAACCATGGAAGACTATAAGGGACCCGTTATGCAAAAAACGGCATTGATAGAAATTTTGCACAAAATGACAAAATTGCCTCTGAATTACTACCTGTAGCGGAAACAGAGGCCGAAATGAGCCTGAATCAAAAATTTGAGCAGACCAAGCTCTACGAGGTTACCCGAAGTATTTGTCAACTTGTTGACGCTCCCAAAGCTCACTAAAATCGGAGAAAGTGAGCAAGCGTGTGTTGGAGCTGCTGGCGACTAAGCCCAAGAATGCAACCTTCTCTGATACCAATTGTTGGAATTAGGGGTACAAGACAACGCACAGCTTGGAGAAGACAAAGGAAGATCAAGGCACACAACAGAGAGTGTTTTACTTAGTGCCTAATGGAAAGATAAGATAGCCCTAGAGTGATGGGCGTATATATAATGCACGGGAGAAAAACCTCCTAGTGAGGGAAAAAATGCCCCGGCGGTCCTAAGTGTGTTCACACAGATCACTACCACATGTATATAGTAGCACTTGGTAACTTCTAGATGTCTAAAGTAGGCAAGAGAAACCTAGTGAGCACTTTTTTGGAATAAGTGAGTAGATTTTTTAATATTCTTAAAGAATATTTTGTAGAATATTATTAAAGAGATTATTTAAAGAGCATGGCTTTTATGTGCTCCTTCGTAGAGACACCAAGCGAGCATGGAGGTCCAACTCTACATGGAGCCAAGCGAGTATAGAGGCTATAGGACCAGCCATTTTTGGAGGCCCCGATAGAAGCTCACGCCTTGGTGAGAGACAGTAGCATCCACACGACCGAGAGTGGTTCCGGCAAGCAAGTATGTGCTACAAGAAATCTCTCTCTCTCTCTCTCTCTCTCTCTCTCTCTCTCTCTCTCTCTCTCTCTCTCTCTCTCTCTCTCTCTCATGCGCGCGTTGAATAGATCTTTAAGGTCTCTTGGGATAGTTTCCTACGGCGTTCAAATAATCTTCTTCTCGCATGTGTGTGTGTGTGTGTGGATGTGTGGGTGTGTGCTAATAAAATGAGTAAAATGGTATAACCTTTCTATCACCCAAGTGTGGTAGATTGGTTATGCCATTTCCCTCTTTAATAACAAGTCTTGAGTTCAACTCTCCTCGTCACATAGATCTTTAAGGTCTCTTAGGATAGTTTTGTATGACGTTAAAATACTCTTCTTCTTGGGGGGTGTGTGTGGGTGTGTAGGTGTGTGCTAATAAAAAGAGGAAAATGGTATAACCTTTCTATCACTCAAGTGTGGTAGATTGGTTGTGCCATTTCCCTCTTGAATAACAGGTCTTGAGCTCAACTCTCCTCGTCAGATAGATCTTTAAGGTCTCTTGGGATAGTTTCCTATGACGTTAAAATACTCTTTCTCTTGGGTTTGTGTGTGTGTGTGTGCGCGCGCGCTAATAAAAGGAGGAAAATGGTATAGCCTTTCTATCACCCAAGTGTGGTAGATTGGTTATGCCATTTCCCTCTTGAATAACAAGTCTTGAGCTCAACTCTCCTCGTCGGGGATAGATCTTTAAGGTCTCTTGGGATAGTTTCCTACGATGTTAAAATACTCTTCTTCTTCTTCTTCTTCTTCTTCTTCTTCTTCTTCTTCTTTCTCTCTCTCTCTCTCTCTCTCTCTCTCTCTCTCTCTCTCTCTCACACACACACACACACACACACAAGCACAATTGTGCTCACATATAGATATTCTTTGAGAATTTTGCCTCAAGTAGCTCTCACCTTTGACTCTTGATGTGAATAAAATCTTGCTATTGAGACTAAATGAAAGTAGCAAGAACATCAAAATGAGTTTCATGTAGACATTGACATTCCTCACGGAGTCAAGACACTCATGCATGTCTTGTGAGTCTTGGAAGCCCAAGTTGTCAAAGAGGGTGGCAATCATAAATAATCCAAGGACGTCCATGGTAGCATCCCAAAGTCTCACAGAGGCAACATGGTCAAGGCTTGGCCAATGCATATGCGAGTATTTGAGCAAGTATAATCAATGTTAATATGTATTGGGAGAGCTGGCTTGCATGCACAACAGGTCTTAGACTCAAGGTTTTGCTCAAGTTTTTTCATGGAGGTGGAAAAATAGGGGATCCAAAGGAGGTATAAGGCAAGATGGACAATGATTGTCAAAGCGGAATATATGTAATTGATATTGGAGCTTGTGTAAGGATCAAAGCTCTCAACAACACTTTTTGGCCTACAAGGCCTTACCTTTAAGTTGAATGGGGAGGTCCAAACCCTTTGTCTTTTTCATCCTCTCTCTAATTGGGGGGTTGAAGGAGGCATATCTTGAAATTGAATGTCTCCTTGAAACTCTCTCTCTCTCTCTCTCTCTCTCTCTCTCCCCCCCCCCCCCACATGGGAGTTGGGTCCCCTCCATTGTGATCTTTCCCTCAATTTTGAGAGTAGAGGGTTACTATTCCCCTTCCCTAATCCCTCCTCTAGGAGCCTCCTTCTCTATGAGAGAAGCACCGCTTAAAGACTTACTGAAGGTATCTAGCCCTTGCTTGTTTGGAGAGGATATGCTCAATGGTCCAATTTTAGGAGCTTAGAACCAAATTGTGGTTGTTTGATACCCTAATGACACCCACATTATTGTATGGGGTATGGATTTGGGGTCCCAGTCTTGATCATCACACTCAATCGGATGGGATGTCAGATGGGTGGAGAACTGTGGAAAAGCCACTAGCTAATTTGATCTCCAAGATGATCCGATGCAAGGCCTCGGAACAGCATGAGATAGTTAGAGCAAAATTGGGTGTTGCACCGATTGTGGTTGAGGCACTTAAAACCAGTATCTAAGATACATAGATACTTAGCTTGTAGGATCTCCTATTCATTGGTATGCTAAGCTTGCCCTTGAATCATCTCGCCACCTAGCTATGGGATGAAACTCTAATTGCTAGTATGCACAAATGTCATCATGGTTTTAGCTACATGGCTTTACAATGGATAGACTGACTTTCAATACTCTCTAGATGCTTCAACGCTCACACTAATTTTCCCAGAGATTAACAAGATGGTTAGACAGGATCTTACACAGTTCGAGACAAAGAAGAGCTGTGAGCACCATAGCTAGAGAAATGTGGGGTTGATCTTCAATTGACACGCAAAGTGTGTGTGGTTGGGTTAGCGCGCACAAGATGTGGCTAAATTTGCAACAACATACAGTAAGATTTGTGCTATCATAAATCTGTGTTTGAGATCAAGCTTGGGGGCCACATACAAGGTGTGTGTGCGAGCTTGGATCACACATGTGGGAAGTATTATCTGGCAAATTTGCGCAAGAAAGCACAAACTTGTGCCATAGCAATGCCTATGTACGTTTTGGGATAGTTTGCCTAAGCAACCACACAAGGTGTGGGTTATTTTGGTTGTGCCATTAAGATCGGTGCTATAGCCAAGCCAAGGGCTATGGCTTAGCCATATTCAAGAACATTGCTGCCATAAGCTTGCATGCTTGTAGAACTAAGCTCTAGGGATGCTAAGGGTAACCACAAGAGCGCATCATGCTTGGGACTTGTAAAGAGATGTAATCATAAAAGTTATACACTAGAAGAATATAATTCATCATCAATAAAAGCTTAGGGTTACCATATTGACATCGAACTCATTGCATGCAAGAGCATCTTGCATAAAGGTAACAATCTGTAAGTTCTCTGTTGCTTCCAAATTTCTTTCTTCTTTTTTTAAACAAAGAGAATTGCATAAGGTTTATGCAAGTTACACACACGTGTAAAAAGGTCGTTGTTCTACATGCATAAACACATTTCTATACATACATAAGGTGTGTGCATGTCTATACAAGACCTTAGACAAAAGTTGTATGCAATCAGGGATTGCATGCATAAGTATCTAGTTTTGTAGAATCAACAAGGTCGCATAAGGCAAGTTTTTTGCATAAATCTTACATGAACAATTTCTACAACTATTGATGTAGCTTTTGTGCCAAGTTGTTACACCTATCAATTGGTTCTACTCGTCCGCTCATGTTCCACACCAAACACTAGGGCGACAGAAATCACAACCAACCAAGTAACCAAGTGCACTCCAAAATCTATTAGAACATGTACAACAAAGAGCACTGGTCTCATTGCTCAAACAGTTGTAGAGATAGCCATGAAATTGGACCATTTTAGAGACAACTATAGAGGTAATCAATCATCATATATGTTTAAGAAATACACATACAATTCTTTGTTAAAAATATGCCAATGCACTTTGTACTTATTTATGCCACGAGACGATGCTGCACTAGTCCAGGCAATGATGGATGTGGAGTTTCTTTTCTCTAATCCTACCTCGAGGGTTTTGGTGGATTCCCTTCACTTCGCTCGACCCTTTTCCTCCTCAGTTCTAGGCCAATGTAGGGTTTCCACCAATATATGGACCTCTGCGGTATTCTAAGCTGCGAGACCTTGTTTTAGGCTTGTGCAGTCGGACGACAGATCTAGAGCGCCTTCCTATCACATGCTTGCAGCACTGGCCTGTGATTTACTTTCATGTTTCCACAAACTTATTGCAGGAAAGCAACGGGTTGTTTACATCTCCGACTGTGAACAGTTGTGTCGCCCACTTACAATGATTTTTCTATATCAAAGGGCTTTACTTCTCTCCTATGCTGATGCAAGAGAAGACATTCTCGCAAGAATTTTGCCATGGAAGATGATTTATCTTAAACATGGAAAGAGAATCAAGGGTGCATATCTACTTGATTCTTCATCAGATTAACACCTTGGAAGACAACATAGGTGGTACTCATCCACTCATGTAGTTAAAACACAATGCCATGAAGGCCATATGGATGCTGGCTAACTCGGCTTTAAGCATGCAAGGTGCATCTGCTAATAGTTAGAACGCTGCAAAAGGAGACAGGAAACAACCCAAAGTAGCACTAGCAGTCCATCATGGTGGGCTTGACGATGGAGAGTTCAGACAATGGTGTCAGTACTTTGGTGAAAATGAGTTCTTAACTATTGGAGCCAATCTTGCACTCTAGAAGAGGGGTGGAATTGCTTCATATCTCTACTAGAGGTGAAGCGTGCAAAGTATGATATTTCAAAGAAACTGAATTTTCAATACAAGAAGGTGCATTGGATGCGGATTAAAAAGGCATACCTTGGATTCATGACACAGGGATTGCATTGTCTAAGTGATATGACTGTAAGTACTTCTATATTGATCATGATGATGGTTCCACTGCAGTGTGTCAGTGGTGTTGCAGTTTGTCGGTGGTGTTTTCAGGGACATCCTTGTACAACTAATGCTAGAACAAGAGAAGGATTGCATACTTGTGTCAGAATGGGAGAATGCGATTACCCGGGAGGTGACAAAGGCAAGTCCCAATCTGTGCATGTTGGGATTTATGGTAGAGCACGAGGTGCTTGCTAAGATTGTTCGAAATTGATTTTACATGCATGGTAGATGGGTCAAGTGTGAGAACATTGTTATATTTTAAAAAGGACATGAAGAATTTCTAAAACTAAAGGATGGATGTACTCTTTATGTTCCTTATGGTATCAAAACGGCATGACGATCGAGAGCTGTGACATAGGACATGGACATATTGCAAGATTTGAGAGTGATAGATTTGCTACCGCTAGAGATGGCTTCATTTTGTTGACTCACTTCTTGAGGTTGACACCCTCAAAGAGTCTTCGTGCCCCATATAAGTCACTTCCCTTAATATTGACATTATGTTAGTTTCAAATACCTATGCTACAGACGTCCGTTGTAGTAACCCGCTAACAACAACATTTTGACTAAAAGCTTCAGAGGCTTTACTAGTAGCTTTCCAATGTGGTGGATCAAAGGCCATTGTGTTGCTAAACATGACTCTTTTGGCGAACAACCCTCGAGTAGTAGCACTCTCATCATGAATGCTCTCACCCATGTTAATATTTTGCATAAGGACACAAGCCTCAAGGCGCAAGCAAAGGTGATTGCATTTAGAGTGTGGATTTCTCTTTGCATCAAGTGAAAACAACCTAGAGCATTTTTGTCCAACATGGCAATTATCGCATTCCAACAAACGTCGTTTTGAAATTGGCTTGCAGGGAGGTGGTCCCTTGTCTGTTCATTAGCACCCATAGTGTGCTAGTTCTAGTCTTTTTTTGGGATGAGTACAATCCAGCAACAAGGACAATTTGTCGCAAGTTTTTGGGTGGGTGGAGGCATACTCTCTCACACCCCTTTGTGATGCGTTTTATCATCCGTAGTTTGCGATTTGGCTAAGGTTATACACGCAACATGGCTAAGTTTTGCAAGATTTTTGCGGGTTGGTTCCTGGACAGATCTATACACCAGCTAGGTGTAGTGCTAATGTTGTCAATGGGCTTGTGCTTTCTAAGCTAATTGCCAGAGTGTGTTGATTCCTTTGTGGTCTTAAGACTTCTATTGGCTACTTTGTAGGTTGTCGAGCCCCTCGTATGTATGCCTGTTGTGGTTTTTCTGGTACGAGCTAGGAAGCTCTTATTCTCGTTCCTTTTTTGTTGTGGAGCCTTGTACTGCCTTTACGAGTTGAGGTGCATAAACCCTCTCTCATTTCTACCCTATTGTATCAAGTTATCAGGTGAGCCAGCTACTATACCCGGTCTCTTTGTTGCTTCAGGACTCGAAAGGAGATCCCCCATCAGTCAATACACGCAACCACTCTTTTGCAGCAACTGTTGTCTTCTAGTTTGTAAGAATTAAAAACCATCCTACACTCAAGCTTGAATGCGCTAGCCTATGTTGCTTTTTAGATCCAACAACTCTTTTCCCATGTCACTTTCTCATTGTAGCCTATATAATAGACTTCAACTACTTGTTCTACACCTTACTTGCATCACCATTTGTTGTCTTACATTCTATCCTTGAGAAAATCGGATGTGTAGGAGTGTCATCATTGACAGTAAAGAGGCAAAGATTAATGTTTGTTATTTCAGCCCTATAACCACTAATGAATAACTATAGTCCATCAACGGGTTGAATTTTTCATTGTTATAAAATAATGGTTGTCTTCTTGCGCTCATCGACCACCACATCAAAAAGCAGTAATAAGAACAAGGATAATGCAGTCAATTATTGGAGAGAGAGAGATGCTCGTGTTTGATGGACTGGTTGGCTGCAGAGTTGTTCACAAAGCTGGCTGGCTATGGAGCTATTCTCAAACCTGCAAAGGTTGGCCTTGAGAGGTGGGAAAGCCGGTACTAAAGCCACCAGGGTCACAAGCGCCCTCGAGAGTCCTACCTTGACGAGGGTGAGACCCTTTATATTGCACGTAGGGGTTTTCATGGTTTTGCGCATCCACGGACCACGTGGTTGCTTGTGCGCCCAACGAGGTGCCTGTTACCATATACATGTGGTAGTGATGTGTGTGAACATACTTAGGACCGTCGGGGCATTTTTTCCCTCTTTAGGAGGTTTTTTCCCCCATGCATTGTATATAAGCCCATCATTCTAGGGCTATCTATCTTTTCATTGCACACTAAGTAATACACTCTGTTGTGTGCCTTGCGCTTCCTTCATCTTCTCCAAGCTGTGTGTGTTTTCTTGCAACCCTAATTCCAACAATTGGTATCAGAGCAGGTTGCATCCTCTCGGACTTAGTTACAGCAGCTCTAGCACACGCTTGCTCACTTTCTCCAATTTCTATGAGCTTTGTTAAGCATTCGCAGGTCCACAAACATTTTGGGGGATCTTGAAGAACTTAGTCTCCTCAGCTTTCTGATTTGGGCTCATTTCAGCCTCCATTTCCACTACAAGCAGTACTGCACATGCTATTTTGTCATTCTGAAAATTTTGTCAGCGCCATTTTGTGCATAAGAGGTTCCTTATAGTCTTCTACGGCTTTTTCTATATAGCACATGTTGTTCCCGCTTCATTTCTCCTCTTTTCGGGCAATTTTTACATCAGGTGTAGGCATTCTCCGTGGCCGACAACAATACAAATGTGTTCAAGATGTTTGCTACTGAGGATAGATTGGATGGGGACAATTACCCTTTGGGCTTACATGATACAACATGTTCTTGTGTCAAACCGTGTCTAGAATATTGTGCAAGGAATTGATGTACGTCCTGGTTCTGAGGATGTAGGCGATGTTGAGGATGTTGCAGGTCTTGTTGCAAGGATTGCTGCTCTCGTAACAGCATCTCTTGCTTTGGAATAACTCCCACTGGATAATCTAGCCACCAAGGGCAAACATTGCCTCCCATGTGGTCACGTTCCTCTCAAGCAGAGAGGGAGAGTACATAGTACTCTCATCATGCACATTAATCCAATCCCTAGTGAATAATGGGAGTGCATCCAATTGTTGCTCCTCTACACATTGTGTAATCCATCTACATAGTTTTTAGAGCATATATTATTGAAAAAAAATACATAGCTTCCTTTGTATGGGGATCACTTTTTCAAAAAAAAAATGTAGACCCTATCTCGAGCTCCCACATGGGAATAAGCATGGTCGTTTGTTACACAAACTTCTTACAAAAAGTCCATCCACCCATCCTGGGCTCCCATAGGGGATTCAAGGATTCTATTTAATGTCAACAATCAAGTAATCACACTCACTTAAAAATTTTACAACCCCCATTATGTTGAAGAGTGCTCTCTTTGCTGAAAACACAAGTTCAGGCATCTTTTCAGTAGCATCGGAAGATTTCATGCATCCATTAGATAAAGAAAAGCCTACATACACAGTAACACGCAAAAACCATACTCAAGTAGATCTTGTGCAAACTCAAACACATCTATAATCAATTAAATACAATTCTTAAATACCCACTGCAAAATGTGATTCTTCATGCTAATCTTGTAGAATAGATCAAAGGAATTTGGAAGTTGGGGACCTTCTACTTGCAGCCTCTCAATCATACGTGTAGCCTCCCCATGCAAGTGAGCCCAATAAATTTCCTTCTTCATGTAGGTACGAAAAAGTTTATAGTTTCTAAATGAGGGTATTGTGGATCTTTAGACTTAGTGAGACTCATTAGATGTAAAATTAATTTTTTCTACAAAAAGGTACGTCATATCAAACAATAATATATAAACATGAAATAGCAAGTAGATTAGTATCAAATGAGAAAAAAATTGCTCAATTACCTCTCAGAAGTGATCTTTGAGCTTGTCAAACAATAGAGCTTATCTCTAGTGATTGTAAGCATGCCAGGTTCATCCCATTTAATGTTGAGCAAAATTTGAAGAACTCATCCCCATTGAGAGGATTGTAAATTGATAGGTACTCATATCCCCTATCCTTCAATTGCTCTCCTCCACTTCAGTGGCCTTGTCTAGCCGCTTCTTCCTCTTAACATCATTTAGACCAAGTGCATCAAGTTTTGCTTTTTCTTTCCCATAAATGCACTAAACTCATCCTAAAACATAATACCTTATTGAAACCATGACAGGGATATACATTAATCTAAAAACATGTAGTATAGGTATCACCTTCCACACTAGTTGAGAGATGATTCCACGTGGCATGTTGTACCACGGTGCAGCACCATGGTAATACCTTGCCTCCACAATCATCTCCACCCTAGCCCATTCTCTCATGTCGGGTGTCAATTTGTCAAGAATGGACTCTTTATTTGCCATATCAAATTTTTGAAACATATAGACTTCATGAGTGATGTTTGGTGTGACATGTGCCCTAGATATGTTGTAAACAAAAAAAAAAATTAAAGAGATAAACACAAGAATTTTTGCAAGATATGATAGTAGGTTTAGTGATTAGTAAACTTACACATTGGACGTGTCAAGTGCAAATAACAACTCTGCTTGAAAAAATGATACCACTTGTTCAGAATAGGGTATTCAAAAGTATTGTTTCAAATGAGAAAGCTAAACAAGGCCAAGTCGTTGGTGATGGATATGACAATATTCTAATGTTGCAAAAGCAGTGTTTTTCTATTCTTTCATGGAAGTCTTTTGTCTGGTCAAGGTGGACCTAATGATAAATGTTACATGTTCATCTACTCCACGCACATCGGTGTAGTCTTTAGGAAAAAGCCTAGGAAACTTCCTTAGCACACATTTGCACTCCTCTCTTTCATCCTTTGTAAGTGTTGTTGATAGCATACCTTCCAGCATCCCTTCATCTTGAACACCTTCGTTCTCTTGAGGACCTACCTCCTCCAAGCCTTGACAAGAGGTCTCTTGGTTGCTTGGCTTAAACCTTACCCCCATGACTTCGATGGAAGACTCCTCTTCAGTAATGCTGCCGCTACTTTCTTCTTCTGAAGTGCTATCGGTCCAACCTTCTTCCGTCTCACTTTGAGATGATTCTTCATGGAGCTCCTCTTGGCGTTGCTCCTTCATGTCAAAGACAACCTTCTTATGATTGTCATTCCTGCAAATTAATTTCCCACTCTCCCAATCCTGCAAAGCTCGCATTTTCATTAGCCATGGTCTTCCTAGGGTGTCACACTAGTGAGGGCATAAGGCGACCACACCAAGGTGCCAGGCAAATATTGGCTTAAAAAAAGAAGAACTTGAATTTAATTTTGACTATATATATATAGCTGGAACCCTATTAACCTGGTTATGTTTTCCTTACATTGTACACAGGCTTGTTCTGTTGCACCTTTCCTTCATGGTACTACCCTATATATTTTGAGTTTTTTTAAAAGATTTTGGGTAGGGGAACCCTCATTCTATTATATTCCTAATGAGATTTGCAATTGGTAACTTCATGTTTGAATACATCAACTGGTCATAGGCTGAGATTTAAAGTCTTTCTTTGAGAACTTTCATAAAATGACATGAATTAACTTATATTGATTTGATTTATTTTATAGAGGCTAAACAATACATTATAGTAGTAGACAATGTTAGGTTTTTGATTTTCTAAGTACTCTCAATTTAAAGCATAAACTATTGATACGGGATCAAACACTTATGGGGGATTTCATTGGGTGATTTTATGATGTTGACCCAACAATGCCACTAGGTCCTTTCTAGCATGGTATAACTTGGTTATGATTATCTTCTAGACATCTCTTGGTTCTATGAATCATGCATTGGGTGATGATAATATGACATTTCGGAAATATAATTTGTTCCTTTTTGATTTGGACCTAGTTACGGTTGTGTGCCCTTATCTAAACCTTATGGTTTCAACATAGGGATGCTGCCTTTTTGAATAAAATGCCCTTGAGCATAGCTTCTGGTTCTTATCTTGCTGATATTTGCCCTAGTTTTTTGATTCTCCCTAGAGTGTTGATGTGTTCTCTACTCATTGAGACCTCATGACTGATGCATTATTGTATCTTGTTTGGTTTTTATTGGGATTATTATGGTTGTATAATCATGTAATCCTAAAAAAACATGTTGAACTTTCTTTTTGGTCTATAGATTTCCTAATGTTTGATCTAAAGACTCTCATAGTTGATCTTACTTCAAATGCATCCTAATTTGACCGATGGATGGAAAACTCAGGATATATGATGATGCAAGCTACTTTGATGCTTCTTATGATTGTATCGACACTACTTTGAGAGTGTGTAATGATGTCTTGGTCTACTTCCTCATGGGATTATTCAAATGAAGAACTTACAACATCTATGAATTTGACAATGACTAGTTTTGAAATAAGGGTTGCCACGTTCCAGAGTTTCTCTTGGTGATAGTCTAAAGAATCACCAAAATCATTTATAAATTTCAAGAATAGGTTTTTGAAAACATGAAAACATTGAAACATAAATAAGAAGTTAAATTTCAAGAACATGTTTTTAAAAACATGAAAACATTGAAACATAAATAAGAAGTTAAAACAAAAATCTTTCTTACCCATCACAAGGGGTCATGGCTTTTGATGGAAAGACAAATTCTCAATAAACTCTATACAAAAAACAAAGAAAACAATCTCTTTACTTAAAACCTTTTTATATTTTAGGGTGGTAGCTAATTTGATCATTTTTAAGTATGCCATGGATCACAATTGATAGGTTCACTAAGATGTATCCAAGGTTACCCAATTTGTTGTCTTGTGTAGGTGAGAATTCAATCTTTGTTTAAAGAGATTTAGATTTGTTGTAGACCAACACTAAAGATGAAGGCCTAATTCATCCATATATTCATTTTTTTGTTTTGATTTATAGCTTTACTGGAATGATTCCTCATTTTGACCATGCTGTAAGAAAATAATCCGAATGCAAAATTTCTATTGTACAAATATCTTTTTGTTGTCTAAAGCCACATGCCTTTTGAACATAATGTTCTTATGTGTGCATGCCTTTTTGTTGTCTAAAGCCACATGCCTTTTGAACATAATGTTCTTATGTGTACAAGTATCATTTTTTAAAAACAACACAAGCAACACACGCGCCCGCGCGCGCGCACACACACACATGTCATCAGTTTAATTTGAAATTTATACTTAAACACTAAATATCTGACCTACGAACATAAAATCCATGTAGACAAGCCTAAGAATCTGACACATTTACCTAGCCCAAAAAACCTCACTTAGTTACTCCTAAGTTGTAAAAAAACCAGAGTCCAATATACTTTAACTGACTGAAATAGTAAAATCCCAGTTAGTTTTTTGGTCTTGCCCTAAAGAAAGAGAGCCATGGGACGGGGCCCTACTATGGCGAAGCTACTCGGGGAATTTTCATAAAAATCCACAGGGATTAGCTCGCTGTACTCACAGCATCAAGGGAAAGATGGTTCGTCATTGGAGCTGGCTGAAAGGAGCACCTTATCAACCCCTCCTTGCTTGCTGTGATTCAACACAATCGCTCACTATCGCCATGACGATTCTTCAGTTTTTTTCCTCACAGGGCACCCTCCCAAAGTAAGGGCCGTGCCCACACGGATTGGCCATCGGGAATAGTCATGATTAGCAACACGCTCGACATCGACATGCATGCCTCGACAATGGTCATTGACAATGGTCTTGATCGGCAAGGCCCTCGACATGTCAGAGTTTCAATATGCACACCTCCCTTTTGCTAGCCATTGGATGCGGTGGAGAGTCAAAGGCTCGGCAAGCTACCGAGTGACGATAACAGAGCATTTACCAAAGGAAACAAGGATTTTAGTTTTTGCAAAGTTATCTGCCATCATCGACAATAAGTTTTCGCACATGCAAAACCAAGCTTTGATGCCATTGCACACCACGGAGGAGGAGTTTGCTTTAAGGGATGCTTCCAAGGACAATTTCATGGACTATGGGATGGCCAAGTGCCATTTCCTCATGCTTTTGACAAGAAGTATGCGGCAAGGCTGAAAGTGAACATAAATTTCACACTTGCTTTGAAACTTAATTTGGGTTGCATGGAGTGGCTATGAGCTCACACGTTACGTAACCAAAGAAAAATAGCAAGGGAATCCTAGGTAAAGAAGGTTGCCTAACCGTAAGGCAAGTTGAATATTGCACAAGCACCCGAAATGTTTAGAGTGGATTTTCCAAAGTTGGGGAAATTTTGAAATGTACAAGGCATCATGCAGAACATCTTACGGACCATGGACCTTAAGGTTGGAATATTTTACGATTATGTTATTTTTTTGACTTCACATATGATTGTATATTGTAGAAGCCTCCAAAATATTCCGAAGTAAATTTTTAATGCAAAGGCAAGGCTTGATGTTAGAATGGAAAATGGGGCAAAGATGTTCAGCATGGCAGGCTCTTTGCTAATTAGACAGAGCGCTCTCTCCTATGCTTATGCTTGACAACGGAGATAGACATGCTCGACATCATTAGGGGAGGTTTGAGGTCTCTTTTTTTCCTTTTAACATCGTGAGAGAGAGAGAGAGAGAGAGAGAGAGAGGCCAATGAGAGGAGTGTTAGGTTTAATGGCCATGTGGTCGGCCGCCCATCACTAACTGCTCTACTCACCCTAAGTGTACAACTATACACTTGTGTGAGCCACTAACAATAAGTCTAGTGTGTATTGTGCTTGTGTGTATATTTGGATAAATGAAGATTAAAGGGGCATCGTGTGTTGGCTCTTCCCCTCCAAGCTGTGAGTGTGTGTGGCTATGGTGGTGTGAGTGTGTGTGTGTATTCCTCTTCCCCTTTCGATGTGCTCCCGGCTCCTCTCCTTCATTTGGTATCAAAGCTTGGCTGTGAGTGGTAGCGAGGCCAGTATTGTCTCCATGCGTGCACGAGCTTCGAGAAGAGCTAAGGCTTAAACCTTAGTGTGCAGCAAGAATCAACCTGCAATCGATTTGCTATATATGTTGGAAGCAAGGCAAGCACACATTCGATTTTCATTTCTGTGTGCAGGTCAAGCAAAGAGGAGGATCTTATTACGAGATCCTTGTGTCCACAGATCAACCCAGACACACCACACAACAAGCGGTTTTGCTCGAAAATCACTTTTTTGGCCATAAATCCCTCATACGGACTCCAATCTACGCAACCCAGGACTCTTCTTTGGGGTTTTGGCATGTTCCAAATGCAATGGTGATGTTTGTTTGACCTAATTTTGATCACAATTTTTTTTGAAGCAGCTGTGTGTATTTCGCATTTTGCATAGGTACATATTTCGGAGCTTAAATCAGGGCTTCAGATCAGGGTGATGGAAAGCTTTGGAGAGCTGAATCTTCAGCCAATTTAGAGTGGATGTATGCATGTGTGGACAGCTTGGCTGATTGACAGATCTCCTGTTTTGGTCCATAGGTTTCTGGCATCGATTGCATTGGTTACCATTTGATCTGGCATTATGTTGAGTGGTTTATGCTCATTGGTTGCAGTTTTTCAGATTGGGTGGTTATGCCTTGACATGGAGATCCTCAATGATGCTTGAGTTGGCTACACTTTATGCCAATGACTTGGTGCAGCTTGAGACTATGATTTGGCACAACTTGTCGATTTACTACCATTATACTGCCGTTTTTTTGTTAGTGTGCATTGAGGATTCCACACTTTGTTTTGTGGCAGTGTTTGCTCTTGCTTAGAGCGTGTTTTTTGGTAGTGGTTTTGCTCTTAGGAGGAAGGTTGTATGCATATGCTTTTGGTGCATGTTTGAGTGCATTGTCAGATCTTGTACGTTATTTGTGGATATTGCATTTGTACACCCTTTGTGGAGCCACTTTTGGCTTATACGGCAGTCCTGGCCATTTATGAGACTTGGTCCAAAAGATAGCCATTTTTGAGACTTGGCTATACGTTTGTTGCATATCCTACATTGAGAGGGTCATGGTGAGGTTTTCTTGAGCTGGGGTATTCTCAAATGTGGAGATACCTTTGGTGATACAAGTATCTGGAGTTACCCTTGCGTGACCTCGCCATAGAACATGTATAGAGTGGGATAGGTGCTCTTGATGCCAAGTTGGCGGTCTATGGTCAGTGTGATAGTTTATGTGCCTCAGTTGCTTTCTATACGGTATGCCTTGTGAGTGGCATTGCCCTCTTTATGCACTTTGAGTGACATATTGGTCATTTTGTCTCTCATATTTTGGTTACATTTTGGTTATATTTTGGTTGATATAGTCTCAAATACAAAGGAGACTCTGCCAAAATTTTTCCAGAATCTTTTGGACTTGTTATAATATCTACTACGAAGGAGCATGATATCTATGACATAAAGAAGTTTGATGGCACTAATTTTTATCTTTGGAAAAACCAAATGCAAGATGTGCTTGTCCAAAAGAAACAAAAATTGCCTATTATCTATGCGGCACAAGCTAAAGAAATGAACTTGACTCAATTTCAGAGGGAAGAGCTTGATGAGCTATCTAGGTCTACCATTAGACTACACCTTGTCAATCAGTGTACTTTTTAGTGTTAGAATGTGATATTGCCTATGCTTTATGGCAAAAGTTATGCAACACTTATGAAAAAGATACGACTAGTAATAAAGTTTTCATGATGCAAAAACTCTTTAACCTTCTCATAAAGGAGTCAGCCAGTGTTGCCAGTCATATCAATGACTTTGACTCTTTGTTTGCACATATTCATGCACAACGAATTAACATTGACGATGAGAAGAAAGCAATCTTCTTGCTTTGTTCGCTACCACCATCATGGGATATCTTTTGCACATCTGTCAGTAATTTTTCTCCTAATGGTACACTAGTGTACAATGATGTCACTAGTTCTCTTTTGTCAGAGGAAATGCATCGAGAGAGTATGAGTAGCTTGCATCATGGCAAAGCTCATTATGTACAAAAGGATGATAAACAACGTAAAGGTCGTTTTTGGCACCGTGAATCCAAGAAAGAGGGCAATAGAGATGCATCAAAAAGTAGATCAAAGTCTTGTGGTCTCCGCAATATACAATGCCATTATTATGATAAGTATGGTCACATAAAGAAATATTTTCATGCTTGGAAGCGTGATAAGGGCAAGGGCAAAAGCAAGGATCATGATGTGAAAGACAAAAAGCCAAAGAGTTTTGTTAAGATTAAAGAACTAAACATAGTTCAAGATGACAGTGATGCGCAAAACATTAATGTGTTGGACTGAACATTCAGATGTATTTTATGATGCACAAGAAACTTTGACTTTACAAAGTTCTATGCCAACTGAACAACTTGTTAGTGGTGAAGTGTCCCACACATGGGTTCTTGATTTGGACGCTTCGTTGCATGTCACACCTCATAGAGATTGGTTTACTACATACGAAGAAACCAATGGCTTTGTTGCGCTTGGTGATAGTTACTCTTGTGACATTGTGGGCATAGGCGATATTTCCATGGTGATGGCTAATGGTGTGAAGTTTATCATCCATAATGTGCGTCATGTTCCAGTCAAACATGCAATTTGATTTCAGTTGGACATCTTGATGACTTGGGTTACAAAGTCACTTTTCACCAGTAGTCTTGGCGCATTGCTAAATGTCATCTTGTTATAGCCTATGGTTCAAAAGTTGGTTCACTATATCCTCTTTACGTATCTGACAAAAACAGTGTTCTTTCTGTAGCCGGTTAGGTCATGTGTCGAAGAAG
This sequence comes from Adiantum capillus-veneris, assembly GCF_014529385.1. Taxonomy (NCBI): domain Eukaryota; kingdom Viridiplantae; phylum Streptophyta; class Polypodiopsida; order Polypodiales; family Pteridaceae; genus Adiantum; species Adiantum capillus-veneris. The sequence continues at coordinate 73,253,352 of NC_140940.1, read as the reverse complement.
GGAATGGAAATTCTTTCTCGTTTGGGCTACTTACCGTCTTTATTGTTTTCAGATTTTCTTTTTTGTGAGCACTATCAATATGGAAAACAAACACGGACACATCGTACACATTCTTTTGAAAAAGAAAGAAAACCCTTAGAGCTTGTGCATCGTGATTTATGTGGCCTATGCCTTCTAAATCACATGGTGGAGCATCCTACTTTGTCACATTCATTAACAATGCAACACAACATGTTTGGGTTTATGCCATGAAGTCTAAGGATGAGACATTTTCTTGTTTCAAGAAATTCTTATCTAGTGTGGAAACCAAGTCTGAACATAAGTTGAAAGCTTTGAGATTAGACAATGGTGGAGAATATGTCTCCAAAGAGTTTACAGACTTTTGTTCAAGTAGGAGAATTAAGCGTGAGTTTATAGCTCCTTATACCCCTGCACAAAATGGTGTTGCCGAACAAATGAACCATCCAAGAAAGGATAACCGCAAGCATTTTGGGCTGAAGCATTATACACTGCTGTGTATTTGATCAATAGATCACCACATGATTGATTACAGTTTTGTGTACCGTTAGAGTTATGGTCAGGACACAAATTGTCTTATAATAAACTCAAAACATTCGGCTGTGAGGCTTATGCACATGTACCAAAGGAGTTGCGTGCTAAGCTAGATCCTAAGTCTAGGAAATGCATCTTTATAGGCTATGGACTAGATGGTCAATTTGGCTATTGTTTATGGGATCCGAAAAGTCGATCAGTAATCCGTAGCAGTGATGTTGTCTTCAATGAGACCAAGCTGCATAGACATCCACTGAAAGACGTTGAATTCCGGAAAGTGACGTTTTTTGACGTATCACCTCCTTTACAGAAGCTCTAGAGCCAATTGCTACACATGCTAGTACGATTTCTGATTAGCCAAGGAGAGTCTCACATCCGCCAGAATGATTTGTTCCAGGCGTGGATTTTGTTTTGCTGACAGATAGTGGTAAGCCTTCTTGTTACAAAGAAGCCATGCTAGCCAACCATAAGGTTCAGTGGGAACATGCTATGAAGAGGGAGTTGTCTAGTATTCAAAAAAACAAAACTTGGGAATTTGTTTCATTGCCAAAAGGTAGGAAAGCATTGCCTTGTAAATGGGTTTACAAGAAGAAGATCGCATCCAGTGTTGAGAACTACAAAGCTCATTTAGTGGCCAAAGGTTTCAAGCAAAAATATGGTATAGATTTTCAAAAAATCTTTTCTCCAGTGGTCAAGATAAGGACACTAAGACCGTTGCTTGGTTTGGTTACCGCTGAAGATTTGGAGCTTGAGCAAATGGATGTCATTACAACCTTCTTACATGGAGATCTCGACAAGGAGATTTATATGCAACAACCAGAAGGGTTTGTGCTAAAGGGCGAGGAACATTTAGTCAGCAAGCTTCTGAAAAGTCTCTATGGCTTGAAACAATCATCCAAACAATGGTATCAAAATTTTGATGCATTTATGTGTTCCCAAGGCTATAAGCGCATTACTAAGGATCCATGTCTTTATGTGAAAAGACAACCCGATGGACAACTAATTATGCTTATTCTTTATGTGGATGACATGCTCATTGTTGATCATTCAAAGAAGGACATTGCTGACCTCAAAATGAAGCTAAAGAGTCAGTTTGACATGAAAGATTTGGGAAACGCAAATCACATTTTGAGTATGCACATTACTCGAGACCATAAGAAGAGATTGTTATACTTATCTCAGAAGGATTATGTACATAAAGTTCTTGAGCGTTTCAACGTGCAGAAGGGAAAGGTATTGAGTACCCCATTGCCTGCATATTTGAAACTTAGCAAGAACGATTGTCCCAAATCTACTGAGAAAAAAACTGCTAAGGTTCCTTATGCTTTAGCTTGTGGTAGTCTCATGTATGCCATGGTGGCTACGAGATCTGACATTGCACATGCAGTGGGAGTTGTCAGCAGATTTATGTCCAACCCTGGTAAAAAGCATTGGGATGTTGTCAAGTTGATTCTCAGATACTTACCAGCAGATAGACATTTATGCTATGGTCGTGGATAATTATCCATTAAGGGATTTGTAGACAGTGATTATGCAGGCTGTGTTGATAGTCGTAAATCACCAACAGGTTGGATTTACACATTTGCTGGTTTTGCTATTTCTTAAAAATTAGTTATTCAAGAATGTAGATCCATTTCCACTACAGAGGTCGAGTATGTTGCATTGAGGCATGCAAAGAAGCTATTTGGCTTGCTCGCCTAGTAAAGGATCTTGGATTGGAGCAGTATACACCGGTTCTTCATTTGTGACAGTCAGAGTGCTATTGCCTTGGCTAAGAATCCAATGTTTCATTCCAGAACAAAACACAATAATGTGCATTATCACTTCAATTGTGAATGTTTGGCAAACAAGAGCCTTGATTTACTGAAGATTCCTACATTAGAGAACACAGTGAATGCAGTCACTAAGAGTCTCTCTAGCCTTCAGTTTCAACACTGTCGTGAGTTGATGGGCATTGGGTGAAGAGTGGTTCTCTCCCATTCTTATGGTCTCCCACATTGGCCATCAAGTGGGAGAATGTTAGGTTTAATGGCCATGTGGCTGCTGCCGATCACTAACTGCTACTGACCCTAAGTGTACAACTATACACTTGTGTGAGCCACTAACACTAAGTCTAGTGTGTATTGTGCTTGTGTGTATATTTGGATAAATAAAGATTAAAGGGGCACTGTGTGTTGGCTCTCCCCCTCCAAGCTGTGAGTGTGTGTGGCTATCTGTTTGTGTATTCCTCTCCATTTGTGTTCCCGACTGCGCTCCTTCAAGGAGGCTCCCGTTATGGAACCTTTCATTTAAAAATTGCTTTTGAATTTCTAGCATGATTTTTTTGGAGAGAAAAACTTTTGCAGAACTCATGACCAGAACAAAGTCTCTGGTCACCAAGCTTCCCCAACAAAACCAGATGAATTTATGGTGAAGAAATGGGTAGAGAAGGCTCTTCCTAAGTCTTCTCAATAAAACTTAGAGAAAGTATCCTACCTGAAGCCACTCTCCAAGAGCTTGTTGCTGCTGCGATAGAGGGGGCAAGAAGGTTTCTCAACGACTCTCCTCAGGTAGATTCTACCTCTGTACTCTTGGAAAGTCCATCTCACCTTATAACTTCTTTACGCAGGGAACTAGAAGCCCTAAAGCTACAACGAGCTCTTCAAGAGGAGAGGTCCTTCTCTCTTAGACAGGAGAAGCCTCCACATCACGAGACGTTGGAACAGATCAAGCGCAAGCAAGTTAGACAAGCTCAGGTCATCTAGGACTAAAGCCCCCTTTGGGTTATTTCCATTTCTTTCTGTGAAAGAATGGGACATAAGGATAAGGATTGCAAAAAATACAGCAAAGTCTTGGTCCTACTCTTCAACAAGGGCTAGCACCTGCATCCAACATGCTCTCTCCCTATGGCCATCCAAACCACAAGCCACCATTGTTGAATACCCCTCCTATGCAATGTATGACAAGCACTTTTTTGCCTCACAATTTTTATCAGGCCAATGCTCCCTCAGCTCCTCAGAGCTTCTACACCTCAACCTCCACCTCTATGCAGTTATGCAGAGAGAGACCACCTCATCCCCATTTCGTCCATCAAATTGTCCCATTTTATGCTATAGATGCGGAGAATATGGGCATTATCAAAGTAAGTACCCTTTACCTGTCGAAGGGTCCTCTCCTCGTCATTGTTTCCCTGAGGCAAAGGACCACTACAATAAGGATTTTCCCAAGCAAAGCGCATCCACGTCTTCAGGCCCAACTCACAACCAACAAGAGTTCACATTTCCAAATCTCAACCTGATAGCAATAAGTGCTATCCCTCAGCCGTCCCCTGTAACTCATGTGGTTACCCACAAGGATAGGCCACAGCAAGTGGAGGAGCCTTCTAACGTCCTCACTTGGGCACAAAGAGCAGCTCTTGGTCTCAACCTCCAAAAGGTCCACTTCATCCATCTCCACTTCCCCCTCCTAGTACACCTAACCCAATTGATGAGCAATTCACTAGTGCTAAAGGCTGCCCTCCCTCCATGCACACTGATATTGATGGGGCCTTTTTGGAAGCAATGGCTGATTTCCAATAGATCAAAATTTTAGAGAAATCCCAGATTCAAATTTCAGAGAAAGCCCAGATCAAAAGCACCAGGCCGATAGGAGGAGCCATCTTGAAGAACACCTTTCAGCAAGTGTCACTTTATGACATGCTCTGTCTCGATGCAAATCTAAGAAGTGACACCCTTACAGTCATTCAGTCTCTATACCCAGGTGCACAACCTAGTGGCGGGCACCTCACTCTTCATCCCTCCCTCAGAGTCCTACATGATTTCCTATCCCGCCGCTCCACTCATCGGTTACAAGAGTCCTCATCTCATTGTATCTATTCATGGGCGTCAATTCTCCAAATGTCATTGTCGATAGTGGATCTGGCATCAATTTGATGCCAGAGTTCACTATGATGGTGTTAGGTCTGCAGCCTACCCCTGCCCCCCCTTCACACATTGGTTGATCACATACAGTATATTGATCATAGGACAGTTACCCAATGGGCATAGTAGACAAGGTGCCTATGCGAGTACAAGACCTCACGTTCAACTTGGATTTTGTTGTGATTCTTCTTCCCCAGGTTGAGGTTCTTCTCGATAGCTCATCGATAGACTTGGTTGCGGCCATGTGGATTCATACTCCTAGATCCCCAATGCAACCAATTCGAATGGAAGGAGGTATGGATCCAGTGGCTCATCATAGTTATTTGGCAGTGGAGTCCAAGCTCGACATTGAGCAGTCTACCACACCAGATGGGTCCGACAAAGATATTATGGAGTGGTTGGAGGCTACCACATCGCTGCCATGCTATGTGGTCTCTACTCAACCCTTGCTTGATGATCCACCCTCTTTCCCTGCTCCTCTAGCTACGATCAGTGAGCCACACCCTACAGATGCAAGTGAGATAGTCACCGAGGACCATACTTCTGTGGGCCCCTCGTTGGAAGCCATCGTCGGTGAACACTCATGAACCTTAACACACCACAAAAGGGGAAAGAAATATCCTTTGCAGGAGTTCACCACCACCTCACTTCTTCCCTTATCCTCCTCTCGTTGTAAAGCATGGCATGATCGCCATTTTCGTAAGCCAAAAATAATGAAAGGATCAGTAGTGCTACTGTGTCAAGCTACATATCAGAAAAAAAAAAGGAGTTCATGGTACAAGAGATTTTTCCACAGGGAGCGGTCCAGTTAGTGACTTTGGAAGGTGTTTCCTTGCCACTGGTAAATGGCTCTCCCAAATCAAATGCTATTATCCCTCTTAGTAAGCCATATGTAGTTGTTTCTACCTCTAGTATAAGTTCCAACATCTCCTTCTCTTTCTTTACTTACCCTCTCACTAGATATGATGATGTCCTTGCAAACTCTCAGTCTCTGCCATGCCTATCGTGTCCCCACATTCCTCCTTCGGTATACTTTCTCTACATTGTAATGTGCTTGTTTTGTCCTAAATTCTTGTAATCGGTTCATTCTTTCTGCGATTGGACTACCTTGTATCCTATTGTCCCGTCGTCTCACTTTTGGCATTCAAAATGGTTCATCCTCACTTTCACATCAAATTGGGCTCTGAGTGTTAAAACATTATTGGTCAGTAAAGAGGCTTTTTCTACGCAGTAATTCTCTTTCACTTCTTCTTTCTAGTAGCAGGGAGTTCCTTCTTCTTCTTCTTCCCATCGTTTTTTGAGTGTGGATATTGGGACTCTATAACCCTTCTCTTTACACCAGCTCTCTCGGTAAAGTTACTACCCACTCTCTCTGCTCTCTATGTGTAGTACTTCAGATTGCCATGGATTAACTGCGTTTCTCTCTCCCGAGTCGCCCCTTAAACTACAAGTCCCTCTCAACTCCTTGCCCCTACCCACTAACTTTCGCCTCTACCTACTCGTAATCGCCCCTATCTACTTACCCTCACCCCTCTCTACCTTCACTCACCCTACCCACTAGCCCTCGCCCCTCTCTACCCTCCCTTGCCCCTACCCACTAGCCCTTGCCCCTCTCTACCTTCTCTCGTCCCTACCTAACTGCACTCGCCCTACCCACTAGCCCTCACCTCTCTCTACCCTCCCTCGCCCCTACCCACTAGCCCTGGCCCCTCTCTATCTTCCCTCGTCCCTACCTAACTCCACTCGCCCCTACCCACTAGCCCTCGACCCTCTCTACCCTCCATTGCATCTACCCACTGCCTCTCTCCCTCTCTACCCTAACTCATCCATACCTACCTGTCTCTCGCCTTGCGCACCCACTCATCCTCTCTGCTGTCCTCTGTGCCCCTATCTACGCACTCTGTACTCCTCACCGTATCTACCCACTGACCCCTCTCCCATTTTCCTTTTCAATTAAGGCCCTACCTGAACACCCTCGTTGTACTCCCCTCTCCACTCAGCTATTGCAAAAGCTTAGTTGCCAGCAGGTACCTACACGTTCGTTCTCCAGCAAACATTGCAACTCCGGACAATCTACTTCCTTTCAGTCTTGCAAACTCACGTAGTGTGATATGTCGTCTACTCTCATCATGATCTGTAAGGTTATGTATGTATGCTTTTGTGGTATTGCACCTGGAATTTAAGCTCTTGTGGTACATAACAGTATACATCTTGCTGCGTGTACTTTTCTTGCGTCCATCACAAAGTGGTACCTGAGATAATATGGCAAGTAGTAGTCGGCAAAGACGACGGGAAGTTTTGTGCAAAAAGCCTACACGTAGGGAAAGACAAAGTAGTTCCGTAGAGGAAGCAAAATCTGATCACAACAGCCATGGTGTTATTGAGATGACTTCCAATGAAGCCAGTGACGAGAGTTATAGAGTACCCTCTCACATGGTGGATCCGAATTCCAGCTCAGAATCAAAATCAGAGCCTTCTAGCAGCCCATAGGTGGATCCCAAAACATAAGAAAGGGTGCACAAAATGTGCTACGTCATGCAATCAATAGACCTCCTGAGTCCAAAAATCAAGCACCTTTCACATTAAACTTTCACCTATAGCTACCTCATCCTTCTCTGAAGGATATCTTTTCTCGGGATCAATTGCAACAACTAGGTTTGACAACATTAGCCACTGCAGAATTACCACTGATGTGCCTGGAGATATGGTACAGGAACTTTTGAACCGTTTTTCTAAAGTGCGGGACCACAACCTTATACCTACCAGGATTGATCATGTGCTGGGAATGACCACCTTCCCATCTTTGAAACCGTCCACGCGCACATACTCCAAGCTTTCCAAAGATGCCACAGTTCACGCGTGTCAGGAGTTGCTACACTCTGATCACCCAGACTATGCGCGGAATAAAGAGTTGTGGAATGTCTTTAAGTATTAATTTTTACGTAGAGATGCCAAAGAATCAAACAAAAGTTTGCCCACAATGTTTTCCCACTATGAAGGACTCTACGATTTGATCCACACAACACCTTGTGGATTTCACCAGATTCTTTACACATCTTTGCAGTCCCGGACTAAGAGGTTTCGAGCCCAGGTGCAATCGCTACAGTCTAGCTTTTAGTGCTTTGCAAGCTCCTATGTTGGCTTGGGTTATTAACATACATATAAGCCCTGTGGATGTGGATGTCGAGCTGCAAAGTACACACTCCAAAGCAAAAGGGAAATCTATTGCCCATACAACAGGTCTACTTGAGAAGAAAACAAAGAATAAGACTAAAGAGGTGAAGGATACAGCAGAATCTCTAATATTATTGCTAGTATCAGAAAGTCAGCAGCTTTGAGTGAAGCACCCTGTCCGACGCTCATCATCTACTCCTGCTACTTGTTCTATGGTATGATCGGTGTTTCGGATCACACTATGCATGTTACAGTGTGGCTTCTACAATGTGTGTCCCTCTCTCTACTTCTGACATTTTCACTCCTACCACAATGACTAGCTCCCGTGAACCGCTTGCAGTTGCTTCTTCTCCTATACCTATGTCTATTGCAGCCACTCCACCTATCTCTACTTGAGGCATGCTCCCAGTTCACCACTAGCAGTGCCACTTGCCAACCCTCTCCCACCTGACACTGCTGCGGATTATTCCATAGTTTCGAACGCTATGTCACTTTTTCGACTATCTGAGGACAACCTACAGGAGTCCAAGTAGGCCATTGCTACCATTGAGCTTGAGACAGAGCGGTTGGCTGCTACTCACCAACGCCACTCCGCTACATATGCAACTATGGAGGGCTCTCTGTGTGTCGTAGAGAGCGCAATTGTATAGAGACGCTACTATTTTTGCTTTGCGACACACATTGCAAGAAAAGTCTAAAATCATTGACGACCTCCGAGCTCAAATGCACGGACTTCCAAAAGTGCTACTCCAAAGTGATATGGGATTTCAGGCTAACTGGACAGGGCAATGGATACAGATACAGGCTCCTGTTGGATTTGTACAACAAGGTAGCTTTGCCCATTTCATGGGACCCTCTACACACATTTCTGTCGGATACGGCCAGCCTCAGCATTTTACCTACTATCCATCGAGGCTTCAATCGTCGACTTTCTTACCACATATGCAGTTGACACAGAGCATTCCTTGCAAGACTGCCTTGCTAGTGCACACCGCCATGGCTGTGTTAGTCGAAGCCTTGAGTACACTTCAGGCCAAATGCTCCCATCAGCCTGCGAAACAGGTGGCAGCTCTAGTCAGCGGGAGCCAATTTGTCCAAAGCAGTAAAGCTCATCAGTAGTAGCAGCCTTCCACCATCGATTCGATGGCTCCTCCCCCCCAGAGGCGGATACTTCAGGTGCAGCAGCGGCGAAGACTCTTTCTCTCGGGTGACAGGACCGCACTTCTCTGCTTAGTCTTCTTCTGTATATATAGTGGCGGGCAACCTGTATAGCAGGGCTACATGTCGCAGGCACTGGACAGACAATTAGTTGCAATAGGGCTAAGCTAAGTCTATACTGGACGGACTTTTACCTGGGCAGTGACATGTGACAGGCATACGGGTGGTGTTCTATTGAACGCGGGGCCAGACCACCACAACCACAGTTTTGAGATAGTCTTAGTTGGATTAGATATTTGTGAGCCATTGGTGGCTCTTTATGGTTGTATATATCCGTAGCTGTTTGGGGTTTTGTTTATCCACTTTGTATGGTTTAACGTCTAGTCTCGAGTCCTAAGTCTAGAGTTCTGCACAATATGGACATATCTCTAATCGATAGGGTTAAAACACTATATTATCTATAAGAATACACTTCAATAATAGAAGTGTCTTAGCAAAGACATATGTTGAAAATTCTCCCCTTCATCGCATAGGTGAGTCGAACAAGCATGCACATGAATGCAAAGATCTCTTAGTAGTCAAAGAAGTGAAATTAAGCCCATAATAACCTTGCCAAAAATCAAGTGCAACAATCAAAGTTTGTACACTAGGCAACAATTATACAAGATGTGTGTGTGTGTGTGTGTGTGCACCCATAATAACCTTTCCAAAAATCAAGTGCAACAATCAAAGTTTGTACACTAGGCAACACATATACAAGATGTGTGTGTGTGTGTGTGTGTGTGTGTGTGTGTGTGTGTGTGTGTGTGTGTGTGTGTGAGAGAGTGAGAGAGAGAGGGGGGGGGGGGGGGGATAAAGAGCCATTGCAAGCAACAAGTACATAGAAAATATGACAAAGGAGCCAATCATGAAAGAGTTCAATTATTGAAAGGAATTTACATATATTGATACCCAAAGTATGTTGGCTCCAATTTTCCCCCCACTCCCCCACAAGACCACCACCACCACAAAAAAAAAAAAGAGAACACCATAAGATATGTGTCCTCACTAACAAAGATTACAACAACAAAGACTCCATCACAAGTAGTATGCACGTGGTTAGTAATTTCTACAACAATCAAGATGATTAAGTCCAGGAAATCACTAACCTGGCAAAGTACAAGAACGAGAGAGAGAGAGAGAGAGAGAGAGAGAGAGAGAGAGAGAGAGAGAGAGAGAGTGTGGTGATGGCCAAATGAAGAGCTATGGTGAGCAAGAAGATTGTAGATACTATGGCAAAGAAGCTAGTAACAACAGAGTTTGAACAATATTAAAGGAAAATTTTGCATCTGTTTGGCAACCAAAAGGTTGGTCGACATGCAATGCATGTAGACTCCGCTTTAAGTATTGTTATTGGTGGAAAACTACTTGAAATAGCGAGCCTTTTATTGCAATAATGGTGGCCGATATCCCGCTAATACCACAACAAGCAAAGGTCTAGGGCTAGAAAAACACATTTTTCCTAACTGATGAAAATAAAGGCAAACTTGTGTAAGTTTCTTGGTTTTCTTAAAGGAAAGATCAAAATCTAACAGAGATTTTACAATTTCAACCTGTTATAATACACTAGACCCCGTTTTTTTCTAGCATCTATTGTCGTAAAGGAAAAATTGTATATTTTATCATTGATGATTTATTGTATAATAACCTCTCTAGCCAATAACGCAAGAAGCATCAATAGCCTCTACCACTGGCCAAGGAGTAAATACACCATCTACTGTACGCTTTGTACGCTTTGCATAACGTGGAACAACAATATTCCTAAAACATTAACATCATCTTTATATATATAGTACCAACCAACCTTTAAAAAGCATGAACTATCAAAGTCTAGGGTTACAAGGCAGAGAACTGCAGCCGTCCATCTACTGTACATTAAAAGCTGTATTATGGACCTACATGTTTTGTATGCTTGCCAACTCATCACTCAAAATGTTCAAAGACCAGTACACTTGTAGGCTTTGTCGTGCTAACACATCAACACACAGAATCCTCTGTTGTGCCAAGCCACTATTTGATTGCTTGCCACGCCAACAACCGGAATATTTTTTGCATGTAGCCAATTTAGTGAGCTGGTCCCCCCTTCCCCTAGATTGTTGATGGTCGAGAATGGTCCCCTACTGACCATTCCCTATTTCACAATGACTGCATGGTGGGTAGGGAATGGTCCCTTTTTTATGACCATTCCTTGTTTTCAAGACTCCTCGGTTATCGCCAATGCAATCTCCTTGAAAACAAAGAATGGTCAACAAGGGACCATTCCCTACCCCTTCAAAGAGACTCCATCCCTTAGGCCATAAGCAAAAGCATCAAAATCAGGGATAGCGAGGAACAGAAAGGACATTTTCAAGATTAAAGACAAGAACTGACCATACTGGATTGTCAAAGGTAGAATGATAGTTGTGGGCAAGTATTCTAGTGGGTCCCTAATGATTATAGTTTACACACAAATAAATACAAGGGTCCCCTCCTCTTTCGACACCTCTAAACTTTAAAGTAGGCAACAATCTCTTTTTAAAGAACAATTTCCATTTCATTGATAACGCAAGGATTGTAACCTTTCATAGCCTTTTATTCACCCTTCATTTCATTTCCTTTCCTCGAAATCAATATAACAAGACCTTTGATAGAGAGGACCTTTAAAGCTCCTTATGCATAGTTGGACTTGCAAGTATCTTGCTTTGAATCTCTTTAGAAGTGACGAATTTTAGCAATGTTTTTGCTTGCACTTTTTCAGAATCTTTAGTCATTTCCTATCCATCCTACAAGTTTGGTAATGTTTGGACTTTGTTTACTTGGTGAATCCATGATGCTCATGTCAAACTGGTGCAAGTTAAACATTCCTTCTTTTTTTTAAATCATCAGTAGGGAGAATTTTATACATATATGTGTATTTACAACCGGCTTTGCTATACACATCACACCCACAAGGAGCCATACTGTGGGAACAACTTCCCCAATGGAGAAGTTGTTAGCACCCATTGAATTTTAGACCGCCACACCTAGGTACTTTAATGCTCGTAACAAAAACTACATTGCATTAATACCACAAAAAACTAGCACATGAAATAAAGACTTTAATGTTGCACACACCAAAGTCCAAACCAATTTCCCAATCTCGGCGGAGGTATACTCAACATCATTCATTGCTTTGCTTGTGTAGTTGACAAGTCACATGTAGAATTGTTTCTTCTCTCTTTGCATCAATACCACACCAATAAGATTCAAATCAACACTTCAACTTATCTTGCTCTCTCACTCTTTTCCTCCATCAATCTTTAACAATTATGATAGCTTCGTCATTATTTCCTTAAATCCTTGGGCTCGCCTTTATTTTGTATCAATGTATGCATGAGACAAATGGATCTATTATTCTTCGAGCAGTCGAGGGATTTGGTTTTCTTTGAAAATTTTTAGAATCCTTTTCCAATATGCTTCCAACATGTTTACGTGCATGTTGATATCCTCCTCGTCAAGGTCGGCGGTCAGGGGGTTGCTGATCCTGGCCGTCTATCTAGTTGACTTTATCAGCCGTTATGTACTGTGCAATCATTAGATGCTTGCCAAATCAGCATGTGTAATAATCTGCATGATATTGACCAATCAAGGCCTCCCCAATCAGCACACGAAATGTCAGCTGCTTTTGACACATCAACAATCGGACTATCTGTTAGGAAATAAAGGCCTAAGTGCCTTGTACTTATTAACTTATAAGTTAAAAGACTTATAAGTGAGGGGGCCCAAGTGTGAATGGCCCCCTAGTTACTTACTCATATACTCAAAGGTCAAGCCCAAATAAAAAAAGCGTGACTTCTCCCAAAAACTTCTACGAGCGTTCTCTCTCTCTCACGTTCTTCTCTGCGTGTGCTTCTTCAGCGCCTCTCTCCTCTTCTCCTTCACTCTCATTGCATAGGATAGCAAGTGGGCTCTCTCTCTTGCTCCCCCACACATGGTATCAGAGCTTTAGAGTTTCCAAGAGAGCCATTTTCGCAACACAGATCAGAATTCTGTTCTTGCTCGCTGCGGGAAGGATATTCAACCGTTTTCGATCAACTCTGTCGCGAAGGGATCCTCTCACCGTGTAGAATCGACCTCCGGTGACAGTTTCCCCAAAATTAGGGTTTCAAAAACTGGCGAACAGCAGCCTATTTCTGCTGAAATTGACCAATTTCGGGGTCAATTTGATACAATTTCATTAGGGCAAGTCTCACAGGTCAATCTTACAGGTGTTTCCACCAACGAGGTTCTGAAAATTCAGCAAAACAGGTGTTTACAAGTCTGATTTTTGCCCTAAAACAGGGAATTTCAGCAAGCAAATGATGTATACACCTTGTGGAAACCTTTGGTAAGGGTTTGGCAGTGAATGTACGCCGTTTTGGGGTGATTTCGCGTGAAATTTGCTCGCTGTTTTTCTGTAACAGCAAGCTATTTTTTGCCCGATTGCGCACATTTGGGCGTGTTTAGGTCGGCAAAACAGGGTTTCAGTGTTTGTAATCACTCAGAATGGCTTCTAGCAGTGAAAGTGACAATTTGTTGCACATTCGCAAGCTTGAAGGGGCCCATAACTTTGCTATATGGAAGAAGCAATGTTATAATGTGATGTTGCAGAAGAAACAAGCGAAACCTATTAAGTTACAGGGTGTGAAACCGGTTGATATGGAGGTTGAAGAATGGGAAGAAGTGGACGAGTTGGCTCGCTCCACGATCATGCTTTCGGTGTCTGACAATTTACTCTTTAATGTAGAGAATGAGCAGACAGCATGGGGCATGTGGAAGCGTTTAAACGAGTTGTATGCACAGCAGAGTGCTTCCAATAAAGTGTATTGGCTTAAGAAGCTTATGGATCTCCGCATGAAGGAGGGTACGCACATGTCAGTGCACCTCAATGAATTCAATTCTATTTTCAGCCAACTGACAGAGCTGAAATTCACGATTGATGAGGAGTTCAAAGCTACTTTTCTGCTATGCACATTGCCTGAGAGTTGGGATGTATTCCGGACAGCTCTTAGTAACTCAAGTGCATCACTTAAGTATGCAGATGTAGAGAGTTCTCTCTTGATGGAAGAGATGAACAGGAAGAACACCACAGGTGGGTCTTCTAATGCATTGCACTTGAGAGGCAGGTCTCAACAGAGGGAGAAATCTGACGGTAAGGACAGGGCACGCAGCAAATCTCGTAGGAAAGATGTTGTGTGTCATCATTGTGGAAAGAAAGGGCATTATAAACGGGAATGCTATGAGTGGAAGAAAGAGAAGAACAAGGGTGCTGAAACTGATGCAAAGGACAAGGGAAATGCCAAGAAGAGCACTGTGTTGATTGAGGAAATCAATGTTGCTAGTAGTTGTGACAGTGACAGCAGCACTGATGTACTCAATGCCTCTTCTGTGGATGCACATACCCTTGCTATGGGTTCTGATGTGGACATGCATACTTGGATTCTTGATTCAAGTGCCTCCTTTCATGTAACACCTCATAGGGATTGGTTTACACAGTATTCAGGTGAGGTGCAGGGCACTGTTTATTTGGGAGACAACTATGCATGTGACATTGCAGGTATTGGCAGTGTCCAGTTTTCCTTTGCTGATGGTATGACTTTTGTTTTGCACAAAGTGCGCCATGTGCCACAACTCAAGAAGAGTTTGATTAGTACAGGGCAGCTAGATGATGCAGGCTATCACACCACTTTTGGTGATAACAAGTGGAAAATTTGTAAAGGGGCCCGGATTGTAGCCAAGGGTTGTAAATCGGACACTTTGTATCCTTTGCATGTATCTAGTGTGCGTGACCATGTTGTCGCCGTAACCGAGCAGCCAAGTGTTTCTTTGTGGCATGGCCGGTTGGGACACATGAGTAAAAGAGGAATGGAAACTCTGTCTCGTTGTGGTTATTTGCCATGTTTGAGGTATGCTGATTTTTCTCATTGTGAGCACTGTATTTATGGTAAGCACAGTCAAACACCGCACAAAAGATCTATTTCTTTGAAGTCTGACAGGTTAGACTTAGTGCATTCCGATGTATGTGAAATGCCACAGTTGTCCTTAGGGGGAAAGAAATATTTTGTCTCGTTTATCGATGATGCTACACGTAAGGTGTGGGTGTATCCAATACGTGCTAAAAACGATGTTTTGGATACTTTCAAGAAGTTTCTTGCGTTTGTTGAGAATCAAACAGACAAGAAGCTTAGGTCTTTGCGCTCAGACAATGGGGGGGAGTATGTATCAAAAGCATTTATTGACTTTTGTGCTACTAAAGGTATTAAAAGAGAGCTCATGGCTCCTTTTAATCCCTCTCAGAATGGAGTTGCAGAGAGGTTGAACCGGACTATCCAAGAGAAAGTTCGGAGTATGCTGTCACATGCTGCATTACCTCATGGTTTTTGGGCAGAAGCTGTGCAAACAACTATTCACTTGATTAATCGCTCACCTAGCAAGGCTTTGGGTGGAAAGGTGCCTGAGGAGGTGTGGTCTGGCAAGCCACCCTCATATGCACATTTAAGAGTGTTTGGTTGTGAGGCCTATGTTCACATCCGGAGTGAACTGCGCACCAAACTAGAACCAAAGTCTCATAAATGCATTTTCCTAGGATATGGTAAGGATGGTGAAATGGGGTATAGATTATGGGATCCCGCATTACGAAAAATCATACGCAGCAATGATGTCATCTTCAATGAGAATTGCATGCACAAACAGCCCACAAAGGTCGAGGAAGTGCGCCGGGTTGTTTTTCGTGAAGATGTTACATATGGATAGCCAAGAGGGCCCAATATTCAGTAGCCTTTACATGCTGAAAATGGTGCTGAAAATCAGCCATTAGCTGCTGAAAATCAGCCCCAACAAGTTGCCATTGATGCACCACAGGTAGGGGAACAGGTTGATGCTCCTAGACCGCCCGTTGTTGCGATGCAACCGGCTGAACAGCCTGCTGTTTTTGATGGTTTACAGGCTGAAAATCCACCTATTATGGATCATTGGGTGCGTAGGTCTACTCGGGTGACAAGGCCCCCCGATAGATATGAACCGTCTTTGGACTATGTTATGCTTACTGATTGTGGTGAGCCGTCTTGCTATAAAGAGGCTATGCAACGGGAAGACAGTAAGAAATGGTTCAAAGCAATGGTTTCGGAAATGCAGTCTTTGGAGAAAAACCATACATGGGACTTGGTTGATTTGCCTAAAGGGCATAAGGCTCTGCCATGTAAATGGGTTTACAAGAGCAAGGTCACATCTGATGCTTCTTCTAAGTACAAGGCACGTTTGGTTGCTAAAGGGTACAAGCAAAAGCATGGTGTTGATTTTGATGAGATTTTTTCTCCTGTTGTAAAGCTTGCCACATTACGTCTTGTCTTAGGCCTGGTTGCTTCTGAAGATATGGAGTTAAAGCAAATGGATGTCAAAACAACGTTTTTGCATGGCGATTTGCTTGAGATGATCTATATGATGCAGCCAAAAGGTTTTGTGTCAAAGGGGCAAGAGAAGAAAGTATGTAGACTCTTGAAGAGCTTGTATGGTTTGAAACAGTCTCCCCGTGCATGGTATCACAAGTTTGATACATTCATGAGGTCTCAAGGATACAAAAGAAGTAATTCTGATCACTGTTTGTATATCAAAACGGCAAGTGATGGATCTCTTCTATTGCTGATTTTGTATGTTGATGACATGCTTATTGCGGGTAAAAATGTCACGGAGTTGGATGCATTACAGCAAAGCTTAAAGAATCGCTTTGACATGAAGGATCTTGGTAATGCTAATCATATTTTGGACATGCGTATCTCTCGAGATAGACTCAACAGACGTCTGTATCTATCTCAACGAGATTATGTTAATAAGGTGCTACATCGTTTTCATATGGATGGGGGAAAGGCACTTGGTACTCCGCTGCCTCCATATGTAAAACTGACTGCACATGACTGCCCAAACACAGATGATATGCAGGCTGAAATGGCCAAGATTCCTTATGCATCAACCGTTGGCAGTTTGATGTATGCTATGGTTGCTACACGTCCGGACATTGCATTTGCGGTGGGAGTGGTAAGCAGATACATGAGCAATCCTGGCAAAAAGCATTGGGAAGCAGTGAAGTGTATCTTGAGATACTTGAAAGGCACTAAAGACTTGTGCATTTGTTTTGGGAAGAGTGAGACATCTGTGCATGGCTTTGCAGATGCACATTTTGCTGGACATCCAGATTGCAGGAAGTCTACCTCTGGATTTGTGTTTACATTCACAGGAGGTGCAGTTTCTTGGATTTCTAGACTGCAAAAATGTGTTGCTTTGTCTACCACTGAGGCTGAGTATGTGGCTGCCACTGAGGCATGCAAAGAAGCTTTGTGGCTCATGCGTTTGGTAGAAGAGCTTGGCATTAAGTCACCGGTTCCTGTGCTACACTGTGATAGTCAGAGTGCTATTATGCTTGCAAGGAATCCTGTTTTTCATGCCAAGACAAAGCACATAGAGGTGAAGTATCATTTCATCAGGAGTGTGCTTGATGACAAGAGCATTACACTTGTCAAGGTGCACACAGATGACAATCCTGCAGATCCTTTGACCAAGAGTCTTCCAGCAGAGCGGTTTGCATATTGCCGTCAGATGATGGGTGTTGGAGGAGTAAGTGCATGATCAGCTGATGTATTATAGTTAGTTGATTCTTTGATCTCCCAAGGTACATTGCCTTTAGGTGGGAGGTTGTTAGGGAATAAAGGCCTAAGTGCCTTGTACTTATTAACTTATAAGTTAAAAGACTTATAAGTGAGGGGACCCAAGTGTGAATGGCCCCCTAGTCACTTACTCATATACTCAAAGGTCAAGCCCAAATAAAAAAAGCGTGACTTCTCCCAAAAACTTCTAGGAGCGTTCTCTCTCTCTCACGTTCTTCTCTGCGTGTGCTTCTTCAACGCCTCTCTCCTCTTCTCCTTCACTCTCATTGCATAGGATAGCAAGTGGGCTCTCTCTCCTGCTCCCCCACACTATCAATGCACATAATTTCTCCAGTGTCCTGCAATGAAACTCAACCAACTCAGCAATCGGAATCCATGTGCTCTACAAGCCACTGAGTTGTGGTATGCTGCTTAGATAAGGTGCTTGATATGCTTGAGAAGCTTTGCGGAAGAGCTTCAAGGATCCATCTTGCGATGAGCCTTTCTCTGGTTCACAAGCGTGCAGGTTCATCTGCAACCAAGTCAACGAATGATGAAGTGGCCCCGACTGCCTACCTTGATGTCCTTGTCATTGCTTCAGAGACCTCCACGTGAAAGTCTGCTCTGATCAGTGCACTCAATTTTCATTGCTGGCCCCCTTCCCCCCCACACTTGACGGCCGGGAATGGTCCGTCAGTGACCATTCCCTCGTAATCACTGCTCCCGCCATGGCTCCGCGCTCCCCGCCGGTCGCTGTGCAGTCGCAGTGATTACGGGGAATGGTCACTGACGGACCATTCCCTATACCTTCTTTTCGTTGATGAGGGGAGTTACTTAGCTCCCTAAAAAAAACCATGTGCTTCTCCTCCTAGCAAAACATTCACCAATCTACCTTGAAAGTTATTGTTGACTCCTTTGAATGCTTCATATCCTTCCCCCAGCCCAAGGTCTTAAGGTGACCTTCAAGTGGTTGCAAACATGCTTTAATGAAGGTCAAAAGATGCGATGAATTTATGAAATGCCTCCATAACACCCATCACCAAACATGGAGGGAATGGAAGAGAAAATTCCTATGGGATTACACCATAAACCACTCGCGCCTATATGATAATGCAAATGCTTGTAGCTGTTTTGATCTCATGCCAAATTTTCTTATTGTCATGTTACATTCTGAGCTTCCACTAATGTTTTCATCCATTCTCGGATCCCAATGAGCTACAATTAGTTCGCCTGCGCATATTGAACATCTTAATGGCTCCACAATGGTTATATTCTACATCGATAGAATCATGCAGCTATCAAAAACGCTTGTACTAAACAAATCGTTTTGCATGCCACAACTGCACTTGCTCATCCGTAACCTTATATTATCTCATATTCAAAACCTCATCTATAAAGCTATCTTTCCATTTCAGTAAGTTACTAAATCCAGTAGATTATATCAACATGACAGGGTAACTGATAGCCTCAACTCTTAAACGTGGCATGCATAACAGCCAAACATTGAATTATTATGGTCTCAGTAACTCAAAAAAAAAGCCATTCAATACAGCCCTTTACACAACAGAAAACCACCATTATGATGCAATGGAGCTGCATTCCAACAAGATGCTTGGGCAAACTTGCACAACACAAAAAATGAAGTTCATATTAGCTCTTTGAAAGCAAAAGTGCTCACTTATATTTGTACAGAATAGAAAGAAAGAAAATACGGGGTAAGAATCCAGGTGTTCCTGTCCTATTCCTGTTGTCAATCATGTTAACTATACAGCAACATCAACCTGCAATGGATCAAATCTACATGCTGGCATGTTCATAAGATGAGCAACAAGCAGTCAGCATATCACGAGCGAAGTGATGCCCTGGGTACAGTAGGGAGCCCAAATTCGTCCGCAGCCTGAAGGAAAAAAAAACCATTGGCATCTCTCTCTCTCTCTCTATATATATATATATATAGATGTGTGTGTATGTATGTATGTATATGCGGAGTATGGTTTAGAGTTGCAGAGAATGTAGACAAATGTGGAGTAAACATGTATGCGTAGTAAAGACCTATATACGCAGGTGGATTTCGCTGTATCTCAAGCACTTCTCTCTTCTCTCTCTTTCTTCCTCTCCCTCTCCTATTGCCGTTCTCCAACATGAAGAAGCAAAATGGCAAGGACGATTCTCCGGAGGATACGATTCAAAACTGCAAAGAAGAAATGGGCGAGACCGTCGACAAGATTAATCGCAACCTTCTAGGCACAATAAAGGCACTCGAGGAACGTGTGTCGGTCCAGGAAAGCACGATAAACACACTTGAGGATCGTGTGACGGCCCAAGATGAGGAGATCGCATTACTCAAGAAAGAGCTTGCAGAGGTGCGATCACAAAACATACTCACAGAGGGAGAGCATTCACCATGAATCACTTCCGCTGCACATTACACCAAGAGTATTGTCTTTCAAAACAAGTAATTGACTATGAAGCCATTGGCTATAAACTTATGAAAGATAAACTTCTCTTTGCGCCTAAAACCGCCCAAGACCCTCTTGCTAAGGATCGAACCTGACCACCGATCCACTGCTAGAGATCCATCGACTCAACCTCGAAAACGTGTATGACTTACTCCAAAGCAACGAGAGACTCTTCAACAAGAAGGCGGATGTTTCGAATGTCTCAAGACTAGTCACACTTCTTTTACCTGTCCTAATAGAGCAGATAAACAGGTTATAGAGCAACCTCTTGCCAAGAAGGCCAAAACCCCCAGTGCGATTAGTTCTAGATATTTGTATCCTAACCCTACTAGATTCATCCAATAAATTATGTAAAGCTTATGGCAAAATTTGGGACCACAGCGAATATCTCTTTTTTCTTTTCCGAGAGAGAGATCCTTCTATCAGTTGATGAAACTGCCCATAGGGCTACAACCACCTCTACTAGAGAGGGCTACAACAATCATAAGGGGAGACACTCCCAATGAAAAAACAGCATATGTATAATGAGGCTAAATCAGGAGATGGGAGGGAAAAGCCACACAGGTGGGCGGTAGTGCCATTTGACACCACCCTGGACCATGGTGAAGAAAGGCTTAGGGCGCCAGAGCCGAAGGACCGCATCTCTACGCTCCCGCAGGTGGTCGGAGCTGCCCTGGAGTCTCTTGAACTGTCCCCTGAGAGTATGGATCAGCTCTAGCCAAAAATCTCGAACAGTCTCTGCTGGTGGCACAAGGCGAGCCTCAAAGATGCAGAAGTAGCGGGCCCGCCAGATGAACCAGAGAGTGAGGCCACAGACGAGCTCCCAACACACCTCTCTCTCACTGCACCACTCCTGTGGACTAAGCTCTGTAGCAGGCTGGAGTGTAGGTCGACCCCCCTGCATCACTATCATCCTGGTGGTGGAGGATAGCTCAAATTGTAATGCAGGGCCCACGAGAGTGGACCAAGCAGCTTCCCCCCAAGTGTACTTTTGTGCTGTGGAAAGAGCTGGCATCAGCCAAAGGACCCGAAGCCAAACCTGTTGTGCCATAGGGCAGTCCCAAAGACAATGACGCTGGCTCTCCAAAGGGTGGGCACAAGTTGCACATGCTGCCGAGAGGCCACTATGTACAAGCCAGCTCCCCACCGCTGTAGCTCTATGTGCAACCAGCCACTAGAACAACGTGACTCGACGCGGCTGTCTGGCGTCCCACAACCTCGCCCAAAAAGCTGACAAGAACTCAACTGTGAGACCCTCCTCCTGCAAATAAGGTGCTGCAACAGGACGAGCCTCTCTCCGTGCTGCCAGTTATGTGACGTCCCAATCGAACACTTTACTGAAAGAAAGGCACACTGGGATGGTCGGCTGAGGAAAAAGGATCCCTCCAAGATCCCACTGCATTCGTGCCAGTGGACAGCTCTCCCAAGCCCACAGCCTCCAGTGGCCTGTCTCAAGAGCTGCTGGTCAGGATCTATGACACAAGTCCTCCCACAGATGCCCACCACTGGGATCCTCTCAAAACAACACTCTGCAACCTGTGGGGCCTCTTCTGGGACTCTGTGTAATCGACCCTCGCCCTGTAGCTCGAAAAACAAGGAGGGTACTGTCTCTGAGCAAGCCCGAACTGCGATGAGGACCTCCAGTCGCGTGAAGGCCCCCATCCATCTGGGCGCTGCTGACTCGACAGGTGTAAGCCACTCAACTGGTACAGCGTCTGTGATGTCCTGACACGTGCTCTGCACCCGTCTCATGCCCTGTAGCTAGATGCTCCAAATCTCCTCTGACAAACATGAGAATTGTAAACAATCACCTAAAGTGCGTGTTGGACCCTCTACCATGGGACCCCAAGAAACATGAGGCCTACTACTAACCAAGTGGCCTCTCTGAGTGCTGACCATGGGGTTCCAAACAAGGGGCTGTCTCAGGCGCTCCTCCGTGCAAGTAGGTTGGTGCTGCTCCAGGCCTCTCCGCGGCTGCTCCCAGGAGCGAAGCAAGCTCACAGCAAAACGGTCCTCTAGTCTCCTCTTCAAGCCAACTCTGTGCATCTCTGTCAAAATCCATATGGTGGAAGGTCTCCAAGGGCCTCTTGCCTGAGGCACTCTAGCTCTAAGCCGCTGAAGCAAAAACTCCTAGGGCTCCTCCCCTAGAAGCAATCCTCTGACAACAACCTTCCCAAGGATGGCTCTGCTCTGTTGTGCTGGGTCTATGATCCCCAACCCCCCCTGAGAACAAGGTAGAGTGATGACTTGCTAGCCCACTTTGGCCCGGGCTATCTGAATATCGCACATCGACCAAAGGCAATTCCTGATCAACCTCTCTACCTGGCTGATGCAGGAGCTCGAAAAGATCCAACAAGATGTAATGTACCACATAGTAGCCAAAACCACCTGGCTGGCCACTACAACTCTACCTGCCAAAGAAAGTCGTGCCGAGCTCCAATGTAACAGCTTCCTCTGATGGACAGGAGGAGGGAGCAATCTGTTGCTCAGGAGATAAGTCCAAGCCAACCTGACAGCCCAAGTATCGAATTGCAGCCCCTAGGGGGATCCATATGAAACCCTCACCTAGCAGCCAATCAGGCGTAGGACAACCGAGAAAGCCACTGTCTTCCTCCAGTTGCTCAGTGCGTCTCATGCACAACAAAAGGTCTCAAGAGCCTGCTCACACCTGTGTAGGTTGGCCTCCTGGCCCTCCAAGTACGAAGCTGAGTCGTCTGCAAACTTAGCATCGAGTAGTTCATCGCCCCAAATAGGGAGCGCTAAGCCACGTAAACCAACCTGCTATGAAACCAAAAATCTGCTCATCGCCTCAGCATAGAACAGACAGAGGAAGGGGGCAAGAGGGCAGCCCTATCTGACCGAACGTGTGAGCATGAAAGCATCTGAGAAGCCCATCCTCCAAAGAGTGCCCTCCAAAAAGTCCCAGTCAACTCTATCGTAGACCTTCTCAAAATCGAGAAGTATCACCAGATCCTCACCATGGAGGCGCGCGAGGGCAGAAGCCTCCCAAAAAGTAAAGATGTTGTCAAGTGCTCCTTGACAAAACCTGTCTGAGTCCCATGTATAATGCTCTCTAGAAGTGGCTCAATCCTCAAACTCAAAGCCTTGGCAAGAATTTTGTAGGCCAAGTTAAGGATGGTGATGGGCCGCCACTGCCGAATCTCATCCAAGGAGCCACTCTTGGGAATGAGGTAAATCAAGCCCCCACTCATGCTGGCAGGCATCTCTCCTGTGTGTAACATCTATTGAAAAGCGCTGCAGAGGTCTGTGCCAAGCAAGTCCCAGTACTCTAAGAAAACTGGGAGTAAAACCATCCTCACCTGGACAGCTATCACAGGGAAGTGCTCTGAGGGCCACGTGGAGCTCCTCTAGCTGAAGAGGCAACTCAAACCTCTGGCGCATCTCCTCCGTCACAAGACAAGGCATCTGTGCCCAAACCTGCTCTCTGCATGCATCCTAATGCTCTGACTGAGGCTCTGCTGACAAGAGGTCACAGTAGAAGTCAATAGCAATTGCACGCATGTCCTCTGGCTCTAAAGCAACTGACCCGTCACGCCTCCTCAATTGGCTGACACTGGTGTGCGTATGCCGAGGTCCCACTGTCTCAAAGAATGCCCCCGTCACTCTGTCACCCACCTGGGTCCACTGAGACGCCTGTCGATGGAAAGCAAACTCATGACGCCTCTCCTCTGTGCAAGCAAGCTCCTGCAGAGCCTGCTGCAACTGCTCCTCCAACCAGGGACTGTCTGGGTGTTGTTCCTACATCCTCTACAGGGAAGCAACGCCCCATCGAAGACGCTGCTCCTCTCTCGCTGTAGCTAGGCGGGCCGTAGACTCCTGAAGAAAGAACCGACTAAGCTCAGCAAGTCCAAAGGCCACTCTGTCAGCAGGAGAGTCCTGCGTATCCAAGCCCTTTGTCCAAAGAGCCACCACTCGCTCTCTAAGCTCAGAGTCCAACAAGATCCTCTCAGGGATGCGTAGCATTGTACTCCCCCTCCTCTGTCTATCGGTCACTGTGAGAATCACTGGTGCATGGTCCGAAAAGGATGTCCCAGCCAAGATGCAAACTGCCCCACCCAAGTCACAAATGCGGTCACTAGCGTAGAAGCGATCTATTCTAGATAGATTCAACCCTCCAACTCTGCGATCAGAACGAGAGAAAACCAAGCTGTCAGGGGTCCTCACAAAACCTGAGTGTTGCCAAACATCAAAAACCCTCATAGTCATACAAAGCCGCTCCCAAGTTGCCAGCTCAGCCCCATGCACCATGACATGGCCACCTCTAATCCGATCGAAGGGGTCTTCCAACATGTTGAAGTCCTTCCCAGCACACCACTGCTCTGCATGCAGCAAAGACTCCACAACCTAAGACCAGAACTCTGCCCGTGCACTTGCCACATTGGGCGCATAAAGGTTCAGGAAACCTATGAGGGAACCCTGAACCTGCATAGTAATCCACTGAGCTCTGCCTGGTATAATAATACCTCTACCCACAATGGCATGCTGCAAAGAATCCGCAACAGTCATACATACCCCTCCCTGGATGCCTCCAAGTCCAAATGCAGCTGACCAAAACGTCTCATAGTGACCACGCAAAATCTGACCACACCGTCTAATGCAGCTCTCACACAGATGATGTTGCTTTAGCATAAGAATATCAATCTCACCACCCACAAGGCATCGCTAAAGCTCCTCACACAATCGACCCCTCTGACGCTAAAATTGGGACCCTCCTAATCCCTGCACATGAGATGATCCTCATGGAGTCGGTGAGAGAAAACAGATGTTGCAACAGCAACCGCTATCTTTGAGGCTGGTTTGGATGAGGAGTAATCCACATCTAAACGACCTCTAGACAAGCCCGTATGGAGTGATTGTCCCACCCAAGCCCAAGCCGAGCGTGCAGCCCATAGGGCTACATCCTCTATCCAAGGATCCTCATGTACAAATACATGGAAAGGAGGGCTCTGAGTGTCAGCAAACAAATGCACCACAATGTGCCTGCAATCCGCTGCATCGGGTGGCGTCACGCTAAAGTTGGCAAGAGGTCAAAGTGTCTGTATCAGATCTGTCATCCCTAAGTCCCTTGTGTGGTGTGAGAACTCAGTGGCTTGAATCTGGAGCCAGTCAAGAACTGTGTGCAGAGTCCACTCTGTAGGATCCCTACCGCACAGCGGGAAGAAGAAACCCACCGTTGTGTCCAAAGCCTCAATGCCTCGAGCTACAAGAAAGAGGACGTGGACTCGAAAGCAAGCCACCTCCAGGTCAAGAGAAGAGTCACCCAAGAACCGTGCGAAGCTGTAGTCGAAGAAGTCCCAACGTCTACGAATGTCAAAGCTATTCAAGCCTCCAGGGACTACTGCAAAAGGAGAAGTCTGTACCAGAAAAGGCGACCTCCGATGGGGTTGTCCCTCCCAAGCCACACAGCTCGTAGCGAAAGCACAACCAAGAGATCGCCTCGTGGCAAACGCGTGTCCAGTCCCCTGCATCTGAGGAGTGGTGGGGGAGGGGTCGGGAGATGAGGCAGTGGGCCCCAATAGGGAGAGAGGAGGGACGGAAGACGGGGGTGGAGGTGGAGGTGTAGGAGGGGGGGGGGGGGGGAGGGGAGGAGGAGGAGGAACGGCAGCGTCACCGTCCTTATGTGATCCCTTTTCATCGGCATGCCATATTGTACGTTGAGCACGAATCACTCATGAATGAGCATGGATGTATGCGGATTTCTCATGAAAAGCTGAAAAGGATGCATTCAAGGAAGTCACATTCCATGTCTCTTCCTTGGCATGACACAGTTTCCGAAAAACACAAGAAAGATTCAGCATCAAGCATGGGCATGTCCATTGTGATTTGCCACAGTTGATTGATTTAGATCAGAAACACAAGATTCGATTTCATTGTTTGCGTGTGTGTGGTGAATGGATTGGCACTCCGTGAATGGAATGGGTATGTTCATGTTTTTGTGTTGGAAGTGGTTTCGGGAATTTTCAGCCTCGGAGATTCTTGAAGAAGGTAGACGCATGACTATAGACGAAGTTGACGCATTGAAGGAGCTACAGATGACTTTGTGTCGCTTTCGGCGCGGCCCAAAGAAGCAAGCGTTGCAGACCTTTATGAAGTTCAAGTATCGCATGACCCACGCATCAGAGTGGGCCGGCAAAGAGTCCTTTCCAGGATTCCAGACCCTGTTGGCTATCTCCCTCGACGCCATACAGTTCGGTACCAGCACCTCACTTTGAAAAGGAGGGGATGTTACGTGCACATCTAACCCTATGTGTACGTGGACAAGCTACTTCATGGCATGGGTTCAGTTCAATTAGATTAGAAAGTGATCTGGCACTTTCGTGAGTGTGTTCACAGACCGTGCATGTCCAGACACTTAGGTTAGATGCATATCCTCTGGTTGCACACAACATGATCATCAACATTACCATCAGAATCCATCAGGAGCATTTTTGAGGACACAGAACCTATTTTCCCTATTTTTGACATTTTTTAGTTATTATTTTTAAGTGACTTTTGTTGGAAACTAGGTAGGGCAATTTTGCTAAGTTTGTATATACAGAAACCTAGCGCTAGCACTTTCTGGCAGAAGAGGCAGCAGGAGCACTCGCTCAACAGGAAACTTCTCATGTAAGGTGCAGCGGAAATGGATGTTGTTCTTTCTCAAGATGAGTGCTCCGTAATGTGCTCAAGGTTCCTTTTTGTTCTTATGGAAGGGAGAGCCTTCCGTCCTTAATGAGAGAGTGCAATGATCACGAACAAAGTGAATGGACATTGTGCATGAAAGTGTATGAGACTGAGAGATAGAGAGAGAAGAGAAATACGACACTAGAGACGTTGTAAAACCCTCCTCTGAAGGCCCCACTCTCGTCGGCAAGAGTGGTCTACTATTGATTGCACAAACTGGTACAAAGTGAATGATTGTGACTGATGCAAGTCTAGGCTAGATCGATGACGACAACGGGGATGGCGAGACCGATCTAAGGGCTGAAATCTATTGTCCTTGTACTGCTGTCCAAAAAACGCTGCTGGCTGAGTTCTGCTGGCTGTTGAAAACGCTATGGAAAAACGCTGGTTTGCTGGTCTTTATTGCTGAAAATCTGCTGCTGTTGTGAGCTTGAAATGGCTATGGAAAGAGGGCGACAAAGGCCTGCTGAAATCGCCCAAGGGCTGAGATCTGTGGCGACAAATGCTTGGATGAAAAACGCTAGACCTGATGAGACTTTGCGATGCAGGTTTACTGCTGAAAAGGCCAAGACTTGGGACTGTATGGCGATGGTGACTTGCTGAAAACGCCAGCCAATGGGAGGCTATGGCAATGCTGATGAAAAACGCTAGGGGCTGTGAGGTTTCTGCTTGGAGGGAAACGCCAAGGCTTGGTCTTGCTGAGAGAGAGGGTGAACCTGTTGCCGAGGGCCTATGTTCTCCTTGCTCATCTGCCAAATAGTGCTAGCCTTGGTTTGCTTATATATTATCTTACCCAATTTGCCCTACTTAGTTCCCAACAAAAGCCACTTAAAATAATAAGTGAAAATTATCAAAAATAGGGAAATAGGTAAAATACACTGGAAAATTCCCTTGAAGGATTCTGATGGGAATGCTTATGATCATGCTGTGTGCAACCAGAGGATATGCATCTATACTAAGTGCCTGGGCATGCACGGTCTGCGAACAGACTCACAAAAGTGCCAGAACACTTCTAATATAGACTGATTGGACTAACGGAACCCTTGTTATGAAGTAGCTTGTCCACGGACACATAGGGTTGGATGTGTCACGTGACATCTCAGCAGAACCCCCAAGAGGCCCTAGCGTTTTTGCTCCACAGCAGAAGGCTAGCGTTTTTGGACAAAACCTTAGATCAGCCAGCGTTTTTGCTTTGACAACAGCCTAGCGACAGCAAGAAGCAGCAGACTCCCTAGCGTTAGCAGATTCTCCACAGCAAGACCATTTCAGCCCTAGCGTTTTTGCATCTGCAAGACACTTCAGCATTTTTTCAAATCTTCGTGACGGAATCCCCACAAGCATCAACGTATTCAGTTTTCAGCAGTCAGACTCCACAGTAGAACCCCCGAACCTCGTAGATCTCACCTTCCCGCAGCAGATCCTCGCCGCACGGTCAAATCCCGCGAGGTTTACAGATTCAGCCCGGAAAACGCAGATTTCAGCATCTGCGTTTTCAGCGCGTCATCGTCGCATCGTCGCCATAGACATAGAGTCAGAATTCAACAGATAAAGATTTGCAGATTTCAGCCCTTAGCATTCTTAGATTTCAGCCCCCGTCTTCGACATCATCGGCAAGTCCAAGCATTGTAGAGATTTGTGCAATCATTAAGTAGACCGCTCTCGCCATAGAGAGTGGGGCCTTCGGAGGAGGGTTTGACAACATTCTGGTATCGTATTCTCTTCTCTTTATCTCTCAGTCTCAACACCTTCATTCACAGTCTTCACCGCTTTGTTTGTGTCCATTGCACTCTCTCACTAAAGGAGAGGAAGGCTCTCCCTTCCGTAAGTAAAAGGAACCCTTGAGCACAGTTCGGAGCACTCATCTTGAGCAAAGTTCAACATTCACTTCCGCTGCACCTTACATTCACATATTTTGGGTCTCTAGAGTACTTGATCAATCTTTCACACAAGTGTCAACCTACAATTGACCTTTGTACTCCGCTCTGTCGAGATTCCCCGTCAGAAATTTGCCAAAATCTCCTTTGGTTTCTTATGTTCCCATGCGGGGTTTCTACTTTTCTTCATTTACCCACAGAACAAAGGTTACGGATCCTCCGTAGAAGAAGAATCGTTTTGAGCTGTGATACCATTGTTACAGGCTTGGACACTCCAAGCGAGAAAGCAATAGCAACACACGAACCGAAACTGCAAAATCACTGACTTAAAAAGGGGAAGAGGTATATCGGCACGACGGAGTTCCGAGCCAAGAAGTAGTGGCCGCAAACACTGGCTCCGTTTTCGGTATTTCTTTATTATTTCGCTTCGCAAAGTACAACTCCCTAGGGTCAAACTCTCTTTGAGACTTTGCGTCCAAATGCTCTGCAGAAGAGTGGCCAAAGGGCTCTTTTAAACTTACAAGGGATGCGCAAAAGCAGAGCCCCAAAAGCTGTTTTTCTAAAAGCACAAACCCCCCAAAAGCATCTGCTACCAAAAGCTCTCATGAAAAGCTTCCCAAAACAGCCAACGCAAATCGCAAAAATTCGTACAGCCTGCCACGTCATTAGTTAGCGTAATTTACGAAAATCAGCCTTGGCGTTCAAGCTTTTGTTATTTGGGTTTTTGGCCCCTCGCCTAGTGCTCCATAAGCTGGGAAAGCCCCTAACCCCTTCAATTTTAGGCCCCTCAGCCACACTTTTTGGGCTTGGTTCTTCGGGTTCTAGTTCCTCTTGTCCACCCGACCATTGCTCTTCCAGTTGGGCACCCGGCACGCCACGTCATCCCTTTGTGATAGGTACTCAAATTGTTGTCTGCATAGAAGATTTCCACACAAGGCAAACACAATTCTTACTAACTCTAAACGTTCAATATTAAACAAGCTAAGACAATACTCAAACAAGGTTCAAACAAGTCGAAACAAGATCAGACAAATTCAAATAATACCCAAACAATATTCTTAAATGGAGCATCTATACACAAACATAAGTTTAAAGGAAAGGTCATGCAATGGAGCCCTCTGTCAGTCTGACTCAATGGATAATCTGCTTTCCATCCTGTTGCAAGGTAATTACTTGTTGTTGAATGACAATGCTAGCATCATTCTAATGATGCCATGACATCCGCAACAATGCATCACAATGCCCCATTTTCATAATATGAAAATCCCCTTTGCCATTATATCCTTGGCTGGTAACCAAAAGGGAGCCAATGAGTGTTGTAACTTCATGAATGTCACCAGTAGCAAACTCTGCCTCGAATTTTGATTCAACGTGATTGTTAGGGACGCCCAAACTTTTGATGAAGTTATGGAAAATGAAATTCTCTGTTGCTCCTGGGTCAAAAAAGATATTCGTTGTGGTCCTAAATTTTGCCATAAGCTTTACATAATTTCTTGGATGAATCTGGCAAGGTTAGGATACTAGGTCAAAAAAGATATTCGCTACACTTGAAATAGAAAAAAGGACGAGAAGGGAAAGCTCGTTGCTGCCTCACACACACCTCGCACTCGCACCTGCAACCCCTCCACACCATCGCTCTCATCTCTACCCTCCTCCCCAGCCCACTTTCTCAGCTCGTAGGAAGTCGATTTTTTAGCCTCCTATGAGTTTCGCGTCACCTCCGCCCTTCTCGATTTAGCAACAGACACAAAATGGCAGCTTCTGCTCCACCTCAGAGGGACTCTACAGAAGCCCCCTCGCCTGACACCGCGGAGCCGACCCTTGGACTTGCTCTCTCGCCAGATTAGCAAGCGAGTTTGATGATCGAAGTGGAACACTTGGAAGCCACTTCGGTTAACTGCAAGGTCATTGGCATTTGGCCCAGTCGGGGCGAGGTTCGGGATCTACTTCAGGTCCCCCTTCTCTCCGATGTGGGCGAGATCATCGATGTCCAGATGCTCGGGAGAAGGGTACTACCAGATAGCATTCGAGTCTCCAGAGATGACGGCCAAGTAGATTTCGATGAGCCCGCTCAGCATCCGAGCAGCTCGAGCTTACTTCAGACAACGGCATCATGGTTTTGACCCTACTATAGATGTGCTCGAGGAGGAGGCCGACTTGCCGATTTCAATCTACTTCCCAGGCCCGAGGTGAGAGTACCTCCCTCTTCTCCCCAGAATTGGTTCCATGTTCGGGACAATTCTGGAGTCTCCGCACACTGCAGCTTCAGTTGTGGCCACGGCCGCAGGTTTACCTACTGTGCGGGTTCTTGTTCGAGACACACACTCCCTCCCGAAGGTGATACTACTGCCTCGGGTGAGTGGGGGTTGGATCAGACAGAGTGTGGAGTATTCGGGTCTCCCGAATCACTGTTTCATTTGCAGACAGATGGGCCATTTAACAAAGGCTTGTCCTCGTAGGAGACCTCGATCCACAATGCATGCGCAGCCTCCCAAGGCTGAGCATGCCCAACAGCCAGATACACGGGATGCACAGGCTGGTACCTCGACAGAGACCAGCGATCAAACAATTGATGGTTGATAGCAGGTGCTTGACCACCGTCGACAGGGGCGGGCTCGCCCCGCTGCTCCCCTTGGTGGCCGACCTCCCGCAGCTCAGCAGCACTAGGTTCTGACAGGGAACCGTTTCGACCCCCTTCAGCAGGACCTGCCTAAGGAGGCCCTATCCACTTCAGTTCCTCCGCCTCCATCTCCTCCTCTCCTTCCTGCGGGCGCACCCCTTGGCGGCCTTGCGCTCACACCAAGGTTGCTTTTTCCCACATCACGTCGATTGGCCGGCTGCTAAGTGCACGGTCCGCTCTCAATGAGTGAAAAGAGGCACAAGGGGAGGCTGGACAAGCCCTTATTTCTTGGGTTACCTATCACTCTTCAAAAACACGATTAAAAATCGACACGCCCAAGAGGACTTGGGTTACGTGCGACCGCAACAAGCAAAAAAAAATTATGTGGTTCTTGTGGTTCTTTCCTTGAGTGATACAGAACACTACCAAAGCTCTAATACCAATGTAAGGTGCAACGGAAGTGAATGTTGAACTTTGCTCAAGATGAGTGCTCCGAACTGTGCTCAAGGGTTCCTTTTACTTACGAAAGGGAGAGCCTTCCGCTCCTTTAGTGAGAGAGTGCAATGGACACAAACAAAGTGGTGAACACTGTGAATGAAGGTGTTGAGACTGAGAGATAGAGAGAAGAGAATACGACACCAAAATGTTGTCAAACCCTCCTCCGAAGGCCCCACTCTCTATGGCGAGAGCGGTCTACTTATAATTGCGCAAATCTCTACAATGCTTGGACTTGTTGACGATGTCGACGACGATGAGGACGACGGGCTGAAATCTAAGAATGCTAAGGACTGATATCTGCAAATCTTTATCTGCTGAATTCTGACTCTATGTCGATAACGAGGTCGATGTCAACAATGCGACGACGACGCGCTGAAAACGCAGATGCTGAAATCTGTGTTTTCCGGGCTGAATCTACAAACTTCGAGGGATTTGACCGTGCAGTGAGGACGTGTAGCGAGGATCTGCTGCGGGAAGGTGAGATCTGCGAGGTTCGGGGGTTCTACTGTGGAGTCTGACTGCTGAAAACTGAAAACGCTGATGCTTGTGGGGATTCCATCGCGAAGATCTGCAAAAATGCTGAAGTGTCTTGCAAATGCAAAAACGCTAGGGCTGAAAATGGTCTTGCTGTGGAGAATCTACTAACACTGGGGAGTCTGCTGCTTCTTATCGCCAGGCTGTTGTCAAAGCAAAAACGTTGGCTGATCTGAGGTTTTGTCCAAAAACGCTAGCCTTCTGCTATGGAGCAAAAATGCTAAGGCCTCTTGGGGGTTCTGCTGAGAAGTTGCCTGTTGAGCGAGTGCTCCTGCTCCTGCTCCCTCTTCTGCCTGAAAGTGCTAGCGCTAGGTTTCTATATATACAAACTTAGCAAAATTTCCCTACCTAGTTTCCAACAAAAGTCGCTTAAAAATAATAAGTGAAAAATGTCAAAAATAGGGAAAATACGTTCTGTGTCCTCGAAAATGCTTCTGATGGATTCTGATGGTAATGCTAATGATCATGTTGTGTGCAACCAGAGGATATGCATCTAATCTAAGTGTCTAGACATGCACGGTCTGCGAACAGACTCACAAGAGTGCCAGATCACTTCCTAATCTAACTGAACTGAACCCATGCCATGAAGTAGCTTGTCCACGTACACATAGGGTTAGATGTGCACGTGACAGTGAATCACCTGATAGCGAGAAGCTGTCGATTCTCCTCTCAAGACGGTATGTTGAAAGAAAAGCCCAGTGCACAAAAGTAGAAACTGTACTCGCATAAAGAGTTTGATAAAGCTCTTTATAAGAAGACGAACCAATTAATGAAAGGCTTAAGCACTCTTAAAAGAAAAGGAAATTAGTGGATTTCCCCAGTTATTTGGGCCAAAAGTAGACTTTCGAGGTGGTAAGCAAATCAAAGAAGCATGTTCATTATAAGAATGACCCAAATTTTTCTTCGTCTTCAGAGAGTTCCAACAATTCATCATCCTCTAGTTCCAAAGAGGATGAGAAAAGGTAGAGGAAGTGGAGAAAAAGCAAGAAAAGCAGATCTTTGAAAAAGACTAGAAGGCATAGGGAGACATCTAGCAATTTAGAGGAGGAGATCTCATCCTCTTTTGAGAGTTCAAATAGTGAACAATAGGACAAGAAGATCAAGGAGTTCAAGAATGGGGGTCATCAGTCTGCTTTGACACGTTTTCAACCTACCAAGACACCCATCGAGCCCTTGAATTCATACAACTGTTTGACATCGTCTTCTCGGGAGGTCATTTCTCGGGACGCTCCAAGGTGCGATGTCACGTGACACATCCAACCCTATGTGTCCGTGGACAAGCTACAGCATGATCAAGGTTCAACCAATCCAATCAAGTCTAGATTAGAAGTGATCTGGTACTTTTGTGAGTCTATTCGTAGACCGTGCATGCCCAGTCACTTAGCATAGATGCATATCCTCTGGTTGCACACAGCATGATCATTAGTATTCCCTTCAGGATCCATTAGATTCAGTCAGGGGAATTTTCTAGTGCATTTAGCCTATTTTCCCTATTTTTGGTATTTTCACTTATTATTTTTAAGTGACTTTCCAACAAAAGTAGGTAGGGCAATTTTGCTAAGTTAATATATAAGCAAACCCAAGTTAGCACTTTCTGGCAGAAGAGGCAACAGGAGCACATGCTCAGCAGGCACCTTCTCAGCAGAAGCAAGAACCTTGGCGTTTTCCATTGCTGTCATCGCCAACAACCTCAAGCACCTAGCGTTTTCTGTTCTAGCAGTTTCCCGTACCTGCAGTACCCGATTCCCCTTGGCGTTTCCAATCCTTGCATCATCGCCATCAGCAGGCAGCCCTAGCGTTTCCTATTTTCAGCCAAGCTTCCCCATTTGCCAACGTTTTTACTAACGCTCAGCCCACAGTCCAGCGTTTTTTATTTTCAGCCAAAATGCAGCAGAATAGGCAGCGTTTTCAGCATGCTTGATCAACAGCAGATTCAGCCCTAAGTACACGTAGAAGATCCCCC
This sequence comes from Adiantum capillus-veneris, assembly GCF_014529385.1. Lineage (NCBI taxonomy): Eukaryota > Viridiplantae > Streptophyta > Polypodiopsida > Polypodiales > Pteridaceae > Adiantum > Adiantum capillus-veneris. The sequence continues at coordinate 73,219,265 of NC_140940.1, read as the reverse complement.
ATTTTCAGCCTTGAAAACGCAACCAAAACAGTCATTTTCAGCCACCGAAACAGTCCCGAAATTCAACAAATAGAAGACCACAGATTTCAGCCCTAAGTCGTCGTCATCATCACCGTCGTCGTCATCGGCATAGTCCAAGTTGCATCAGTCCATTGCATACGCATTGTACCACTTTGTGCAATCAAAAGTACACCACTCTCGCCGACGAGAGTAGGGCCTTCGGAGGAGGGTTTTACAACGTCTCTAGTGTCGTATCTCTATTCGCTCTCTGTCTCTCAGTCTCATACACTTGCACGCATAGTGTCCTTTCACTTTGTTTGTGATCATAGCATTTTCTCATTAAGAACGGAAGGCTCTACCTTCCATAAGAACAAAAGGAACCTTGAGCACAGTTCGGAGCACTCATCTTGAGCAAAGCGCAAACAATCATTCCGCTGCACCTAACATGCGAAGGGCGGCATCTTACTTGAAAGGAAACACGCACACATGTTGGTCTACCCTATTGTTTTGCAGAAAAGCACACAAAAAGTGGGTAAAATTCAAGAGAATTTTCACTTTTGCCTGGATAACAAAAGAATATGAAGAAGATGTCATCACGGCTTGGCATCATCTGAGAATGACTAAGAAAGACACTTTGGATGACTATTGCCAGAGGTTTTGGGATACCTATTTGCCATTGTCCTCGTTTTGGAAGGTCACTTTGAAGGACCAGATTGAGTGGTTTTGTTGTGGATTGCAAAAAGAGATTTGACTGTATTGTCTGCAACAAAAGTTTGACTCCATTCAGAGACTTATGAGACATGCCAAGCAAGGTTTGGTATGCTTGCCGGCTCATTGATCTATCCTACCGACAAGCCAGTGTCCACCTTAACAGGGAAAAAGTCTTCCAATGAAGAGAAAGAACCAAGGGAACCGGATGAAAGTTCATTAGAGGAAGTAAGGGAATTATATGATAGTGCGTCCGAGTCGGCGGATGGTTTATTGAAGACTTGCGACAGATCAGATTGAGAACAAGGGAGGCCAGTAGGGCTACCAACAAGTCACAATGCACCGGAAAAGAACGAAAAAATAAGCTAGGTCCATCGGATAAATTGGTCAAGGGTACTCTTTGGCCCTCGATGCAAAGTGGACAGAGAAGAAGAACATCGCAAATTCCTCTTCAAAGAGAGCTCTACCTTCAAGATTTTCAGATATTAGTCGTGTCTATGCCAAAAGTTACCGATCGGTAGATTGAATATGGTGCAGTGCGTCATAGATTGCCTAGATTTTAGGGCTACTGACGGACTGACAGTATGACTTTATGAATATATGTTCATTGAATTGAAAATTTCCTTAATTGAATCAAAGACATGTGCTCTTTCATGTGTGTATTGTTAGAGACATGTGGAGAAAGATGAAATGTCTGCAACATTATGCCTGATGAACGATTTGAACTTAGTACATCTAGAAATTTGTTAGAGATTAGAGAGATTTGGATGTGATGGATGAGTGAATGAGAACCGAATGTGATTCTAAGCGCATCAAGATGTCTATTTGGATGAGATAATTGGATATTGTTGTGAGTGCATCAAGAGTTTTGGAAGGATAAGATGGTTGCAAAGTGATCTAGGTGCATCAAGAGTTCCAAAAGGATGAGATGGCTAGATTGAATGATTGAAACACAAGTGTTCAGTTGTCACGTGCGCACTTTACTTGCGCCACGTGGACACGCTTCTGCCATAGTCTAGCGTGAGTCTTAGCTTAGGACTAAGCCTGGCACTTTGTGAGCCTCTAGTAGAACGTGCATGCCCAAGCTGGTCATAGTTGCATTTACTCTTGCACACTCAATTTAGCTGATGCCCTTTCACGTGTGAACCACCCCTAGCTTGGCACTTTTAATAATCAATTTTAATCCTATTTTTTTAAGGTGAATCGTGGGTTGAATTAAGCCCTACTCGACCCAGCCTGCGCCACTTATAAAGGGGGCAACGATCTTAGCTAGAAGGAGGAGGGGCAGCGTTGGCAAAGTCACCTGCAAACCAAGCAAGGGAAGGCCTGCACCTGTGTTTTGGAGCCTCTCCAACAATGTTTCCAGATTTTGCAATTGTCAGCGTTTCCAACCAAAGCCAACGTTTTGACCTTCCTCATCAGCATTACATAATACCAATACAACCCCGTCGTCGACACCGTCACCAACAGCACCTCGTCATCGACTTCACCGTATTCGACACAAAACCATCGTCGACAAAGACCCTTAGTACACCGTCGTCAACTTCATCGTCGTCGACAAGGACCCTTAATACCTCGTCGTCGACTTCATCGTCTTCGACATAGACCTCGTTGTCGACCTCCTTGTCTTCGACATGGAACCCGCAATACCCATCGTCAACATAATCATCACAAACACGGGCCCATCAGTACCTCGTCATCGACATCACCGTCGTCGGCATAGAACCTCTCAATTCTTCAGTACCCAGTAGTTCCCAACACCAGTAGCATCAGTTCAATACCCAGCATCTCAGCATTTAGTCATCGTAGTAGCATTTGTGCAAAAATAAAGGAAGTACTTGCTTTGGCAAAAGAGCAAGGAGACCCTTGAGGGTAAGGATCCCAGCATTTAGCCATTGTAGTAGCATTTGTGTAAGAATAAAGAAAGTACTTGCTTTGGCAACAAAGCAAGGGGACCCTTGAGGGTTGGGACCCGGCATCCCTATGTCGTCTCTTTTCTCTCTCTTTCTTTCAATTCAGTTCAGTTCCTTTAAGTGAAGTAAAGTGTCGCTTGTGTTTGTGTGCAGAGTACTAGATCCGAGCAAATCCTTATTCTCTTCTGCTGCACCTGACATCAGTGACAGCTAAGTGTCTGATTTTGTTATTTGCATGCTATGTGGATGGATGTACTGGCTTGATTGAAATGTGAAAAGAAAGGATGTGATTGCTAAATAGATTACAATGATCATGATTTGTATCTGAGACCCTCGACAAAAATGTGATTGATCAATGACTGATGTCTTCGTAGAAGTGCTGATCGGTGGAGTTTGGTGCATGTGTACATAGAGTTAGTGTCTATTGAAGAAAGTTTCTGCCCCTTCGCAGTTTTGCAGGCATAATCGAGGGCGATTACAATTCTTTCAAAATGGAGGAATGTCACAAAGTGAGGACGTAGTGTGCCCAACTAGCAAAGGAATGGCCATGTGGACATGAGGAACTGGAACCCGAAGGACTAAACCCAAAAAGTGTCGTTGAGGGGCCTAACTCAAGGGATTGAGGTTTCCTAACCCTACCCAACTTATGGAGCGCCGGCCCAGGGGCCTAAAAACCCAGATTTCAAAAGTTTGAATGCTGGGGCTAATTTCCGTAAATTGCGCTGATTGATATGTGGCAGGTTGTGTGGATTTCCACAAATTGTGCTGGCTGTTTTGGGCAGCTTTTTGCGAGCGCAGGGGTTTGTGCTCTTAGAAAAGAAGCTTTTGGGGCTTTGCTTTTGGGCATCCCTTTTAAGTTTAGAACATCCCTTGGGGCCACTCTTCCACAGAGCTTCTAGACGTAGAGTCGGAGAGTTGGACCCTCAGGAGTTGTACTTTGTGAAGTAAAATAATAAGAAATACCAAAAGGGGCACCAGTCTTTGGGGCCGGTGCGTCTTGGCTCGGAACTCCGCCGTGCCGTGTCGACTCGTTCTCTCTCTCCCTATTTAAGTTTAGTGATTTTGCAATTTTTCTTCGTGTGTTGCTTATGATTTCTCGCTTGGAGTGTCCAAGCCTGTAACAATACCATATTAATGTGACTTGGAAATCTTCTATGCAGACAGACGAAAGTCTCTAGTACCGTATAGATATGAATTGGAAATTGTCCGTCCAGAAAGACAAGTCTTGAGTACTATACATATGTGGGAGAGCTTTCCATGCTTATGTGAATGCATCTGTAAGTTGTGCATCTTTGGCATTAACATTGGCATTGGCATGGCATTCTGTCGCATTTGATGAAGCATTTAACTCTAGTGAATCAAAAGTTCCGGCTTGGATGAGATAGACTAGATGAGTGGCCTTAGTGTATCGAGACATCATGAAAGATCAGTGAGGTTTGGATGTGATGAGTGAGAAGATCACTATTCTAGAATATCAATCGATCTAAAAAGGATGAGATGACTAGATAATATCTGATTGTAAAACTAGAATTTATGTTCATCCATGCAAGAGAATGTATTCTCTAGTGGAGATGGTAATTGGCATATAAGCATGAAGTCAATGTTTGCTCATTGATTTTTGTAGGTGTAACCACAACCGATTATACCAACAAATGTATGCATGAAGTCAATGTTTGCTCAAGAATCAGGTTGATATTTGTAGGTGTAATTGCAACCGATTACCTTTCTCTAGGGGGATATATGTCACAACTCGATGACATGGCATAACCTTGCACCGTACTTGAAGGGAGGAGACACATTCCACCCAAACGGGCACAAAACTAAAGGATCAAAAGCTAGCCGTACAACCCCGTAAAACATGGCAGAATTCACGCCGTAATTTGTGGCAGAAAATACTGTGCTTACATAACACTTGTTCGGATAGGTGACGTCACACAAGGCAGCTTTTTGCATCAGGTTGTGAAAGCGGATGACTTTTTGAGTTTCAAAATTTAAGCCTCTTGTGAAAAGCACGCAAAGGGCCTTTAAATATACTTGCAGTCAGTTGTAATGGCAATTGCTCCTCCCGGCAATTGTCCATGTGAAGAGCAATTAATAAAGAAATACCATAATGGGGCACCTAGTCAAGGGCCAGTGCGTCTGGGAGTGGAACTCCGCCACTCCATGTCTCGTCTCAAGTGTGAAGTGTTCTCTCGATTCAAGTGTTTAGAGTGATAAAGTTTGTTCTGGTTGTTACTTCCCATTGGCACGTGATGCCCTCCCGGTCACAGCTCCCTCTAAATGCAAAAATGCTTCAAAGAGAGAGGTCCCTGCGACGCAAACGCAGCCACAAGTCACCCTCCTGCTGGCCTGAAATCTGGAGACAAATTAGGCTGGAGTCGTCAAGCCGTGGCTCTGATACCATGGCAATGTGCAGCAGATAGGGAGGTACACGAGGGAAAGAGTGCAAGGCCGGCAGGCAACCTCTACAGCAAGAGATGGTACAAGACTCTGCCACCACCCTCTTTGTCTCTGTGCACACATGTTTTGCAAGTTCAAGTTCTTCCTGTTCAATGTGTTAGCAGTCTGTTGTCAGCCGACCGCCTGTTCATGTACGGCTACAATCAATAATTGAAGAAAGGACGACAATGAGGAAAACAAAGAAAATGGGGGGGGCGGAGACAAAGAAAAACAAACTACGTGTCTCTATGTCTTTAATGCTCCTTTTCTCAAAAGCTAAGAGCCTTAGTTTAGTGCTTGTGTACCTGGGCTTGTGGAGCGGTTGTGTGTCCAGCAGGTACAGGCGGAAGGTCTGCATCCAAGTCAGGTTCCTTATCTGGCTGAAGGTAAGATGGCACTTCACTGGATTCTGTCTCTAGGCCCATGTCAGCCTCTAAAGCATCTAACTCTGAAAAATGTTCAGTAACATTAGAATAATTGACGTGAAGTACCAAAAGCATCAATCAGACTTGTCTCAAAGGATCACCTCCTAAGAGGTCATCCTCATCTATGTCATCAGGAACACTGTAGTTTCGCCCCAACGACTCCTGGATCTCATTACTTATGTCCATCAAATCCATCATATCATCTTGCATTCTCTGTCAACAAATAGAACGTTGGCTCAAACTTACAAGCATAAGTGCAGGTTGAAGTCAAGACAAGGCTTCCTTACATCAACATCCTCAATCTTTAAAGTTTTCAAAGTTCCTTTCAAATCCTTGTTTGCGGCTTTCATTGCTGCCATCTGCCATTCAAAAAAATTATTAAAGCATCACAATGCATCTTAAAGTTAAACTATTCTGACAGTTGATATCAAAAGCCTGTGTGCAGTGTATGGGCAAATGTGCAAGAAAATTTTTTCCCCATACTTTCCCAAAGTACACAGACATGCATACATACATTTCCCCTTCCAGAAACATGGTGGGGCATCTACTGTTCTGCAAGAGCAATGAGCTCTCATTAACACTATTGATGGGTGCCCACCACGTGCTGAGAAGCTGAGGAATCACCAAGGGATCCTCCTCCTTGAGGAAACCAGCCAAATGCAAGGGTGGTTTATAACCAAAGGTATCCCTTCCCAAGCCAGTCGAAGGGGACTTGAACTTGAAACAAATTGGTTATGAGACACAAGTTGCACCATTCGACCAACTTGTTGGGTGAGGGACAAGAGTTTTCTAAAAGTTACAAAAACAAGACCCAACTCACAGTTTGTTGAGCATCTTTGATTCCTTCAGTGGCAAAGGCGACTTGATCAAGATTGAATGTCTGATTATACATCTGATCTCTTTGGCCCTCATACCTGTCAAGCAAAATTATTCCTCACATTATTCCTGCTTCTGCATAGGCTGCACTCAAAGACTAGCCTCTTGTTATTTAAAGAATCCCACGCAGCCTTATTCTAGACTGAAGCAGATCAAACAGCCTCAAAACATGACTTGCCAGTTTAACCCTTACATTTTCTTTTGTTTCAGAATGCGCATAGCTCGAGATTTTATTGCTTCTTGTGCAGGACCTGGCCTGGTCTTCTTGATCTGCTCACGATACTTAACCAGTTCAGCATCAAGCTTCCTGATTTTCTCATCAACAGACTCGCCTCGTTTATTGATCTGAAGAGCAATCAGAAAAATGAGAGTAAAAGACAAGGTACAAACTGAGCTGACTATCATGGGTGTAAGGCACTGAGATGTGTGTGTGTGAATGAGAGAGAGAGAGAGAGAGAGAGAGAGAGAGAGAGAGAGAGAGAGAGAGAGATTTACTCGCTCAGAAGCCTCCTCCACAGTTGGCGGGGGCACCTTTTCCTTCTTCACTCCGAACACTCGTTTCATTGCAACTCTTAATGATACCAAATCCTGAGTTCAAACGCCTCACAGCAAATGTTTGTTTTGTACCTTCAGAACAAAATGTCCGATCAAAATATATAGAATAATTACATCCATACAATTGAAAGGAACCATTATTAAGCAAACGATAAGGGCTTAACTATTGTTAATACCTTAACGTGTAGTAAAGGGACATGAGATCTAGGGAAAGTTACTAAAATACCCCTGAAATTTGTGGCAATTCCCCTAATACCCCTCGGTTTTCTAAAATTCCCCAAATTTCTTTGCACCAACGTTTGGATGGATTGCTTCAGTTTTGACATACCTAATTCCTTCTAATGATAGAGGTCCCATCTTAAAGTGTCTTAGATGCACACACGAGCTCACAAATAGTGGAATTTGAGTCTACAAATAATGAGCCATTTTATCGTGAGAGCCCACATTACCATTTAAAATCCTAGTTCTATCACCTTCTATCAAGGGAGAACCAACCTTCTTGCGAAGATTTGCAAAAAGAAATGTGTTTATAGTGATTTTGTGATATTGACGGGGGGTATTTTGGGAATGTTTGGCTAAGTTTGCTAAATATATGAGGAATATTTTGTGAATTTCATAATTTCAGGAGTATTTCCAAAATTTAACAAATTTCAGGAGCATTTTAGTAAATTTTCCTTACATCTTAGAAGACATAGGTCAAAACATCAAATATACAACTAAGACTAATGGTTTCAAAACAATGAAGAGAGCAATAACACTAAAAGGGATCGGAAGAACCCATGTGTGTTGCAGAAGGGATCGGATCCTCCGTAGAAGAAGAATCTTTATGAGCTCTAATACGATTGTTTCAGGCTTGGACACTCCAAGCGAATTGCAAAACCACTGAACTTGACTAGGGAGAGAGAATTGACACGGCACGGCGGAGTTCCGCGCCCAGACATACTGGCCCCAAAGACTAGGGGCTCATTGTGGCTGTAGTGGGTAGATTTAAAGTTTTCCTCTCTTCTACCTCAACCTAGCCTCGTCACATGCCGAAGTTCTCCAACACGATGGAGAGGAGTGATGATTCTAACATGAATTTGGTCCGTGATAAAGAAGTACAACCTGAGGTTGCGATTGGCGATGGTGGTGACCAACCCGGCAACGAGCAGTGGGGAGATTGGTCCCAGTTCTACTCCAACGTAGGTGATCAAAGGTGATCAACCAATCAAGATACCTACCCTCTCTATCTTTCCCTCGGATAGGTAATTGAGTGGCAAGAACTAAGCCATTTGGAAAGCGACCATGATGGCGGTCTTCGACTCTTACGAGCTTGCAGGCCAGCAACTTCCAAAAGCCAAAGGACCTTGTAGGAGCAAAGCTATGGCAGCGTGTCAATGCTCGAATTCGGTCTTTCATAATCCTCAACAATACACCATAGTCATCAGTCACATCCAATTGATGAAGGACGCGAAGTTGATTTGGGATTGCCTTTCTTCAAAATATGATCGAGTTTCTCCAATGAAGCGCATAGTCCTCATTGTGCAGTTGAGGACCTTGGATGCGAAGAACTCATCCATGAGGCAGGAGCTTCAACAAGAGATACTTCTTATGGGAAAGCTTATCACTTCAAAGGACATGACCATCCATCTTTTGGCCCAATTACCTCCTCGGTATACCAATTTCTATCCTTCGCTAATTACTATCCTTCGCTAATTACTAGTGGCCAACTGAATAATATTTCTTGGGACGAGATTGTTCCAATATTGTTGGACCGGGAGGAGCATTTCAATACGAGGAAGAAGTGAGGCTCTGAAGCCCTGATTGGTTCTTCCAAGAACAACTACAATAAGCAAAAGGGTAAAAAGAAAAGCAATAACAACAAAGAAAAGAAGAGTGATGCTGAAAAGGAAGCCTTGAAGGCGGAATGGCATTGTAATCATTGTTGGGACAAGGGCCATTATTGGCAGAAGTGTCCAAAGCGAGTTGTAGATCTTCGACTTCTTCGGCGACATTGGTGCAGTCACCAGCCCTTGTTCAATTGGAGATTCTACTCTCACAGGACTCTCCACGGACATCAGAGGGTGCGTCGACTCTTGCGGTTCCGGATGGTCGTAATTGGATTTTGGATAGTGGTGCCTCACTGCACATGACACCTTTAAAGGATCTTTTGTCAAACATGCAACAACATTGTGGTGCCTTTTTTATTGGCGACAAATCTGAAATTCCTATTCACAGCGAGGGATCTATGGAGTTGATTTCCGACGGAAGGGGGTATGCATACCTCCAAGGTACTTTATGCTCCAAAGCTAGGATTTCATCTTATGTCTGTGCACCAGATGTGCAAGCTTGGCATGGAGGTGATTTTTATAGAGGATGCGGTATCTATTCAGGCTCATGAATTCGGTAAGGAGGTCAGAGGGGGCTCGGTGGAGAACCGACTCTACAGGCTCCATGCTCTTTCTTCAACAATGGGGATACCTACAAGTGATCTTTGGCATTACATATTTGGTCATTTCAACAATGATGCTCTTCGGCTTGCTTTTCGTGAGCAGATGCTTACAAGCTTACCAGATGTTGGGAGTAAGCATGGGTGTCACGTGACACATCCAACCCTATGTGTCCGTGGACAAGCTACAACGCGACAAGGGTTCCGTCAGTCCAGTCAGTCTAGATTAGCAAGTGTTCTGGCACTTTTTGTGAGTCTGATCACAGACCGTGCATGACCAGTCACTTAGTGTAGATGCATATCCTTTGGTTGCACACAGCATGATCATAAGCATTCCCATCAGAATCCTTCAGGAGAATTTTCCAATGCATTTAGCCTATTTTTCCTATTTTTGACATTTTTCACTTATTATTTTTAAGTGACTTCCCAACAAAAGTAGGTAGGGCAATTTTGCTAAGTTAATATATAAGCAACCCAAAGCTAGCACTCTTGGGCAGATGAGCAAGGAGCACAACAGGCCCTCAAGCAGCAAGTACCCCTTCTCTCTCAGCAAGACCTCTCCAAGTTTCTTGGCGAGCCCGGAACCCCCCTAAGCCTAGCGTTTTTGGCTTCATCATCGCCATCAACCATAGCCCGGCGTTTGCAGATTTGCTTCATCGCCAACCTCCCCATGACCTTGGCGTTTTCAGCCCAGCCAACATCGCCAACAGTCCCAGCCAGCCAGCGTTTTTGCTAACGCTACACAAGGACATCAGCATTTTTTATTTTCAGCCAATTCTACAGCAGATAGTTAGCGTTTTCAGCATGCATGGATAGCAGCAGATTCAACCCTAGAGAACTGCAGAAGATCCCATTTTCAGCCTTCAAAATCGCAGCCAAAACAGTCATTTTCAGCCACCCAAAACAGTCCCAGATTTTCAGCCATAGCGTTTTTATGGACAGCAAATAGAAGACCGCAGATTTCAGCCCTAAAGTCGTCGTCATCATCACCGTCGTCGTCACCGACATAGTCCCAGGTTGCATCAGTCCATTGCATCGTCATTGTACCACTTTGTGTAATCATAAGTAGACCACTCTCGTCGGCGAGAGTGGGGCCTTCGAAGGAGGGTTTTACAACGTCTCTGGTGTCGTATCTCTCTATCTCTCAGTCTCATTCACTTCCACACACAGTGTCCATTCACTTTGTTGTGATCATAGCACTTTCCATTAAGAACGGAAGGCTCTACCTTCCATAAGAACTAATAGGAACCCTTGAGCACAGTTCGGAGCACTCATCTTGAGCAAAACGCAAACAATCATTCCGCTGCACCTAACATTGGTATCAAAGCTTTGGCAGTGTTCTGTATCACTCAAGGAAAGAACCACAAGATATTTTTTTTTGCTTGTTGAGGTCTCACGAACCCAAGTTCGCTTGGGCATGTCGATTCCTGATCGTGTTTGTTGAAGAGTGACAGGAATCCCAGGAAAGAAGGGCTTGTCCAACCTCCCCTTGTGTCTCTTTTCACTCATTGAGAGCGGACCGTGCACTTAGCGGCCTGCCAATCGACGTGAGGTGGGAAAAAGCAACCTTGGTGTGAGCGCAATGCCGCCAAGGGATGCGCCCGCGGAAAAGAGTAGAACTCTGGTGAAGAGAATATCCTTCTCAAACACGATTTGCAAGCGAAAGAAAACCTCCAGAACCTCAAGAACCTCAAGAATCCAAGAACCCAAGACCCTCAAGAACCCAAGTTCCTCGTGGACTTAAGGACCAAAGATCATAGTGCATGGTCGTCACCCGAAGCGGAATGGATACTTCGCATACAGGTGATGAGCATGAGAGAGGCGACGAAGAATTTTCCCCACCAGGAGATTTTTTCGACCCTCCCCCTTCGCCATCTACGCCACCAAGTGTACCAAACCCTATGGAGGCAATGGTCAAGCAGATGATGGCCATGATGGACAAACAAGAAGCAAATCGCCTTGCTAAGGACCACAAGCAAGAAGCAAATCGCCTTGCTTTAGAACGCGAGCGCGACGCACGCAAAGAAAGAAAACAACAAAGAAAGGCAGAAGAGGCAGCACGAAGCGCAGCCTTGGAGGTCGAGCGAGAGGCTCACAAGAACTACGCACTCAAGAATTGATTCGACAAGTACTTGCCTCGAAGTCCGCCCCACCAAAAGATCATGGGAGTTCCTCAAGTGGTGCAAGCCACGATGCGGATTCCAACCATCCAGTCACAGAGAAGTTGACTTTCAGTAAGTATGACGGTAAGATGGATGCTACAGTTATTCATTCTTGGTTGCATCAATTTAATGCTTATTTTGCGACAACTAAGAAGAACGGGAATAGCAAAGTTTTGACGGCAGCTATGTACCTTGCCGATGATGCCATTAATTGGTACCACGCATGGCAAGAGGCACAATTAGCCGCGCACCTAGAGGAAGCCGACGAATTCACTCCCCTTTCCTTCAATTGGGCAGATTTCCAAGACAAGCTCAAGGCGCGGTTTATGCCACCTCAATACCTCGCACGATTGAAGGACGATTGGCGCGCTCTCAAGCAAAATGGTATCCCGGTTATGTCTTTCTCTAATCGTGTTTTGCAGCTAGGTACCCAATCACATAAATCGGATGATGAGTGCAAAGAGGCTTTTCTCTTTGGATTGGACGAGTATATCAAGTACGATGTCGAGGTGCTCGATCCAATCGATCTCAACAAGGCGGTAGCGATTGCTCTCGCACAGGAGATGAAGCACAACAAGGGAAAGCCTAAGGAGAACAAGACTTCCACAAGTACCTTGCAGACTTCTCAGAACCCTTAGAACGGTAAGAACAGTAAGAATGGTAAGAATGGTAACTCTTCTAACTAATCTTCCAACAATCTCTCGGAAAAGAATTCGTCCAATGAATCTAAGGGTAAGGCTAACACAATCGCTAAACCTAAGCTTACTCCAGATGAAAAGGTAGCACAAGGAATTGTAGGAGGATACATCACGTCGGAAGAGCAAAGCACTTATTCTAAGGAAGGTCGTTGTTTTCATTGTCACATGAAGGGTCACATAAAAAGAACATGTCTTAAGCTTGAATCGAATGACTCTAAAGAATCCACAGTACCCACTTCCTCTGTCAATGCAATTAATGATAACACGAGTATGTCCCAAGTTTCTCAGGACCCTCCCGTTGATGATTCTCTCATTAAATGTTATGGTCGTACATCGGGGCAGCGTTTTGTCATATTGTTTGACCCAGGTAGTATACATGATGTGATCAGTCCCTCTCTTGTTGAGACCGGGGAGAAACCGGAAAGATTCCAAATCTTGCTCAATGATGAGTTGAGCTAGTCCTTTCTCAAAAGAGAACTTAAAAATTAAATTAAGTAATAATTCAATAATCCAATACTTACCTTACCGGTTCATGTCTTTCCTCTAGTACCTCGAGGATATCCTTCACCTTTCATTAAAGTTACGAGCCATGTAAGAACTCGTCATTCGCGTCTTTCCAACAAATTGGAAGTTTCCTCATCCGAGAATCTGTTAACTCAATTCCACCTTCTGAATCCCGAGAAGAATAATCGTCCTAGAAATCAATCTAGGTATCTGTCCTTGCGCATAATCCTGCATTGTTAGTCCATAGGGTATTAAACCTCTTGTGTCCTCCCATATAGGAATGCCCAAATCATAAGAGTATTAATCTCGATGTCTTCCTTCACAAACAAAGTTTGCGATCATCTAAAAGAAGGTTCTGGTTTCGGGCCGTCGCTCAACGTAGGCGAACGGTTCCAATCCGAAGATTCCTTGTGCACGACGGCACTTCCTACCAATCTTTTCCTCCTGCAAGTTATTACCACCAGTAGTGCTTTCCCGACGCCCATTAGAGTCTGTTCCTTTCAGAATCATCAAAAATGATTCACTTTGCGAGCATCAATAACGCCTTGCAAAATCTCAGGCAGATAGGATTCTAGCCATAGCATTTTCTGAACGTACGTTCAAACCCGGTTCACAATAGAGCGATCTCTCTTTGATTCTCAGGGATGTTCTCCCATATGTAATTCTTACCATTTTGAAACGGTTGGCGAACTATATTCTTACGAACATACTAGTTCGAATTTATTCCAGCAGCGTGTAAATGCTACTTGACCTGCTCATGGAGAAACATATACTGCAACCAAAAGTTGCTACTGTAATGGTAAAAGCACATAGCATACTCAATGATCAACGACCATCAGAAACCCTCTTCTCCGTAGAGAAACTCAAATTCCTTCTACCAAACACATCTCAAATAGAGATTCTCGTGTCGGAATATCCTTGCGCGCAAAAAGGCGTTGAAGAGAGTATAGCAAACTCCCGTCGAGATCCTAAAAAGAAAGTTGGTTCATCTCATTCTGCTCAACAGAAAAAAATTCGATTGGTAAATGACCTACCTTAGCATAGGTCTGCATCTTCGTGTGTGATCCATGTACCCAAAGGTGTACATAATTCTTAAGTTGTGTTAGAGTTTTCGTGAACCTTGGGCAATTACCTTCCCTTCATAAGATCCTTAGAGCAAAGACGCTCAACCTGACGATCCCTTGGCTCGATCTTAGAGCAAAACCCGCTCATCAAATAAGCTAGGATTTCAATCCTTGAATTCCTCGAGTACAGGCCATAGTCGTCACTTGTTCCTTCCCTCGTAAAGAGAGTATTCCTTCACTTGTGCGAAAAGCACTACCATATCTTCCCTTACCGGGTAGGGGGTGTGGGCTTAAAGAATACTCAACCTTCATGAAAGCTTTTCTTTGCTTGAAAGCTCAAAATGGTTCCTTCATAATTTCCTACCCACAATAGCAGGTAATTTGTTGGAAAACTACCAGATACCAGATCAATCATGGACCTTCCGGATGGTTAAGCAAAGCAGTTCATCATATAAAACAATGTTCTGACTCAACCTTACTCTCATAAGCACTCAAGAGTGATTGTCTTGGTTAGACACGTGCATATCTCGTGGATAAAAGCAATACGCAGTTGATGAGTTCCTCAAAGATTTAACTTCGATCAAAGACCTGCCCTCTAAATTAGTTTGAACTTTGAGGGTCTTCTATTCAAAATCTCAGGAGTTAGATTGAATTCCCTTACTCCAAACTTTCTTCGGATAGCAATGTATCCTTCGAGGAGAGGTAACAAAAATTCGTTGTTTCTGTGTTCAATGGTTCTTGTTCCACTGCGGGGATTGTATTCTATGTGCACTAAGGTGTACACTTTCAGCTTTTATTGTTGACTCCACCATCTACTGCAAAGTATCTTGCAGATTCGTTTACAAAATTCGGGCAAAAAGTCCTTCGTTAAATTTCTTCATCTTTTTTTCCTCAAAGAGGATCACTACCTTGGCAAGAATGAACCACTACTTGCTTTGATTCACTCGTGTTCCTATTGGGCAAACCGATCCCAATCATCTTTGATGCCTTCCTCAAAGCGTAGAGGAAAAAAAATTTGTCGGAAAATTCAGCCTTGAATTGAATCCCAAGTCTTGTTGTTAATTCCTTGAATAGCTTTGGTATACCACCAAGTACTTGCAATCCCCTTGAGGTGTTTGGTCACAATACCTCACCTTCGACGCTTTTTTTCAAAAATTGCCGTTTGCAAAGGCAACTTCAAACTTGTCGAATGAAAGCGGTAGCTTTCGAGGCATCCGTCAAAAGTATCAAACTTGACCGGAGTGTTCTGAGATCTAGAGACCTTCTTCATATCCTTCCCGGAATGACGGGATTTCTTGGCTATAGTTCTGGATTGATGTTCATGGATATTTTCTAGATTCTGAAGGATCTTGAGCATTCCACTCCTTGGATTCTCTAGGCTCTTGAGTATCATGCTCGTCGCCTTCTCAGGGAATCCCAAGTCTTGTGTCGACTTCTTGCAGAGAGAAAAATTTTCCCAACTCTGCGAGCTTTTTCCTGCAGGGCTTAGGGTTCCGCCTGCTTGCTTCTCTCTTGGCTTGTCATGGCTTCTTCCCGTATCTTCCCAGAGTCGTCCCCCACTACAGAGAAAGAGAGAAGACCATGCTCTGATACCACTATCACAAACGGGAGCGCATAACAATATAAAATATACTCAGATAAATAGAATTTATCACTTAATACTGAAGCCAAAGGATATAGAGAGAAATAAATAGAGAGAGAGAAAAGATCGACACAGTACTGGGGACCAGAAGATAGGCTGGTCCCCCCCCTTAAAGAGAATTCTTTATAAGTGAGAATCTTTTTTTTTACAAGCACAAGAACCAGAGAAAACCCCTCCGTTCTAAATCTCTGATTCGATGGTCGTTCCTTCCCGTAAGGGAAATCCAAGAGACGAGCTCTCAATCCTTGTTCCGTCTGTACTCGGAGTTGAGACTCCGCAGACAATTTCCGAATTCCGTTTCCAGAATTCCCAAGCGTAGGGCGAAGCCTTCTCGCTTCTCCTTCGCGATGAAGTACCTGCAAACACACACACAAACACGCGACAACAATTCGTATGGCGAATCCACAATAGATACATGTCGCTCTTTCACGGGAAAAGCGACTTCCGTGCTTCGTAGTCTCGCGATCTCTTGCGTTATCTAGCGGCAGAGTCTTCTCTTGCTAACGTTGGTAACCCTCTTTTCAGTGAGGGCATGTGGTGCTTTTATAGCTCCTTGGCCATGGCACGAATAGATGCTTGCGTAGAGATCGCAGCCGTTTTTTTTTTTTTTTTTTCGCTGCTCTACCCGAAATAGGGAGAGAGAATTCGTTGGCTGGTTTTGTTGCTTTATTTTCTAAGTGGCTACCCACTTATTAAGTGGGCGGCCAGCATATTTTAAAATTGGTCTGAACCTGCCCAAAAACTCAATAAAACCTTATAAGTTAAAAACAATGCCTTTCACAACACTTCCCAGGCGTCCCTGGATGCAACCACATGCACGAATGCAATGCAAACATAGATTCCTCGCGGGACAGCGTCTGCTCTTTCCGGAAAACTCTTTAAAATATTCCGCTTTTTAAGAAAAGCTTCTCAGAACCCATCTTTATTCTTGTGCTTGCGTCTTTACGCGTATTCCTCTTTTCCAGTTCGGATTTCCTCTCGACTATGGATATCCCCTTTCCGATGCACCCGTCACCCACCTTGTGACGCATCAGGAATACCCATCACCTAGTCCTTTCCTACCGAACTTACAGTACAATCCCCTTCACGATGCTCTATGTCACCCATCCTATGACGCATCAGAGATGTCCGTTCCTGGATGGTCGGATACTTCTTCTCGATGCTCCCTGTCACCTATCCGATGTGACACATCAAAAGTACCCATTCCTGGTGGCCTTACAGATATTCCCGTTCACAGTGCTCCCGTCATTACTTTGAATGACACACTAGGAATACTCTGTACTCGGATGTCTCCAGTGAGAAAAACCCTCTCACTTAAAATTCCAATAATTCATTTAGAATTATTTTTCCTGTTTTTCCAAGCGAGAAAACCCTCTCACTTATAAATCCAATAATTCATTTAGAATTATTTTTATGTCAGATAAAGCCAATTTAGCAACACCAAGTCTGTTACAGTGGTATCAGAGCTCAATCGATTTTCCTTCTACTGAGAATACGATCCCTTCTATGGTGATACACATGGATTCAGTTAACGAATCCCGCAAGGAAAAAACTGTTGCACCTGACCATTCAAGTTCGGGTGAAAAACCGGAAGATTCAAACGAATGACGACCACCTTCTGTAGACTCGAAAGGAGAGAACGGGCCACCTCCGCCCACAGAGTATGAGCGAATGGAGATGCAATGTCAACAGTAGGTTGATGCCTGTGCTCAGCAGATGCTCCAGCTTCAAAAGATCCTCAATATGTGAAACTTTGATTGACAAAATGCATTCGCGATGGCGTACGGCCATCAATTTACCTCTCAATTCAGCTTTGAAGAAAACACCCACTCCGAGGGTGTTTTCGGAGGATGAACTTGATGAAGCAGTAGAAAGGCAAGTTAGTCGACTCCTGAAGACCAAGAAGTAGCCGAGGAGACAGAGTCGAGCAGCAGACTACCTTGGCTACTTGGGTCGGAAATCTACTTTTGCAAATGCACGCAAGACAAAGAAGCGTGTACGCTTCGAGGGTGTTTCCAGTTCATCCTCATCCTCTTCTAATAGTTCAGATAGTTCTTCCATCTCTGACTCTAGTGATGAGGACCGAAAGAGAAGGAAAAGGAGAAAGACACAAAGGCACGGCAAGAACAAGAAGGCAAAGAAGAGAAGATCCTACCGAAGATCTTGAAAGTATTCAGACTATTCGGATGAGGACTCATCCTCTTCTAAGAGTTCGGACTCCGATGAGCAGACATTTTATTCTAAGAGGAAGCATTTCTACCGAGCCAACCAAAATGATTTCCTCGAGGACAAGGACAAGAAGACGAAAGATTTTAAGGAGGGTGGATAAGCCCTAAAGTTTGATACTTTTTCAGGTTTTCAAGATACCCATAAGGCCCTCGCTTTCATCCAACAGTTCGACATAGCTTACTCTGAAGGACGCTATTCAAAGCACTCCAAGGTCAGGAGGGCAACATCTTATCTGAAGGGAAACGCACATACATGGTGGTCTACCCTAGTGTTACGAAGAGAAGCGCCGACAAAGTCACTACACTTCAAGCGGCTTTTTATCTCTTCTTGGCTCACGCGGGAGTACGAATGTGACGTGATCACGCTTGGAATCATCTTCGGATGACCAAGGAAGATACTTTAGACATTGAATGCCAGAGATTTCGGAATCTCTTCTTTCGAAAAGATCACCTTTAGGCAGCAGATTGAGCAATTTGCTATGGTCTACCTAAAGAGATACGGGATTACTGTTTGCTGCAAAAGTCTTGAGTCCATACAACAACTAATGGGACATGCCAAGCAAGGGTTTGCAATGCACGCGAGTACTCTTAAGTATCCCATTGATCAACTCTTGACAGCTAGGACCGGACAAAACTCGAACAACAATAACAAAAGAAGAGGAAATTTTCAGAAAAAGAGAAATCCACGCCCTCAATTGTCAGCCGAAAAGCGAGTTGAGTATTTTAAGGAGGGGAAGTGTTTTGGATGTGGAGAACACATGCATGTGTCGGCCCGGTGCCCACACAAGGCACCCAGAGGAAAATCTAAAGAAAAGATAGAGTTCCAAAGCAACCAAAGAGCGTGGAAGAAAAGGAAAGACAGAAGCAGGAGTGGTACCAGACTGTGTGGAGACCGACCCTAATCTGATGGACAAAAGTATTGAACTTTGCAGAGCATGGATCAAAGTGCGAGACCAGGAAGCCCTTATTTTCTTCGATGGAGGAGCCAAGACCAACTTCATTTGAATTGAATTGGCGGCTCGACTTGGAGTTACGGTCGAGGAAATGGGACCACTAGCCGAGACCGTTCTAGCGGCACCCAGACGGGATGTTACCTTTACACATGTCATTGGCAAACCACGATTGCATTGTCAGGGGTATTTAGGGCACGAGGACTCTTACATCATGCCTTTGGAAGGATGTGACGTCCTCCTAGGAATCCCTTGGTTCCACAAGAACAACGTCATGGCCCATTATAGGGCAAGAAAAGCCATCTTGAAGAATGAGAAGAGCAAAGAGATTGTACTTAATGTAAAACTTAAGGGCGAGTTCATCCCACTCGTATCAGCTTTAGCCGTTTCCAAATTAATGAAATCAAGCTTTTTTGTTTACTCAATCTTCTTGAAAGAATTGAATGGCAATCAAAGGTCAAATATGTCAAACCTCGAAAAGAAACAACACGATTTTTTGCAAGCTCGGGCTGATTGTTTCTCTGAAGGCTTACCAAGCGCGTTACCTCCCTCACGTCGTGAAGATCACACGTGACTTGATTCCCCAATACACCACCGAACCAGCCACCTTATCGAGTTAGCGAAGCCCAAAATGAAGAAATAATGAACCACCAGGTAAAGGAACTTCTTGAGAAGGGTCTCATCCACCCTAGTACTTCACCATTATGTTCGCCAATGTCTCTGAGCACGGAACTACACAGGGTCATGTCGCTCTCTCTCAGTTGTGATTAAATGTATTAAGTTGTTTTCAGTTTCTCTCACCTATTAGGGTGTCCAAGTCTGTTACAATGGTACCAAAGCTCAATCGATTTTCCTCCGAAGGAGAATCCGATCCTAGCTATCACGACACACATGGATTAAGTTAACGAATCCTACAAGGAGTAAACTGTTGCACCTGACCAGTCAGGTTCAGGTGAAAACACGAAAGATTCAAACGGACGACAACCACTTTTTGTCGACCCGGAAGGAGAGAGTGGGCCACCTCCGCCCACGGAGTATGAATGAATGGAGATGCAGCGTCAACAACACGTTGGTCAGCCTGTGCTAAGCTGATGCTCCAGTTTTCAAAAGATCCTCAGTATGCGAAACTTTGACCAAGCACCCGATCGACGAAATGCATTCACATGGCGTATAGCCATCAATTTACCTCTCAATTCAACTTTGAAGAAAACACACACTCCGAGGATGTATTCGGAGGATGAACTTGATGAAGCAGTAGAAAGGCAAGTCAGTCGAAGAGGTAGCCGAGGAAGAGTCGAGCAGAAGACTACCCTGGCTACTTGGGTCGGAAATCTACTTTTGCAAATGGACGAAAGACAAAGAAACGAGTACGCTTCGAGGGTGTTTCCAGTTCATCCTCATCCTCTTCTAATAGTTCAAATAGTTCTTCCTCCTTTGACTCTAGTGATGTAGACAAAAATAGCAGGAAAAGGAGAAAGACTCAGAGGCACAGCAAGAACAAGAAGAAGGCAAAGAAGAGCGGATCCTACCGAAGATCTCGAAAGTATTTAGATTGTTTGGATGAGGACTCATCCTCTTCTAAGAGTTCGGACTCCGATGAGTAGACATTTTATTCTAAGAGGAAGCATTTGTCACGAGACGCGCACCACGTGCCAACGGAAAAGAACAAACTAAAGAGACTTTTAGCACTTCAAACCACTGACTGTAAGAGATGCACGACACATGAGACGGGGAGTGCGTGATTCCACCCCAAGAGAGCACCGGCCCCAAACCTTGGTGCACCTTTCGGTATTTCTTTATATTGCTTGATCTCAGTAAAATGCCGGTACTTACGCTCTGCACCTTCACCTGGAAGAGTGCCAGAGAATGAGCCCTCTGCACATATTTAAAGGCCCTTTCCCTTGAAAAGTAGTTACATGAAAAGTAGTCAAACTCAAAATCATCTGGCCCCAAAAGCTGCCAGCGCGTTTGGCGGAACTCCGTACAGGTACCACGTCAACACAACCAGCGCAATTTGCGGGAATCCGTACCGATCTGCCACGTCAACATGTCAATGCAAAAGCCAGAAATCGGTACAGGTCTATCACGTCAACAGCCTCTACGCGTGTGTGTGGGCTTGCTTTTTTTTAATGCCTTTATGTAACTTGGGCCCCATCGGACGGGGTCCCATAAGTTGGTGGGAACTCTTCTTTAAAAATAGGCAACTCGGCAAGACTTTGTAAGTCAGTAAACTTCTTCTGCTGTTTCTACTTCTTCACTTAGGGTTTAGGCTTCTCGGCTGGGATCTGTAGGTTGGCTCCGTTCTTCAGTGGCTTGACACATCAGCAATTTGTGACATCCCCCCTTCATGAACGACAATAATCACCGCGATTACAACATATCTGCAAAACAACTCAAGTTAGCTCAAAAATTTACGAGGGACAATCAGTTTGTCATTCCAAATCAGAGCTCTTGATTTCCTAGGTCGTTGGCTTCCCAGAAGAATCTCATCCAATAAGGAGTCTCATTCCAGATTGGAGCTCTTGATATCCTGGGTCGTTGATTTCCCATAAGTATCTCATTTAATAAAGAGTCTTATTCCAGATCGGAACTCTTGCTATCCAGGATCGTTTGCTTCCCAGAAGTATTTCATCCAAAAAGGAACATTCAGTGGTTGGCACATCATAATGCAACACAAATGCTCACATATGCATGTTACAAGACACAACGAACAGCGCCGTTGAGCACTCTCCCGAGACAGACGGTCAGCGGTATAAAGCGTTGTTCCGAGGTTCAGACACTACCAAAACAGCATTTCTCACTACTCCACCCGGGAGTAAATTACCAATCAAAGGAACGAGTATTTAAAACCAGAGTCAAACAGTTCAAATCGGCACCAAGACGAGTTTAAAACAGATACCATCCATTTCAAACAATACTTCCTCAAACAGAGTTCAAAAGTATCCAACTACAAAACTACTCCAAAATTTATTCACATTTTTGTTCAAACAGTCGAACTTTGAAAACGACTGGCTTGTCCTTTTGCATCAGGGTAATGGCTCGGTTCCGAATGTAGAGAATCGCATCATTCTTGTCGTGCCAAGGCATGCCCAAGAGAACGTCGCAATTGCCCAACTTCATAATGTGGAAATCTACTTTTCCATGATAATCTTGGATAGTCACTGGAAGAGCACCAATGAGCGGTACCACTTTCTGAGTTTGCCCCATGGCTAGCTCGGCTTCTACTTCTCCACTCTCTACATCATAATCAAAGTGCATTTGCTTCAAGAATTATGGATGGATGAAGTTCTTTGTAGCTCTGGGGTCAAAGAAAATAAGGGCTTTCAAGACGTTGACTTTGCCATATACTTGACATAATTAATTTGTACTTTCGAAGCGTATGCCATAGATATCACAGACTAGTCCAATAGCGGGTCTAGCTCTCTTAGCTAGAGGTGGCCTTGAGGATCGTTCTGTCGTGGGAGAAGAAGGTTTCTCTAAAGACGTTGAGGCTCGCTCAAGACATGTAGTGAATGCATGCCCTGTTTGAAAACATTCGAAGCATCGGGCTTCTTGTAAAAGGGTTTCTCGTTGACGCTGTGTCAAACGAGGTCTTTGAGGTTGGGTTTCACAAGACTCCAGAGAATTTGTTCGTTGTTGCTGAGAGGTTTGGTTGTTGGCTAGAGTTGGTTTTGTGGAAAACTCCAACTTTTCCTTCATCAATTTGTAGCCGACCGCGGCATAGTCCATAAGTTCTTGCATGGTTGAGACTTGCTTGGATAGACAATATTCCTGCAATGGTGATGATACTCCAATGGAGTATCGCTCACATTGGTCCTCCAAGGAAATGAACTTAAAGAAGGACACCGAAAGGTAGACGTCGAGAAACCTTTGGCTATAGTCGTCCACGGTCTCTGTGGCAAGCATTTTCAAGTTTCCCCATTCTACCAAGATCCGGACTTCAAAAGAGAGAAGTCATATAATTGTGTGCAAGTATTGTCTTGAAAGCTTTCCAGGTCCTTGGAGCATGCGATTGCGTCGAGATGGAACTCCACCACTGCATGGCATTATCTCTAAGAAATCCCGTTGCTCGAGAAATCTTGGATTCTTTTGTATAGTTTCCCAAAGCATAGATGTGTTAGATTTACACCACTCTACTGCTTCACAGGTCTAGGGTATACATGTACGGCTAGTGTGCCTCCGGGTTGGCCACCCTTTGCATACGCATATAAACTGCATTGTCCAGCCGCCCACTTCTGGGCTGGCTGTCCACCTTGTCCAGGCGCCCTCATATTTCATTTATTTCTTTTTGGGTCGAGGGGGATTTTTCCAGGCATTGCCCTACCTCCCCTTAGTCACCTATTTATAGGGCCAGGGAGGTACCCACTTCCATCATCTGTTGTACTAAGGGTCTTCTGCTCATGGTAGTCATGGGGGGCTGATCTCCCCCTCTTCACCATATCTTGCGTTTGTGGTCTACTGTCTCTCTCTCTCCTCTCGCATGCTTCCACACACGCGCACTCTCACATGGTATCAAAGCTCAGGCAGCACATGGTATCAAAGCTCAGGCAGCACATGGTATCAGCAGCTTCAGGCTCTCCATGGTCCGGACGCTTCTTCCGTATCAGGTACTCCCAAGATCAAAACAGACAACGTTTCTGCAAGTGGAGCGATGATCTGCCAGCGTTTTTGCATCAACCAGGCCAGTGATGGAGTTTGGAGCACTTTTATCGCGAGAACTCAATTTCCACCTGCGTTTTTGCAAGCAACCATCAAATCTGTTGTTTCTGTTGCTAGCGCTACATTTCTGGGACAAATTCTTCGCCAGAACACCCCTCCCTCTACCTGCGTTTTCGGCCAGATCTTGCGTTTTTGGCAATCAGCAGTGTTTTCAGCAGAGGGGCAGCGCTCAACTTGGCCCACATGGATCTTGCTTTCCCACACGGCTTCGCATCCGGTGCCTTGCCGTCAATATTCCTCTACATCTGCTACAGATATCAGCCATTTCATACCTGCTGGTTTTTCTCTGTTTTCAGCACTCCGACGGCTGTGCACACAAAGATAAACCCTTCCTACACCCTCTGCACCATTCCGATCCCTGCCGGGAGCGTACGAGCATGCTGAAAATCACTGGACAGCAGCGTTTTCATCACGTCGCAGTTGCGTTTTTGGGTGGACAGCAACCTCTTGGCTTGTGTTTTTCACAGAGGATGAAGTTACCTCCTACCAGGGCACTATCCGGTGGTGGTCCGTGCCGCAGTGCAGTCTCTCAGTGACTGTAGCTATCACTCGGCGGTTGCGCACTCCAGAGGGGGTGGTGAATTGTGGTTTGCTATGGACACACCTATGCACTCATCAGAGGAGTTCACACAAGATATAGCCATATGGGATTCCGACATTCCAAGAAAAGACACCACCATCTCGGGTGGAAAGACACTTACCACTTGACCTCGACACGTCATCACTTGCTTACACAGGCGCATCTACATGGACTTAGGAGAGGATCTTGGATCCCTTCTTGGACAGGTTCATTGCTTGGATCTACAGACTGGAGTGGGCCTTCAGTGCTTTGGACTCTCTTGGAGAGTTTGCCTGCGAGATGCGGGAGATCAGGCATCATCATGGGACTACATTCGGAGTCACCCGGGGCTTCGCTTGGATGGTAATGCAGTTGCTCTTCTACACACCTGATCATTTGGATTGCTACCTTAGAGTTCTTTACACTCACCCTCGGTAACCTTACAACAGACTTATCCCCCAACTAGGGCATTAGGCCACTCCCAGCTCATTTATATTGAGAGCCACACCGAGATGCGGTTTAATGGCGTTGTTGGCGTGGATTTTGTTTTGATTGACACCGGAGGAATGGAGGCAGGAGATACAGGCAAGACGGCGTAAACAGATTGGTTTGGCCTTTCCTCTTCTCAGAGGATCTTCACAGTGCAGAGTGTTGAGTCTAGCTTTCCCCTCATCTTGGATTACCCTACCTACTGATGGGACACCATCCGATGGTGGTCCGTGCGGTCTATCGATGACTGCTGCAGCTTACGGAAGCTTATACAGTGCAGACTGTTCAGTTTGGCTTTCCTTGATTCGGAGGACGTTTACGGTGCAGGTTGCTACATCTTGCCTTCCTGGAGTTTTTTCACAGCTTAGCCACCTCCCCACACTGGGTGCGTTTTCTGTCCTAGCAGTTTCCCGCATCAACAGTACCCGATTCCCCTTGGCGTTTCCAATCCCTGCATCATCGCCATACTCAGCACCCTGGCGTTTTTCTCCCATGATCGCCAGCCCCCCTGATTGTCATCAGATTTTACTAACGCTAGCAAGGGCCAGTAGCGTTTTTGGTTTTCAGCCAACCCTCAGCAGAAGCAGATCAGCGTTTTGTTTTTCAGCCAATGCCGCATCAGAACAATAGCGTTTCAGCCCTATGGAACAGCAGTAGAATCAGCCCAAGTTGGTTGCAGAAGAACCCCCATTTTCAGCCATAGAAAACGCAGCCAAAACAGTCATTTTCAGCCACCAAAACAGTCCTGAAATTCAGCAGTTAGAAAACCACAGATTTCAGCCCTAAAGTCGTCATCGTCATCACCGTCGTCATCATCGGCATAGTCCTAAGTAGCATCAGTCCATTGCATCACCATTGTACCAGATTGTGCAATCATAAGTAGACCACTCTCACCGACGAGAGTGGGGCCTTCGGAGGAGGGTTTTACGTCGTCTCAAATGTCGTATCTCTCTTCTCTCTCTAACTCTCAATCTCATACATATGCATGCACAGTGTCCATTCACTTTGTTTGTGATCATAGCATTCTCTCATTAAGAACGGAAGGCTCTCCCTTCCATAAGAACAAAAGGAACCTGGAGCACAGTTCGGAGCACTCATCTTGAGCAAAGCGCAAACATTCATTCCGCTGCACCTTACATTGGTATCAGAGCTTTGACAGTGTTTTGTATCACTCAAGGAAAGAACCACAAGAACCACAAGAATTTTTTTTTGCTTGTTGAGGTCGCACGAACCCAAGTTCGCTTGGGCATGTCGATTCCTAATCGTGTTTTGTTGAAGAGTGACAAGAATCCCAAGAAAGAAGGGCTTGTCCAGCCTCCCCTTCTGTCTCTTTTCACTCATTGAGAGCGGACCGTGCACTTAGCGGAGCGAACCGTGCACTTAGCGGCCGGCCAATCGACGTGAGGTGGGAAAAAGCAACCTTGGTGTGAGCGCAAGGCCGCCAAGGGGTGCACCCGCAGAAAAGAGCAGAACTCGGGTAAAGAGAAGATCCTTCTCTAACACAAATTGCAAGCGAAAGAAGAACCTCAAGACCCGCAAGAACTCAAGAACCCCAAGAACCAAGACACCCAAGAACCCAAGTTCCTCGTGAACTTAAGAACTCAAGAACCCACAAGAACCCACGACTTCAGAATGATCATCACTCGAAGCGGAATGGATACTTCGCTTGGAGGTGATGAGCATGAGAGAGATGAAGAAAAATTTTCCCCACCAGGAGGTTTTTCCGACCCTTCCCCATCTATGACAAAGATTGCACTAACTCCTATGGAGGAGTTGAAGCAGTTGTTTATGGAAAGACAGTTAGAACGCGAAGAAAGAAAAGCAGAAAGAAAGGCCTACGAAGAACAAAGGGCAGCCATAGAGCGTAAGCACGAGCAAGCACGCTCGGAAGCCAAAGAAATACAAGCCAAATTTGATCATGAGAACAAAGCCCTTAAAGAAAAGAGCGACCAACACATGAAAGAATTCTTGCGACTCTTTTCTCAAGTTCAGGCACAGATGCAAGAGATTCGGAAAAGGAGACTCTCTCAGTCTCTTCTTCTCCAACGCATGATACACAAGATTTGCATGATTATGTGAAGCATGATGATGATTGATTGACAATGATAAGCACAATGATTTGCATGATGATAAGAGTGACAAGCATGATGATTTGGATGATAAAGACAAGCATGATGATTTGCATGATCAAGATGTGATTTCTCACAAGAATGATGATTTGCATAATGAAGATGTGATTTCTCACGAGCATGATGATTTGCATGAAGATGAAGTGATTGTTCACAAGGATGTTGTGTTAGTTGATGCTTTTTCTAGCGAAGCTAACCTCGTTGCAAATTCGGTCAATCACAAAGGATCGATCTTGGCTTTCGAGCCTAGGTCAAAAGAACCTACTCAGGAAGAACCCCTTCAGGAAGGACCGATCTTGGCTCTCGAGCCTAGGTCAACAAAACCCTCACAGGGAGTATTATGTGTTCGCATGATTGATACGCACGCATTGTTCGAGTGTTTCAGTCGTGATCGTTTCCTGTATTTTAGTCAGCCACTTTATGTGATCCCTTTTCCTAGGCATGACATATTGTATGTTGAGCACGTTTCACTCATGGATGAACACGAACGTATGCAGATCTTTCATGAAAAGCTGAAAAGTATGCATTCAAGGAAGTCACATTCCATGTCTCTTCCTTGGCACGACACAGTTGTAGCAAGAGCACATGAAAGTATGAGCACCAAGCATGGGCATTTCTCTTGCGAATTGCCACAGTTGATTGCTCTAGATCATAAGAGAAAGATTCGATCTCATTGTTTGCATGTGTTTGATGAACGGGTTGTCACTCCGTCTCTATGTTTATCTACAATGCATACACAGTCTTTAGAGAAGACAAGATTTTTTCCCTTCACTTTACATGGAATGGGTATGTTCATGGTTTTGTGTTGAAAATGGTTTCAGGAATTTTCAGCCATGGAGATTCTTGAAGAAGAAAGAAGCAGGTCTCTAGACGAAGTTGAAGCAAAGAAGGAGCCACAAAAGACTGTCGCTTTCGGCGCGGCCCAAAGAAGCAAGCGTTGCAGACCTTTATGAAGTTCAAGTACCGCACGACCCACACATCAGAGTGGGCGAGCGAAGAGTCCCTTCCACGATCCCGGATGCTATTGGCGATCTCCCTCGACGCCATACAGTTCGGTATCAGTACCTCACTTTGAAAAGGAGGGGATGTCACGTGACACATCCAACCCTATGTGTCCGTGGACAAGCTACAGCATGATCAGGGTTCAGTCAGTCCAGTCAGTCTAGATTTAGAAGTGACCTGCCACTTTTGTGAGTCTATTCGTAGACCGTGCATGCCCAGTCACTTAACATAGATGCATATCCTCTGGTTGCACACAGCATGATCATCAGTATTCCCTTCAGAATCCATCAGATTCAGTCAGGGGAATTTTCCAATGCATTTAGCCTATTTTCCCTATTTTTGACATTCTTCACTTATTATTTTTAAGTGACTTCCCAACAAAAGTAGATAGGGCAATTTTGCTAAGAAAATATATAAGCAAACCCAAGTTAGCACTTTCTGGCAGAAGAGGCAACAGGAGCACATGCTCAACAGGCACCTTCTCAGCAAAACCCTGCAAGAACCCCTTGGCGTTTTGATCTCCCCATCCTCACTACACCCGCAAGCACCTAGCGTTTTCTGTCCTAGCAGTTTCCCGCATCAGCAGTACCTGATTCGCCTTGGCGTTTCCAGTCCCTGCATCATCGCCATATTCAGCACCCTGGCGTTTTTCTCCCATGATCGCCAGCCCCCCAGATTGTTATCAGATTTTACTAACGCTAGCAAGGGCCAGTAGCGTTTTTGGTTTTCAGCCAACCCTCAGCAGAAGCAGATCAGCGTTTTGGTTTTCAGTCAATGCCACATCAGAACAATAGCGTTTCAGCCTTATGGAACAGCAATAGAATCAGCCCAAGTTGGTTGCAGAAGAACCCCCATTTTCAGCCATAGAAAACGCAGCCAAAACAGTCATTTTCAGCCATCGAAACAGTCCCGAAATTCAGCAGTTAGAAAACCACAGATTTCAGCCCTAGAGTCGTCGTCGTCATCACCGTCGTCATCATCGGCATAGTCCTAAGTTGCATCAGTCCATTGCATCACCATTGTACCAGATTGTGCAATCATAAGTAGACCACTCTCACCGACGAGAGTGGGGCCTTCGGAGGAGGGTTTTACAACGTCTCTGGTGTCGTATCTCTCTTCTCTCTCTATCTCTCAGTCTCATACACTTGCACGCACAGTGTCCATTCACTTTGTTTGTGGTCACAGCATTCTCTCATTAAGAACGGAAGGCCCTCCCTTCCATAAGAACAAAAGGAACCTTGAGCACAGTTCGGAGCACTCATCTTGAGCAAAGCGCAAACATTCATTCCGCTGTCACAAAGTGATGACGTGGCTACGGACAGCAAAAACCCTAATTTCTGCCAAAAACCCTAAAATTCCTGCAAACCCTAATTTTCAGAAATCGCGGAGGCTCTTTTTTTTTAAAAAAAATTTTGTAACAGACTTGGATACTCCAAGTTAAAAATCAACCGCGACAGCACCAAATAACCACTTCAAAACAATTCACAGATCACAATAGATTTGCACTGGCCCGGCGGAGTTCCGTGCCTAGAGATATTGGCCCCAAAGACTGGCGCCCCTTTCGGTATTTCTTTTTATATTAATCAGATCAAAGTACAAGAGAGTGGCTAGGGTTTCACTCTCAGACTCTGCGTCCAGATGCCTTGAGAAGTGAGGCCCTCACCACTAATTTAAAGATTACAAGGGATGCCCAAAAGCAGAGCCCCAAAAGCTTCAAATCAAAAGCAATTGCTCTCTCTCCCACAGAGAGTCAAAACTTGAAAGCAAAAGCATTCTCTCTCTCTTTCTCATATTGTAGAGAAAAAGCAAAATTTGCGTCGCTCATCATTTTCAACAAAAAAAAAACCAAAAATTAGGGTTTCTGGCAAAAATTAGGGTTTGCAAGAATTTTAGGGTTTCTGGCATAAATTAGGGTTTCTGTTGTCCGTAGCCACGTCATCACTTTGTGACATACCCCCCTCTTGAAAGCATTGTAATCGACCGCGATTACGCCTGCAAAACCGACAAAAGCCATAAACCGTCTTAGCAGACACAAACTGTTAGTACCTACGTACTAGGAACACACATCTAGCACATGTACAAAATCGACAGTCACATCACACGACATCACAGGACATCACATGAGATTCAACATTCATTCGGATCTTAGACCATGATTTATCGGCAATGTAGCTACCAATCACATCTAGGTCCAATCGGGACCTCATCGATGTCCGATTGACTAACCCCTATTGCAACCATGTCTATTCGAGATCAATCAGACCAAAATGCTGCAGTCATTTCGTTTGTCAGTTCCTGCACTCACAAGAAGTCAAGAACAAATCAATCTCATTATCAGGAATTCCATTTCATAAAGTCATCCAGCACAATACTGTCAGCTCTTAGTATCCATGAAGCTCAAAGAGACATCAGTGACTTTTTTATCAAAATCGAGGCATCTGTTGACAAAGGAGCGGAGTAACTCCCCTCTTGTGCATCCCACTGCACCAGATCTTCGGCCAAGCTGAGTTTCTGGGTTCCGTTTGGAGTAGACTATGCTAAACCAAAACATCGAAGTAAAGTTTCACAATCCGAGGAGTATCAGCTAGGTCCTCCTCCTCCATCCACTTCGCATCAAATGCAGGAAAGTTCTTGAACTAAACCAAGAACCGCCTTCGGACTTTACCTTTCTTCGTATCGTTATGTGCCAAAATCTGTTCAGGAACAAGGATCTCCTCGTTTTCTTCCATTTCGGGTTGCTCATCAGGCTCCCCATCATCAGGCACATCACCCTTAACAGGGTTCAAGAGACTCACATGCAATGCATTATGAATCCTCCAAGTATCTGGCAGTTTCAATCGAAAGGAGACATCATTTATCTTGTCAGTGATCTGGAAAGGTCCGTAGTATCGCATACTAAGCTTTGGAAAAAGCCTCTCCTTTCCCTTTTTCTTTCGTAGGCGTGCCTTCTCAAAACGTAAGAGCGCCAAATCATCCTCCTTCAATTTCAAGTCGCGACAATGGCGATCCGCTGCCTTTTTCTGTCGTTCTTGAGACTCCTGCAAAGTCTCGCAAACCTTGGCAAAAGCCGTATCCAAATCTCGCGAATATCCAAATCCGCTTCAAATATCTAATCTTTCGTGCTCAGGAAGGATGGAACCTTCGCAGCACTTTCAACAATCTCACATGGCGTCTTCCCCGTCGAAGAGTGTATCGTGTTACTGTAGGCAAATTCCACCAAAGATAGGTTCTTTTCCCATTGAGTCTTCTGATCTGAGATACAAGACTTCAATAAATCTAAAATCACTGAATTGGCAATCTCAAATTGCCGGTCAGTCTGCAAGTGGAACGATGACGAGAACTGCAACTGCGTGCCAATGTTCTTCCAAATTGCCTTCCAAAACAAACTCATAAATCTGGGGTCTCTGTCTGAGACAATCATCTAATACGTGCCATGTAATCGGAAAATCATCGTGATCATTTTGTGTTCTCGGGAGATCAAAAATGAAATCCATTGAGCAACTGCGCACAAACTCTTCCACGTCCTTTTTGAGTCTCGGCCCAAAGAAGTATCTCTCTACCCCCTTCATGGTGGTAGCAATGCCGCAGTGACCCGTAAAAGGTGGACAGTGGCATTCAGTCATAACCTTATCCCTCAATGGCTGTGTAACGCACAACATAGTCTTTTTCATCGAGTAGCCTTCCCGAAGGGAGTATCAAGCTATTGTCTCCCCATCCCGTATCCGTGTGAAAATATCTGCAAAATCTGTATCTGTGGCATATTGATCGACCATATCCTCGAAGCTCCTATGATGTATCGCGGAAACAGCCAGAACCAACGGTTTCCGAGACAAAGCATCTGCCACCACATTCTTCTGTCCCTGCACATGGACAATCTAGAAGTGGAACTGTGACAAGATGTTCGCCCACCACATCTGCTTTTCCGAAAGCTGCTTCTGTGACAAGAAGTAGCGCAAACTCTAATGGTCTGTAAAGACAATAAAATCCGCTCCGAGTAGGTAATGCCGCCACTGAGTAAGAGCATGGATAACCGCCAAAAGCTCTTTCTCATAAATCTGTGATGTCATCTCCGGCCTAGAGAACAAACGGTTCTCGTAGGCTATGACATGGCCTTCTTGCATCAAGACTGCACCCAGACTACGACCACAAGCATCACAATACACTTCAAATGACTTTTGCAAGTCCGGCAAAGTCAAAATAGGTCCCGTAGTCAATTTCTCTTTCAATGTCCGAAAGGCAGTCACCTCTGTGGGTCCCCACGAAAAAGGTACTCCTTTCTGTGTCAAGGTATGCAAAGAGGAAGCAACCTCTGCAAACTTTCGTATGAACCGCCTGTAGTACGAACACAGTCCCAAGAAGCTTCTAACTTCATGGACATTCCTCAAATCGGGCCAATCACGAATAGTCTCTATCTTGGCCGGGTCCATTTTCACTCCTGCTGCTGCTAACACAATGTGTCCCAAAAAGTGTATCTCTGGTAGGAACTTCTTTGCATTAATCACTAACGTGTGATCTCGTAATGCCTGAAAGACTTGAAGAAGATGATCTCTGTGTTCTGTCTCATTCTTGGAGAAAACAATGATGTCGTCAAAGAAAGTGCCAACAAATAGCCTGTACTCTCGAAAAATCCTGTCCATCATCCGGTTAAATGTCGCAGGAGCATTGGTTAAGCCAAAAGGCATCACCAAAAACTCAAATAACCCAAAAGTCGTCCGAAAAGCTGTCTTGTAGACATCTCCTGGCGCTATCTTGATCTGATGATATCCACTCTTCAAGTAAATGCTGCTAAAGCACGAGGATCCTTGTAACTTGTCAAGTATATCATCGATCCTAGGAATCGGAAATCTGTTCTTGATGGTGATTTTGTTGAGAGTGCTATAATCGATGCACATTCTCCAAGATCCGTCTTTCTTCAAAACCAACAACACCGGAGAGCAATACGGTGAAGTACTAGGCTGGACAAGACCCTTTTCCAAGAGGTCTTTCACTTGGTTCATAATCTCTTCATTCTATACTCTGCTCACACGATAAGGTGGCCGATTCGGTGACGTGCTTCCAGGTATCAGATCAATGGTATGATCTTCAGGCCCTCTCAAAAGCAATCGGCATGAGCGTGGAGAAAAAAATCTTGGCATTCTTTTCTTCAGGTCAAAACATATTCAACCTTTATCCATCGTTCAGTTCTCCCAAAAGAATGAGTAAGAAAACTGAAGTTCATCGAGTACAATCTCTAAGCCCTTCATTTATCAAAGTCACTTTCTCGGCCCGGTAGTCAACCACGGCGTAGTTCTTGTGGTACCAAGGGATCCTGAGTAGAACGTCACTCGCGTGCCCTGAACACCCCTGTCATTGCAAACAAAGTTTGCCAATGCTTGGTGTAATGGCAACATCCCATCCGGGTGCCAGTCGAACTACCTCTGCCTGTGGCGTCACTCTGTCGGGCGTAATTCCAAATCGAGCCGCCAATTCCAAGTGAAAAGAAGTTGGCCTTGGCTCCTTCAAAAGAGCTTCCTGATCCTTCACTTTGCCCCAAAAGCGGCAAAGTTTGTACTTTCATTCATTAGATTCGGTACAGGTCACACGCCATGTGGTACCAGTTCTGCTTTTCTATCTGCCTTTTCTGCCACATTCCTCAGCTGCTCTCGAACTCTCAGACCTGTAGTCGTCTTTATCATTCTGTTCTTTTTGTGCCTTATTAGTGCACTTCGTGAGATATGTCCATGTTCCCCGCATCAAAAGCACTTCCCCCCCCTGATGAAGCGAGCTCTCTCCTCAGGAGTAAGCTTGGGTCGTGCATCCTTTCTCCCGAAGATGGTTCCAAGCAGCTCGTATATCTCATTCATATTCTTGCGTCAACCAAGAAGAAATAAAAAGCTTTTTAAATTTCAGCCATTTAACTGGCGCAGTCTTGTTTAAAAGAAGCGTGGACCACCAAGTACGAGCATTCCTTTTAAAGTAAGAGGCAGCTCTCCGAATCTTGGAGTGCTCTGAATAGCGTCCTTTCGCGAAAGCGATGTCAAACTGCTGTATAAAAGACAAAGCCTTCGAAGCATCTGAGTATCCTGAAAAAGTATCAAACTTGATCGAGTGGCCACCTTCCTTAAACTCTCGAACTTTCTTGCTTTTATTTTCGAGAAAGTCATACTGGTTAGCTTTGTAAAAATTCTTCTTGTTCGCATAAAAGTTTCTGTCATCGGAATCTGAGTTGTTTGTACACGAGTCCTTAGTAGAACTGTCAGTCTCTGGGCGAGATGTAGCCTTCTTTGCCTTTTTCTTGCCCTTTCCGAAGCTTTGTTTCTTGCTTCGCTTTTTTGCTTTTTCTGTCTTCTTCGCTCGAGTCTGAAGAGCTAGACGAATTGTCAGAAGAAGAAGAAGAACTGGGTACTCCTTCAAATCGAACACGCTTCTTCTGTTTCTTTGCCTTGTCAAAAGTCGACTGACGACCCAAATAACCTGGAAAGTCAGTGCTTTTCTTCTGCTTTTTGTCGTGCTTTTTGGCTTTCTTTTGCGCGTCAAAAAACTGAGCAATCCGTGCATCAACCACGTTCTCCAGTTCCTTCTCCGTATATTTCTTGGAGGCAGAAGGTTTCTTGAGAGCGGGTTTCGGGAGTGGTGTTGTGGTTCTCTGCCACTCCGTTTGTACCTCTTCCAAAGAGGTCTGGTTCATATATTTTGCCATATTCGGGTCCCTGGCAAAATTGAGCATCATCTTTGTTGACGCTCCATCTCTCGCTGCTCCGCATGAGTAGACCGAGGCGGGCCATACTCTCTGTCTGAATCTTCGTTGTGATCCCAGCCCGCATCTCCAGATGCAGAGAGTCGACTGATCCTTGCGTGAAGCCATAGGTGCCGCGGGAAAAAAAAAATTGGGGATCGGATTTCTCGTAGAAGAGAAATCGGCCGTGCTCTGATACCACTGTAACAGACTTGGACACTTCAAGTCAAAAATCAACCGCGACAGCACCAAATAACCACTTCAAAACAATTCACAGATCACAATAGATTTGCACTGGCCCGGCGGAGTTCCGTGCCTAGAGATATTGGCCCCAAAGACTGGCGCCCCTTTCGGTATTTCTTTTTATATTAATCTAATCAAAGTACAAGAGAGTGGCTAGGGTTTCACTCTCAGACTCTACGTCCAGATGCCCTGAGAAGTGAGGCCCTCACTAATTTAAAGATTACAAGGGATGCCCAAAAGCAGAGCCCCAAAAGCTTCAAATCAAAAGCAATTGCTCTCTCTCTCCCACAGAGAGTCAAAACTTGAAAGCAAAAGCATTCTCTCTCTCTTTCTCATATTGTAGAGAAAAAGCAAAATTTGCGTCGCTCATCATTTTCAAAAAATAAAAAAATAAAAAAAATTAAATAGCCTCCGCGATTTCTGAAAATTAGGGTTTCTGACAGAAATTAGGGTTTGCGGGAATTTTAGGGTTTTTGTTGTCCGTAGCCACGTCATCACTTTGTGACACGCTGCATCTAACATATCATGGCTTGCCAATCCTTGTCACAAGATAGGTAAGCTGAGCTTAATACTTAAATACATTATACCCATAATCTCTACTTGTAACTTCCTAAGTCCTGACACATGTTTGCTTCGGTTTTTTGCAGTTGAGATGATGTCCTAGCTCTTGTAGAGAGTCGATGGGAGTTTATGAGTCATCCCATTCATGGGATGGCTGCAATACTCTATCCTTTCTACAAGACCCCAGAGTTGTTTCATGAGAGTAGTCTCTTGGCCCTGAAGGACGAGTACATCAACCGCATGTTTAGCATTGAGGAGCAGTTGCAGATAGATGCGGAGATGAGCAGTTTCATGAATAACTCGGGGCCGTCATTCACATGAGCAGTGGTGCTACGTCCAGAGGCCACCAAGCTTCCTCTCACAATGGTGGCAAAACTATAGTAGACAGGGCCTTTCACGTCTCACTACTATTGCTCTACGCTTGCTCTCACAGGTATGATTTTGACACACAG
Organism: Adiantum capillus-veneris; assembly: GCF_014529385.1. Lineage (NCBI taxonomy): Eukaryota > Viridiplantae > Streptophyta > Polypodiopsida > Polypodiales > Pteridaceae > Adiantum > Adiantum capillus-veneris. Next base: position 73,183,804 of record NC_140940.1, on the reverse strand, counting down.
AGGTCACTGTTGATTGACTTCAAGTTTCATGGTATTGATGCTACCATTGCACTTGCCATTGTAGGATTGCTCAGCAGGCGCTTGTGAGCGCAATTGGAGTACCTACTCCTTGATTCATACGAAAATCCGCAATCGGCTTAGCACTTCACAGCTAGAAGCTAGTATATTGTAGGGCCAACATGAGGCTTGTACGTTCCTACCATGCTTTGGGGACACTCAAGCAGGTTTGTTGAGCTTTGTTCTCATTGCTCAATGTAGTATTAGTATGTATAATGTTGTATACAAGTCAGTGGTCACAGTTGTTTATACTTTGAAGTTTGAATGTTGAATAGGCTGACCCTACAAAAGTGAAGCTGATGGATGATCCGACTACAGCGACGCTGGATCAACAGATTCGGAACGAGCTGGAGGATATTCTTTGCATGTTCCACAAGGAGTTGGAGAGTGTGGATAGGCATGTGACTAGATCACGCGCACGTGCTTACTGTATTCCACTCCGTGAGAGACTTGCAGATCCAGGGATTGCACGGCGGTAGATGACTCACAAGGGAAAATTGCCTATTCGTACACCTCGGCGACGTGCGAATGAGGCAGTTCCTCTCATTCATACTCAGGAGGAGGAGGAGGATTTTGATCCAGACTTGCAGGCACCTTGCCTTGCAATCGTAGAGCCAGAGTATGATGAGGAGGGCAATGTCTTGACTAATGGAGACATGCCTTCTTCAGTTTCCTCATCCTCTACCTCTAATGATGAGTTTTGAGGTCACCATTTGCTAGACATTTTAGTTCATTTGATGTATGCTCTTTTAGGAGCTATCTTGACTATTGACTCCACATTTGTGATTTGTGACTTGTAGCTGAGTCCCGACAACTGTTGTCAGTTGTGACATTCACATTAGTATGGACTCTGTTTGTTAAATGTTCATTGTCTTGTGACTGTCCAGTTGTCTTAACTCATAATTGTCTTGCTCTTTTGATGTCATGACTCATGATAGCAGTCTATAAGTGATGAGTCTAATAGGTAAACACGTACACCGTACAAGTTCAAACTTCAGTGCCCGCATGCGCATATCGCACGTCATGTATGCGATCCTTGAGTCTCTAGCTGCTGTATATAGAATTTAGACATAATCAAAGTGTAAAACATCAAATTGACAAATTCTATAGCTTTGTCTCTGAAACTGAGAGTTATTTTTGTGGTTTCTATTCTTTTTTACCAATGCCACGTATTTTTCCGTACATAAAAAATTTACCCATACGAAACTACGTACAGTACGTACTTCCACGTATCGTACAACACGTATGGTTCCACCTTGCCACAAAGTGATGGCGTGTCTTCTTTTCATACAACTAAACGAATGTTAGCTGCTAACATTGAATTTTGTACAATCATCCAGAGATGACATAGCATTGTGGTCTCTCCAAGCAAAGGAAAGTTGTTCTATGTTTGCTTGATTAGTGAAAGTATAAAGAAATGCTTCCGGGGTTCCTACCTTAGGGAGCCAAGGCATCTTTGATAGAAACTCCCCGACTCCTCTCACAGATACAACTTACACAGTAGCGAGTACTTGCGATATTGCTTTTGGGCATATATGTATGCTCATTTTGTCTAGCAGGCAGCTTGCATGGTTTGATGTCTAGCTTGTGCAGCATGGCTTTGTGACTCAGGAGTAGTCGCTTGGCTACTACCAGCACTTTCGGAGGCTGCACTTGTTGTATGAGGGGCAACACATATCCATTCTTGCCAACAGACAGCGCACGTTGAACATGTTGTATTCCACATTGCATGATCTTGACCCCCAACCCCGAGGCTTGTCTTTGTCACAGTATGCAACATTACTTTGTGAATTAGTTGAAACGCTAGATGCACACATGGTTTAAGTGCTTAGTGCTACTCCATTCTCGACGTCTGATACATTGGTTGAGATATGGTCAGAGTTACTGCACACTTTGTGCAATAGGTGGAATATAGCAGCTGCCTATTCTAGGACAACATGAGAGCGTCAGAGAGTCTTTCTCATGTGGTGGGCTCACACTTCAGTTTCTTGGATCAGGGAAACCTTACATGGCAATATGCACCTCCCCAGTGGTTCATCTTACATTCCTCGTATATGCTTCCTGATGGTACTGTTAAAAAAACAAAGACTGAGGCAGGGTACAAACGCAACGGAGGAAGAGATGGAAAAATGGGTGTGCTGCTACGATGGCATGCACCCCGTAGCAACAAAGGACCTTTTTTTTCACATCGAACACAGCATGTGCAAACCCAACCCTAACACCACCCCCCCCCCCCCCCCCCCCCCAAACACCCCGCCAATACCGCAATGACTGCATACAGCACCCATCATTCGCTGATTAAAAGAAATTAGCATTTGCGTACCTCAGCCTGTTGTGAAAAATGGTGGAAGCTCGAAGATGGTGCAGGATAGCCCGCTTCTCGGTCCAAGCCCAACCGTTTTCTGGCAGTAGCTTCTCTCCTCTGTTAGCAACACTTGTCTAAGTAAAAGTCCTCCTCTCTCCCTCTCTCTCTCTCTCTCTCTCCCCCCAAGGATTTTATCTACTCTTTCCCAAAAATTCACGTATCATAGCAATGAGAAACAGACGCACCTGTTATGTGGAAGGACTAGGCTGACCTGTGGATTCTGGCATGCAGATCACGACCTCTCTCTGTTCTACAAATGAGGATTCAAGTTCAAAACGTGCCGGCCCTGCCGGATCAGGTTGAGTAGTTCTTGCGCGGAAGGAGGAATGGCGACAATTAAGAAATACTTTATCTTTTTTAGTTTTTTATGCATTTCTAAGGCTGAAGGCATTCCTCTGCTTAAGAAATCCACCAAAGAGCTCGCTCTCTCTCTCTCTCTAATTAGCTTTGGTCTTCACGTCTAGGTCATATCCCACTCAATGACCCAGTGAGGTGATTATCATCCTCTCGAGGGCTATATAAGCCCTAATTGTACCATCACTCGTTTTCCCATTATGGATTGTTATTAACATTATTATCATGCTTTGTTATCTTCTTTCACTTTACTATTAGAATTATAACATGGTAACATAAGAGAACTATGATAGGTTTATGGGTTTTATTCTATATGTGTAACACTTCTTGTCTATTGGATGTTTAGGTGGCATGGAATCATGTGGTAGCATGTGGAAAAGACATCTAAAGGGTGTAGGTACCCATGAAGGGAATTTCTAAAGGGTGTGGACTCACCTAAACTTAGTAAAAAGGTTTTTAAAGTAGCTTAAAAGAGCACCCACTAATTCACAAGTGGATTTGCATTGATTTGAAGCTTCTTTTATGATGTCAGATGAGATTCTTACACTAGCTCTATATAATAGGCTTTTTTGCACCCACTTTGGATCAATATAGTTATCAAGTTCGTGTCTACACTCTGCTCAAATCTCTAGTGTAATTAAGTGTTAATTATTGTGTTGATACCATGAATGGTTCTCTGTTTTATCCTCCCTCTAGCCTGTCTATCCACTCTAATGCTTGACGATGCGCATGATGACACATGTTTGTAGATCATGATATTTGAGAATGTGCTCGGGGTTGGAGGTTCGATGAAATCAACCAAAAGTCGTCCCTATGCAAGCATTCACGTAAACGACTAACGTGAAAAATCAGATGAATAAAAGAGTACATAGGTAAAGATAGTGTGTAAGCCATGTCTCTAGCTTGCTTGAGTAACTTAAAGGCCCACAACATCTCGGAGATAATTTAGGTGTTCGCCAAGTTTTCAGACTTTTTGCATGTTTTGGCACATGCAAAAATACATCTTCTCCTTCCATGAAGGTTACTTGCTGACGTTTCTCATCGCCATACTTTTTATATCTATCATGTGCTTGTTTGTCAAACATTTTGACGAGTAAGTTTTAGCATAGCCGTGTGATCTTGGAGAAAATCCTTGACCTGCTGAAGTTTCTCAGTTGCCAACCCCACCGTAACGAGTGATCTAGGTTGAAAACCATACATAAGCATGAAATGACTAAAATCAGTCATCACATGAACCTCATCGGTTGCATGGGAAGCCCTAGAGAAGATTTTGGAAGTAGGAGAAAGAAAAGTAGGGTAAGCTTGAAGAAGGATCTTTACAAGCTAAAAATGGGGCATGACAAGGATATCACAAACCTTGTCAACCACCTTAAAGCATGACCTGCACACAGCTTGTCTACGCGAACTATGCCGTACTAGAGGAGGATAAGATTGTCATCTTAATAGGAGCCTTACCATCTAGCTTTGACCAAATAATAGCCATTATTGAGAAGGACCCAACACCCAATTCACGGAATGTGATCAACAATTTATACTCTCAGGAGAAGAAGTAGAGGAGGAATTCAACTTCAAGGGGAGGAGCATTTGCAGTTAGTTCTAGCAATAAAACTTGTTTCAAGTGTGGCAAAGAGGGACATATAGCCAAAGATTGCCTAGCATCAAAGACAATTTTTGTGGGAAGAAGAGCCATTACAAGTTCTTCAAGAAAGACAAAGGTAGCAATCTAAAGTCCAAAAGATCAGTCTGTCAAGCTGAAAGAAGAAAAAGAAGAAGACGACGATAGCCTTCCAGTCTCTTGGGACTACGACTATGATGGAATTCTCCGGGGTTTTTTTTTTGCCTTACCTCTTAGTGTATTTTGTTGGAGATAGCTCGTGTTAGCTTGGTCTTGGGATTTATACATCTCTTTAATGGGAGGTGTGTAGTGTCTCTTGGATTAGAGATGTTCTTTGCTCCTGAGTTGGAGTGTGTCAAGAGTTGTCAGGTTTCACATTCTAAACCCTAAGGGGAGGGTTGTTAGGTTAATGGGGTTTATCCTATGCGTGTGCATATGAGGGGGAATTTATAGAGGGTATGGACTCACTTAAACTTGGTGAAAGGGTTCTTAAGAGGCATTTCTAGAGGGTATGGACTCACCTACACTTCGTAAATAGGTTCCTAAAGTGGCCTAAAAGAGCACCCACAATTCACAAGTGGATTCGTGTTAATTTGAAACTTCTTATGATGTCATGTATGATGCCAGATGAGTTGCCTACACCAGCTCTAAATAATGAGTCTCTTTGTACTCACTTTGAAACAATTTAGTTTTGGAGTTGTGTCTACACTCTACTCTTATCCCTGGTGCATAATTAAACGTTAATTATTATGCTAAATCCATGAATGTTTCTCTATTTTATCCTCCTTAATCTCCACGTACTTGGCCAGGTTAAGTTATGCATTATCATTTAGAAACTTGTAGTCAACCCAATTAGTCAATTTCACTAATTCTCTACTTCATTAGTTAAGCTCTATAGTGAATTAATGACCATTGAGTGGCATGTAATCTTAACTAGGTCAATGGCTCATTATGACAATGGATAAGCTCCCCAATTTGTGGTTAGTCCAAGAGAGATTCTTTCATTCCATCTCTACATTTTAGGAGAGAATTTCTCCCCAATCATCCCCTCTTTTTGGAAAAAGGAATGATTCCCTAACTTCTTTTTTTCTTTCATACTCTTTGTAAATTATTAACCTTATACAAAAAAAGGTTAGCATTCAAGTTCTCATTGCCATGCTTCAAGAAAACTAAACTTTTGGCTCGAGCTCATAACTCAAGCGCCCGAGTGGGCTATATCACCCTCTAAGGGCTCTATTCACGAGCTTTCATGACTAGCATTTGCTTGTATCAATCACTAACATCATTTGCACCCAACTAGCGGTTCTACCACCTTCCAGCCTCAAGAGACTTAGCCAAAGGCTAGTCACCATATACAAGTGTAGTGTGGCCCATGGTCTCCTGGAAGCTGCTTATGGTAGCACTCAACCGCATAGAATAGCTTATGATAGTGCTCTCGGCTCATTTTTCGACCTACAATTGTCGTGTACGATAGGCCAAAATTAGCCTCGTACGACAATGGTGTAGTGCCATCCTACAAGAGCTCATAAGCTCTTCCCCTTTGTTATCATCACGAGAACCTCTCAAGATCATTATCGTCTTCTCTAATCAGGGATCATTCTCATTTTTAGAGAGAATTAAAATCTTTATTTTAGCTCTAAAAAGAGCTTGTTTACACCTCTTCAAATGAGGTTCCTTGTTATGTCGCCTAAGGATTGCCTCATGTACGCAACAAAAGCTAAAAGCAGCTCATCTATATATAGATACCAACATTCTTCTAAACTCAAACCTAGGAGGAAATCAACAAAAGATTGAAGCTATGGAGCAAGAGTAACATGAAACCATAGCTAGCATACCTACCATGGAACTTGAAACGTTGATATTATGACTTAGCCATAAGGTTGACCTTGGTCCATTACTAGTATCTCATATGGAGTTATATGGCATTGGTGTTAGGTAAAGGCAGTGTGCCTCACCGTGCTTTGTCCTGTTCGCCGGCCAGTGTCCGGCCGTCCACATTTATCTCCTTATTCTTTATACATACAAAGAATAAGGAGCTCTCACTAATTCTCACATTATGCTTATACAGTGAGATTTGGGAGCTCCACCTCAAATCCTGTGTTGTTCTCTCTCTCTCTCTCTCTCTCTCTCTCTCTCTCTCTCTCTCTCTCTCTCTCTCTCTCTCTCTCTCTCTCTCTCTCTCTCTCTCTCTCTCTCTCTCTCTCTCTCGCACCGCATTCGCGCACTCACAATTGGTATCAAAGCTTTGGCCCGACGCGTGTGACGGCTTCCTGACGAGATGGAAGCGATAGAGCTCGGCTATGGCGGCTTGAGCTCGGCGGTGGTGGATACGGCTTGATAGTGTCAGATCTCAGCTTAGGCATGTATATTCAGCCAGTGTATATAGCAAGCCATTGCTGAATTTTGCAAAAAAAGAGCAGGAACAAGAAGTGTTGCTGCTCGTTTTGTTGTTTTTGGCTCCTGAAACAAATTTTTTTGCAGCTCGTTTTTGTTGTTTTTGGCTCCCGAAACAATGTTTTTTTGCATATCTCCGTTACACAGACTCGGATGGATATGATCCAAGAGTTTAGGTTGGGGTTTTGGCACATTCCAGACACGATTGTGATGTCCATTTTCTGAAATTCTTCTTTGAATTACAGCAGGTGCAACAACAACAAGTTTATGCTGCATTTTTGGACCGAAACGGAGGTTTTTGGCATATCTCTCACACCCGACTCGGGCACATGTGATCCAGGAGTTTATCCTAAGGTTTTGGCACGTTCTAGAGGTATTGGTCGTATCCAAATTTGAAATTGCACTGAATTTTTTGCAGCAGCCTGTCATCAATCTTGACATATCAAGGTTTTGCAGTTTGATTCCTACAATGTAGACAGTGATGCGGTTTGTATCTTTGGCTATGTATGGCACACTGTGGTGCTATTTGAGAGAGAATTCACCTTGCTTTGTGTATGTAAAATGATGCTTTGGGATGTGACTTTCGGATTGTTCACATCCAGATGCGGTTTCATGCGCATTGTTTAATTGTGTGGGGTATTTCAGAGAGTAATTTTAGCATGGTTTTGTGCAGTTTCTTGCTATGTATGCATTATGCGGATACAATTTGAGCTAGCCATAGCTCACAGGTAGCAGGTTTACAGGTTTGTAGTGTTTTTTGGATAGGTACACGTCCATAGAGCTACTCAGTCAAGAGTGAGCCAGTTTGCCAAGCTTTTGGCATTGCATGTAGATCATTTGTGGATTTTGCTACTGAGACACTGTCTATTGTCATGCGTATTTGGTGAGATTTTTTGACTTTTTTCTCAGTTTCCAAGGAAAACTCCGTCGAATTTTTTTCTGGATTTCTCACCATGGTTTATGCGTAGTCGCAGTTTGCTCTCTAATGGTTTAGTGATCGAGTTGACTCCCACTCTGGCAATTATCTGCAATTTTTTGGCTTGCGGTTTGTGTTGAGTTTTAACTCATTTTGCAAAGGAAATTTTGTTCCTTTTCCCCATCTTCTCGCCATAAAAGTTTGCAGTAGTGATATATTCCCACTTTGACAGTGATCCAGTGCGTTTTGAGCTAGTTTTCTCTCTACTTGCGTATATGGTTATGCGCTTTACGCTCGGTTGAGCAGTTTGTCCCAGTTTATGCTTGCAGAGTTTGCAGATTTTGGAGTTGTTTTAAACATATGTGAGCATCGATTTTGATGCGATTGATCATGCTTTTGAGCATTGTGTAGTGGTCGAGTTACCTCCCACTTTGTTTGCCATAGTTTTGGCATGGATATAGAGATGCTTCAGGTTAGAGGCGCTTCTCGCTCACGATCGCGACGACTGACATGTTGGCACTGCGACCACAATGGGCATATTAGGCACCGTTGCTTTAGGTGTATGAGGCAGCGAAAGAGGCAGATGCATGGTGCTACTATGAGGACAGATGCTAGAGAGTATGCATGTGACGAACATGTCACTTTTGAGTCTAGCTTGCCTTCGGAGTACTTTGTGTCTTGGGATAGCACATTGTCTACGCATTTTCTACTAGAAGAGCATCCAGTTTTTCACGTGATGCCACATCGTGATTTGTTTTGCTCTTTCTCTAGTGGGAGACCTAGTTGTGTGCAGTTTGCTGATGGTTCAACATATGACATAGAGGGTGCTGGAGATGTATGCATGTCTTTACCTAGCGGTGCATTGCTTATGCCACGAGATGTACGTTATGTACCAGGACTCAGCCAGAATCTCATTTCAGTGCGTCAATTGTTTGCAGAGCAGTGGATATTGTCTATTGCTTGGAGACCAATCATTCAGATGCATAGGGGATCACTGGTGATAGCCAGAGATGCTAGGAGTTGTCTGGTATACCCTTTGTGACACACGAGGTGGTGTAGTATCTGTGTATTTGCAGCCATGTTTGGAGCGAGAGACAAGGCATGTCTCTTTTGTGGATGTGCTACATGGAGAGCAGGTTATGCATTTGTCTTGTGGTGACATTCACACAAACAGTGGTATCTTTGGGGATGCACAGCTTGGTGAGTTCATCAGTTGAGGTGACATTAGTCAAGCCAGAGACCGGTGCATTGTTCTATGATGTGTCTGATACGTTGGAGGGGGATTGTGTCCTTCAGATAGCTGTGTGTGATTGCAGTGGTGCCGATTTTTTGGTTTTGCAGTCATTCTCAGCAGATATGCCTTTGCCAGACGATGCTGACATGGTGATGCATAGTCAGGTGGTTCCTGATGAGGATGCATATGGCACTGAGGTTGCTGATAGGGATAGGTTGGCACACATAGTGCATGTTTCATCGGCTTTCAGGTCTCTCATGTCTGACCTTTTGGTATAGAGACCTGATCTTGCTTATGCGATTGGTGCATTTGTAGTGGGAGTTGTTAGTCATGCGATGACTGAGACTGGCATTGTGCATTGTGGAGCCATGCAGGTCGTCACTCGATACCTGCTTCAGGAGTGTCATCGTAGCTCTAGCCCTAGTGGTATGCATGTTGCAGCTACACTAGAGTAGTTACAAATGAACTCATATGTTTGGAGTGAGCTAGTAGGTATAGGTTGAGAGCCGTCTTCTCTCACCTCTTGTATATACTAGTTGTAGGCTAGTCTTTTGGCCACTTATCGACACACAGCCTTTAGTGGGAGAATGTTCGATAAAGGCGGTATGCCTCACCGTGCTTTGCCATGTTTGCCGGCCAGTGTCCGACCGCCCACATTTATCTCCTTATTCTTTATACATACAAAGAATAAGGAGCTCTCACTCGTTCTCACATTATGCTCATACAATGAGATTTGGGAGCTCCACCCCACATCTTGTGTTGTTCTCTCTCTCCCCCCTTCTCACTCTTCACATACGCACCGCATTCGCGCACTCACAATTGGAGTCTCTGAGCTTGACTAACAAGCAGGCATCTGATAAAATCATAGGCTCCGAGGAGTAGATTTCTGAATACCCCCCACATGTTGGACAATAGCGTAAAAACCTTAGATAGGAGCCATTAGATCCTGATTTACTTTGAATAAGCATGACATTTGGTTGTTCATCCCATGGTTTTACCTTTGAACTGTATAAGCTATGTCTAGTTGTTTTTTGTGTGAGTTTAGGTACCACCCATACTTTAGGTATGTGGTAAGACCACCCATTGCACTTGCATGCAACGAGTGGTCTTTAGAATGCACTTGCATGCATTCTTTCCTTTCTAAACAATAAAATTTAACCTTACATGCTTTAAGGGGTGAGAAACCATGGCTCTTTTTGTCCAAGGGGGAACCATTATATCACTTTTTTTGAAGGTCACAAACACTCAACCATCAAGAGCTCGTGACGTTGATCCATGTTGGCTTTTGATCAACTATGAGACATGCATGGTGCTTCCTCTACTCATGTTTCTCTTTGTCACCTGTGAAACCTTTCACAATTATGCTAATCCTTATGTACCTTTCATTTGAGCATTCCTTTTCCCACTTTCTGTACCATCCCTTGAATTGGTTTCAGACGTGTGTTGAAGGGGGAGTTGCTAGCCTAGGTCTCTACCTCTTGATGAGGGCCCTCTGTACACTAGAATGCCCCTCATTGATCCAAGCAATGAGATCACTATCATCATCTCTAGGGCTATGTGACCCCTACTCTCATTGTTAATGTACCATCGCCCATTCTCTCATGATGATTTTTATTTAAATTTTCTATCTTGTTGTGTGGTCTTTCTGTGTTTGACTAGTATTCCCTTATCATTGATATAAAGGCATCACAATCTCTCATAAAATCTATCTTCGTGAGATCTTGATGTGGAGACCTCTACATAGGAGCAAGACCAAAGACTTTCCACCCCACCAAAGGAGTCCCATGCATAAATAATCATGGACCAGATTATTCACAAGTTAGGAAATTAACTATGGACTAGGTTATTCACAAGTTAGGAAACTAATTATGCATGTGCTAGACTTGTGGTGTGATGGGTTACATGCTTGTGTGGCCATCACGAGCCTCTTGACATCCCGTGTAGTGTAATGTCTCTAGTTATGGACTCCCACCCCCCAATCTTTACGCACCCACAATATACTTCGTACTCTATCCTTGCATGCCATGTGTGCTCCATGGTCCTGTCACTACAAATGATGTTGTGGGGCTGAAAAGATGATTTACGAATAGAATACATATTGTAACTTGGTCAACATTGAATCAATTAATAGTTAGAAATTAATTGATTTTTGGTTTTTTAATTTTAAAGATTGTGAGAATAATAAAGTTGCTTATCTTGAAAGACGAGTCCAAGAGAGAAGTTAATCATAAAAAGTCCTAATAAATAGGGCTTACACAGATTTTAAAGGAATTTTGTGAGCATAATGAATTTGCTTGTATTGAAAGACCACATCACCTTTAGATGAGTGCCAATTTTTTTATGTGATCTCCGCTTGTGAAGCATGTAGGTAAAGTATAGGTACATCATGCGCTATAGAGACTAATTTTGTGATCATGAATGGGGGTCATGGCACCTTGGGTGACTCTAAACTCTTGCTTGTAAGATGATTTTTCTTAGAATAAAATGTGATGGATTTTTTCTCTAACCTTGAGAAAAGATACGCCTTGATTGTAAGCCTCAAATGTTGTGGTGGAAAAAACTACGTGTAGAGAGAGGAGCATTAAGAATTTTTTGAAATGAGCAAGTGATGCCAAGAGGAGTGACCTATCGGGGAGAGCCCAAGGGGATGAGCTAGTTAGAAGCATGCTTTTTTTAGTGTATGCCTCTAAATATGGTTGTGTACATGCTCTATCACTATAATCAATGAGGAGGGCTTAACAGAGCTTAGAGATGACTGAGTTACAGAGGTCAGACTGCTTGTGGACTCTCCATCTAGCTTGATCCCTTCAATATTCACGATAAAAAAGAGGGTCACTACATTGAAACATTCAAGGCAAGACCATCCAAAAGCCCTTATTCCTTGGACTTCGCTACATGTGCTACTCTTGGCTTGATTCTTTGAATCACATTTGGAAGAAGGTTGTTGCATCTTCCCACAATGCATACAAAACTTGTTGATGAATTGGTCCTTTTGAAACAACCTACCCTGCCACATACATAACACTTCTTAACATGATTAAATGATGATTCATAGATGTATAATGCAAATAAAACTCCTTCCCTTGAAAGCGTGCCCCTCTCTCATGCTTTCTCTCTTCCATTTATAGTGAGTTGAGCACATAATGGAGATGGCCTTTTAACTTTGAAAGTAGCAAAAATTAGAGAAAGTACTTTTGTGAAATTACTTTATGAGCATAGCGGGTGAACTTAATTGATGGTATCAACATAAAAATAGCATTTACTTAACTTGGCATGAACAATACTTTTGCAAGAGAGAGAGTTTCGAGAACATGACAACAGTTGAGGACCGGATTTATGTGGAGCCGGTCCCCCCTCCAATAGGCATTTGTATTATAGTTTCTCCCATCAAGAGAGACTTGGTACAATACAATTTTTGTGTTCCTTGTGACCTAGGTGATGCAATGAAGATGTAAAGCTTCATGCAACACGAGCATAACATAAACTTTGTGGAAAGCATTAACTATCCCAAGCCTCAGTCCCAAGACCTCAAACATCTTCGAAGGTGGAGAGAGCTAGCAGGGAATGAGGGTAGGAAAGAGGAAGAAGAAACATTTCATAGGAGAAAGAATTAGCTCATCACTTATCATCACTCTTCTTGCTAGCATACATAATAGCATAGTAATGAAGATGGAGAAGATGGCAAGCTTAAGCGTTGAAGCATGGCTCTTGGTTGGATTTGCATTCCATAGCCAAGAGTGTTGTATAGGGTCCCAACTTCTCTACTAGCATGAAGAAGGAGATGGATTTCTTGCACTTTGCACTTCACACAATGAGAGTGTATGTGAGAGAGTATACCCCTCAAGCAACCCCCTAGCTTGCTTTGGTCGAACCCCCCCCCCCCCCCCCCTCCCCCTCGTAGCTCATTCTTGAATATCATTGGACCTCTCTAGGCCTAGTCAATCACATGCAAGGGCATATCAAGCAACAAGGGTAGCCTTGGGACAAGTGTCCCCTTTCCCCTTTGAGAGAGAGGACTTGACAAATGCTAAAACAATTAATTAAATCTACTTAATTATCATTGGACCGCTTGGGAGGCCAACCAATAGGCTTTGGACATTCCTCGAGGGTAACCTAGCTAGGGGCTTGACATGTGTCCCACTTGCCTCTTGTCCAAGGGGTGCGCTTTGGAGAGAGAGTGGTCAAGAAACCACCCCCCTTACTTGCATGGCTCGCCCCCTCTTTGTAGGGATATGATTTGAGTTTTGTGACACCGCAAGCCCGTTAACCTTAGGCCCAGTCCTCACAAGCTCGGTCCTTAAGCCCTTCAAGCTTGGGCTGGGTTCCCACCTCAAGTACAACCCTAGCATCTCAAGCATGACAAGCACCTCAAGCATCTCAATCATCAAGCATCTCAAGCATCACAGTCATCAGGCACGACAAGCACCTCAATCTTGGGCCGGCTTCCCACCTCAAGCACAATCCTAGCTTACCTAAGGTCAAAGGACTTTTAACACTAACTATTGGAGGTATTTAATGAAGCTAACCCTAAGGTCTTTAAGCTCCATTGGTTAGCCTTTCTCTTTGACAGACCATCTCTCATTTGGGCCTCTTTAACATTGGTCCCGTGTTGAGATAGATCTGTAAGCACGTCTATATCCTAGCCCTTGTTCCCATTTATTCTACCATATTAAATGATCAACTTAGTATGAGAAAATCATTTGGGTTGGTTAGATAATAGATTTTATGACATTACCTCTCTCTTGAAATCATAGTCATCCTTGACTATGAGGTAGAAGAGATAAAGCCTTAGTCATTAGTCAATTTTGCTTAGCGGCCTTTTTATCCTATGACATCTTTCCAATATGGATGACTAATCCATTTGGTGCTTGGGAGACATAGCTGCCGCAAGCATGTCTGTTCGCTAGTCCATTTCATACTCCAAGTAGAGTGACAAATTCTACTTGGTGTTTGAGAGACGTCGTCAGCATAAACATGATTCTAAGCATGTATACTATTTAAATTTGTGCACAATAAAAAGATAACTAGTCTTTTAAGACAAAAACAATTGGTCATTTAAAAGAAATGTGTACATTTCCTTACTCTAATATGGCATTGTAAGCATTGACAAGGTTCATACTATCCTTAAGTTGTATTCCTTGCATCCATCTAGCATCTTCAAAAGGATAATTTTTGAACTTAATATGATACAGTCGGATAATCTTACCATGTCGTAGTACCTTGTCTTCATGCCGAAGGATAGTTTTAGGTTGTAATACCTCTTCTTGGTCTTCGATTTTGAGAGGGTCTTCAATAATTGTTTCACTTGGTGGCTCTCCTTTGTAGGGCTTAAGTAGGCTCACATGATATGCATTGTGTATTAGCCAATGGTTAGGCAACTTGAGTTGATAAGCCATCTCATTGATGGGCTTCAAGATTTGGAAAGGACCATAGTATCTTTTTGCTAACTTAGCATAATACTTTTGATGGCCCATATGAATTTTTCCCGTCGTTTGCCTCAATCGAGCCTTGGGAAGTATGTACAGTATTATTGTAGGCATACTCCAAAAGAGGTAAGTACTCTTCCCATTGTGAGCATTGATCTACTTCGGTAACATAAGTCTTTTGTAGATCGAGTATCGTAAGATTGGCTATATCACTTTGGCCATTTTTTTGTGGATGATAGGCCGAAGAGAAATTCAATCTGGTACCTAGATTTTCAAAGAGACCTTTCCAGAATTTGCTGGTCATTCTAGGATCTCTATTTGACACGATGGATGTTGGTAATCCATGGTGTTTGAAAATCTATGATATGAAGAGAGTTGCCACTTGGTGTGCCTTAATAGTCTTTTTGACATAAATAAAGTGTGCTTGCTTATTAAACATGTTGACTATTGTCCATATTCTCGTATTCCCATGGATAGACTTGGGCAATCTAAAGATGAAATCCATGGATATCACTACAAGAGGCTCTTCATATTAGCGACGCTCACACAGCGACGCTCAATTTTTTTTTTCCTGGCGTCGCTATGAGCGTCGCAAATTTCTTTGTAAATTTGCGACGCTCATAGCGACGCTTATAGCGACGCCGGCTGGGGTAAAAAAATAACCGAGCGCGTCCAAAAACTCAGATCTCAGATCTGAGTTTTTCGGCGCCCTCAAGCAAGGAGCAGGTAACGCTCTCCCTCACTCTCTCTCTCTCTCTCTCTCTCTCTCTCTCTCTCTCTTTTTCTTCTCCACACACACACACACACACACACGAGGAGAGGAAGGAGAGCCAGGTATGCTCCTTCCCTCTCCTCATTCTCATGTTCCCTTCCCCTCTCTCTCTCTCCCTCTCTCTCTCTCTCTCACACACACACATACACACACACATAGTGTTTTTGAGAGAGCGATAGAGAGAGAGAGAGAGAGTACAAACAAAAACAAAAACGCACACACACATACATAAACAAAGAATGCACACACACATTGAGAGAGAAAAAGAGAGAGAGAGCATGCATAAACAAAAAACGCACGCATTGAGAGAGGAAAAGAGAGAGAGAACATGCATAAACAAAAAACGCACACATTGAGAGAGGAAAAGAGAGAGAAAACATGCATACGATCCAAAAAAACGCACACACATTGAGAGAGAAAGAGAGAGAAACTAATTTAACGTCGTAGGAAACTAATTAAAATTAAAAGACCTAAAGATCTAGCCGACGAGGAGTTGAACTCAAGACCTATTATTCAAGAGGGAAATGGCATAATCAATCTATCATACTTGGCATGGGTGATAGAAAAGTTATACCATTTATCTCTTTTTATTGACACACGCGCACACACACAAGAAGAAGAGAGTTATAACGTCGTAGGAAACTATCTTAAAAGACGTTAAAGATTAGGTTATATGTAGACTTACATTAAATTAGATTTAGGTTTATTTTTAACTAGATTTACATTTATTTAAGCTAGATTTAGATTTACGTTATATTAGATTAGATTTAGGTCTCCATAGACTGCGATGCCTGCATGAAGCGGGTGAAGAAAGCCCTCAATGGAATATAGGGTATTGCTGCCTTCACTCATGGTGGGCTCCGTCGATCCAAAAGTACTGGTGAAATGTCTTCAGAAGATAGGGAAGAAGGTGGATCTTCAGGGCGGCAAGAGTCACTACATCCCCGACACAATGACCATCTAGACAACCTCTAGTCATTAGACTTACGTTAAATTAGATTTAGCTTTATGTTTAGTTAGATTTACGTTTATTTACGTTAGATCGAGTCCACGCAAGAATTACTTACGGTTTAGGGTTTAGAGTTAGACGAACAGTGAAAAGATCTATTGTGAAAAGATGTTAAGATGAAGTGAAGTGCTACAGCTAGAGAAGAGGCAAAGGGGTTTTGTCCACTACATGAAGTATCATGTAGACGTGGGTGTGTAGATTTCTTGTACCCACAAATATAGGTATTGACCAATAAAGACGAGATTATAACCCGGTGGTTCTGATCTCCGTGCACCTCTAGACCGAGGTGTGCGGGGATTGGACATGACTAGAGAATGTGAGGTAAAGAGAGAGAGAGAGAGAGAGAGAGAGAGATAAGACGAAGAATGCCAATAGAATATTAAATTTGTTATCCAGGTAATAAGTTTTTTATCCTCATTATGAGTAGCGACGAGGATGTGGGACCGTCCAACCGAAACACCTATCTCTCAACGAGGGTCTTATGTCCTTGTAATCAATGCAAGCATGCTGTGCGACGGACAAGACGTGTTTCTTTGCAGCACGTTCGCGAATTTGGCGAGTTCGATCCATCTATTATAGATCGAGTTGTTGCCAATTATAACTCGTCGGACTCTGACGCTGGCCAACAAGCAGCAATCTTGCAACCCAATAGACGTGTTCGCAGGCGCTTTGGTCAAGCAGCATATGTGAGGCCACAAGATGTAGCCTCTGACAACTCGGGGGATGATCATGCAGAGCACATTCCCAACGAGGCAATGTTTGAGCCCGAGATTGATGAAATGATCGAGACGATCATGGATTCAGAAAGGCTTATCTATGATGATATGAAAAGTGAAGCCGATATGCCATTGTATAATGGAGCACGTATGTCTAGATTGAAAGCACTCCTGGTTCTTCTCAACATGCAGGCAAAGTTTGGATGGAGTGACACTAGCGTCACAGCGCTTTTCAGGTGATCTATTACAATTAGTTTACTTTAATAGAACTCTAAATGTACAATGATCTAATAGATTTTTACACGAATGTATCATATTTTTATGTTGTGTAGATTGCTGAAAGAGCACATACTACCAGTTGACAATGTGATGCCAGATTCCCGAGATGAAGGAAGAAAGATTTTGCGAAACTTGGGGATGGATTACAATTCTATCCACGCTTGTCCTAATGACTGCATTCTTTTCAGAGGGGAATACACAGACATGGAGAAGTGTCTGAAATGTGATTCCGAAAGATATCGAGTAGATCTCCATGGGACAAAAATTCCACAAAAGGTTTTGCGACATTTTCCTCTGCTTCCTCGCATCAAGCATTTCTTCGAATGTAAGTCCATGGCCGCCCTAGCATCATGGCATGAGGAGAATAAATCTTCGGATGGTGTGCTACGAATTCCTGCAGATTGCGCAGCCTGGAAACATATAGATGGAACATGGTCGGATTTTGCCAGGGAAGCTCGAAATTTGCGCTTAGGCCTGGCTATGGATGGTGTAAATCCATTTGGTCAAAGATCAACATCTTACAGTGTATGGCCCGTTGTCATCGTCAACTACAACATTCCCCCGTGGTTGACTATGAAGAAGGGGCACCTATGGCTAAGCTTGATTGTGCCAGGGCGATATAAAGTGGGGAATATGGATGTGTATCTTCGTCCACTATTGGAAGAGCTACAACAATTGTGGATTGGCATAGAGGTGGTGGATATGAGCCGACACACAGGACGACGGAATGCTTTGATCAGAGGCATTCTAATGTGGACCATGCATGACTATCCCGGGCTAACATAATGCTCAGGTGATCTATTGACACTCCTCACTCAGACACTGTAAATATTGTTTTTTCCCATAGTTGATCTATTATCATGTGTATACATGCAGGGCTTCAAACAAGCGGATATAGAGCATGTGTCACATGTGGACCTAGACTGAATGCACGTAGGGCACCCTCACTGAAGAAGCAAATCTACGAAGGTCATCAAGCGTATCTTCCAGAGAATCATGTGTTACGCGACGGCTTTTTGGGAAGAGAGCCACCAAGGATGTCTGCACAAGCATGGTTAGAGCAGAAGGAGATGTGCGATGACGGATTGCCTCCAAGGATGAAGAGACTATCTCTATGGTATGAGTTACCATACTGGCCCCGACTCATGATCAATCACTTGCTCGATCCAATGCACATATTCAAGAATGTGAGTAATCTACTATGGGACCATTTGACCGGCAAGAAAGATACTTTGGGAGCCAGAGTTGACCTTAGAAATGTGGATCGTATGGAGCAATATTGGCCGCAAACAGCGTCTGATGGATCGATAAAACTCCCTAAAGCACCATGGATTTTCACAGGAGCCCAAGAACGCAAAGTAAAAGAGGCCATTCGATCTTTGCGGACCCCCACTGGCGTAATGCACTCGCTCCGAACGTGTTTTACTAAAGAAGGAAAGCTTACCGGTTTGAAGTCACACGATTGGCATAAAATGTGTCAGGTACGTTCATAGTGGTCTTTAATATCATTGCATAAAATGTGGACTTTAATATCATTGCTGCACATACTTTACAGTTTATTTTACCGATTGCCATTGAGGGATGTTTGTCTCTCGACATCCGTAACACAATCTACAAACTTGCAAAGTTGGTGCACTGGATCTCACAAAAGGAGATCAACGTAGACTCCATACCATTCGCCAAACTAAATGCTGCGGAGCTTGTGTGCATGTTTGAGAAACATTTTCCTACTACCATGCTAACCATTCAGGTGCATCTTCTTGTTCACATAGTTGATGAGGTGGAAATAGTTGGCACAGTTCATTCCAGATGGATGTTCTTCTTAGAGCGTTTCATGAAAACGCTTAAGGGATATGTGCGTCAAAAGGCACGTCCGGAGGGTAGCATGGCAGAAGGTTGGTTGGTATCAGAGTCCCTAGTGTACATTGGAGAGTGGCTAGACGGATTTGATAAATCCCGGGACACGCTATGGCGAACCATAGATGATGAGCGCATATCTGGGATTGTCATGTGCAATCCGGTGTTGAGAAGAAGATGACGGAAGATCTAGAGGCTAAAATCAACCGATTTTGCATGCTTCACAATCCAGTGATGCAAAAGTGGATTTCACAATATGAGGATGCAAAGCAAGAGCGACAAAGGGCACGAATCGAGTGGAGACGGGGAAGACGACCACCGATGCACTATCCAGCGGTTCTGGAGAGCCTACCAACCTTCATGAGCTTAAGATGGTTGCACAACCAATTGAAAAGCGCACAACAATGCGGTGACGAAGTGACTGAAGAAGAGTGGGAGTACTCTCGGGGTTGCGCGACCAAGGTAAGTTTGCAATGTACGACTAGCAAGTGACTTTATTTATAAACGTTTGAACGGCCACTCATAATCTTTGTTCGTTGTAGTATAAGTCATACACAGCAGCATGGTGTAAAGGTCGACATTTTAGGGTGGAACGAATCGACAAAAAGCGTTTTACTCAAGATTGTGGAATCATGGCAAAATTTGAACAGTATAGTCGACGACGTTCCTCTGATGCAGATCCTGTGGTGGCGGAACTCACTTACTTCGGCACGCTGCAAGAGATTTTGAGGATCGATTACAGAGGATTTTTTGTCGACTTGTTCGACGTGCAATGGTTCAAGATAATCATGGAGGGTCGCAACGCTACTGTGCGTAGAGGAGAGTCTGGTTTTCTTGAGGTGGATTCTACTAAGAAATGGACTGACCTAAGAAACACTTTCGTACTACCCGAGCATTGTGAACAAGTAAGTATATAAATAGTTAACATCCCCCTTTTACAAGTTATGTGCTTGAAAGCTCTCATGTAAGTTATGTGGCTCTGGCAGGTAATATTTCATCCTACAAAGTCTACATCAAACTGGTGGTACGTCATAGAGGTAGCCCCTCGTAGTGCAAGGACGTATGAAGGCTACCATGTGCCAATCACAACGACATCAATGGAGGAGATCAGAGAAGATGCTCAATTAGAAGCCGCTGCGGTGGTGCCAGACGAGCATCAAGATGCTACTACTCTATATGGGGTGCATGCAGAGGAGCTACAAAATGAAACAGAGGATATGTGTTTAAACGGAGAGCTCTATATAGATATAGGAAGTTATGCTGAGTTATGCGAGGATGAGAGAGAGATCTCTTAAAGCCACAAATATTGTATTTGAACAATTTTGCTCCGTGTTGTAAAAGCTCTGGCTCTCTAAGTACCTTCCATGGTGTATAACGTTCTTTTCTACTCGCGCTCACATCTTTTGATTGAAAATTCTGAGTTTTCGACTTGCCTCTTCTATCACTCGATTCATTGCATCATTGTATTTATATGCGTCATTACGTCATTGTATTTAATGGTCTTTGCGTCATTGTCTACTCTATTCATTCAATATTAAGTTTAAATATTCGTGTGTTTAATGCAGGTATGGATGATGAGGAGTTTCTTTCTTCTTTGTCACCGCAGCAGAGACAGTGGTATGTGGAGCGTCATCGCTCTGGCGCATCATCGCGCGTTCCTACACCATCCGCATCTCCCTCTCTTTCGGAGCATTCGGCGCGCTCCAAAGCTTCGGCGTCGACGAGACGAGCTTCACACTCGTCTAGACACCGGCGCTCTAGTGGTGGCGGTGGCGGTTGTTGTGGGGATTCCGCCACCGATGCCTCCACACCGCCTCGTGTTCGACGAGGCTCTTTACCCTCCCCTTCTTTGCCCGCCCCCACACCAGCCACAGCATCGCCATCTACGCCAGGTTTTGCACGGCTGACTGTTCCTAGAAGCTACACACCTCTACCTACTCCGCCAGGAGCCACCCCACTCGACACTCCTCGCTTCGGGGCCCAGACGCCGGTGGAGACACCTGACGTCCGTACCCCCATCGACACGCCGCTAGAGACCCTTGCCGGGACACCCAGGTTCACGCGTCACCGGCCAGAGGGCTTGCCTTACTCCGTCGACATCAGCGGCGGCATCATCATGGATGATGACGGCAAGAAGGTGATCTCGCGCATGCGTGGTCTTTGCTCTCAGTTGTTTAGACACTACATACTAAACAAATGGAGTGAAGTACCAAGTGATTTAAAAAACAGAGTCATCAGCATACTTCATGATGAGTTTCCCGTTCCAACACGGGATCAGCGCTTCAATGAAGACCTGATGAAGATTCGAAAGCGCGAATACTGCAAACACAAGCGTTCCGAAGTGCAAAAAGCAATCAAGAATGGGTGGAACAGGCCAGATTGGCTGGCCAAAGAAGATTGGAAGAATGCGAAGAAAGCAGCGCGCGAGAATCCCGACAAGTGGAAGCAACAAAAGGATGTAGCCAGAGCGCGAGTAGAGGCAGGGAGCTCGCACCACTTGGGGAGCGGTGGATGGGCATCATTTGAGGCCGGTTTTATAAGTCTTTTCACATTGCTCTTTATGCATGTTCGATAGTTTAGGGTTTATGAGTTTTTTAGTTCTAACATAATGAAATCTTTGTATGTTTTGACAGTGGTCGATGACAGGACGTGATCCCACACCGTACGAGCGCGAGTACGCAGGCAGGAAGGGCTTAAACGCCCTGATGGACATTCTCAGTTCTCGCGGCGGCATGGTTAGTATTAGGGTTTACTCTTTTTTATTTTTTGTATTGTTTTATAAATGTCGTTATATGTTTATACTTACTGAAAGCTGTCTTATTGACTTTTTTTGCAGAATCCGACAGATACGCCGCTTGGACGCGATGAGACGTCTGACTAGATGACGTCAGTTTAGCCGTAGCTAGATAGCATTAGTTTAGGGTTTCTCATAGCTTATGTATCATGAGACGGATTTTATACGTCTTTTTGAACCATGTATATTATTACATTTGTCACCGCAGTTCCTTTTGCCAATCAATTCTTTATGCCTATGATGTTGTACAATTGTCATTATTACATTTGCCAATCAATTCATTTTGCCTATGATGTATACAATTGTCAATTTTGCAAACAATGCGTCTTGTGGGTGACTATTTTGGGTCTATTATCTACCTTTGCACTTTTTTAAAAAAAGTGAATCAAGTACAATATGGTTGATGGGTGGCAGGGCATTCAATGCCCTGCTACCAAAAAAAATTTCTCTCGGGCGTCACTATTTATGGCTCTGTAGCGTCGCTATGAGCGTCGCTATAGTCTTCTGTGTAAACGTCGCTATAGGCGTCGCTATATGCGTCGCTATATAGCGACGCTCATAGCGACGCTCGTAGCGACGGTTTTAGCGACGCCGGGGGTTATAAAAACCCAATGTATTTCCGTCGCTAACAACGTCACAAGAGCACACAACCTCTTGTAGTGTATACTCTCCCTTGGTGAGTTTGGGATAGGCAATGGCTAGAGTAATACAAGTTGCTTTCCTCTATCATACTTGGTCTTTTGGCATACTACAGATTTTGAAACATACTCTTATATGTCCACTTTCATGGTAGGCCAATAGAAGTACGTTTCTACTCCTCCGAGAGTAGGTTGAATGTCTCTATGCCTTGCATAGGGAGGAGCATGGGATTCATACTTGACCTTGTCACGAAGGCAGTGGGTAACACATAGCCTATTGCCGTGGAGAAGATAACCATCCTACAAGGTGAATGGTTCCTCTTTCTTCCCCAAAGCAAGGGCTGACATTATGTCTCTAAAGTCAGGGTCAGTAGCATACTCATCTATCATAGAAGATAGATCATTGTGAGTTGCTATAGACACCGCATTAACTTTTCGTCGTCGTGAAAGTGCATCGGCCACTTGATTGTGCTTACTAGCAATGTGAGCAATATGAAAATTAAAATGCGAAAGAAAATTTGCCCACCTCGTTTGTTTGTCGGAAAGCTTGGTTTGCATTATGAAGTACTTGAGACTTTGGTGGTTGGTTCATAGAATAAATGGAGTCCCCAATAAATAGTGCTTCCATGTGTCTAGGGCATGTAGAACATAATCATGTATGCAGAAATTGAGCTTTTCATTGATTTATCAAAAGCAAGTGAATTTACAAGTGGTATAGTACGACCAAACTCATTAGCATCTATGTACATGTTCTTTCCCCTGTAGGTGAAGTAAATTCTCCTTCCAAGAAATTCATGTTGGCAGCCATGCAGTTGAACCATGGTGCCCCTAGGATAGCATCCTCATGTTGGAGAAGAGAGCTGAAAAAGTCTTCTTTGTTGACATAACTTTGGAAATGGAGCCTCAACTTCCCAATGAAGGGAGTAACGGAGGCTTGCTATCCCTTGAAAGCAGCGTCGGTCGTTACAACATCTCCCATCTTGAAAGCTTGAATGCCCAACTTGGTGGCCAACTCCATTGATATGAAGTTGTGAGTAGAGCCAGGGTCAAACAAGATGAAGGCATCATGCTCTCTTACCTTTCCCCAAGCATAGGAGAGAGGTGCACCTTTGTAATGAGCATCCTCTTTTGGAGCTTCGATGGTGGAAGCCCTAGGAGTCTCATTGAAAGCATTTTTTTTGGGGCAAGAACGATA
Source organism: Adiantum capillus-veneris (assembly GCF_014529385.1). NCBI lineage: Eukaryota > Viridiplantae > Streptophyta > Polypodiopsida > Polypodiales > Pteridaceae > Adiantum > Adiantum capillus-veneris. The sequence continues at coordinate 73,160,183 of NC_140940.1, read as the reverse complement.
GCCATGTCCTTGCTCCCCACACTTAAAACACTTATGGTCCTTGCAAAAAGCTTCAAGCTCTTCAGGAGAGAGTTTGTTTTTACCTTTGTAAACTCTCTTCTCCTTGGACCAATTGTTGTTGTTGTTATTGTTGTTGGAATTGCCTTGGGAGGAATTTTGGGCATTGGTTTTTCCCTTGGCATCACTTTTGTCTTTATCTTCCATGGGCTTGAAATTCCGTCTAGCCCCTTGTTGGAAATTGATGCGCGAAGCAACCATGGTGTGGTGGATTACTTCAGTGATAGAACCAGGCCGTTGAGAGTTGACATACTCGGCCATCTCTCCAGGTAATCCCACACAAAACTGTTGCTTTTGCTCGGCAAAATGTATATTTTGGAAGACGGTAGCCTTGAGATGTAAGTCCCAAAACTTGTCTACATATTTGTGGATAGACTCATGAGAGAGACGCTTCAAACTGCGCCATTCGGTAAGCACTTTGTCCTTTGTATCGCTTGCAAGGAATTGCTTCATGATGGAAACTCGTAGAGTTTTCCATGTCTTTGGGGCTTCTCCGTTGCCACAAAGGCGTCTAGCCCACCATTGATGAGCCGATTTTTTAAAGTGCATACCTACATGGCGTAGCTTGGAGGATTCCATGAAGCCCTTGTCTCCAAAGGCCGCATCAAATTGCTGGATGAAGGCCAATACTTTATTGGTGGCACCAAACGTGCCATCATAGGTGAGAAAATAGATACTCTTTCCTCCCTGTTTGAACTTCTAGAGCTTTTGTGACCTTCGCCATGTAGGGTATGATTTGCAATGTCCTCCCCTCTTGTATTCTCTAGGAGAATAGCCATAGCTTTCGTCGTAAGAAGAGGAAGGTGAAGAAGAAGGAGAAGAGGGTGACCTCTTTCTTGCCCTTTTCTTCCTTTGTTTCCTCTCTTCCCTTTAGGAGTGACAAGGAGAAGGACTGTGTGTTGATCTTTTCCTCTTGGAAGGAGTTGGCGATCGTCTAGACTGCCGTCTTCGTGGAGCCACATCTTCAGAAGAACTTAAAGTTTCATTACTTTCTTGCTCTTTGGATTCCTCCTCTCGTATGGGAGAGAGTCTTCTTTTGGGATCTCTTCAAGAGGCCTCCTAAGCTCTCTCTCCTTCTGGAGAGGAAGGGTAATCCCATAAGCACAAAGTTGTTGAGTAACCTAGCTTGTTGCAACCTAGTAACAAGATAATTGACAAACATGGGGGCATCATCATTAGCACCTTCATGTGCAAAATCAAAGTTATCAATGTTCATTCTACTCTCTTGGTTATTGTCAGCCATGTTAACAAAATTTGTGTACTTACTTAGTGTATGCTTTGGCAACTCAAAACCTTAGTTGCTACTCCTCTTAGCCTTCGAAAATCGGCACTTAAGAATCTACACCCACGGCTCGAATTGGTTAATTATAGAGAGTAGTGGAGTGGGTCTAATATTGTAGAGTTGTTGAGGGCTAGCTCCTTTCGAACTTCTTATGGCTCAATAATGGTAAAGCTGTAGGCAAATCTGAAAAGACCCCATTATTAAGTCCAAAGCTCTCGAGGTGTACACCATATCCCACATAGTGGGCTCAACAAAACCGATAATAGATCCTAGTCCCACTTGCCCTAATATAATTAACAAAATCAACCATTTATAGGCTACTTAAGGACCTCTCTTCTTAAGGCAAAAAAGAGAAACCAAATGCTCTGATACCAATGTAATGAAAATGGCCTATTAACTTTAAGAGTAGTGGAAATTAGAGAAAGTACTTTTGTGAAATTACTTTGTGAGCATAGCGGGTGAACTTAATTGATGGTAGCAACATAAACATGGCATCTAGTTAGCTTGGCATGAACAATACTTTTGCAAGAGAGAGAGTTTAGAGAACATGACAACAATTGAGGACCGGATTTATGTGGAGCCAGTCCCCCCTCCAGTACGCATTTGTATTATAATTTCTCCCATCAAGAGAGACTTGGTACAATATAATTTTTGTGTTCTGTGTGACCTAGGTGATGCAATGAAGATGGAAAGCTTCATGCATCACGAGCATAACATAAACTTTGTGGAAAGCGTTAACTATCCCAAGCCTGAGTCGTAAGACCTCAAACACCTTCGAAGGTGGAGAGAGCTAGCAGGACAGGAGGGTAGGGAAGAGGAAGAAGAAACATTTTCCTCATTTATCATCATCACTCTTCTTGCTAGCATACATAATAGCATAGTAATGAAGATGGAGAAGTTGTCAAGCTTTAGCTTGAAGCATGACTCTTGGTTGGATTTGCATTCCATAGCCAAGAGTGTTGGTGTAGGCTCTCAACTTCTCTACTAGCTTGGAAAAGGAGATGGAGCTCTTGCACTTTACACTCACACGATGAAAGTGTGGGTGGGAGAGTATACCCCTCAAGAAACCCCCTAGATTGCTTTGGTCGACCCGCCCTTGTAGCTCATGCTTGAATATCATCGGACATCTCCAAGCTTAGCCAATCACATGCAAGGGCATATCAAGCAACAAGGGTAGCCTTGGGACAAGTCTCCCCCTTTCCCCTTTGAGAGAGAGGACTTGATAAATGCTAAAATAATTAAATAAATCTACTTAATTATCATTGGACCCCTTGGGAGGCCAACCGATAGGCTTTGGACATTCCTTGAGGGTAACCTAGCTAGGGGCTTGGCATGCGTCCCACTTGCCTCTTGTCCAAGGGGTGCCCTTTGGGGGAGAGAGTGGTCAAGCAACCCCCCCCCCCCCCCGCCCCACTTGCATGGCTCTCCCCCTCTTTGTAGGGATATGATTTGAATTTTGTGACACCTCAAGCCCCTCCACCTTGGGCCCAGTTCTCAACACAAGCTTGGCCCTTAAGCCCTTCAACCTTGGGTTGGGTTCCCACCTCAAGTAAAAACCTAGAATCTCAAGCATGACAAGCACCTCAAGCATCTCAATCATCAAGCACTTCAAGCATCTCAGTCATCAGGCACGACAAGCACCTCAAGCTTGGGCCGGGTTCCCACCTCGAGCATAGCCCTAGCTTACCTAAGGTCAAAGGACTTTTAACACTAATTATTGGAGGTCTTCAATGAAGCTAACCCTAAGGTCTTTAAGTTCCATTGGTTAGCTTTCTCTTTGACTGACCGTCTCTCATTTGGGCCTCTTTACCATTGGCCCCGTGTTGAGATAGATCTGTAAGCACATGCCTATATCCTAACCCTTATTCCCGTTTATTCTCCCACATTAAATGATCAGTTTAATATGAGAAAATCATTTGGGTTGGTTAGATATTAGATTTTATGACACAAGCACATCTTGCATGGCTGGTGTAGGGTCCTTCTTTTCAAGTCTAGTAAATAGATGATAAGATGATGGGGCTAAGGCACCTAAATGCCAAGCAACAACTTTTTCACCCTTTTGGTACTACACATGTGATGTATGTGAGTTGGTTACAATGCTCTTTAGCATATCAATACGCTATCTATCTTTTAATCTTTGTCCATGGTGAGCTTAGAGGGTTGCTTTTCAAGGCTTACTTTGCTCATTTTTCTTGGGTACCATAAAATTTTCTATAATGGGTGACAAGAAAGTCAACCTTGGCCAACTACCAGGGTTCGTCTTGGGGAGGACCCCTATGTAGGCTAGGGCATTGCTTCAAGCTGATGCTAATTGAGGGGAAATGATTCTTTCCTCTTTGGAGATAACCAAGCAACAACAAAGGAGTGTGGTCACCAACATCCTAAAACAAATAATGTATAGCAAAAAGGTCATTGTCGATGCCCCCGACCCTAGCTTCCTAGCTTCATGTGCTATCACACCCAACTATTGGGATGTGATAATGAAAGCTTTGATCGTCTTTGGCTAGGAGTTGGGCACTAAAGGTGGAAGATGAGGCCCTAGTTTGTGTGCCATCACTTGATTGTTGATTAAGAGGCGATTTTACAACTGTCCATAGGTTTTTTTCCAATAAGCTTGGTTTACCCAAGTATGAAACCCTCACCATTGAATTTCTCAGTGCTCCTCTCCCTATTGCTAATGAAAGGGTCTTACCTCCTAGTGACGAGTCTCCATGCATAATGTTTACCTCCTCACAAAAGCACTAGAATGTACGAGTTATAGCACAAGGTGCTTTATTTCTTTAAAGACTTGTGAGAACCAATCCTATTGGACCCTATAGCTTCAACAAAAAGGGTTTGAAAGTCAGTTAGATCTACCCAAACGCCTTGAGTATAAACTAGTTGCAAGTATTAAGGAAGGTGAAGATCCACCAATTAAGGCAACACAAGTGCAAATTCCCCGATATAGGCACACAACCTATTGGTGTCGATTCGCTAATTCCACCAACATCGGTTCCTGCAGGCTTGCCACCACTGCCCCTAGTGTCATTTTGTTAATCTAATTATATGATGGAGATGATTTGAATTATATGGATTTGGATTTGGTTTATGATATGATGTTGACAACGTTTATGGAATTAATGGAACTTGGTTATTGAGCAATGATTGTGACCAATTATATCCTATGCATTAGGATATGACACATGCTACTTATTCTAGTGGTATGGGACACTAGAATATGGAGCATGTGGAGGACAGAAGGCATACACAAATTAGCCTATTTAAGTTTGTGAGATTGTATTTTGATACATGATGTTTAAAATACGTAATTTTAGCACAATTTTTGACAAGTATGACTTGCACATTAATAATGTAGCAACTCAGGACAATTGCTTTGGGATTTGATCATGAGGCATTAACAATTATTTGTTATAGCTGACAAGTGGCAAAGACACAATTGATTTATGGCTTATGCAATTGAAGGATAGTTTATATACATTTTTAATGATCGAGAGCTCTTTATGAGAAATGGTCACTTTTATTTCTAAGTGGACAATTGTAATCATTGTGACCATTGAATGAAACCTATAAATAAATGCGTGCAAGGGAAAAATGCTCACTCTCGCACAACAAGAGATTGTATCAAGTGCCTTGTGTATCTTCTTCTCCTCTCTCCCCCTTCTCTATCATGCATGTGCAACACTTCCCTTCTAGGAGGTACCAATGTGCATGCTCTTTCACTCTCCATCTCTCTTGGATTGGTCTCAGCTTGGATCATGTGCATAAATGATCTTTCGAGTGTACAGATCTCCTGGTTGTATTGTTTGTAGCATATTTTTTTGGATATTTGCAGAGACTCCATGCTACGGTCTGTTCCAGCCCTCCTCTTCACCGAAAGCTCCATGACATTCACAACCAAAAACAAAAAAATCCCTTTTTAAAGTTTTTGATGCACTTGTCTTTTTTTGTCTAGTAATTGATACATATAGCCATTTCTATTATGAACAAAATCATGATAAAAGCACGATATGTACATGGGAGATTTCTAAAAGCATATCAAAAAATTCCCAAGATTTATTAGATGAATCACATCATCTCCCAAAAACCCACACCCAACAAGCATGGAACACTTTTGTGTTCCATGTACATACTATAGCTTGAACTAGCTATCCTTGCAATCTGCATCCCAAGAGAAACCCATGTAGGGATGAAAAGCAAGGAAAGTATGCATGATCTCACTAGCCACATCCAAATCAATCCTAGCATCCATTTGAATAAAGCATAAAATCCATAAGCTTGTCTTCTCTAACAAATGACCACGAATTATTTTAAAAACAAACATTCTACCCTATCATCCACATAGAGTTGCATGGATTCCAGATCAAACTAGATGTGCATGGGGAGTGGTATGACAAACTTGGAGGATTATCAAACAAAGGCATCATTGTCAATTTCTTGGAGAATTCAATCAAAATATCATGTATGTCCATCCAATCAAAATAACCAAGACCTTGTTTCCCATACCCATGGTGGATGTATCGTGTCAAGCTCATGAATAACTTCTCACTTACAAGTGCATCACTTTGAATATAAACTCACCAATGTTATTTTTGAGTTTTTTTCAAGTAACCAAAATGTCACCAATGCTGCCATGTATCCCAATACTAAGCTAATCTTTTAGATAGATAGATAGATAGATAGATAGAGAGAGAGAGAGAGAGAGAGAGAGAGAGAGAGAGAGAGAGAGAGAGAGAGAGAGAGAGAGAGAGAGAGAGAATTTTTTATCTTGATAGCACTTCTTCTTGTAAAGGCTACCATTCTTTGAGATGAGAGATTTGGTACTTCATCAAATTTGGAGCATGTCCTCCTTTCTAGGCATGCTAAGATCTCCTTTAAAACACAAAAAACAACAAACAATAGGTCACCAAAACATTTTTGATACTTTTTTGTCGCATGTATAAAACACTAGTCACATTTTTGCATGGTACATTCTCAAAAGAGCATAAGTGATCAAAGACATGGCATACATGATTATTAAAAAGAGTGTGTAGAGAGAGGTGGTGCTCTTCTCCCCCACTTAAAACAATCACAGAAATGTGCACCCTCCTTTTTGTTAGCGTGGAGGACTCCTACTGTTAGGGTCCGAGTTTGAGCTTTGGAAGCGAGAGTTTTAGAAAGGCCCAAAAGAAATTTAGACTTATGTTGCTAAATATCAATGTCAATGTTTGTTGCTTGCACATGTACCTTAAATTGCTTCTGTTTCATTGCAAAAGGAACATGTGAATCAAATGTGAGATTATATTGTTCATTTCTTTTCCCCAACTCTCTCTCACAAATAATCTCACCACACATAAGTTTTGTCATGCCATGTTCTCATGTAATTCCATAAGCTTGAAACATGCAAGCAAAAGTGAATGTACATGGATGAAGGCCCTCAATTTGCCTCAAAAACTTGCTTGGAGCTAGGCCATGATCTTATTCGATATCTCTTCCAAAAATATGCACAAGATTGAGACTACATTAAACAAGAATCTCAAATTGGATGTTGTGCTATAAAGCCAAGTGATTGGACTCTGCCACCTTAAAAATGCTCCAAGGTAGTCTCTCTATATTCTTTGTAGTTACCAAGAGACAATGAAATCAAATGCACTTGGCTCAAGCTTTAAACTCAAGTAGACATGCAAGCTTTCAAGCAGTGTAGAGCATAGAAAGGCTGATGAGATGCTAAGTTCATAGCATTTATCTTCCATAGTCAAAGCGTTGGCTTCATGTACCATCTACTATGCTGAGAAACATTCAATAAATATATTTTGTAAACATGTCCAGAGACATTATGGATCACATGGAAGTCATGAAAAACTTGTTTGGCGATGCATAAAGATCATGAAAGGCCATAGTAAGTCAGGTTGCAATTGGTCATGACAATAAGATAGGTTGTTTTGGGTAGCTCAAATGGGTCAAAAAGAACTTTGCAATAGAAGCTTTAAGAGCTGATTTATAGGGATGCAATTTGGAGATGCTCGAGGAACATACATAGAGCTACTTTGAGTAGGACACAAATCTTTTGGATGGTGAAGAGCACCTCTTGGTTTTGTAACTTAAAAAAGTATCATCCCTCGTCGCCAATGGTGAATTTTGTAAAGGAGAAGAGGGTCTCTTCTATTCTAGGTTAAAGAAAAATACATAGCAAAAGATCTATTATAAATACAAGGTTCACATGAGGCGCTTATTGTTGACATTGCACCACTGTACCATGTGACAAAGAAGATCTATTAGAAGCACAAGATTAAGTTGACACAACCCAAAATTTAATGGCAACTTTTATGTGGGTGCCAACTCTACCATGCATAAGGATCTATATAGTGTTAACATTGGAGTTGAATGTACAACTTGCTGGATTGTTCTCGTTGTTGTGAATAATAGGTATAGAGCGGTAGAAGACTTGGCGAGTGCAAACATGCTCATAACTAGTGCATATTTCTTGCACTCTTACCCTGACTCAGCATTTATTCGCAATTGTCATGTGGGTGCCAACTCCACCATGCATACAGATCTACCTCTCGGGATTATGTTGGCTTGCTCTGTTCTTTAGATGGCTCCCTTTCCTTTAACGTGGTGGCACTTAGATAAATGATATGTGGGTAATGTAAGGAAAAGGGATGGGAGAAGGGGGTGACCGGGAGGAACCGGCCGAGGCGGTAGAAGAAGGGGATCCCCTTTGCAAACCCTTGTTTGTGAAACGTGTGTTGTGTGTTTGTGTGAAGAGCTTGGGCTTCGCTTCTTCGTTGCAGCCTCTTTGCTTTGTCTTCGTGTTGTTGGTGGGTGTTACAAAACAACGCACATACAAAGCTTGCTGGTGAGTCTCTCTTCAAATTTTAAAACCCACCATTTTCAAAAGTTCCTTCTTCATCTCGCGAGCTCGCTCTTCTGCTCTTCTCTGTGTCTTCCCCTGCTCGATTTGGCTCTCAATTCGCACCGCCCACCTCTGTTTTCTCGCATCCCCTGTTTCCCTTCTGCTGCTTTGCAAGCTCCCATGGCGTTCTTCCTGCTTCGCTCTCTTCTACTTACTTTCTGCTTACAGTTGGCTGCTTTCTCTCGTTTGATCTCGTTCTGTGGGTTGTCTCTGCAGGTCGTGAGATGAAAGGAGCCAAGGGGAAGAGCGGGCTCTCCAAACAGGCGGACGAAACGTATGTGTTTCTGAATTCACTCTCCCGTTTTCGTAGCTCTAGCACGCAGAGTTGTTTAGTAAATTTCTCTGTCTGTCAGTATGCCTCACAAAAAGCCGTTCCAGTGCATACAGAACAATTTTATATGCACATTCTCAATTTGCTGAAGTTCTCACACAGAATTTGTACATAATATGATTTGAGAGATGCAAACGTCTTGATACTTAGCTGGACATCTTTCCAGTAGAGTAGATGTCATGTGGGAAGAACAGCAGCATCATTTTTTCCAGAGTACGTGCAGTTTGGATGCACATGAAAATTGTGCAATCGTCAATGAACATCTTATGACTGGTTTTTCTTTCTTTCGTGTGAGGCGACCTTAATGTGGCAATATACACTAATTTTATTTGCGGGAAGTTGGAGAACCTCAGCCACCAGTCGGCATGTATGATAGCTCTAATGGAAGGCTCACATTTTTTGAGAATGAGCAAGGAGAACTCCCGAGTGCTTTGTGGTTTTGAAATTGCCTCCACCTTCCCTCTAGAACAAAATTGTTTACATCAGGGATGAGACAGAAAGAAACCATATGACATGACTCTGGCTTCCTTTGGAAATACCGGACTTTGCAAGAATTTATGTACCTTAGTGTCCCAATTTCACAAATTCATGAGTAACTTCAAGACCCAGTTACAATTTATTGAGAAGATTGATTGCAGTGGACTTTTGCATCATCCTTTGTCAGTTATGCACATTTGTCCTTCATATATGTAGTTTTTCCAATAGGATTTTTTGTTATGCTTGCACAGATGTGAAACTGCATGTTCCAGTTAAATGTCAACGGATTTATGCATGACATTTGTTTTTTTGATCTTGTAGCAACTTGAAGAAGAGAAAGCAGACTGCCAGCAAGGAGGGTAAGGCCAAAAAGCAGCCTGTGAGCAAAAGTAAGAAAGAGAAGAAGGATCCTAACAAGCCGAAAAGACCTCCAACGCCTTTTTTTGTGTTCTTGTAAGAAACAATACACTGTACACTTCATAGTTTGAGTTTTGATAACAATTTCAGCTTATCCATGTTTATTACCGACTTCATTGCAGGGAAGAGTTTCGAAAAACCTTCAGTGCTAACAACCCAAATGTCAAAGCAGTCTCTGCTGTAATTTTCTCATATACTTCTAGAAGTTGCTTTTTTTTTTCTCTGTTCTCACAAATTGGCAGCGCTTAGAAGGTTGTTCTCTTTTCTTTCCCTAAATTGGCAGCTCCTCATTTGAGCTTCCAGATTGTGCGTGGGTGAGTACTCAGGCCATGCATACTGAATGTTCTGCTCTGTCTGGTGGATACTTATTTTTAGTTTAGTGAATTCTAATGTATACTTTCTCTTCTTTATCTCTTTACTTTATCCCTTTACTTTACCTCTTTACTTTACGGCTGTTGTCTCGTTTGTAAATGCAACTTTTTGGCTGTTGTGGCAAAATGTAAATAAATTGTATTCTCTCTTCTTAACTATAAGGCTGTTCTTTCATTGTAAGTCGTCTTTGTTGTCATGGTCAAATGTAGCTGCATTGAGTTGCTCCCCCAGGGTGTGTTGTTTGAACCAAGTGAAACATGAATTTTACTAACACCTCGCTTTTGTAGTAGGAAGTGTGAGTTATTGTCACAATTAGCATTTGCCAGTACGCTTTTCTCTATACATGGAATAGTCTTTCCTGTTGTGAGCCTGCATTATACTGTTCTTTTATGTGCTGACAGGTTGGAAAAGCTGGGGGAGACAAATGGAAATCACTGAGTGATGCGGTATGCTTATTTTAGTATGAGATGCCAAACAAAAAGACTATTTGGATATGTAACTCATTCAGTATGTCTCTAATACAGGAGAAAGCTCCTTATGTTACTAAGGCCAATGCAAGGAAGGTGGAGTATGAGAAGAACATGAAGGCTTATAATGCGAAACAGGTGTACAGTTTATCGGAAATAGTGGCGTACTCGTCTTTATTGAGTACTTTTGTGGTTGTTTCAATCAGCTCTCATTGTCTGAAATCAATTTTTTTTTGATGAAGGACAAAGCTTCAGATGATGCTGAAGAGGAGGAGTCTGATGCTAACGAGGAGGAGGGGAGCGAAGAAGTATGTGTATTGTTGATTCGTGGATTGTTTAGGTCAAAGTTTTGCGTAAGTTTAGTATATGAAGCAATATTGTATGGCTGGAGGGTTTGGTCTGAATCCTGATAGATGATAGATCACAGTTTTGATAGTAGTGCCTTTCCTTATGTCTCAATGTGATGTATGCCTGAAAAGAGCCACAGCTGCCCAGCGAGTTTTGGACCTGTATTAATGGAAGGTTTTGCTCTAAAGCCTGTTATGTATTAAATACATTGGGTACATTATAGATAAAGGAGCTAATTAAATAAAGGGCTGTCCATTCAGTGTCAAAAAGTACTTGGAACTTGAGACATTATGTGTGCATTGTAAGTGACATGCAAACAAATGAAGGCCCCCTCTTAGTCAATGTATTGAAAAGTTAGAGATAAGGGATGTTTAAGATAAGAGAACATTTATAAACTGAGTATGACAACATAGGTTTCTCCTGAAGATCACAAGCAATTGGGAAAATGGTCGCACACATCATAAATTTTTTAATGCTGCTAGCCTGTTATTGATAACTCGGTGATTGCTATGCATTGTGCCCAGGAGGAAGACGATGATGAGTGATAAGCAGGAACTGCAAAACTTGGTGCATGCGCGACACCAAAGGTTTGCAAAATTGCTTTGATGGATTTTCATTTTGAGAAATAAGCCAGGTCTTGTTTACTTGTATATTTTCCTGATTTTACAGACCTTGTCCCGACTTTGAAGAGGGAAGTTACCTTTAAATTGACCTCCGGGACCTAATTTGCATTTAGCTTTGTAGAAGTTGCAAATATATAAGCGTGTAAGTCTACCTTTTTATCAATGGCTTTGTAACATGTAACAGTCCTCTCGTGTTAAGGACCTGAACTTCTGCCCACTTTCAAAACTGAAGTCTTTTGATGCTCTCCCTGTCTCTCTTTCTCTCTCCGTGATCATGCCTTCGTATGCCTGTTCTAGGGAGAGGACATCTAATGGTTTGAAATCTAGTGTGTTAGTCTTTTAAGTTTATGCATAATGGATCATGGTTGCTACCTTGTTATCAAGATTTTAAGTGTTCTAATATGAATTGTTGAAGAAATGGTTTGGTTTCGGTCTCAAGTTGATCACTGAGCTCGCATGAAAGCTGAGCTTATACACTGCAAGGGGACATTTTTTCTACTGTGCTGCTTTTCAATGAGTGATGACTACCATAGGTTGTGACTGCGTTGTTTGGCAATGAAGGAGGCTACTGGATACTTGCATTGCATGCTCTTCATCTTTGTACTCATGTGTTTGCCTGCATAATAACAAGGAGGAGTTTTGGGTACTTACTGTTACAAACTTGTTTTTTCTGTCTGTGGATGTAAGAGTCGAATTAGGTGATGGTCACCCAAGATATCTGCATGTTCTTTTTTGTTTTGCCGAAGCATTCCCTCCAGCAAGTGAGCTAAAGCTTTGCTGTTGTCTTTTGGCTTGCTTTATTGACTGTTGAGCACCAAGTAAACTTCTCTAGTTTCTGTTGTAGACTCTCCAAGCATTGATTGTGTTGCCATAGCACCATGCTTCTGCAGGTTTGGCACTTGCACATGCAATGGATACAGTTGGTTAGGTCATTTCATCATTCACATGCCTCTACTCTAGTGTATGAACATCTGTGCTTTTTTACTGCCAGTGCCAAAGAGTGAGTTTGTTTGGGTAATGGATGCGATATCTATGATGCAAATCTCAAAGGAGAATATATGGCACATAAGAAATAGCCATTGCCAAAGAGAGTTTGTTTGGGTAATGGATGCAATATCTATGATGCAAATCTCAAAGGAGAATATATGGCACATAAGAAATAGCTCGATACAACTTGCATACTAGAATGCAGATGCTATTCATATAGTTGCAACTAAAGCCTAACCTTCCTCTTGTGGTGTGGGGAAGTATGTAGTGGCACTATGCCCCGACATATTTGGTATGAACTCCAGAACCAGATGATGTCTAGACTTCAAAGATCAATCTTGCATACTAGAATACAGATGCTACTGTGTAGTTGTAACTTAGACCTAACCTTCCTTCTGTGGTATTGGGGAAGTATGTAGTGGCACTATCCCTAACATATTTGGTGGAGATGCTAGAGCTAGATTACAGAGAGGTAGTAATAGGTGCTCCAATAATTCATAGGCACATGTTACCTTTATGGCTTGTGAAGTAAGAGAGGAGAATGTTGTAATCTGGCTTGCGTGTCATTTATGCTAGCTATTCTTGAGTAGCATGAAGGCTCTTCCATGAGCAGCTTATTGCATGGCTTTTGAGGTAAAAGAAGGGAGCGTTTTTAATCTGACTATAGTGTGAGCAATACTAGCTATTCTTGAGTCACGAGTTTAGAGCCATGGAGACTCTTCCAAGTACTACCAAAGGAAGACATGCTAGAGGGAAGAGGGGAGGTGCGTCTCGACTAGTCACTAGGATTGCTTCTTTGTGCATCCTTCATCTGGAACAAGAGTATGAAAATTCATTTCAAATTCTTGCTTTCCATGGCTAATTAGAATTGACCATTTTCAGAATGTAATCCCCATAGAGCAAATGGCCCTCCTTGCAAAAGCTTTTGCAAAATCATCAACAATTGGAACCTGATTTTTGATTGTCACCTTATTCATTGACTGCATAATCTCAATGCTCCTAGAAATAGTAGTTACGAGATTGATGTTGGTACACGCAATTGAATAATAGGGGTGGTGTAGCGAAGCAAGGATGTCCTTTCCTAAACTTTTGGTATGTCTATTGAAAGGTGCTAGTCTTTATTGTTAGAGAGGGAGATAATCTTTATTGATAGAGAGGGAGACAGAAGTGCACAATTTTGAGGCACTTGGATACCCTTATTATTTATGTGGACGACTCTGTTTCCATTGTTGACTTGTCAGAGGGGCTATAGGGGTAGGTGGATGACTTACAAAGCTATTCGTAGGATAGACCCTCTTGTGATCCTTAGCAAGGTAAAGGTGACGATTTTTAACTTGACTTAAAGCCATCATTAGGACTACTTTTTCCTATGCTAGGCTTTCATTAAAAGCTAATACAAGCATAGTTGAATGTTAACTTCTCTCTCTCTCTCTCTCTCTCTCTCCCCATTTCTGAGTAGAGGAGAAGTGGTGGTCTAGCATTAACATACCTCCCCTTTCTCTTTCCACTTGCCAAACATAAAGAAGAGAAAATTATGAGGCCTTCCCTTGCATGGATGATTGCAAGGTCTGTGAATGCTTAAAATAAATTTACTATATCTATTAATTTAACTTTTAAATAAAATATAAATCTTGGCTATGTGATGAAAAGCTTAGATGGGAAGGGAAAAAATTGATGGAGTATATGAGAGAAGTGAATTGTGTCCATTGTTGAACGTTGCTATAGTGTGACTTAGTAAAATTCGTTGTATGGTTCATTGAGTGTTCTAATGCTATTACCCCCAATCTCAAAAATTGACATAGTTTAAAGATTCTATTTTGGCCATACTCACAATTGTGAGTGGAGATGTTACATTAATTTAGTAAAGAATGTACAAGGCACCTCAAGCTCAACATGTGCCTTGAGGGGACAACATTTGCAAAAAGGGGTTGTACGACTCATAAGTAGGAGACTGTGATTTTTCCTTATCTAGTAGCTCCTTGGAATGAGCTCGTCTCTTTTGATGGCTATTCCAGGTTGAGTTAGTAGAGTAAGCTAAACCAATTTAGGTAGACAAACTTCAGACAACATATCAGATAGAGACAATAATACTGAAATGGAAATGACACACAGACTGGAAGTGGAATTTGATTGTGTACTTAGATCAATACAACTGGAATGGAGTACAACAATTTGAGCCAAAGGATTGCTATGAGCTTAATAGTCAAATGAGTACAAGAGCGAGATGAGCTCCAAGAATGATACTAAACACAAGAGCACAATATAATGGCATACAATGATCTTGTCAAATGAAGTAATGAGATCTATTAATAGTTGTTGGATTGGACCTCTGATTGATTGTCCATTGTGCAGTTATCAAAGTAATTGGCTTGATAATTATTAGTTCAATCCCCAATTAGAATTTTTGTTTGGGGGTTGTTCCCACTGTCTACATTTCCTTCCCCCCCCCCTTTCTTTGAATTTTGGAAATATTTCCAAAATTTTCAACGTGGCTGAAATATGACAATCTGAAACAAATTCAAAGGTTCCTCTTCATATTCTGAACTAGCGTCCGAGATTGGTGTCGGTGGGGTTTCATATGATATGGCATAATACAACTTGATCTTGACTCCATCGTAGACCCCTGGCAACAATAACCCTGATAAGTTCTTCAACTCATTGTGCCATTCGAGAAAACCCAATCAACCTCTTAAGGACTTGACCAAGCCACTTTCAGATTAGGTTTCTTCGGGCCTAACTTAGATAGATATAGCAACATTAAGTCTCCTTTTTTGAACTCTCTAACTTTGATCTTGTTGTCATGCTAGTTCTTCCTTCTCTACTGAACCACCTCTTGTTCTAGCATGGCTCGCTACTTGATATCATCCAATCTCAGCAACTCATCCAGTCGTTGCTTTAGATTTGCATTGAAGTCCATATCATGCTCAATTGCTAATTTGAGACTGGGAATGACGAACTTCATAGGTACCATTGCGTTTGTGCCATGGACCATCTTGAAAGGTGTCATTCCAATGGTAACCTTATAAGTAGTGTGATACGCCCATAACGTAGTCTGCAACTTCTCACCCAACTATGAGGCTCCTTCTACACAATCTTTGTCAGTATGATTTTTATAGTCTTGTTGCCGCTTTCAGCTTGTCCATCATAGCGAGGATAATATGGAGTTGGTTTCCTGTGCTTGATCGAGAAAATGTCAATTGGGATCTAAATAAAATAGGTTCCCTGATCTGACACAATTTCTATCGGACAACCAAATCTGCAAATGACATGTTCATATAAAAACCACGCTGTAGACTTTGTAGAATTCTTTGGTAGTGCCTTGGTATCTACCCACTTGCTGACATAACAGGTGGCCATCACAATATACTTATTATTTCTACAGGTGACTTTCTTGAATGGACCCATAAAGTCCAACCCCCACTTCATGAATACTCCCAATGGTTGAATTGGTCTCAAAGGAGTCATGTTTATTGCCGTCCATCCTTTGACAAATATCACAAGTTTTGCAGAAAGCTCTTACATCAACCATCATTGTCGGCCACCATAGGCTTGCTTGTAAGATCTTCCTGTGTGTGATATCAATGGAGAAGTGTCCTCCATAGCTCCCAATGTGAGGTTATGTAATGACCTGCATCCTACCCTACATAGGCACACATCTTCTAAGAACTCCATCAATGTCGAGTATGTACAAAGCTTCTCAATGATGGTGAACTTTAAACTTTTCAAAATCAATGCCTTTTTTGTTCGCCTGGGACCAATCCTCTGAAAATGCTCCATATTGAAGGAAATCGTAGATGTCCTGCCACTCAGGATTTGGTCGTTCCTCTGCTAAATTTTGTAATAATTCAGCATCCACTGGATTAAGGCTCAATGAAATTTCAGAGTACCCTTTGGTGCTTCTTGACAAAAAATCTACACCACAATAAATTTTTGCGGCTTATGAAATATCTTGAATTTAAACTCCATCAGGAACATCATCCATCTAATTAGTCTCCCTTAGATAATAACTTTGCTGTGATAAAAAATAGGAGAGCCTGATGATCGAGATACAAGTGAAACATGTTGCCCAAAAAATAATATTTGAACTTTGTATGGCTAAAAACCATTCCCAATGCCTCACGCTATGTAGCCCAATATCCCTGCTTAGCTGTGCTAAACCGACAACTGGCAAAGTAGACTGGGTAGTCCGTCTTGCCATCAGACCGGGCCAATATTGCTCCATCGCCATAGCAGATGCATCTACATGAACATGGAAAATCACATTCCAATCTAGTTGGCAAAGTATTGGCTTCCTGCTGATAGCCTCCATCAACTGACTTCACATTTCGGGGTCCATATAAACTTCTTCCCCTTCTGAGTCAACTCATCTAGAGGAAGGGATTTCGTTGCGCAAACATATAAATAAATTGTATGTAAAAATTGACGTACCCCAAGAAGGAACTCAATTCAGATACATTAGTAGGTGTCGGGCTTGCTAAACACATTTCACCTTGCCTTTTGCCATTCCAATACCATTTCTAGAGAAGATGTGTCCCATAAGCTGGCCTTTCCACACTATGATACCGACTTGAATGGATTCAGACATATTCTCTTCTCCTTGGATCCCTAAAAAACCATCTCCAAAAATAATAGATACATTTTCTTTGTTGAGAAGAAAGTGAAGTTGTCCATAAGAATGGATAGGAATTTGTGCAAAAACTCACTGAAGATCTCTATCGTGCATCGCTAAAAGGTGGCTAGAACATTGCATAATCCAAATGGCATTACCAAATACATGAATGTTCCCCGTTGAGTGATGAATGTTGTTTTGGCTCGATCTTCTGGTGCAATCTTCAATTGATTGTAGCCACTATAACCATCCATAAAGCTATATATTTTGTGGCTAGCAATCTCGTCCAGTAACATATCCGTAAATGGGAGTGAAAATAGATCCTTAATGGCTTCCCGGGACGGTCACTTTTTAGAATGTGTATGATATCGCGTGAGTTAACCGGAGAGGATTATTAAAAGACCAAAATGTATAAAAATGTATACATACAGAGGGGGGTGGGGGTTTTTTAAATAGGCTCACAGTGTAAGTATAGTATGTATATTGGGGTATTATTAATTACCTCTTGAACGCATGTGATATAGGGTCTTTTGATAAGTGACTGCCCCGGGAATGGCTTGGGCATTCAACTATCGGTAATCCACACATACTCATAACTTCCCATTCTTCATTGGAACCACTACAATTGGAAAAAGCCAATCACTCTAATGAACCCTCCTTTCAGTAGATTGTTGATTTCTTTCTTAAATTTCTTTGCATAGTTGGGGTTCATTTGATATCTCTGCAGCCGTACTGGTTTGGCATTTGCTTTCAATGGTATTAACCCAATTAGTTCCAGCTTCGTTAGACATGAATCCAACAAATTCTGGT
The DNA here is from genome assembly GCF_014529385.1 of Adiantum capillus-veneris. Classification (NCBI taxonomy): domain Eukaryota; kingdom Viridiplantae; phylum Streptophyta; class Polypodiopsida; order Polypodiales; family Pteridaceae; genus Adiantum; species Adiantum capillus-veneris. The sequence goes on along the minus strand of NC_140940.1, from coordinate 73,142,511 downwards.
GGTTCATGCTCGCAACTCTCCATCATTGTGTTGAAATTTTTCCAAAAAAGGATTTGTGTCTCCTCATCTTCCTCTTTACATTCACATATTGTAATCACCTGCAATGCTCTCATGCTGTATACAAAATACAAATAACTATAAATAGGTGACTCATATCAAAATATGCTATCTAATATATTTTTATAAGCTCACTAATTTGGGATCATAAATTGAGCATGACATAGTTTCCCATCCTTCGATCCGGTGAGTGTGATCAAAGTACACGCATGCACTTCTCAAATCTCCTGTCCCTCCTTGCCTCATTCGATTGACAAGTTCAACTCCTGAAGCAGGTCCTTTTGTGGACGACAAGCTTCATTCCTCTGAATTGCTCCAACGGTTGAACATGGCTACGATTTGGACGTTGAATTCATGTCGAGATGAGGACATCTCGATTTCTTTAAGGGGGGGAGGATGTAGCAAACCAAGTGTGCAATCAACATTGTACAATAAGTAGCAATGCTAGATTGTTTTTTTTTTTCAAAACTCACAATTGTGAGTGGTTTATATTAACACAACCAAAATTACAATTTCCTGTCATGCTCGAGACGAGCCATGACAACTATACCGGACATAACAACATCGGTTGTTGACAGGAGAGCCACCCCAAGGAAAGGAAGGAGTCTGCCTCTTCACCCAAGTATGTTAGTCAAGGTCTTCTTCCATTTACCAGAACTCGTTTGCTTCTCAATTGCGATGATCGTCCCCCTGCTTTCTTGGATTATCTCTACGAATTTAGTTGTTATAACGGTGTTCTCAAAGATGCAGCAATTTCTTGCTTTCCATACATGTTTAAAGTAGTAAAATCTCACTACTTGTGTTATGATAAGAAGCACTTGACTTTTATATACTTTCCCTCCCAAGAAGAGATCATTCTTGTAGAAACCAATTTTCCAGGTTTTTTGAACCCATTGCAGATTTTTCCTGCGAGGCCACTAACTTTTGGGCATTCCTTGAAAAGATGAGTGAGGTCTTCCCTAGCTGATCTGCATTGCGGGCAGCGATCCGGACCAATTCCCCTTGTGATAACCTTCATGCCAGTCGGTAGGGCTCCCCACAACACCTTCCAAACAAATACCTTCATCCTATACGCCAATACAGGTGCCATATGTTCTTCAAAACTGTTTCCCATCTTGATTCTGACCATTGCTTGCCCCATAATTTATTGAGTGGAAAGAAAAATTCCTTTGAATACTAAGTGAGAAGTACACTCCCTTGGTTTGTGGCTTCAGAAAGTGTTTGTTCTTCGATCACTGCCAGGCTTTCCACTCAAACTTGGAATCACAATCTGGCATATACCACTTGTTTAGTTGTTCCAAGGCTTTGATGATTAGCAAGCTTTCAATCCCGTTCAGGTTAAACTGACTAGCTAGTTGGTATGTATCTTTCCAATAAAAACTGTTGTAGTCCCAAAGCTGGCCAATACGCTTGATACCTTTATTATTAATTTGTCTGGAAATTTCCCTCTAGAAAGGCATCATAGAAATGTTTACAACCTTAGAGAGCCAAGGGGACCAATGAGACAAGGAGTTGTAGAAGTACCTTGCCAGCTCTCCCCATCCCAAAGACTCCGTTTCCTTGTTCCATTTTCGAAAGAGCTCGCCTGTAGATCCTCCAAGTTTAAGGATGGCCCAATGAGGGCAGAGAAGCTTATCATGTATCTCCAACCCTTTCCACAGACCACCTTTCGAGCATAATTTAGATTTTTCCATCATGGCCCTTGCCATACTGGCCCAAGCCTGGTCTTGCTTTGTTAAATTCATCACAAACTTAGCACATTGGGCCTTTGCATGGATGCTAGGGTTGAGAATCCCTAGACCACCTTGCTCCACAGGTCTTGCAATTGTCTCCCAACTAGCCCACTGCCAAGGTGTAGAGTCTTTTGTGTTGTTTTTCCATAGGAATCTCTTCACAGGTTTCAAGGACTCTTTCCAGTTGCATTTGAAAAGCTTAAGAAGCGGATCGTTGAAGGCTATATACGGGAGCATAAAAGAGTTGATGACTTTAATTCTACTCGGAAAGGGGAGAAGCACAAATTCCCACCTTCTCATCTTGGTCCTTAATTTCTCCATAACCCAGAGAAATATTTGCTTGTGGGTGAAATCCACCCCTAAAGGCGCTCCCAAGTGCCGGAAGATCTCACCTTTTGATACAATCTCCCTGGTCCACAAAGATGAATCAAATGCGTCGTCCTAAGAGAGAGAGAGATCAATCTTGACTTTTCAATGTTACACTTGCACCCTGAGGCAAGGGCGTATGTTTGCACAATTTCTAGTGCCTTCCTGATGACTTGAGGGCACGCTTTGAGGAAAATTAGGGAGTCATCCGCAAAAAGCTTAGCCAACAGCTGGTCGTTGTCAGGAAGAGTTAGTCCTTGAATCTGCCCTTTAGCAACACTATCTTCAAGTAGTGTTACTAGAGGATGGGAACCAATGGAAAATAATAGAGGGGCAAGAGGGCAGCCTTGCTTAATGGATCTTTTAACCTCAAAGTCTCCCACAATCCTTTCATTAAAAAGAAGCTTCGAATGGTTACCAACACACAGGGTACTAACGAGTTGGCACATGCGGGGTCCAAAACCAAGTGCCAACATGACGTCCTCAAAGAATGACCAAGTGATTCTGTCGTAGGTCTTATCTAGATCTAGTTGTAGCAGGATACACTCTTGCTTAGTGAAAGCAGCATATCCAATACCGACCATTACTGCCAAAATGTTATCATATATGGTCCTTCCCTTGATAAAACCATGTTGGTGGGGTGTGAGGACTTTGTCTAGGATAGGGAAAAGCCTGAGCGCTATGGTTTTGGCTATAATTTTGTAAGCAACTGACATCATTGTTATGGGGCGCCAATGCTTCAAATGGGAGCAACATACTTGTTTGGGCTTGATGAGGCCCCTTTTAATGCTCAAGTCTAAGACTCCATTATTGAGGGCTTGGTTAGCCATTCATGACAGGGGACTTTAAATCATCCCAAAAATCCAGGAAGAATTCAGTTGTCAACTCGTCCCAGCCAGGGGACCTCTCCTTGCCAAGAGCTTGCAATGCAAGAGAGCATTTATCCTCGCTCAATGGCTTTCTAGAGGGTTGGCTTCGGAGAGGGGAATCCTTCTTTTGACTCTCCTAAGAAGAGTAATTGTGGCAAGGTTAGCCTCACAAGAGCATTCCTCGAACTGGCCTATAACCAGTTGTAAGTGGCTAAGCATTAGTTGCGCCATTTCATCTGGATTCTTAACCTCCTTTCCATTCCCATCTATGAGCGAGTGGACCAGGCCCCTATTCCTTTTGACTTTGAGGGCCCTAAAGAAGTGAGCCTCATTTTCCTCCTCCAGATGGAGAAAGGTTTCTCTTGAAAGGATTCTGGCCTTCCTTACCTCCTCCAGTTGGTGGTTAGAAGCTTCCTTACCTTCCTTACCTTCTTGCTTTTTGGTGGTTAGAAGCTCTATTGCATCTGCGAGCTGTTTAAGGTGCCCTTCGATATACTCCTTTCTTCTTGGGCATGTAGTTTTAATTTCTTTTTTCATCTTCTTGGTGAATATGTCCCAAGCCCTAGGGCTTCCTGACTCCACATCTTTCCGAAGCTTACCCAAAGCTTTGTGAGTGAAGCTTTTGAAGAGCGGGTCCTTGAAGAGGTGAGCCCCAGATGATAGTAATCTCTTTGTCCCCTGGGGGCACTGATCATCCCGTTTAGATTTTTAAAAATTGATACTTAATGGCAAATGATTCGAAAGACACTGTGAATTAACTACCTTTAGTTCAAACTGTAACATTTAATGGCCTAGTAACTTGTGTGTAGCGGAAAATAGCATAAACATAGTGAGCATTTCATTAGAATAGATTCCTAATGAGCATAGCAAGAGTGCTTGGATGGAGAGAGCAACAGAAAGCATAACACCTAGTTAGATAGGCATTAACAATACTTCAAAAGAGAGAGAAGACAACAGTTGAGGACCGGATTTACATGGAGCTGGTCCCCCCTCCAAAAGGCTTTGTATTATAGGTTTCCCCCATCAAGGGAGACATTTTACAATACAATACTTTAGGTTCCTTCAATAACTTGCTAGTGCAATGAAGATGGAAGCTTCAAGCACCATGCACACACTTATAAAACACAACATAAATTCCCTCACGGTCTCAGACCCGAGACCTCACACACCTTCAAAGATGGTGAGAGCTAGCGGGGTATGAGAGTAGATTGAGAGGAAGAAGGAGTATTCTTACGAGAAAGAAGTATATCTCCTCACAAAATCACTTATAAAAGCTTAGCATAGCTTAGTAATTAGCATGTTAGAGGAGATGAGCATGCATTGAAGCTTGGCTCTTGGTTGGATTTGCATCACAAAGCCAAGAGTTGTTGGTGTAGGCCTCCCTTCTCACAAGCTTGGAGTAGATGATGAGCTTTCCATTAAAGCTTGAGAAGGAGAGAGAGTCTTCTTTGCTTCACACATGAGATTGTGTGAGTGTGTGTGTGATAATGCCTTGCCAAAATCAGCCCCCTCTCTCTCTTGGTCGACCTTCATGATTTTTACTCATGTTGGCATCCCATTGGACCCTGCAAAGCTTAGCCAATGATAATTAAGAAGCATAAGTGATAGCCTTGTGATATGTGTCTCCCTTTCCTCTTTTGTGAGAGCTTTAGGTATTTAATTAATGCAATTAAAATATCATTGGACCCCTTAGTCTTCTGGCTGATAGGAATTAGGCAAGCCATTGGGCTGCTGAATGCTCATTGGACCCCTTGGGAGACTATCCAATAGTCTTCTAGAGAGCTTAATTTCTATTGGTTCTTTTATCAAGTGTTTTTAAATGAATTAAACTAAATATACTCTAGCTTAATTCTCATTGGTCCACCTTTATGGCCATCCAATAGGAATTGAATGCATCTTGGGGGCAACTGGGCTAGGGAGCTGACATGTGTCCCCTATTCCCTTTGTGTAAAGGGAGCCTGCTAGAGAGAGAGAGAGAGTGTGTGTGTGTGTGTGTGTTTCTCTCTCATCCCCTACAAGAAAGGCTCGCCCCCTCCGAGATAGGGATGTAGGAAGATTTTTGAGTCTTCCCACAAGCATCCAATTTGCCCTATGTTTTGACCATTGGACCTAACCTTTGAATTTTGGAACCTTAGCATTTTGGAAGTCTTAATGGGATGAACCTTAGAGTCTGTGAAGCCCATTGTTTGCACATTGCTCTTTTGCAGATGCCCCCCCCTTTGGATCCCTATTTTCCCTCCTTTGGATCCCTAATGTGATCGGTCTGCCAGCTTAACCAATATTCTAGCTTTTTCTCCCTTGGTACTTTCCCATATTCAATGATCACTTTAACATGAGAAAATCATTTAGGAGAATTAGATATTAGTTATTATGACATACCCTCTCTCTTGAAATCATAGTCGTCCTCGACTATAGGGTAGAGAAGATAAAGCCTATTCATTAGTCCTTTTTCTAGCGGATAGAGGATCCCTATCTTACCCTACAACATCGTTCCAGAATGGATGACTAACCATTCGGTGCTTGAGAGCCTAAGCTGCCGCAAGCATGTCTGCGCATTAGTCCTATCAATCTTCCATAGTAGAGTGACAAGCTCTACTTGGTGTTTGGAAGACGTCGTCTCCGTAAACTTGATCCTAAGCATGCATACTACTTAACATTTGTGCACAATAAAGAAAAGAGAGTCTTATAAGACAAAAACTTTGTTCATTTTATACATTTGTACATTTGCTTACTTTAGGGAAACATTGTGAGCATTGACAAGGTCTAGGTTATCCTTTGATTGTATGCCTTGCATCCATCTAGCATCGTCAAAAGGATAGTTCTTAAACATAATAAGATACCGTCGAATAATCTTACCACCTCTTAATACCTTGTCTTCATGTCGGAGAATGAACTCGAATTGCAGCACCTCTTCTTGGTTCTCGATCTCCGGTGGGTCTTCAATAGTTGGTCCTTGAGGTGGCTCTCCTTTGTAAGGTTTTAGTAGGCTCACATGAAAAGCATTGTGTATGAGCCAATGACTGAGCAACTTGAGCTGATAGGTCATCTCATTGATTGGTCTAAGAACGTGGAAGGGACCATAGTACCCTTTTGCTAACTTAGCATAGTACTTTTGGTGTCCCGTAGGATTCTTGCCCGTCGTGTACCTTAATCGAGTCTTGGGAAATTTAAGCAAGACCCAATCATTTTCTTTAAAGGCTTGGGCTCTTCTATGCTTATCAACAGCAGCCTTTTGCCTTTGCCGTGAAATAGAGATAGCATCCTTAATCTTTTGGAAAGATTCTTGTAGGTCTCGGCTATACTCATCTACAACGAAGATCTTCCCGTGTACTTTAAGTAGCAGGGGACTTTTGGATCTTCCTTCAATTACCTCAAAAGGTGCCTTTCTCGTGGAGGTACGTACAGTATTATTGTAGGCATACTCCACTAAGGCTAAGTACTTCTCCCATTGAGACCTTTGATCTACTTCCGTTACGTAGTCTTTTAGTAGATCAAGAATTGTTAGGTTATCTATTTCACTTTGGCCATCCGTTTGCGGGTGATAGGCCGAAGAGAAGTTTAGCCTTCTGCCTAAATTCTCAAAGAGACCCTTCCAGAAATTATTGGTCATTCTAGGATCTCTATCCGACACTATGGACGTCGGCAAGCCATGGTACTTGAAATTTTTGTGATATGAAGAGGGTTGCCATTTGATGGGCTTTGATAGTCTTTTTGACAGGTATAAAATGAGCTTGTTTGTTGAACTTGTCTACTATTGTCCATATTCCCGTATTTCCATGGATAGACTTAGGCAATCCAAAGATAAAATCCATGGATATGCTCTCCATGGTGAATTAGGGATTGGCAAAGGTTGAAGCAATCCAGGTTGCTTCCCTCTATCGAACTTCATCTTTTGGCATACCACAATTTAGAAACATACTCTTGTATGTTTGCTTTCATGGGAGGCCAATAGAAATATGTTTCAGTCCCTTTTAGGGTAGACCGAATCCCTCTATGCCCCGCATAAGGAGGAGCATGAGATTCATACATTACTTTCTCACGTAGTGAGTTAGTAACGCATAGTCTATTGCCATAAAGAAGATAACCATCTTGTAAAGTAAATGGTTCCTCTTTCTTCCCTAGTGCAAGGGCTGAAATAACATCTCTAAAATCGGGATCAATAGCGTACTCATCTATCATAGAAGATAGATCATTGTGAGTTGCTATGGAAACCGCATTCACTCTTGGTCGTCTTGAGAGTGCATCGACTACATGATTATGCTTGCCAGCAATGTGAGCAATATGAAAATGAAATTGCGAAAGGAAATTTGCCCACCTCATTTGTGTGTCGAGCTTGGTCCGCGTCATGAAGTACTTAAGGCTTTGGTGATCCGTCCGCAGAATGAAAGGAGTCCCCAATAAATAGTGCTTCCACGAGTCTAAGGCACGTAGAACTGCGAGGAGTTCCTTTTCATTTATGCCTAGAGCTTGCTCAACAGGGTCGAGTCTTCGACTTTCATAGGCTCTGGCGTGCCCTTCTTGGAGCAAAACAGCTCCAAGGCAATCACCACAAGCGTCACAATGGACCTCAGATGGCTTTGAGAGATCCGACAGTGTAAGCATAGGGTTGAGAGATAAGCTTTTCAAAAGCATTGTTCTCCTTGGCGGACCATGTATACCTAACGTTTTTCTTTGTTAGGTCATGTAATGTTCCCACAATTTGTGAGAACTTTTCTATGGAGCTTCTATAGTATGCACACATACCTATAAAGCTTTCTTAATTCATGAAGATTCCTTAGATTATGCCATCCTTTTATTACCTCTAGCTTTGATGGATCCATTTGGATGCCATCTTGAGAGTTAATGTGACCTAAATACTAAATCTCTTGTAAGAAAAACTCACTTTTCTTTTTATTAATGTTTATTCTCTCGTAAGACTTGAAATATTACCTGGAGGTGTTGCTTGTGTTCGTCTAGTGAATTAGAGTACATGATGATATCATCAAAGAACACTCCAATAAAGGTTTGGTGAGGCCTGAATAGCTTCTCCATCAAGCGGTTGAATGTAGCTGGTGAATTGGTCAAGCCAAAGGCATGACAATGTATTTGTAAAGACCAAACGTAGTGCGAAATGCGGTCTTTACAATGTCTTGATCAACTATCCTTATTTGATGGTAGCCACTTTTTAGGTCAATCCTACTGAAGTAGGTCGACCCTTGCAGCTTATCAAATAGGTCTTCTACCCATGGTACGGGAAACCTATTTTTGATAGTGATCCTATTTAGTGCTCTATAGTCGACACACATACGATATGTGCCGTCTTTCTTTTGTACTAATAACACGGGTGAACAAAATGGAGATGAGCTAGGCCTAACCATGCCCTTCTCAACTAGCTCGTGCACTTGCCGCATAATCTCCTCTTATTGAGCTTGTGAAATTCTATAAGGAGGTTTACTAGGCGGCGAACTTCCTGGAAGAAGTTCAATTGCATGGTCATCATTGCCTTGTTCAGGGAGTTTATTTTTGCTTTTATAAACTCCCTTCTCCTTAGCTTTGTTGTTGTTGGCGTTGCCTTTAGGAGACTTTTGGGCATTGTCCTTCCCCTTACTCTCATTGTTACGGTCCTTGTTCTCTATGGGCTTAAGATTTCTCTTAGCCCCTGGTTGGAAATTGATTCGTGAAACCACCATGGTATGGTGTATGACCGCAGATATGGTGCGTGGCCTTTGGAAGTTGACATACTCCGCCATATCTTCAGTTAAGCCCGCACAAAATTGTTGTTTTTGCTCTCCAAAATCCATCTTTTTGAAGACAGTGGCTTTGAGATGTATGTCCCAAAACTTGTCTACATATTTGTGAATAGATTCGTAGAGAGAGAGCTTCAAGCTTCACCATTCGGTGAGTACTTTTTCTTTGGCATCGGTAGCCAAAAACTGCTTCATGATGGAAGCTCTTAAAGCTTTCCATGTTCGTGGAGCTTCACCGTTTGCTCGTAGGCTAGACCACCATTGCCTGGCGGACTTTTGAAAATGCATAGCTACATGGCATAGCTTAGAGGACTCCGTGAAGCCCTCATCTCCGAACACCGCATAGAATTGTTGGATGAAAGCGAAGACTTTGTCCATAGCACCAAAGGTGCCATCGTAGGTAAGGAAAGAGATGTTCTTTCCTCCCTCTTTGAACTTCTTGAGTTTGGACAATCTCTCCACGCGGCATAGGATTTCCTATGGCCTCTTCTTTTTTATGGTTCGAAAGTTACACCATCACTTTCTTCAGAGGAGGAAGAATTTGAGGAGGATGGAGAAGAGGGTGACCTCTTTCTTGCCTTTTTCTTTCCTTGGTCTTCCTTGTCTGCACCATCACTTTCTTCATAAGAGGAAGAGGATGAAGAAGATTGAGAAGAGGGTGACCTCTTTCTCGACTTTTTCTTCTCTTGTTTTCTGTCATCCCTCTTTGAATTATGGTGTGGAGAAGTGTGCGATGGTCTTCTCTGTTTAGGGGGTGCTTTGCCCACCGTCTTCGTGGAGCCATCTCCGCTGAGGTGGCAGGAGACTCACTTCTTTTCGTTCTTTTGGTGGGGGGTCTTGAGTTCTCCTTTGGGAAGGAGATGCGTCATCAAGTAGTAGATTTTTGAGCCCTTTGTACGGATCCTCTTCTTCTTCCCGAATCGAAGAGAGGTCTCCTTTGGAAGTCTCATAAGGAGGCTTCCTAGGTACTCTCTTTTCTTGGTGGAGAGTTTAGAGAATCCCATGAGCACGAAGCTGCCGTTGCACTTCACTCTGGAGGGATGGATTTGTTGGGGTATAAAGCCCAATGTGGTCGCCTAGGTAAGTGGGCGGGCCGCCAGGTATGTACACATATTCTTTTGTAAAAACCTAATAAGAACTCACTATGCTCTACACATTACAGTAGAGCGAGTTCACCATATCGTCGTGCTCTTCTTCTCGCACTCTCTCTCGCGTCGCACTTCCGCTCGTACTCCTTCAACTGGTATCAGAGCTCAGATCGAGGCTCGGGGCAGCACTGCAGGAGGCTAGAGTCCCCAACTCAGATTGGAGTGAAATTAGACAGGCGAAGACACGGCCCCAAATCTCGTGGGTGTGGCCGAAGGGCTCGGTGTGCTCAGAATTTCATTCTGAGGTCATCTCGGTCACCGTTCGGCTTCGACAAAGGACTGCGCAGGCCATTTTCGACTACGTGGTCTCGGCGGGTGCAGATCCGACTCTGCAAATTTGGGGTTTTCGGCCTACGACTGCAGGTGCTGAGGATATCGACACTTCCAGAGTGTTGATTTGTGGCTGTCTACACATCGAAGGACGGCTCACAGTTCTTGGAGGTGTGTCACATATGACACGAGCGCATCTACACACAGACTGTAGGCGACAGGCACTAGTTCGTCAGGTAGGTTGTGTTTGCTGCTTGATATTCCAGATTTCATCCTGACATTGCAGGAACTTCCACATGGGATGTATTGTCAGAGATGATGTATGTATGTTGAGGGTTTGCTGGTTGTGAGTCACGCAGCAAACAACCGCCGCAGCGGTTACAGCATACAGTGGGAAATTTGTGGATGTATGACTTTGTGGGAAGTCTATGTACTGTCAGATTTACTGCAGCCTTTGTTTAGGGTAGAGTGAGGTTTTATTGAGCTGGGGGATTCTCGAATGTTGAGATCCTTTCGGTGATACAGGTCTTGGAGCGATCCCTCAAGCACCCTTAGATAGGCAGCTAGGATGTATTGACTGTGAGTTAGACAGTTGGGATTGCATCTTTGCTTTACTGCCGTTGAGGCATTGTCACAGTCTATGCTTACAGGACAGTGATAGGACAGTGAGAGACAGTACAGGTGCAGGACAAGTTTACCCGCAGCTTATAGTGTCAGAGAGACAGTGTTTTTTGAGCTTTTTTTTTTTTTGGTCTGTTTTTTGAGTACACCAGAGCCATTTTACAAAGGAGACTGTGCCGAAATTTATGCAGAATCTGAAGCTTTCTTGGTTCATTTGACAGGTTGATATTGGTTCATAGGTCAATTTACAAGGGAAACTCTACTGAATTTTTCCCAGGAAAGTAAACCACTGTGAAGCGTAGCTATGGCTGGATCACAGGACACTCCTCTTTACAATATCAAGAAGATGGATGGAACCAATTTTCCATTGTGGAAGAAGCAGATTTGGCACGTGTTGGTACAAAAGAAGCAGATAAAACCTATAAAACTCAAGGGGATAAAACCAGAAGATATGGACGAAGATGAATGGAGCGAAATGGATGAATTGGCACTTTCTACCATTATGCTGACTTTGGCAGAAAGTGTTTACTTCAATGTAGCAGACGAGATGTCGGCTTATCAAGCATGGTTAAAGCTGAGTGATCTTTATGAGAAGCAGAGTGCAGCTTCACAGGTATAGTGGCTTAAGAAGCTTGTTGACTTGAAGATGAAAGAAGGGACACCTATGTCCAATCATCAGAATGAATTCAACACAATCTATAGTCAGTTGTCAGCTCAAGGTGTCAAGTTTGATGAACCTGTTAGAGCTATGTTCCTGTTGATCACATTGCCGGAAAGTTGGGACACTTTTCGCACAGCTTTGAGTAATTCTCCACCTCCAGATGGTTTGAACATAGCAGGTGTAGAAGGAAGTCTGCTTACTAAAGAAACCAATAGAAAGACAATGGACAAAGGCAAAGGAACAGCCTTAGTTGTCAGGGGAAGGACCAAAGAAAAGTACAAAGGTGGAAAGAGGAATCAGTCTCGCAGCAAGTGCCGCAGTGCTAAAGGCAAGAGTGACATAGAATGCTACCATTGTGGCAAGAAGGGTCGCATGAAAAGAGACTGCAGAGAATGGAAAGCAGAAAAAGGCAAAGAGAAAGCTGAAGACCATGGTGAGAAGAACAAGTCCTCAGTGAAGATTCAAGAAATAAATGTGACAAACACTGTTGCAGAAGATGACAATCTAGTGTCAGGAGACATCTACTTCTTGAAGAATACAATGGACTCAGCTCTTCTTACAGCATCTGATGGAAATGCACTGAGTGACTGGATTATAGACTCAGGAGCATCACTTCATGTGTCTCCAAACAAGGAGTGGTTTACTTCTTATGTGACCACTAAAGATCATGTTCGGCTAGGCAATGGGCAGACATGTGAGATCTTAGGTGTTGGAGATGTTCAATTGAAGTTTCAGAATGGCTCTTCTTTCACGCTGAAGAATGTGAGACATGTTCCCGCAATTACAAAGAGCTTGATCAGCACAGGTTTACTTGATGATGCTAGCTACGTCACCACTTTTGGACAGAACATGTGGAAGATATCCAAGGGTTCTATGACAGTAGCACATGGAGTAAAGTCTGGAGGACTTTACATGATTTACGTATCAAATGTCTCTAAAAATGTAATCAATGTAACCGAGCAGCCGAACGTTTCTTTGTGGCATAGCCAGTTAGGACATATGTCCAAGAAGGGAATGGAAATCTTGTCTCGTTCTGGTTATTTGCCTGGCTTTTCATTTAATGATTTTGAATTCTGTGAACATTGTCTGTATGGTAAGCAAACACAGCAGCCACATAAGCATAGAAGCAGTAGAAGAGATACACAGTTGGCACTTGTTCATAGTGATTTGTGTGGACCTATGCCTAACCTATCTCTAGGGGGAGCTTCTTACTTTATGAAATTTATAGATGATTACTCGAGGAAAGTATGGGTTTACTTTCTCAAGCACAAGGATGAAGCGTTTAGTGTTTTCAAAACGTTTGTGACACTTGTGGAGAATCAGAATGGCAAGAAGCTTAAATGCTTACGCACAGACAATGGTGGAGAGTATGTTTCAAAGGCCTTTCAGGACTTTTGTGAGTCAAAAGGTATAAAACATGAACTTACTGCTCCTTAAAATCCTCCTCAAAATGGTGTTGCTGAGAGGATGAATAGGACCATACAAGAGAAGGTCAGAAGTATGTTGTCTAATGCACAGCTGCCAAATGGGTTTTGGGCTGAAGCTGTATCAACAGCTGTTCATCTTGTAAATAGATCTCCTAGCAAGGTTTTGCAGAAGGATTCAGTGCCAGAGATGGTATGGTCAGGCAAAATGCCCTCATACAAGCATCTCAGAGTCTTTGGCTGTGAGGCATATACTCACGTTCCAAAGGAATTTAGGAACAAACTTGAGCTAAAGAGTAGAAAGTGCATCTTTCTAGGCTATGGTAATTCTAGTGAGATGGGGTACAGACTTTGGGATCCCGAATCCAGAAAGGTTGTCCGTAGCAATGATGTTCACTTTAATGAATCCAAATATCATTCTAAACCAGAGAGGGTTGAGGAGATTAGAAGAGTTGTCTTCCAAGAAGATGGACCTGCACGTGCAAGACAAAATGTCAGGGCTCAAGAGGAGCAAGGACAGGATAGAGTGGAACCACAAGTTGTGGCTGAGCCTGAGCCACCTATTGTGCGTAGATCTGGACGTGTCACACGACCTTCTGATAGGTTTGTTCCATCTATGAATTATGTCATGTTGACTGATTGCAATGAGCCTTCATGTTACAAGGAAGCAATGCAAATGAAGGACTCCAGGAATTGGCAATTGGCCATGCAGTCAGAGATAACAGCTCTGCATAAAAACCAGACATGGAAGCTAGTTAAATTACCACGGGGCAAAAAGGCTCTACCCTGTAAATGGGTTTATAGGTATAAGATCACCGCTCATGATAGTCAGCCAAAGTACAAAGCAAGGCTTGTTGCCAAGGGCTTTAAGCAAGAACAAAGCATTGACTGTGATGAAGTCTTCTCTCCGGTGGTCAAGATGACTACATTGAGATGCTTTCTTGCATTGGTTGCCATATTAGATTTGGTGTTGCACCAAATGGATGTCAAGACAGTGTTCTTGCATGGTGATTTAGATGTGGAAATTTACATGCAGCAGCCAGAAGGGTTTGTTGAGAAAGGCAAGGAAGATTGGGTATGCCAGTTGTTAAAGAGTCTTTATGGCTTAAAACAATCACCGAGGGCATGGTACCATAAATTCCACAAGTTTATGCTTTCTCAAGGCTACAAACGTAGTGAGTTCGATCACTGTCTATATACAAAGAAGGCTAAGGATGGCAGTTGGCTGATCCTTATTTTGTATGTGGACGACATGTAGATTGTTGGCAAGCACTTGGAAGAAATTTCAGCTTTGAAGTCAAAGATGGCAAAATCGTTTGACATGAAAGACATGGGTGAGGCAAGTCATATACTTGGTATGCGCATTGAGAGAGACAGATCAAAGAAGTTGATTTGGTTATCTCAAACAGAGTATATTGACAAGGTTTTGCAACGTTTCAATATGGAGAAGGGAAAGGCACTGAGTGTTCCATTGCCACCATATGTGAAACTTAGCAAACAAGATTGTCCTGTGTCTGAGGAAGAAAAGGCTGAAATGGATAAGATTCCATATGCGTCTGCAGTGGGTAGTTTGATGTATGCAATGATTGCTACTCGCCCAGACATTGCATTTGCAGTGGGAGTAGTAAGTCGATACATGTCAAACCCAGGCAAGAAACATTGGGAGGCAGTGAAAGGAATATTGAGATACCTGAAAGCTACAAAGAGTATGCGTATATGCTATGGGAGTCAGGAGCTAAGTGTAAAGGGTTTTACACACTCAGATTATGCAGGTGACTTAGACAACCGAAGGTCTACGTCAGGGTATGTCTTTACATTGGCTGGTGGAGCAGTATCATGGCATTCTAGATTACAACATTGTGTTACTCAGTCTACTATAGAGGCTGAATATGTTGCAGCATCAGAGGCATGCAAAGAATCAATTTGGCTTAATCGACTAGTAACAGATTTGGGAATCAAAGAAGAGATGCATGTGTTATATTGTGATAGTCAAAGTGCTATACAATTGGCTCGCAATCCAGTTTATCACTCAAAGACAAAGCATGTGGATGTGAAGTATCATTTCATCAGGGAAATGCTCGAGGATAAGCAACTTCAGCTTGTCAAAGTTCACACCACAGAAAATCCTGTTGATCTACTTACAAAAGGACTTCCCTCAGAAAGCTTTGCGCATTTTCGCAAGCAGTTAGGTGTAGGGTAGTACATCCCTTCTCGACATCTTTTGTATATTAGCTTCTCTCACACTTAAAGTACCACATTGGACTTTAAGTGGGAGGTTGTTGGGGTATAAAGCCCAATGTGGTCGCCCAGGTAAGTGGGCGGGCCGCCAGGTATGTACACATATTCTTTTGTAAAAACCTAATAAGAACTCACTATGCTCTACACATTACAGTAGAGCGAGTTCACCATATCGTTGTGCTCTTCTTCTCGCACTCTCTCTCGCGTCGCACTTCCGCTCGTACTCCTTCAGGATTTCCGGGTAGTTAACAAGCATAGGGGCATCATTAGTAGCCTTCTCATTAGCAAAATCAAAGCTATCAACATTAATTTCACTCTCTTTACTATTGTCAGCTATTCTAACAACTTTTAGGTGTAAACTTTTTTAGGTGTACTTTGGCACTTCAATCCCTAGTTGCTACTCCTCTTTACCCCTTTAGAAAAAGCACTCAAGCTCTTGTACTTGTGGCTCGAATATCATTAATTGAAAGGAATAGAAGAGAGGGTCTTTCAACACCAAAATAGTATCGGATCCTGTTAAGCTTCTAACAGCTCAATAGTGGCTAAGCCGTAGGCAAGCCCGGTAGGATTCCACTATTCAGAACATATTCTACTTACTCAATTTCAATTAATAATACCAACCATATATAGCTAGCTTGAGGACCTTCCTTCTTGAGCAAGAAAAGAGAAACCTTGTGCTCTAATACCAATGTAACATTTAATGGCCTAATAACTTGTGTGTAGCGGGAAATAGCATAAACATAGTGAGCATTTCATTAGAATAGATTCCTAATGAGAATAGCAAGAGTGCTTGGATGGAGAGAGCAACAAAAAGCATAACATCTAGTTAGATAGGCATGAACAATACTTCCAAAGAGAGAGAAATTAAGCTATTGACAACAGTTGAGGACCATATTTACATGGAGCCGGTCCCCCCTCCAAAAGGCTTTGTATTATAGGTTTCCCCCATCAAGGGAGACATTTACAATACAATACTTTGTGTTCTTTCAATAACTTGTTGGTGCAATGAAGATGGAAGCTTCAAGCACCATGAACACACTTATAAAAAACAACATCAATTCCCTCACTGTCTCAAACTCAAGACCTCACACACCTTCGAAGATGGTGAGAGCTAGCGGGGTATGAGAGTAGATTGAGAGAAAGAAGGAGTATTCTTAAAAGCTAAGCATAGCTTAGTAATTAGCATGGTAGAGGAGATGAGCATGCATTTTGCTCCTAGTTAGATTTGCATCACAAAGCTAAGAGTTGGGTTGTGTAGGCCTCCTTTCTCACGAGCTTGGAGTAGATGATGAGCTTTCCATTAAAGCTTGAGAAGGAGAGAGAGTCTTCTTTGATTCACACATGAGATTGTGTGAGTGTGTGTGTGTGTGATAATGCCTTTCCAGAATCAGCCCCCTCTCTCTCTCTTGGTCGACCCCTCATGATGTTTACTCATGCTGGCACCCCATTGGACCCTGCAAAGCTTAGCCAATGATAATTAAGAAGCATAAGTGATAGCCTTGTGACATGTGTCCCCCTTTTGTAAGAGCTTTAGGTATTTAATTAATTCAGTTAAACTCTCATTGGACCCCTTAGTCTTCTAGCCAATAGGAATCAGGGAAGCCATTGGGTTGATGAATGCTCATTGGACCCTTTGGGGGACTGTCCAATAGTCTTCTAGAGAGCTTAATTTCTATTGGTTCTTTTATCAAGTGTTTTTAAATTAATTAAACTAAATATACTCTAGCTTAATTCTCATTGGTCCACCTCTATGGCCATCCAATAAGAATTGAATATACTCTAGCTTAATTCTCATTGGTCCACCTCTATGGCCATCCAATAGGAATTGAATGCATCTTGGGGGCAACTGGGCTAAGGAGCTGACATGTGTCCCCTATTCCCTTTGTGTAAAGGGAGCCCGCTAGAGTGTGTGTGTGTGTGTGTGTGTGTGTGTGTGTGTGTGTGTGTGTGTGTGTGTGTGTGTGTGTGTTCCTCTCTCATCCCCTACAAGAAAGGCTCGCCCCCTCCAAGATAGGGATGTGGGAAGACTTTTGAGTCTTCCCACAAGCATCCAATTTGCCCTATGTTTTGACCATTGGACCTAACCTTTGAATTTTGGAACCTTAGCATTTTGGAAGTCTTAAACCTTAGGGTCTTTGAAGCCCATTGTTTGCACATTGCTCGTTTGCAGATGGCCCCCCTTTGGATCCCTGTTTTCCCTCCCTTGGATCCCTATTGTGACCGGTCTGCCAGCTTAACCAATATTCTAGCTTTTTCTCCCCTGGCACTTCCCCATATTAAATGATCAGTTTAACATGAGAAAATCATTTAGGAGAATTAGATATTAGTTATTATGACATCAAACCATGGGGGTAGCCAGTGGGCTTGATGAGAACAATAGCATCGGTCTAGCCGAGAAGTCGTACCAGCATATTGCAGGCTAGTGTATGTGAACCCAGGTATGTTGCTCCATGGTCCTGCCTCCCACAAGTCCATAAAGGCCAATTTCTCACAGAGACTTCTCCATTTGGATCTCTCAGATCCAACAAGCATGTTTGATGTTCCAATTCTGTCTTTTCTTTTATAAAGTCTCCAACCAAAAGCCACTCCCCTACCAACTGAATGTGCAATGCTAGATTGTTAAGAAATGGAGTCATTTGATATGTAGTTTCATCGATTGTATTAAAAAAAACACCATAGGTGGAGAAAGACGCATTTTGGAACAAAATAAAGTTGCAATTGAGCTAAAATATCAAGGAATGGGAATAAACGAGATAAAGTGAACACTTGGTTTGCTTATGAACTTTGAACAAGTACTCTTGTCTCTCTCTTGGTTGACCCTTCCAAGTTGGCTGGGATAGCGCTAGGACCAGGAGCATGCCCAAGGCGTCTTCGTTTTCTCTCCCACATTTTTGGGGTTTTTTGGCATCCTTTTATAGTTGTGATGTGTTTAAATGTTGCCTCACATGCAGAGGTGACACGATGGCCAAGCTCTCTTGTCTACCTATGTATGGTCCATGAGGTCCAAGTGTTGGATGGAAGACTATCATTCTAAATATGCGGAAATTGAGGTCACACACAATGGATGTAAAGTTTGTAGCTATTGGTGGTATTAGTGGGTGGGACTATTGCTCTAAAGCATCATCATGGATGAGTGGACCCAACGAGTCGGGTAACTTTTAAATGCGAGAGTCTAGGGCAAGTTCAGTTTGCAAAAGTAATCAGTGATTGTGCCTCTTAAACATCGGAAAAAAGCATCGGTTTTTTGAGTAGACTATTTTCCTTTTTCTTAAGAAGATTAGGACTATGATGTAACTAGGACTAATGGTAGTCACATTCTTTTATGAGATAGAGTTAGGTTTGTTCTCTTTTTGTTGTGGTCGAGAGTTGAACTGCTTAGAAAGGAATGCATGGGTCTAGCGGGCTAAAAAATAAGGCGTTTGGTCTATGTAACTAGTACAATCGTTACCAACAGTCGTTACCAACGGTCATATATAAAGAATGATGAGACAAAATTATGATTTATCTCACGTAATTTGCTCAATGTTTGCAAAATATAGCTTGAATCACAAGCACAACCATCGAGGGAAGCTCGGATCTATGACAAGTGTGTAATATAGCTACGCCCATACTTAATTCCCCAGCTTACAATGAACTTAGACACGCCACACAAGAAGTTTTGGACAGATTCTCACAATAATTCCCACATTATGACTTACCTCAACATCATGAGCTTGTGTGAGGGAGGAACGGCATACCTAGCTAGGTACGCGGTGCCTCACGAACAGAAGCTCATGAGGTTATGCATTGTATGAAAAGCATTGAAAAAGGCTCCCTTTCCCTACATGAGAAAATTTCTAAATCTTCTTGTGACACTACTGGAGCCATTTCACAAAGAAAAATATGCCAATACCATGTTCACACAAGATTTGAGCGCTACCATGTTAACAAAGTGCACATCATTAATCCTCTAGTTGGCATCCACATAAGCACCCACCTTTAAGAAGTTTTGGACAACCTCACTAGGCTACCCAAGTATCGAGGATTCAGCTTCTAACCAAGGAAAGAATTTTTAACATTGCTTTGCAATAAATGCATATACTCCTGGATACAGAGGTGTGGCAATAAATTTTAGGAGAATGATGAGGAATCATATATGGTGAGAGGTGTAGCTACATCACTAATTGAAGATACTACAAATCTCCCTCACATCTAGGGAAGATGTAGGATGCATGTCCATTCTCCATAAACGGGCAAATCTCAGTATGTTGGATTTTTCCAAAAGATTGTTGATAAGAATTGAGTCATTTCAGTTTGAAGTTTTTCATAATGTGGTTTGTTCTTGTCAAGAGTACAAAGGTTCTTCTATTTGTTAAAGACATTAACCACTAACTATAGTTGGGGAGCTGGCTATAACTTCAATTCATATAGGCTTTGTCTTTAGTTCTTTATCAAGGTAGATAATTACTCTGAGAAACCATCCGGTGTTTTCAGAGACTTAACATATCGATCATTTATTAGAATAATCTTCTCTTCAGTAAAAATTGAGCGTAAGCAAATGTGAAGAGACATCTTATTTTTTTCTTTTTGGTTGATTTCCTCCGCACCCGTCTGGACCCAACCATATACACCCCCACTCAAATGAAGTTTCTCCAGGTCTGTGCATGCTCAGTAAGGAACACTATAAAGCTGAACTCGAGCAACAGCATTCTTGCTGAACACCTCAACATACATGCATGCTCAGTAAGGAACACTATAAAGCTGAACTCGAGCAACAGCATTCTTGCTGAACACCTCAACATACAAATAATATATCTCCTATTTTCCACTTCCTCTGCCCCCCTCAAAATTCATAGTACACAACAAGAAGTTCGCTTATGCATTTTCTGTTCTGTTAGTAAAATGGTCTACAGCCCTAGCTATAAGAATTTTGCATTATTTCCATGGCTGCAATTCCTTAATAACTTAACCTCACCACCTCTGCAACCACCGGCCTTGGCAACACATGGAAGTAGAACACATTCAAGGCCCTTTGAAAACTTCAATGTCCATTCTCTGAGATAGAACTCACACCCAGCAATGACGCACCCTTCCTCTTCCCCACAAAATTTCCAATGAAGAGCAAAGCAGAATACAACTCATCCCCACACAACCTCTCAATACTCCACACTATTCATATGGGCACAGCAAACTTTACAAAGAGTCCAGTTAGATCCAGTATGCACGAGAGTGCACTAAAAATCATCTCACCTAACACAAAAAGTCTCCCTTTGGCTTAAGGCTCAGATTCAATTCTTATGACAACTTTTAAGTTACTAAAACGTTTTAAATAAATTGCCACAGTTGTTCTGTAAGGTGCAATCAAGGAGCAAAAAACAGCAAGAAATTAAATTATATCATCACATGAAGCTTTCTTAATAAATGTGACACTTCAGATAAAGAAGAGAGCACCAAATCCTCAAGAATTTAACAACTATATTTCCAAACAAGTGTCAGAAAGTTCATCGGAATCAGGATAAGCTTGCCATGCTTTTGCGAAAAGCTCACACCAAAATACACCTCAACAAAACTCGGACCAAAACCTGATCCAATCTCACTCTTCGCATTCACAAAATCAAGACCTGGGCTTCTCTTTCTTCTCCTTGAAGAGAGCAAGCAACGACACACCCGACACTTTCACAACTTTGAACCTAACCCCGGGAATATCACCCACAGCATGTCCTTTTCTTCCAAACCCAGCAATCAGAACTTCATCCTGGTTATAAAAAAATAAGATTTTAGATCATGAGCAATAAAACAGAGTTAAATCTGTACAATTATCATGATTCATCTCAATCAAGAACATACATTCTCTTCAATATAGTTGAGACATCCATCATTGGGGACAAATGCAGCGATCTTCTTTCCATTTTTTATCAGCTGTACTCGGGCACACTTTCGAATAGCAGAGTTGGGTTGTTTGGCTTCTATGCCACTGAAATAAGAAGAAATCGGCTAGCAGAAATTAAAACCTACTCAGCTTTCTTGACAAAAAGACACAATTTGAAGAAATGACCACATACATCTTCTCAAGCACAATCCCTTTTGCATGAGAAGAGCCTGCAAATGGCTTCTTCCATTCATTGCCAAGGTTTCTCTTTTTGTAAGCCTTGTCTGCCCACAATTGGGCTCTGCGGTGGTTCTTGAGCTTGCGCCCAGCTCCCATTCCCCTTGTCTTCCTGAAACATCAGAGCAAGTCAAGCAGACAGCCAACTCGACTTCAAATGAACAATTCTAGCAAGTCATAATGACATTACTTTTAACATCGGAGAGTCATGAAAGCATTGAACAGTGCAGCTGTTTCTAAAGCCCAAAAAAAAACCTGGTCCAATAAGCCAAATCACTTCCATAGCCCTGCTTCTGTAGCTGTTCTCAGATACTGATGTTTTTGTTAGGGCAACTCGTGTGGGCTACCTGGTTTCATGTTTCTGATTTCGTGGCGTGGTTAGTGGCAAGAACTCATCGAAACTCTAGCTCCTCTCACAAACACGCTATGGAGGAAGCATAAGCAGGTTACCTCTTCTATTGTTCAAGCACAGCACAGCTCGTTTGATTGCCTGAGCAGATTTCTTCATAGCATCAAACTTAGCTAGTCCTCTTCGTTCAACTACCAAATCGTTTGTTACCACATTGCATTCACCACTGACCCCCTGCCTACTATGATTGCTACAACCTAAACACACAAGCTTTTGGGTTTTTCATTGCGTGTTCCTAATTCCTGAAAACCAAGTGAAAGATCAAGCAGTGTGCTGTAGTCCTCACATGAAATGCTATCATTCATCGCCTATTCTAACCCCTCATTGGTACTATCACATGATAAAGTGAGCAAAAGTGTCTGTGAGACTAGCCAAGGTCAATGCAGGATGCCAAAATCCATTATTAGCAATGAAGAGCTCCGTTGCAAGATTCCTGCCCCTTCCATCATAGATTTCACAGCTCAATTTCTAAACCCACGCTGACTGGTCACCACATTCTTGAGATAACCTGCTCTGTCCAAGGCTAAGCATCACCTACAGCAACCTCATTCGCGTTCACGTGAAGATCATAAGGTCCTCAAATTGAAATCGATCAACCCTGCTCCTTGCATTAAAATGCAGGCTTACCGCCCATCGTGATTCAAAATGATCAAGTACAGTAGAACTACTCTCAGATCGTGCTCTGATTGAACCTCTCTCTCTCTCTCTCTCTCTCTCTCTCTCTCTCTCTCTCACACACACACACACACACACACACACACACACACACACGCACGCACGCAAGGCACAGGCAGAACGGCGGCTAAAGAAGCAAGCGACAGGCACAAAACAGGCATACCCCATGATGGCGAAGAAGGTCCTGCTGCCGGGTAGAGAATTGAACACGCAGAGCAGACGGGAATAGGGTTTCACTGTTAAGAGACGGGTTCAATTTCTACCTTTCGTGACATAGGGCCCGACTTGAGGTCAAATCTGTGAAACCAGAAAATCCTACCAAAATATCCCTCTAATTTGAGGAAATTCCCTAAATACCCCTCAAATTTCAAAAATTCCCAAAATACCCTTGTATCTATTTTGGTTGGATTGTTCAAGATTTTCTACTCTTCATTCTTTTTTGACAATTGAGATCCGTTTTTGAGTGCTAAGCATGACCAGTTACCATCACAAAAAAGGCAATTATGTCTAAAAATAATGAAGCAATTCATCTCCAAAGCCTACATAACCATGTAGTTTTACCATCTTGTAAGATAGACAATCACTCTTCTTATGAAGACCTACAAAAAAAATTATTTTTGGAGAAATTTACTCTCACAACCAGGGGTATTTTGGGAAATTTGGAAAATTTGAAGGGCATTTTGGGAATTTATGACAAAATATTAGGGGTATTTTGGGAATTTTTCAAATTTGAGGGGTATTTTGGGAATTTCCACAGATTAGAGGGGTATTTTGGGAATTTTCCCAAAATCCTTTTAACATTAAGAGAGTCCGGAGAGGCGGCCTTCTCTCTCTCTCTCTCTCTCTCTCTCTCTCTCTCTCTCTCTCTCTCTCTCTCTCTCACACACACACACACACACACACACACACACAGTGTTGCTCTGTGGTCGGGGGCTGCAAGGCACACAAGCCGGATCAAGGAGCTCGCGCCGTGTGTGTGTGTGTGTGGGGGGGGGGGGGGGTCCCTCCCCCTTTTATAATAGTATAGATAATAGTGAGCCAGAGGGCGCACATTCGCTGGTCGTCGAGAGCACCTATCCAAAGGGAGGACAGAGAGAGATGAGTGGATTGTTCCTATAACGTTATAACTTCTCAAGATTGAGAGAGAGAGAGAGAGAGAGAGAGAGAGAGAGATTTGAATAACATGTTTATCACCCAAGTGTAGGTAGATTGGTTATCGTAGTTGCTTCTTGAGTAACACATCTTGAATTCAGCACCTGCCACATAGATCCATGATGCCTCTTGGGATTGTTCCTACGACATTAAAACTTCTTCTCCTTGTTGGAAACACAACTGCACGAATGCATGTGTAGATGGAGAAGAAGAAGGAAAAGCTCAAGAGCACACAACACTTGAAGTAATATTTCTGAGTGTGCCAATACAATGAGAGAAGAGTGATGCGTGCATATACAAGCCAGGGGAAAAAACCTCAAAAATAGAAGAAAAAAATGCCCTTCATTCCTACGTGTGTTCACATACATCATTCCCATAAAATGGTAAATTCCCCTTGGGAGTGATGCGGTGAACATGAGCCATCACTCATCAATGCAACAATGTTTAATTTACTATGTCTGACACAAAGCAATACCTACATCAACCTACTTAAGTTGTATGCCCAAATAATGATGCAAAAGCTCCAAGTCTGACATCTCAAAAGAGGCATTCAAATCTACCTTAAAATTGGCAGTATGTCCCTTGTTTGGTCTAGTAAGCAACATGTCATCAACATATAGCACAATGATAAAAAATTACACCATCCATAGCTTGACATACAAAGTGCTTTGAATTGGACTAATGTAAAAATCATGTGCAACCAAACAAGCATAATTTTTTTCATACCAAGCTAGTGGAACTTGCTTTAAACCATACAACACCTTCTTAAGGATGCACACCTTGTTTTCTTGCTCTTTTTGAACAAAACCACGAGGTTGCAAGATAAAAACTTCCTCATGTGAATCACCATTCAAGTTCGGAGTCTTCATGTCCAACGGATGTACATTCCAACCAATATGAGTTGCCAATGAGAAAATGCCATGAATGTTAGTCAAAAAACAAGTGGGAGCAAAACAGCCAAGAAAGTCTTAGGAGAGAAGGGGACTTGGCCTTTCCCAAAAATGAAAAAAAAAACTCTACATGAAATGGGGAGCTGATGGGCTTGGCAAGGCTATGCAAATGACGGGAACAAAAGAGACATAATATTGTGGCCGGAAGAGGCCCATAGTGGACACTATCATTATCTTTCTCACTCACTTTGTTGGCTACATTGCCACTGAATAAGCTTCATTCAATACAAAAGACATAAGAGGATGCCCAAAGTGTCAACAGCTCCCAAGGGGCCACCTTAAGGGCACCCTCCCACACAAGAAGGGTAAATTTATTATTGTGAGCTTTGGAAAGTGCCGAAGCTTGCAAGCATCAAAGCTTCGATCAAGCTAGGAAGGACACAAGGGTCTATAACTTGCAAAAAACGTAGGAAACCAGAAAATTCAAAGTTTTCTTAGTCTTCACGCGGAATCAATTTTTCACATTCAAGCTCAAACTTGGAGTCCAATTGACATTAGCCAAACATCTGAGCATGTCACTCCATTGATTGGGAAACTAAGGCTCCGTGTGAAAAGCTATGTAAACGAAGAAGATTTCTTTATCTCCCCACTCAAGCTAGGGGCACCATGATTTGATTGCATGGCTACCACTATGAAGTTTCCTGAAAGAAAAGTCCTCTTTTCCTCTAGAGATAAGGATGTTGCACTTGATGTAAATAGTGCGGGTAGCACCGTACCATTTGTACATACTCAAGATTTTGACAAAGTAATGAAAATTTCTCTTTCTTTTTACATGTTTTTTGTCAAAGAGTATAAGGAGGATACATGTGTTCTTAAAGAGGTAGGAAATGAAACTAAAGAGGAGCTAGAATTGTCTAATTTCCTGAATGGGTTTCATTATGTGTTTAAGGATGGTCTTCCTAGGGAGCTACCTCCCACAAGAGGACAAGATGATAATACCATAGAACTTCTACTTGCCAGTTCACCTCCTAATAAACCTCCTTATTGAGGCTCACAGGCTCAGCAAGGGGAGATTATGAGGCAAGTGAATGAGCTTGTGGAAAAAGGGATGGTAAGGCCTAGATCGTCTCCATTTTTCTCACTAGTAAAAAAGGAAGATGGTACTTATAGAAAATGTGTGGACTATCATGCACTGAGTAGGATAACCATAAAGATTAGATTTCATATACCCAAGATAGAGGATCTATTTGTTAATAAGCTACAAAGATCTACCTAATTTACTAGAAACGATCTTAAAATTGTTTATTATCAGCAGATAAGGATTGTGTCTGAAGATATTCATAAGACAGTCTTTCGCACAACATTTGGCCTATATGCGTATCTAGTAATCACTTTTGGGCTTACTAATGCACCATCCATCTTTAATCAAGAGAAGCTCTTTTGGCCTCATCAAAGATTCACAAGAGTGTTCTTTGATGACATTATCATCTACTCCAAGTTTATGGAACAGCACACGCAACATCTTAAGGTAATATTTCAAGTTTTGAGAGATAATAAGCTTCATATTAATCAAAAGAAAAGTGATTTTTCTTAAGAGAGATTCAATATCTAGGTCATATTATCTCCTAAGCAAGGTTCTGAATGGATCATAAAAGGATGACCTATACCAAAATCTTTATGAGTTAAGAAGCTTTATGGGCAAGCATGCATATTATGGACACTTCCTATAAAATTTTCCATTCATAGCAAGGCCATTGCATGATTTAAGTAAAAAGAACGTTAAATATGTATGGACTACAAAAGAGAAGGAATCTTTTGAAATTAAAGCAAAGCTTATCTCTCAACCCGTATTAGTATTATCGAACCTCTCAAGACCTTTTTAAGTTCAATGTGATGCTCGTCGAGATTGCCTTGGGGGTGTGCTGCTTCAAGAAGGGCATGTGATAGCATATGAAAGTAGGAGATTGAATGACCAAGAAAAGAATATAGGCATATATGAAAAAGAGCTATTAACTATATTGCATGCCTTAGATACATGGAAGCATTATTTCATAGGTACTCCATTTATTTTGTGCACAAATCACCAAAGTCTTTACTTTATGGTACAAACTAAGTTGAGTGATAAGTAAACGAGGTGGAAAAATTTTCTTTCATGGTTTAACTTGCTCACATACCTAGGAAGCTCAAATTTCTTTCACGGTTACTTGGTAAGCACAACAATGGCCGATGCTCTTTCACGTAGACCAAAGGTGAATGTTGTATCAATAGAAACTCACAATGATATATCTTCTATGATAGATGAGTATGCTATAGATCCATACTTCAAAGATGTAATGTTAACTATTGTGCTAGGGAGGAAAGAGGATCCATACAATGTGCAAGTTAATTATCTTCTCTATGGCAGTAGGTGCTACCCATTTTAAAAAAGAAAAAAACCACAGAATCAACATAGATTCCCTCTTATATTTCACTCTTAAATAAAAAGCGATGCCATTTATTCAAGCTCTGCATGAGCTGCCATTTTGGGAGGTTCTCTCTCTTTTGCTCCAACCACGTAGACATGCACACTCGAATCAGGGACTCGAGCAAAACGAAGAGAGAGAGAGAGAGAGAGAGAGAGAGAGAGAGAGAGAGAGAGAGAGAGAGTCGCTCTTCTAACCCATATCCTCCTTCGCAAACTCACATTGTCTCCTCTCTCTCTCTCTCTCTCTCTCTCTCTCTCTCTCTCTCTCTCTCTCTCTCTCTCTCTCTCTCTCTCTCTCTCTCTCTCGCAGTTAAATTGCACATGCAACTTTCTCCTGCTGTCATCAATCCTTGGTCTGAGATCTCATCATGGTTATCCATAGGCATGATCTTTGTGATTTGCCATGGGCTGCAACTGTAGGAACCGCAGGGGGGGGGGATACATTGAAGTCCTATAGGTGGACAAAGGGTTCTTCTACTGAGAAAGGAGGCAACAACGGTAGGGCACTGTGAGGAGGAAGGAGCGAGAGTAGGAGAAGCACTCGCATGGGGTTTTAGCTGGGGTAAGAATGCATGAATCTTTGAAGGTATCATTGTAATTTATTTAAAGAGGAGCCAGTAGCATGTAGGTTATGTGTTACACATAAATTGCGTGAAAAAGTCATGTACGAGTCTCATAGTCCCCTTATGTGGGACATAAAGGGATTCGAGCTACTCTCAACGGAGTAGAAATGTAATGTATTGTATGTCAAAGTAAGAACCAAGTACAAATTTATAGAATTTTGTCTTATTTCAACTCTAAGATTTCTTTTAAATGTTCAGAAGTTTTTTTTAAAGTGTATGCATACAGTGAATCGTGCTTGCAATAGACATTTTTCTCTCAAGCGCTAAGTAGACTTTGTCAATCTACTCTGGAAGATGTAAGGGCTAAGTAAAGACATGCTTGTGAAAACTAAGTCTTCCAAGCACCAAGTGAAATTAATCACTGTGCATGTATGTCGCACGTGTCAATGCAAGTAACTTGCCGATATAGTGTGTGCGAGCCACAAATGGCTCCAAGCACGTGCCTAGCCTAAACTAGTAAGCTCAAAGATGGCGATGGTGTGTCACTCACTGCTCTACGCTTGCTGTCGTGGAGGATTCATCGCCACGAAGAAGAAGGAGCCGCCGCTACGCCGTGCTCAACAGCCTCTCCGCCATTGTGCCACCGCAATGCTCTCTCTCTCTCTCTCTCTCTCTCTCTCTCTCTCTCTCTCTCTCTCTCTCTCTCTCTCTCTCTCTCGCATATACACACACACAAGGAGATGAAGAAGAAAAAGATGGAGATGGAGCAAGAGCACTCTTCAATTGCACAAATGAGAGAATGAGTAAATTTTAGGTTTAGTTGACTTTTATATGAGCTCTCCCCATTCACACTTGGGCGCCCATGCTTATCCAACTAATCCCTTGAATGTTCCAGTTAGAGTGCACCTCTCATCGGCGATCACTCTTGTCCTTTTCCTATTAGACCGACAAGCCCGGTACCTGACTCTACCAAATAAATAATACAGCATC
The DNA here is from genome assembly GCF_014529385.1 of Adiantum capillus-veneris. Classification (NCBI taxonomy): domain Eukaryota; kingdom Viridiplantae; phylum Streptophyta; class Polypodiopsida; order Polypodiales; family Pteridaceae; genus Adiantum; species Adiantum capillus-veneris. The sequence continues at coordinate 73,114,170 of NC_140940.1, read as the reverse complement.
TGTCGTAGGTGATAGGAATGTGCGTGAGGGTTAACATGCCCCCCTTCCTGATGTAGATTCCATCCTCGGAAGCTATTGAGTTGAAGCTCGTTCATTGAGGTGGAAGAGCATTTGAGATGAATGTCCTTAGCCTTCTTCAGTCATTGCAAAATCAAACAACATTGGCACAGTAATTGCATTCTCATATACAATTAAAAAGCATATGCAGTTTTAGGCAGACAAATTGATTGGTAGCATAATTCGAAACCATTTATCGGTAATAAACATTAAATTGCAATATAATCAAATGCATAAACAGTTGGGAAGGTAAAAAACTAAACAAGTATGGGATCGCTAATTTAACGGTCGAAAGGTACTAAAGATCGACTATTAATACCATGGGTAAGCTTCTTAATTTTCTTTGGTCAATTAAGTTGTTTAATTGCGAGAGCCAAGTATATCATGTTCGAGGGCTGACTAGAGGCTATACCTAGAAGACCTTGTAGTTAAGCTACGATAAAAGGAATTTCTCATGAAATCATCGCCTGACTAATTACCTTTTCTTTGACCCCCCAAAATCTTTTCACAGTGATTCAATTTTGATGTGTGTGCTTATTTTGTATGCCTTGGGTTTTTTGCTTTTCAAGGAAAAGCGCCTACACTGGGAACCTCTAGGGCTCTAGTACCATAGGCGATACATGTGAGTGGAGTACCAAATCAAGCCGAGGTTTCTCTTCCAGCTTAAGATTTTACATCATGGCACTTTGAAATTTTTTTTGTTCGTTTTCAGCATTTTAATTTTGTAACTTTGGGGGGTCATATAATACTGTTACCCTCCCCAAGCTCATCACACTAGTAAACTCCCTTTATAATACTTAAGCTAAAGGTCAATAGGGACTAAGCCCACTAGAAAGCCCTAGTACATTTCACACAGTGCTGTCTAAATCGGATTAAGAACCTAAGTAACCATTGATAATTAGGAAGGCATTCCCCATGGTATTAAGAGAAGATCTCTAACGCCTAGCTTGGTCAAACTAACTTAGTCAGACTACTTGATTTTTAAACCTAGACAAGTGATTATGACAAAAAATTACATCAAATTTAATGTTTGATACTAAGCAAATGTGTTGAATATTATGCTACCAATCACAATTAAAGCAGACAAATATGGATACAAAAAGATAAGGGGCAATGCTAATGGACAAGAAACACCTGTTTGTGTTCATGGTCGCGCTTGATTTGAAGTGTGGACGAGAGAAATATTCCATGAAGATTCAAATCCTAACCACAGCAACACATTCCTGTACACACGAGGAAACACAAAGAATACCTCTAGGAGGCACATCAGTGGGAAGAAGAACTTTGCTAATCACTAAACTCTAAAACAGAAACATTCCTATCGTACTAATCTTACCTACCCTCCATCACTCGAGTGATGAGGATCAAAGGTGTTTAATGACATAGGTCTTTGTTTCAGTGTACCGGATGTAAATGTGTAGGTCTGGGTCAATGTTTTGACTTTTATTGTGCATACTCGTTTGCTAATTTCTCTTGCACTTTATTATTTTTGTCTTGTTTTTGTTAGTATAAGGCTTTATATATACATTCCCTAAGATTGGAGATTGAGATGTCAGGGAGGAAGGTTGAGAGGGAAGCAAGTGAATGATGGATGTCAGCAAACACTCCCCCCTTCCTTGGGTAGATCATATTGTTTGAAATGTGCTCGTCACCCTTTGAAACCAATTGTTCTAGCTGGTAATAGGTGAGGATTTTTGCCAACAGTTTTCTATTACCTTAGGTGTCTCATCGAGTTGCAAGGGTGGTAAGGTACTCTCCCAAGATCGAACTTGAAGTGGTTCATCAGGTGATTCTTGAACATTCGGAGGTGTGGATTCCTTTGTAGCTTTATGGAGGTCCACTATTGTAGGTGGAGGCTGTGGAGAAGCTTTTACCTCTATGGATACATTACATGAGGATCTAGAAGCTTCATGGGACTCCCCCGTTCCTGAGTTACGTGGAACAAATTGTTCTTTCTTCGGTACCCAAACTAGCTCTGGAGCAGGTGTGTAGCATTCCGTGATTTTTTCCTTTTCGCGATCTTCAATTTGTTTTGGAGCCACAAGATTGAGCTCACATGGGCCCAGTGACAAGTAAGAACACAATCTACGTTTTGGCACCCATATTTGATCATTTCCTTGATGGTAGCCTTGGGCTTCCAATAGTTTTATAGGAATCCAACGCAATGTTTTCCTACATTTTTTGGAGCGAGTGGGACGTTTCTTACAAGGCTTCTGTTTTTTAGCACTAGCTATGGTTTCTAAATAAGCTTTAGGGACCCACTTGTATGTTTTCTTAATTGTATTAGGATGAGTCTTGTCAGAAGCTATATGCATTGCTTGTAGCATATTTAAGGGTACGGACATTTCATCCCCCTCAGGTGTTACCCAGGTCGTCCCCCTATTTCCCCAAGTGTCTATGGTTGCTGCTAGGTGGACCCAATCCACATTGTTTGACTCAATCATCCCAGTTAGTACATCCATATAAGGAGAATCTTCCCCAACATCAGTGTCCGCTTTACACGTGTAACAATACTGCAATGGGGCCGAGTGAACTGTGGTGTCAGATCTATGATCAATTATAAACCTGTTTCCTAGAGAATGTGCTCAACCAATTACAAGATCCACTCGAATGACAGAGTCTTGGAACTGCAAGTAGACATAGTTTTTAGACCAGTCATGCACCATTTTTGCTTCCCTCATGAAAGGACGTCCTAAGATCATCTCCGATGCCATAGTGTGTCTGGAGAAATCCATAACAATGCAGGTAATTCTTATTTTATGTCCAAAGACCTTGATCTTGAGATCTTCTAGCATCCCAATAGGTTTAACAATAGACCCATTGGCCATCTTCATTACTATGGTTGTGGTCGCAAGGTGAGGTCTTGCCATAGTTTCCCAGCAATTTTTAGTCACAATGCTAACCCCAGCGCCACCATCAAGGATTCCCTTCATAGTTAATCCCTTAGTAGTGATTGGCATGGTTGCATTGGATTCATCACCCTCAAAGTATTGTCCCAACTTGTTAACAGGCATTTCTATAACAAGGTTCTCATCTATGTTGGGTTGTGGATCTAAGTGTTCCTCCTCTAGTGGCATCTCCCCAACTCCATCCATCTGTGCAAATTGTGGTAGCCCAAACTTTAGTTCTCCATTGAGGAAGGCTCGAAGAGCTGAGATTAGCTCAGGGTCTTTATATAATTTGGACATGATGGTGGTTCTAACTTCTGAAGACATGAAATTCGTGAATTAGTGTGGTTTAACGGCACCTTTTGGGCTTCAGTCCCTTGACGTGGGGAAGATGGGATCTCCATTTCTTCGATAGGATCAAGTAGTCCCTTTGTAAACATTCTTTCCATCAAGAAGTGAGTACGCCCACTTTTCCATGACTTCAAGTCACTTTCTTCTTGGATGACATTAGGTATGGCTAATGGTCTATGGACTTGGTGAGGTTGTTGTTGCGTAGGGAACATTGTGTCTGTAATCTGGATCTGCCTAGGTGCTGGTTCTAGATCCCTTTGGGTATCTTCTACCAAACTCATTAATTGCTTGACTCGCTCAATCTCTTTTGTAGGGTTTGGATAACTTCCTATCTTCTTCTTGGATCCTTGCCATTGTGGCTCATGAAGATCTTCCTTGTTGGTCTCTTTCCTAATGGTCATTTTGATCTCCATGGTTTCGCCTGAATCGGAATCCTCTTCAACGTCATTCATATATACGGGGTCGTCACCAGTCCCTATGTTGGTCTTCGAACTGGGGTCTGACTTCACTGCTTTTTGCAATCTCTTCCTTCGTGTTCTCTTCTTCTGAGATTGGGCAATTGATGTCGTGTCTCTTTCCTCAAGAATATAATTTTGTTTTTGGAGCATCGATTGTGTGAGTACGTTTACTGGTACCACAGATGTACTTTGTGATGGCTCCTCGGTAACCTCAATCAAGTTTAATGGCGTGATCTTCGATACATTTGGATTATTTGGACATTGGGCGATCAAATGATCTATGCCATACCGATTACACATGAGTATCGGCATTGTAGACGTGCTCGCTTGGCGTTCTTTTGTAGCCTAGTAGGACACTCGGCTACACGATGTGGACCTCTACACTCACAGCATTGAAGAGGTTGTCTCTTAGAAGTGTAATTGATATTTTGGCCTCTTGCCGCAAGAGAAGCTACTTGATAGGCAGGTTTGACTTGTCCCCAATAGTCCTCCATGTAGTATTGTGGACTTTCTTCAAGCACATCCATTCCATAGGCAATATTAGGGTCTATATCTTCCTCACAACCTTCCAAACAAGCAATAGATGACTCACAACCCACTTGATTCACAGAAGTGATTCTCGGATGTGGTGGTTGCGGTCCTAGCACTGGAGGTGGTAAGGGTGTTTTTTGAACAACATTTTGGGCCCTAGGGACCATGTGTTGTGCTATTTGTTCAAGAGGTGGGGTCGGCATCAATGCAGGCACTCGAGGTGTGTCTGTCCATGCTAAGGTTGGTCTATTGGCCATCGCGCGCTTAAATACTATGCAATCCTTAGCTTGATGACCATACCTTCCAGAGGCATTGCAATTCCCATTGAATTTTACTCTAAAAGTAGAGCATTTACTAGTACTATGCGGTCCATAGCGTACTGAGCACCATTGTTGCTCCCATCCTGGATACATATGATTGTTTTGCGGAGCACGATTATCTCTAAGACTCTCTTGAATAACCTTGGTAAGATCTGCTAAAGTCATCTCATATATCTTTGGATCCTTAGCAATAGGCTTTAGGGTCATTGGTTGATGCCCCGATGCTTGCGAGCTAGTAGATTTAGGCTCAACAGACACTCTTTCTCCTTGAATCATTAAATTATATTCCAATTGGATCGCATTGGTGGTGACTGCTTCCCAAGTGGTGATACCTCTAATGACTAGGCCATTGTAGATATCCTCATGTTGTAATCCCCGAATGAATCTATCGAGAAATTGATTATTATTGAAGCGCTCATTTGGATTACAACGAGAATTGAAATGCTTTAAGCGACTAATAAAGTCTCTCACCGACTCTCCTTCCTCTCGTTGGGCTCTCTGGAGCTGAGAAGCTATATCCCAAAGCACTCCCTCTCGTATGTATTCTTTCAAGAACAGTCTCCTAAGAGTAGGGTAAATCGTTTTTTCTTCCACCCTTAGGGTTCTATACCAATCCCCTGCCTTCCCACTTAAGGTTATGCTTAAAGCATTACTCTTATGTAGGTCATTGCGTTCTCCTAGAGAATCGCATATTTGTTCAAACACTTCGATATGCTTTCTTACATCCCCGTCTCCACTAAATTTTTGTGTGAGCTTGGCTATTTGTACTGCTTTAGTTCTAGGCTCTCTATCAGGCGTGTTACACATATTCTCAGCAATAGATCGATCGATAGCTTGACCAAATGTTGCCAAGTCACCTAAGTGAACAGGCACCGTGGGTGAAGGCGCTCCAGAGACTACATGTGGAGTAGATATTGGCATTGGGCTTGGCGCATAGGAAGCCCTTGGGTTCCACGTTGTGTACGATGTTGTGCCATGTGGTGGCCCAAAGTTCATATGGGTGGCCCTAGGCATAGCAGACATCGGATGTGACATGCTAATGCTAGCCGGTATAGTCCCATGGAAATAAGACCTTGGGTGTTGTGGTTGCGGAGCATAGGTAGTTGAAACAATGGGAGGGGTAGGGACTACATGAGTGCGATGACCCATAGGTGCATACGATTGGTACACACTTGTAGGTATTGTTGCAGGCAGCTTTACTAACAAATGAGGTCCATGGCGTGTTTCTCGGCATGCCCATCATTGGGGTAGGCATGGTAGCAGTGGTGTCATCAAAGGAAAGATGAGCTAGACTTGGAAAGGTAAAGCTATCACTTGTGGGCTCAGATTACACCGAGACCCCTGGCGAAACAACATATGGAGGATCCATCGGACTTACCGAGGGAGTCTCCATTTGCGATAAGGTCGGTTGTTTAGTCTTTCCTGTATCCAAGAATCTCATGAGACCCGTTGAAGGCATGTTGATCCCCTTGTTCTGTCTCTCTAACTCGATGACCCTATGGATGACCTCACAAACTCTTTGTTGTTGATCCTCCACACTAGTAGCACCCATTGTGGATTGTAGAACATCTAACCAACCCACGTGATAGGTGTGACCTGTGCATAGGTCGGTTAGAGTTTCCGTTTGTAGTTCGTACTCCCAGTTCTCATTTAAGAACACTCCATCTAGGATTGAGGTGCTAGGGGTGTCCTTTGAACTAGATGCAATGTTGCTTTCTAAGGGTTGGCCCTTAGCGGTTGCTAAGTCAAGAGCACTCGATTGCTCTCCTAGCAACAATATTGACATAGGGGATTTTGCTTTTAACTCTCTTCGTTGCTCCGCCTTGCGTAAGCTCTCGACTTCCTTTTCCCTAGCCGCAATGATATATCGCTCAAACTCTTGCACTTTGGCAAGGCTTCTACCATCAGGTAATATAACCTCAGAGGGGAATAGTTCTGAAGAGTCAGAGGGTGCAGTAAATGGAGTATTCACGTGCACATTCTCTAAGGGTATAGGGTCTACGTTGGTCATGAATGGAGAATTTACTTCCCCACCCCCCTCATTCACATCATTAACTCCATGTTCGGAGCGAGTGGCTCTACTAAAGGTTTCCTTCAAGCGGCTAAGCACGCTCGGCCCGGACCGCAGGCCCATGGCATGCATGAGCTATCGTGATTAGCCATTGGGAAACCCTCCATGATGTCGTAGTCAGAGGAAGAGTCACTAGCCGCTATGTTCGGGTCTTGGTTTGTACTACCTTGGGTCCCCGTCGAGGGCCCGGAACCTGAGGTAGGTGGATATTGAGAACTCGTGTAAGTCGAAATTCTCTCTAGTTGCTCCGTCTCTAGCATAGGACCAGAGCGCAGATGCATGTGCCTTTGGCACCCTACAAGCGTCGACGAATAACTTCGAAGGTTAATCGCTTACTTTTTCAGGCGTCCGTTTTCACTCGTTTTTTTATGTTTTTTAATATTTTTTAATGATAGATTTTTTGATTAAAGTGTGTGATAGCTCAAAATGAGCGTATTACTTAGAGGGTCGCGGTGTGCTTTACAGAACAACGTTCGGTCACCTGAAGCTCCGTTGGTCCTCAAAAAAGTCGATTTTTAGCTACGTGTGAAGCTAAAATACGTAATTTTAAAGGGCGATTGAGGCCTGAGCCTGAGCCTGAGCCTGAGCTTGGGCTTGGATCTGGGAGATATTCTCGATCCCAGTCCTACCTTTTTCTTTTCTTTTTTGGATAAGGTCGCCGTGGCCTGCGCGCGAGCACACACACACTCCACCTACCTACTTACAACTAATACACCTACTGTTACACACTAACACACTTCATTAGCTCTCACAGATCTACTTCCTACTTACTGTACTTTACATTACACAGAACTAACAACCTTAATACTAAGACCTTATCACAGAGAAAACACAGTAACCTTTCAAAACTTCATTAACAAAGAAATACACAGTAGCAACACAAAATCCTTTTTCTCAACACACACACACCTTCCTTCCCTACCTTTCCTACAATTGAAATTGCACCACAAAAGAAACACAGAGTGCCAACCAAGCTTAGTGTATGGCATTCCCCGGCAGCCAAAAATGTGCGCGTATTTCGCACGTGTCAATGCAAGGAACTTGCCGATACACTGTGTGCGAGCCACAAATGGCTCCAAGCACGCACCTAGCCTAAACTAGTAAGCTCAAAGACGGCGATGGTGTGTCACTCACCGCTCTACGCTTGCTGTCGTGGAGGAATCCTTGCCACAAAGAAGAAGGAGCCGCCGCTACGCCGCGCTCAATTGCCTCTCCACCCTCATGCCACCGCAATGCTCCGTCACACTCTCTCTCTCTCTCTCTCACGCATACACACACACACACACACACACACACACACACAAGGAGATGAAGAAGAAGAAGATGGAGATGGAGCAAGAGCACTCTTCAATTGCACAAATGAGAGAATGAGTGAATTTTAGGTTTAGTTGACTTTTATATGAGCTCGCCCCATTCACACTTGGGCGCTCATGCTTAGCCAACTAATCCCTTGAATGTTCCAGTTAGAGTGCGCCTTTCATCTCTTGCCCTTTTCCTATTGGACCGACAAGCCCGGTACCTGACTCTACCAAATAAATAATACAGCGTCCGTCGTAGGTGATAGGAATGTGCGTGAGGGTTAACAATCACCATTGTGGAAGGATGTTGACGAGTAAAAAGGGATTCTCTACCCAAAGTAAAAGGACTAGCTATAACTTTGTTTTCCCTACTCCATACTCGAGGACAACTATGATTTCAAGAGATAGGTAATGTTATGAAAATTAATTTCTAACCTTAAAAATTATTTTTCATCTTGAATTGTCCACTTAAGTTTAGGGAAAATAAAAAATAATAGGAGAAATTGATTAAGTGCTTAGACTTATTTAGGTTGGATTGAGATAAAAGGAAAGAAGTCTATAAAAAGCAAGGGATAATTGTCCCGAGCAACCTAGATCAAAGGTACAAGACAAAGGGGACTAATTAGAGAAATCATAGGAGTTTGAAGATAAGAAACTAGATGTGTAAATTTTAAGTAATTAAATTTACTCATAAGACTCCAAGTATGAAGTCTGAAAAACCTTAGGGTAAATTTTTAGCTTGCTAAAGGTAGTCTAAATTTATCACGTGTCGAGACCAGCTTTGTAATACCTCCAAAGCACTTTGCTAAGGTTTTGCAGAGGAGGTGAAGTCCAATGCCCAAGAGTGGGTTTAATCTTTACCAAAGTTCATCCTAATTTAGCAAGTTCTAAATCAATAGGTGGACTCTAGTTCAAGTCAGCTTCATAAAGCCTCCAAAGGAAAGTGCAAAGGTCTTACACTCAAGCTAGTAAATTAAAAGTGAGTCTATGGTTTTTAATTGATGGGTAGGGGAAATTAAAATCCTAAGGTTAGATATGTCCACCATATCTAGAAAGTTGAATGCAGTCCTTCTCTTCTAAATTTGATTTGGCAACATGTCCAAAGTAGCCTGCATATGCTTAATGGGTTGAGGGTGTGTGTGTGCATGTGATCAATTGCCAAATACAAGTCAAAGGAGGGGAGGTCAAGCTCTTTCAAGAATAGTACAAGGGATGGAAACATATGTAAGCTTATGCATATAGTTACTTTTAAAATTTTCACTTCTCGTTGGTCCATATAGCTATTATTCTATTTGAGATTTCTGGCAAGTATAAGAAAGGCAAAAAAGGGGGCTCGTGGGGATATTTTTTCACTTTCCCTCTCATTTTCTCCCATTCCCAAGAGCTCAAGGTGTCTAAGCAAGTGTTCTCACATGGAAGCTCAAGAGTGGGTTTCCTTACGCAAGAACTTGGCTATCTATGCAAATCTAGGCAATTGATTGCATTAAATTTATTCATATTCTTCTTTTCTACTATTCTAGCTTTGCTAAGAGCTCTCTCATAGAGTAACCATATACAAGATTATTTCTTTGCTTACGAAATACTTCTTTTCACCCTCATCTACCTCCGTCCTCTCAATTCCTTCTCCCCGCTAAGGTGTTTGGGGCTTGAGCAGGAGGGTCACACCATGGACCACGCATCTCATCGTCTTCTTGGTTAGAGGAAATCTCCGCAAAAAGGAGAATCACACCACCCATAAAGTGCATGCAACACAACCTAGATCAACATAATGTCAATCGAGGACACAGATGACATGATAGGCACGCGGAGGAAATCTCTTTAGCTTGTCAAGCTGAGACCATCCTACACATACAACACTCTGGAAGGTCAACTAAACCACAATCTAGAATCTCACTACTCTCAACTACACCACCTACCCACATACACACAAACGGAAGGAAACCCATCAAATCATGCCAGAATCGTACAAAACTTAAGGAACACCATCCCCTCACTAGGAACCCTAGCTCTAAACCCATTTGCGAATAACGTGTATAAAGACAGAGCCGTATTTTGAAAGTGCCCGAAACTGAAAACTATGAGTACCTATGCGTAGCTTATGTCACTACGATTCTAACAACTACTTATAGGCAAAAAACAGACATCGTTTGGTATACTTATGATTGCAAATAGCTCGTAGATGCACGAGCGTGTTTGCTCCGTTCCATGAGGAATGCTTGGCATGGTCGCAAAGCTCTTACGAAGGCTAGCGCAATGGTGTAGTCGGTTCTTCAATGTGATGAGAGAGCGGGGAGTAGCACCAGGATGAAGCTCACACTCTCTCTCTCTCTTCCTCTCTCACCCACAATCGACAGTAGCTTAAAACTTAGATTATGATAAAGTTGTTTACAAAAGTGACCTAGGTACCTTATATACTAAGGTTACCTTAGGTTAACCAAAAATAGAGTTTGAGGGGTCAAATGGCCTGGTATTTACAATCTGGAAGTGCCATTGCACCCCAGCTTCTGCAACTAGACTACCTACTTATTAGAATTGATGTTTCTAACCATAATCCGCAGCCTTCCATAACTCTCAGAAAATAAGGCTTTGTTGAGTTATGTCGTGATGTTGACCCAACCGCCAACACTCCTCCCCTCCGCATTCATGTCGTCCCTGACATGACCTGGTTGTCAATGTCGGTGCAATCTTTGTTGTTGTTTTGCTGATGTAAAGAAAGTATAGGTTGTAGCCTTTGCACAAGCTCATCCTGTTCATCCAATCTGATATACATAGTCTTCATATGATTCAGAAAAATCATAATTGATGACAAACATCTGCCAATTTTATGTCGTTCTCAGTTTATGAAACAACTTCTACAATTTGTAGAATTGAATGATTGGCTTTCAGCTAAACCTTCAATTTCTTTAGGCCAAGTTGCACTTCAATACTAAGTCTGTCTGTCAGGTCAAAGCTGGGAGATTATATTTTTGATTTGAGGTTCAAAACCCATGTCCAACATTCAATCCACCTCATTAAGTACGATCTTTTGAGATCCAATGATTACTTCTGTGTTTGCTCTTCTTTGTTGGTGACTCCTTTGTTCCTGCATCAAGGTGATCAAAGCCGCATTTGCCATTGTTAGCTTTTGTGTGATGTGTAAATCATTATATTGCTTGTATTTTTTATACAAGACTTAATTAAAGCCTGACAAACCCCAGTTAATTCCCCAAGTTAGTAATTTTTACCAAAAGGGCTTCATCTAACATCATTCATCATCGATGAGCTATCATTGTCCCTTTGTCTCCAAAACTCATTTACATGATGTACAGGGTATGTAGATGTCTATCATGGCTTTAGATTTGAAAAAAATGCATTTTTGGCTAAGAGTTAGACTTTTAAAAAAAAAAAAACCATTAGCTTGTATTCTCTATTCACAGCCTGCTGACAAAGTTTGGCTTGATTTGTCTTTACAAGCTAACTTTTTGGATTTTAGTCTCGAGAAAGGATGATGGGCATCCCTTGCACCTTCAGGCTATCAAACACATGTAGGACCAATGATGATTATCAAAATTGGGCTTGATCATTGGTTTCTCTTGCAGACATCTATCACAATAGATGATTGAACTCTCATCTTTGCTCCTTTTGTTTTTGTCAGTATGGTTAGTCCCTTTTGTTTGTTATTTGTTTGTTAGGCTTCGTTAAGTCACATACAAGATAGAAGATTTACAGTATAAGATCTACTTCTTGTAAACGGCCTTGTAGTCACATGAAGTGTCTAACGGCAACCTTACACTTGATGGGTGCTTTCATTTGGTCGCATCACCCACATTCCTTGTCCTTGTAGTCTGACCCAGAGTTTTATGACCATTCCAGTCATTTTTGGCTTCATGTTGTTGTTGAAGGCTGATCGGCATCCTTTTCTCACCTCTGACATTCTAGCCTTGTGCGGATGACTTTTGAGGCATACCTCGTGAAGTTTCATCATTTTCTTGGACCTTCTTCTCTTTGTACTGCTCGACATCTCTTCAGTCTTTTCTTCATCTCGACTATGGATTTTTCTTGCCTTTTTTTTTTTAATCTCAAAAAGACCAAAATAAAACCAAAAATCAACTCAACTCAAAAAGCAAAATCAAGTTAATGGAAATCTAATCGCTATGTACACTATACACATGTCCCTAGGGGCTCATATATGGATTTTGTCCCCTTACTCCTCTTGTAACTCTATATATGAGGGCATATACTCTGAACTTTGTCAAAAAATCATCACAATCAAACACAAAAATTCAATACAACTCACAAAACATTGCCCTCTAATATTCATACATTAGGTCCACATTTAGAATGCCTCCCGAGTCCTCCTTGACGACCGACAGGGTATCGCCAAGGGTATGTGTTGTGCTTGGGCAATCAAAAATTGTGCCTATGCAGGCCTTGTAATGTAGCCCTATTATGCATACACAGTCAATGCATGGAAAATATTTATGTTGTGCAAGATGTGGGTATAAGCAATGTGCTTATTGGCATTTGCTGGCGAAGCTTCCTATTCTAAGCAATATGATGGCCTTTGAAGCTCCTGTGTCGTTTTGCTTGATTGAAGGTTGTAGAGCTGTGTTGAAGGCTTACTTATCTGCTTGATTCTTCTTTGGGATATATTTTAGCCTTGTGGTTGGTTTTCATATTTGACATTGTTTTGTAGTAGTGGATTCTCTTCTAACTATAATGTAACCATAGGAGGAATTGAAAGAATTCAAGTGGCGGTCTAGTAACAGTAGTGTTATTGGTTTCCTTTGACACCCACTTCTTTGTGATTACCGGTTGTTTTGTTGATGTTGCTTGTTTGGGAAACCATACTTGTCCCCGCCTCGTTTGTGTTTGGAGAGACTTCTTTGGGATCCACCTTGTCTTTGTGTGAGTCTTCAGTGGTCTTTGCTTCAGCTCTTGTACACTTGGTTGGCGACGAAATTTAGACTTTGGGAGTTGACTATTTAACCGTTTTGGAATCCAAATGAACTCCTGACCTCTTTGTGTTTGAGTCAGCTTCTTTGAAACCCAAATCTGAGTTGTGGAAGCTTGCGACTTTGGGATTTGCTTAGCCGTTCTTGCAGGCTTTGAGATCTTGTGATTTTTTATCAGAGATCTTTGGCTTCTTGATCCATACTTTCTTTTGACCAAGCTGGCTCTTTAGTATCCAGATTTGTCGAACTTTTTGGTTCTGACTTGTTGTACATCTCTTTTGCACTTCCTTGGTTGTTACTGAAGCTTCTAGTGATCGTGATGATCTGAGTCGTTGGTAGGGGATGTTGTACTGATCATCATTATTGTTGCTGTCCTCAGCAAGGTTGCATTCTAGCACTTTCCCTTTGTGGGTTGGCTGGTTATGAAAAGTTACTGTTTGCTTGCTCTTGGCTTGTTGTTTCTGGGATGACTTTGGTATCCACTTGATTAGAGCGTTGGTAGCCCGTTGACATGGTTGTGTTCTTCTCGATTGAGTCTTTTCTTCATGTATGGGAACCATGTATGAGGGTGCTTTTTGCAGTTGCATTTCCACTGAGGATTTTGGAATCCACTTTTGATGCACTTTATTCTTATAGTGGTGACATTGGTTCCTAGGTCTTTGATGTGGACAATCATAAAACCGTGCATTTGTTAAAGTGTTTTTCATGTCACCTACTAGGTTGTCTTGATTTCTGTTGTTTGCATCTTCTTGAAGCTCCAAGTGTTCTACATAGTCGTAGAACTCGTCTTCTTCTTTGTCTTCGTTTTCCTGGATCACACTCACTGCAAAGTAAGGAATAACATCATAGCCATTTTCATCACAAAACTTTGTTGTTGGATCGTCTTAAATAGCGTACACATCTAGAGTAGCCAGGATGTGTTCCCATTCAAGCGGCTCTAATTCTTCCTCAAGAAAGGGTTTTACGACATAATCTTCATCTTTGGTTTCCCTTTCTAGGATGCCTTACTCTCGCTTTAAGCTTTTGCATTGTGAAGCTCCACACATCCACAGTTCCTTAGGCTTACTCTACCATGCTGGAAGTTCTGATCCTGCTACAGTAGTGGAATCAAACTCCTCCATAGGTGTTCTTGTCACATCCCTGTAACTATGGTTTTTCAAGTTCATCCTTGTCGTGGTTTCCATATGTCTCAGGTAGATATAGTCATAACCCCAATTCTGGACCATTTTCAGTTGTCGCATGAATGGTCTTCTTAGAATGATATCATAGTTGTTCTTCTTGCCAAAGTAAAAAACAGCAAAGGTTTGCTCATATTCAATGCTATAAGAAGTAACAACTGCTTTTTCTAACAGTCCTATGGGCCTTTCCATGTGTCCATCTGCAAGCTGCATTTTCATCCTTGTAGCCCTCACTACTGGTTTTTCCCATGTTTTCCAAACCTCTTTTGTTGCAATGGAAACACCGGCTCCACTATCAAGGATTGCCATGGTTTTTACACCTTGGAATTCCACGGAAAGAGTGGTGTTCCCATCTTCTCCCTCATAATACTCTCCGACCTTATTTAACGACAGTGGTCTAGTATTTAGCTGAGATATTTATAGCTCTTTAATCCCTTCCTCGATTTGAGTCATTTGTTTTTTGACATCAACTTTCTCTAAGCATTTTCCCGCAGTAGCCCACATGTTTGGTCGTATTTTGAGCAACTCGGCTAACGTTATCGTACAGGTCACTAGGATAGATAGAATATCTATCAACCCTTTCAAATTGATGACCTTGTTGGGAGACAGTCTCTGTGATGGGACTGCAACAACCTCTGACTTCGCCTCGTACTCTCCCATATAGGACGGTATTGTTCTTAGCAAATGGGGTTGATCGTTCATGGACTGTACAAATCCTTTGTCTCCCCAATACGATTCCACTTCTAGATTTATTTGAGATCCAACCTGAAATTCCTCTATTGGTGGAAGAGACACTCTCCTTCCATCACCCGTTTGGTTTACTTGTCTGCTTATCTCACTGGCTTCATTGGCCTCTCTGACATGTTTTCACAATTCATCAAGATCATCTATTTCTTTACAGCTGTCAGGTATAGCTATGGGAAATCCCTTGGGAGAGTTATCCGTGGTATTCAACACTATCTTGGCTCTAATGTGGGGTCCTTGAGCTTTTGTCTGTGCTCGTGACTAGAATCCGGATCTTTTCATTCTTGGCTTCGTGACATTACTAGTGTAGGTGGGACAAAGATCACACCCTCAGGTTTTCCAACTTGTGCTTCTAGTAAAGCTTGGGCTGTTTGAATCATTTTCTTGCATATTTCAAGCATGTTCTTTTCTAGTTCTGCATATGGATATGTCATCCATCTCTCTTCTTGGGTTTGGTTGTTTTTGAGCCATGTTTTTAGGCTTTTAGGAGGCCGTCTAAATGCTCATTAACCTTTTCGATCAACATTGATCCTCCTGAGCTTGCACTTCTTGGTTTCTCATCTGTGGATGGTTCTTTTGGAGGTTGAGAGATCTGTTTAAGAGAAGGTGCAACCATTTCCTCGTGTTGTTTTATCTTCTCTTCAGCTTGGGTAAGCTTCTCAGCCAGGGATTTCTTCTCTCGTTCCCTACGTGCTTTCATCATGGCCTTTCTAGCTTTCCAGCTATTCCGTTTGCTCTTGGTTTTTTTACTAGGTGCATTGGTCTTTGGATCACTCATCTTTGGACTTGTGTCAATTTCTATTTTCTCTATCTCTGGGTCCTTATCAGCTTCCTTTTGAGCTTGTGCTCTATTAGCTACCTAAACTGGTATGACATTTTCATTTTATGAGCTACTGGGTAGCTGAACAATTTCTAAGACATTCGTTGTGATATTTATGACTCGGTTTTGATTTTTTGGACAGTTAGGGATCAAATGAATGACACCACAGTCAAGACAATAGGCATTCACTTGGGTTATCTCCGTTTGAGGACATTGTTTGACCAAGTGGTTTCCATTGCTTTTGTGACAATTTGCCTCTGGTTGAGGAGCTTCTTCTTCCAATTCCTCTTGGCTATAAACAGGATCTGACCTAGCTAAGCCTCTATTCACAATGAACCGCAATGTCCTTTCATCCATCTCATACCTTCTTTCTTCAGGTCGAAACGCAGGAGGTGAAGGTTGTACTGGCCTCACCACTCCATTTGTTTCTCTCATCTTTCGTCGCTTCAAAGGAAAGTACCTGCTTTGGTTGTCATAATACATTGTAGCTAGTACTAGTGCTTGTTTATTAGATACTTCCATCATTGGCATGTATCTCATGTCAATAGGCATTCTAGCACTTGGCAGTAGATGTTGTTGTCCTAAGACAGGTTGTGTCCTTGAAACTCCTATTGGACCTGGCGCATTCCCCATAGCGTATCTAGGTGGAGGAGGTGCTACTGAAATAGGTTGTACATACCTCCCCTTATCATATTCCATGCTATAGTAACACTCTTCCCTCGTATGGTTTGTCCATTTTCTCTCAATTTCGCACCATAGAGGTTCCTGGAGGTCAAATTTGACTAGAGGAGCAAGTCTCTGAGCTAATCCTTCTATAAGCTCACTAGATACCTCTGGCTTCAATGTGGGTTCGGTTCTTGGTGAATCATTTCTCTGAGAAGATGTGTCACTCTCACTCTCACTCTCAATATCATATCTTCTCAAGGTTTTTTCTATGATGTGGATAGGAGTAAGTTATAGGGGGTGGTGATGGTACATATGGTCCTGTTGTGACCGTAATTCCATCTCTATAAAAGTCATGTTCTATGGTTGCATCTGGGTACAGCCATGGTCCATTAGGCAGATTCACTTGAGGAGGCATGTCTGCCATTTCTGTGATCATTTCATCTCTCGTTATCGCTCTAGAAGGGCATTCAGATGGCTCCCTTTTTGGAATTCTTGTAGGAATTCTCGTGCTTGGTGGAGATATATGTGGTCCTTCATTGACCAAATGTCCACCTCTATAAAAGTCATGTTCTATGGTTGCATCTGGGTACAACCATGGTGGTAATGTAGCTAGGCTTGTGTCAAAATGTGGATAGATTGGCATTTCAGCATTTCTAACTTGGCTTGCCATACCTCTGGTCATATCTACAAGAGGATTGGTAGATTGGCTTTCCATCCTGATGATCTTAGCTTTCTTAATGTTAGGCCCACTCAATAATCTCAAGATAGTCCTTAATAAGCACCTTTGGCCATTTGCCAGGTCTCTCAGAAGTTAGGAATTTGTGACCCGTCTCTCGGACCTAATTATGGGTACCCTAAAGTTTGGATTTAGGAAACTTGGAAAAATTCAGCTCTAGGTGTGTCCTATTACCCGCAAGATTTTCTAGTTGCTATACCTGGCTCAATTTGAAGTTGTCTATCAAAAGTTAGAGCAGTTTGGTGAACTGCACTTGAAACAGCACTCAAAACAGTTTCACGATCAAGGATTTTTGCTTGTATCTTGGCCAAATGTGACCCAAATTTGTTGAAACTTGGTCACTAGGCTTACTTTACAGTGCTTAACACTTCTAAAAGCTCATTGTGAGTTTTCACCTCCAAATTAGGGCAAGAGACATCATACGTGTATGATGTCTATGTTGGAATTAGGGTTGCAGAGAAACACACACAGCTTGGAGAAGACGATGGAAGCTCAAGGCACACAATAGAGAGTGTGTTACTTAGTGTGCAATGGAAAGATAGATAGCCCTAGAGTGATGGGCGTATATATAATGCTCGGGGGGAAAAACCTCCTAAAGAGGGAAAAAATTCCCCAACGGTGTCGTGCTGCTCCGCTTCCACGATGGAAAAAAGAGTAAAGAGAAGCAGAAAAAGTCTATTTGAAGCTCACACATTTATTGAGCAGTAACCAGGGCTCGAAAACAAGCAAGGAGATCCTAAAAGTGTATGCTTTATGTGGTTATGAAGGCCTAAGCGTAGAGATTTTATGCTTGAAGAAAAGGTTTTACATGTAAAAGGGCTCTTAGGACATATAGACAACTTGAGTAGAGGAAGATATGTGGTCAGTGGTAAAAAGGAAAGTGTGTGAGAGACTTCACATCTCTGCATGAGGGAGGCCGAAAAGGTCCTATTCTGGAATGTTTTTGAAAAACAGGTTTCTAGACAAAATGGGCTGCTCTAAGGAGAAAGAAAAGGGCGTTTTAAACATTTTTATGTCTCACGCACAGAGGCTGATTCTGCACCGATTACGAGATATTCAAGTTTTCGTACTCTGTTGTATTAGCAGGGAGGAAGCCATAATCTTTGAGCACTCTAATCCTAAGCCAAGCTTCCATAGCCACTCTAATCCAAGCTTCCCTAGCCCACTCTAATCCAAACTTCCACAGCCAATCTAATCAAAGCCACCATAGCCCACTCTAATCCTACCATCTCTCTCTCTCTCTCTCTCTCTTGAAGCAGCACGGAAAGAACGAAGGAGAGGAATATTATCAAGGCAAGCTTGGCAGGCCAATTGAGGTAAAGGAAAAAGCATAACAACAACATCATCATCGATCTCAACACTACCATCATCAAGATGGTTGAAGTGTTATTTTCTCTATTATAATCTCAATTAAGGCATGTTAAACAAATGTATGGAGCTTAAACTCCTCAATTAACATTTAATTAAAGTAGCGGTACTGTTAATGATTATCAAGCTTCAGGGTCTTGTTCAAGCTGTTAATTTCAAGCTTTGTCTACGTTCATTGTGTCTGCTGCAACTGTCTTCCACACACCTCTCACAGCCAGAGGCCCCGCGTCTTCCCGGCTCACCTTTCGAACACAAATCCCCCGACATTCTTAGTGAATCCAACGCGAAACGAGCCGGGGTGGGAGGACAAGATGGAGATTCCAGCAGAGTTGAAGCAATTTATTGAAGATTACAACCTCAATAGATTTGATAGAAATCTAGTAGCAGCAGATTTGTCAAAAATGTTGGGCTTAGTTCAGAGATGTTTGCAAGAAGTAAAAGCTATGAAGATGAAAGAGCACATTGATGATGCAGTGGAGATGGCACTTGATGCCGTACATGAACAGTATGGAAATTTTCAAGGACATGATCCAGATGGACTCCTTGCATGCTATAAAGCGGAGATGAAGAGCAGAGGAATTTCAAAAGATCGGATGATTTCGAGTTTTGAAGAAGTGGTAACCTCCGAATTTAAAGGTAAGGTTCGAGAACTTGCAGAAACATGTCCCACACAGTGGGACTATTTTGCAGATGGGTTTGTTCATGAAAGCTCAAGGATTATTGAGTTGGCAATGAAGGAGATTACCGAACAAAGCCAGATTGTTTTCTATAAAGGTGAAGGGGATCAGATACAGTTTCTCAACTATGATGAATTCTGGGAGCATATTTCTGCAAGAAGCAAAGCCAAAGAAAATGCTGAGCTCGAAGTAGCAGATTCAGGTTCAGAGGAACTTATTTTGAGCAACGAAGAAAAGGTAAACGATGAATTTAATGTTGAAACAAAATTATATGAATTTTTTTCAAAGATTGCTCGCATGGATGCTGCCTCCAATAATGGTTTCGGTGAAAACAAAGACTATACAACAAGTGGTTTACAAGCTGCTGACCTTGATATGGGTTATTCCGAAGGAGTTTGTCAAGCAGATGAGCTTCTACAGGATATTACTGAAACTATTTGCACTATAGCTGAGCAGGACAACATGTTTGTCGCAGATGAGTTCATAAACAAAGCTATTATATACACAGTAGTTGATGAAGTAACCAAGATTGTGGACCCAGCACAGGATGAGCCTGAGGATGTCAATGAACCTATGATTGCTACTAACCATATGTTTGTAGATGCTAGTATCATGGAAGAAGATGCCATAATTGAGCATTTCTTGTCTAGATCTAAAGGAGATGGTTATGACAGTATAGAAGAGCTTTCTGATGTGTGTACCTCTTCAGAGGGGGTGCCAGATGAGCCTTTGCAATGCTATGATGTATTGATAAGTAACATGGATGTAGATGAGGAAGCAGAGAATTATATGGATGAGTATGAAGATTGCTTAGATTATGTTGATTATGAACAGGATATTGACATGGATTTTACATCTATGCTTATACACGGGCTGCAAGAGGAGCCAACTCCTAAAGCTTTGTTGAATGTTGAGACTTCCAAGGGTGATTTTCCCAAGGATGTTATGGATGAAGATCTTCAGGATAAAGCTATTATGCATTATCAACCTCAAAAACCATGTAAAAATCTCTCTGATGATACAAGTCCAGGAAGTCCTAAGGTTTTTCGTTATGGATATGAAGCTAGAGGGAGTGACACTGCTAAATCATCCCTAATACAACATAAAGTGCACAGGATTTTTTGTTTTCTTGGGCAATGTGCCAAATGTGGCTGGATTTGGATACTATTCCTAGTAATTACTATGTCAATGATGTCCTGGCTACCAGTAAAAGGGAGTCAAAATTCTTTAATTCTTGCTGGTAACGACCTTAAGTTATCAAAAGTTTGTGAGATATGGCTGCTGCACTATGCTTCAGGAGAAGCTCTAGTATATTGCGGAGGCCAACAATGCTATGTGATCTTAATGGTATTTGATCCAGGAGATTCGACAGATCTTCAAAGGCAGGTTCATTATGGATGGGTATTTTTTAGTATATATTGTGGTATATATTGTGGTATTTTTGAGTATATATTGTGGTATCTTTCTGCTAGATCCTGGAATAGCATATTTGGAGCAAAAACTCTTGAAGTTGATTGATACAGGATGTGTGTGCTTATGTGGATACTATGCTGCTCCACTATTGGGGCAATTTCTTATTATCCCATTTGATCCTGGGAGCTATTGAAGAGCAACTTGCAGATTCAGAGATATCATTTATTTTCCTATAGCAGGTTACCTGGCACTAGGTTTTGTTTTTGGATTTATGTTGTCAAGAAAAGAGTATTGGATTTTGTGGTCAGTAATGATATATGGCTAGCTTCTAGTTGACATCTTTGGACAATTGATAAAGTATCTTCACATCTTTTGAGTTGGTTCTGCTACCAGAACTTGAAGTAATGGACTTGACCGCTATTCCTTGTGCAGACAGAGTAAGGCATACTTGAGCTTGACAGGGTTCCCTAAAGTGAGCTTAATGGTCAAGTCGTGTGCATCATTAACTAGAGCACTTGAGTCTGGTAGGGTTCACTAAACAAGTTTTTCATAATTGAATGCTTTGGAAACACGTCATACATGGTTCAAAGATTTGCGATGGACAGCTACCAAATAATTGAGCTAGACCATTGATGATATGGTTTAAGCCTTATTTTGTTTTACATATACTTACCAGTTATGTGATCTTGATGGCAAGCCGCTTAAGGTGATTATAGCAGATATAGATTTAAGAACGGTTGGCACAGACCGGAGGCTGTGCAGGTTCAGAGGGGGTGGATGTCGTGCTGCTCCGCTTCCACGATGGAAAAAAGAGTAAAGAGAAGCAGAAAAAGTCTATTTGAAGCTCACACGTTTATTGAGCAGTAACCAGGGCTCGAAAACAAGCAAGGAGATCCTAAAAGTGTATGCTTTATGTGGTTATGAAGGCCTAAGCGTAGAGATTTTATGCTTGAAGAAAAGGTTTTACATGTAAAAGGGCTCTTAGGACATATAAGAGAACTTGAGTAGAAGAAGATATGTGGTTAGTGGTAAAAAGGAAAGTGTGTGAGAGACTTCACATCTCTGCATGAGGGAGGCCGAAAAGGTCCTATTCTTGAATTTTTTTGAAAAACAGGTTTCTAAACAAAATGGGCCGCTCTTAGGAGAAGGAAAAGGGTGTTTTAAACATTTTTATATCTCACGCACAGAGGTTGATTCTGCACCGATTACGAGATATTCAAGTTTTCGTACTCTGTTGTATTAGCAGGGAGGAAGCCATAAGCTTTGAGCACTCTAATCCTAAGCCAAGCTTCCATAGCCACTCTAATCCAAGCTTCCCTAGCCCACTCTAATCCAAGCTTCCACAGCCAATCTAATCAAAGCCACCATAGCCCACTCTAATCCTACCATCTCTCTCTCTCTCTCTTGAAGCAGCACGGAAAGAACGAAGGAGAGGAATATTATCAAGGCAAGCTTGGCAGGCCAATTAAGGTAAAGGAAAAAGCATAACAACATCATCATCATCGATCTCAACACTACCATCATCAAGATGGTTGAAGTGTTATTTTCTCTATTATAATCTCAATTAAGGCAGGTTAAACAAATGTATGGAGCTTAAACTCCTCAATTAACATTTAATTAAAGCAACGGTACTGTTAATGATTATCAAGCTTCAGGGTCTTGTTCAAGCTATTAATTTCAAGCTTTGTCTACGTTCATTGTGTCTACTGCAACTGTCTTCCACACACCTCTCACAGCCAGAGGCCCCGCGCCTTCCCCGCTCACCTTTCGAACACAAATCCCCCAACAACGGTCCTAGTGTGTTCACACGCATCACTACCACATGTATATGGTAACAAATCCCCCGTGGAGTGATGCGGTGAACAAGAGCTGGCACATGAGTAAAGGGAAGTGCCATGCCCTGAGGACATGATCAGTCCACAAAGGGGAGTAAGCCCAAAGCTTTGCGGAAAGCTTCAAGCTTCTCATGAGACAATGCCTTTGTGAAAAGATCTACAAGGTTGTCCTGTGTTGGCACATAAGCCAAGCTGATCTCTCTTGCTGAGAGCCTCTCCCTGACATAGTGGTAATACACCTGAATGTGCTTTGTGCAAGCATGAAAAATTGGGTTCCTCACAACTATGCGCTCTGACTATCAGTGTAGATAGTGTTGACAGTGTCTATCAAACACCCAAATCAGCCATAAGGCATCTAAGCCATACATACTCAACCGTAGATGTGAAGACTGCCCTGTACTCAGCCTCACAACTCGAAGTGGCCAGAGTAGGTTGCTTCTTGCTCAACCATGATATACATGAATTGCCAAGCATGAAACAAAAACCACTTGTGGACACTCGCGTGTCAAAACAACCAGCCCAATCTGAGTCCGAAAAAGTATGTAAGTCTGGCGGCAATGATCCCCCCTTGGGATAAAACAAGCCAAGATGTAAAGTGCCACTAAGGTAGCGGAAAATCCTCTTGAGAGCCTGCCAATGCTTAGACCCTGGGCTATGCACAAATCTGATGACTTGTGAGACTGCAAACTGAATATCCGACCTCGTGTTGCATACATAAATGAGGCAGCCAACATCAGTTTGATAAAGAGTGACATTAGTAGGATCGCCTTTTTTGACACAAGGCAATACCACCATCACACTGCTTAAACTATACACCCAAGTAATGATGCAACAGTCCCAAATCTTTCATCTTGAAATTAGCATTCAAATCAGCCTTAAATTCAGCAATATGTCTCTCATTTGGTCCAGTGATCAGCAAATCATCGACATAAAGAACCACAATGAGAAGTACATCACCCTCACGCTTTACATACAATGTGCTTTCTGTTGGACTGTTACAAAAGCCTTGTTTCACGAAATGAGTGTCAGCTTTCTCATACCAAGCACGAGGAGATTGCTTCAGCTTCAACCCATACAAAGCCTTGTTACATTTGCACACTTTGTCCGCTTGTCCTTTCTTGACAAAACCGCGAGTCTGTGTTACATAAACTTCCTCAAATATGTCACCATTCTAGAAAGCAGTAACAATGTCTGATTGATGTACATCCCAACCAAAATGACCTGCCAATGCACATAGAAAACGCATAGTAGTCATACGACAAGTGGGAGCAAAGGTGTCTTCATAATCTATGCCTTTTTGTTGTGCATAACCCTTTGCAACAAGTCGAGCCTTATGCCAATCGATCTCACCATTTGGCTTGCATTTCAACTTGTAAACCCACTTCGTACCAATCTCCTTTTTGCCAGGAGGCAAATCACATAAAGTCCATGTGTCATTTTCTATAAGTGCATCATATTCTGATTGCATGGTAGCCATCCAATTTTTTGAATTATGTGCTTCATCAAAAGACAAAGGCTCCTCAACATTATGTAAGCTAGACACAGCCAAAGCATAACAATCTGATGCATAAGATGCATGACGAGAGCCTGAACGAGTACGACTAGACAAAGTGCATCCAATTTACTATCACGCAAAGTGTGCACCAGCCATTTTGGCATACCTCTAGCCTGCTCATTTTCAGCCCTTTCCTCATCAAGTACATCATGTACATCTGCATCAGTAATAGGCTGATCTATAACATTTTCAGAAACCCCCGTAGGCTGTACATTTGCCTCATTGGAACTTACATTCGTATTTCCACCACTGAAAAGAGGCAACAAAGTGTCATAAATGTCCCGTGAGCTTACATTACTGTCTCTAGTACATGACAGCAAGGGCTGAACAGAATCTTCCACAAACACTACATCCAGTGAAACCAGAATACGTTTTGTTTGCGGATGATACAACCTGTAACCTTTCTTTCAGCACTATAACCAACAAAAATACATTTGACAGCCTTATCATCCAATTTTCTGTGTTGTGTTTGTGGCACC
Organism: Adiantum capillus-veneris; assembly: GCF_014529385.1. Taxonomy (NCBI): domain Eukaryota; kingdom Viridiplantae; phylum Streptophyta; class Polypodiopsida; order Polypodiales; family Pteridaceae; genus Adiantum; species Adiantum capillus-veneris. The sequence continues at coordinate 73,089,791 of NC_140940.1, read as the reverse complement.
AAAGCATATGCCAAACAACCAAAAACACGCATGTGCTCAATAGAAGGCTATCATGCCATGCTTCATATGGAGTAATAGACTGCAAAGCTTTCGTAGGACACCTGTTTAGTACATAAGTGGCACACATGATGGCCTCAAGCCAAAAAGAAATGCGGCAAAGCTTGACTTTTGACCATAAATCGTGCCATTTCCGTAAGTGACCTGTTTTTCCTCTCAGCAACACCATTTTGCTGAGGTGTATAAGTCACTGTACATTGGTGTTTTATCCCATGACTAGCTAGAAATGCATTGAATTCACGAGACATATACTCCCCCCCTCGATCAGAACGGAGGGTGCCCATAGTACATTTCGAGACATGTTTAGCCATAGCCAAAAATTGTTTGAAGCACATAAAAACTTCGGACTTCGCTTTAAGCGGAAATACCCATGCATGCCTGGAGTAATCATCAATGAACGTCACGAAGTAAAGGTATTTGCCCAAGGATGGAATTTGCATGGGCCCACAAACGTCACTATGCACAAGCTGCAAGCTGCAACCTGCATGTGGCCCGAACTGAACCATCCTTTGGAAACTTAGAACGTTGCATCTTACCCAAAATATAGCCTTCACAAACATGTTTGACGGGTGCTTCAAGAGGCGGAAAAGAAGCAACCATATCAAATTTTTGCAACCGCGGCAAACTGGCAAAATTCAGATGACCAAAACGTGCATGCCAAAGTTTTTCATCTGAAATAGCCCTTGAATCTACAACTGCATTTGCAAAATTTTGTCCACACTTGTCATACAAAGTGAGCTTATACAACCCACGGCACAAAAACCCAAATGCAACGATTTCATCACCAAAACTGAGATCATGAATTGTAAATCTGTCATCCACAAATTTGACTACAAGTCCAAGTCTAGCAAGTGTAGATACAAACATAAGATTCTTCTTGATCCCAGGTACATAAAGTGCATCAACAAGTGTGAAAGAACTGCCATTAGTAGGAGTAAGCACAATCTTTCCAACTCCCTGAACCGGATAAGAGGCATTGTTGGCACAAGTGACTAAATTCCCATGAGGGACAGACTCGTGAGAGGTGAACAATTCACGAATGTGAGGTAATGTGCTTTGTAGCACCACTATGGAAATACCACACATGTGAATCTGCAACAATTGACATGCATGCATCATGGACAGCAAGATTGTAAGTGCACTCTGCACTAAAAGCCATTCTGCATCAACATCAGCATACAACTACAGAAGACTCAACAATGGATACATTTGTAATGGAACGAGCATTTGCGATGGAACCACCCTCTTTCTTCTTAGCCTCTTTGGCCTTCAACTTAGGACACGACTTGATCAAGTGATCATTAGCTTTACAATAATGGCAACGCATCTTCTTTTTGTCCTTATCACCAGAATTGCCAGACGATGTGCTGCCAGCAGAAGCATTGGGAACATAAGTTTTGCCACTCGCAGTAGAACCATAAGAAGTGGCTGCATTGCTATTACCACCCTTTCTTTGAGAAGCAATAAAAGCCTGTTCAACTGCACGCTATCTAGTCCTATTTTTTCTGGAAAGTGACTCTTGCAACAACAATGTGCATAACGCATCAAACTTGAGAACTTCTGGATTTCCTTGGGTCATAAGTCTCCAAGTACTAGCAAAAGTCTAGTAAGAATCTGGTAAGGCATCAAGACCAGTCTGCACAAGGGAACTGTCTGAAATGACTTCACCTGCAGAAATAAGTTGCTCATTGATATCCTTGACACTAGCAAGGAAATTTTCCATATCATCTTCCTCATGCATAATCTTCGACTCCAGCTCTTTACGCAGCAAAGCAATTTTAGCCTCATTGTGACTTACATAAAGACCAACCAAAATATCCCAAGCCTGTTTTGCAGATTTTGCTGAACGGATGTGAGGACCAATGGTGCGCTTCACAGACAACGCAATCAATGCATGATCCTGCGCATTCTTTACATCCCAATGAGATTGTTATGCCATAGGCAAAACAACTCTAATAGCAACAATCCTTGTAGCAAGACCTGCAACATCCTCAACATCGCCTACATCCTCAAAACTAGGACGTACATCAATGCCCTGCACAATATTCCAGACGCCCTTTGACACAAGAACGTGTTGCATCATATAAGCCCACATAGGGTAATTGTCCCCATCCAACCTGTCCTTAGCAGCAAACATCTTGAAGACATCTATGTTGTTGTCAGCCATGGTAAATGCTGCACCTGATGTGAAAACTGCTCAAAAATAGGAGAAACGGAGCGGGAACAACACGTGGTATATAGCACAACCCATAGAAGACTCTAAGGCACCTATTATGCAGAAAACGGAACTGACAGAAATTTTGCACAAAGTGACAAAATTGTATGTGCAGGCCTGCCTGTAGTGGAAACGGAGGCTGAAATGAGCCCGAATCAAAAATTTGAGCAGACTGAGCTCTACGAGTACACCCAAAATATTGGTCGACCTGCGAACGCTCGCCAAACCTCACTGTAATCGAAGAAAGTGAGCAGGCTTGTGCTGGAGCAGCTAACGACTAAGCACGTGAGGACCTAACCTACTTTGATACCAGTTGTTGGAATTAGGGTTGCAGACAAACACACACAGCTTGGAGAAGACGAAGGAAGCTCAAGGCACACAATAGAGAGTGTGTTACTTGGTGTGCAATGGAAAGATAGATAGCCCTAGAGTGATGGGCATATATACAATGCACAAGGGAAAAAACCTCCTAAAGAGGGAAAAAATGCCCCGGCAGTCCTAGTGTGTTCACAAACATCACTACCACATGTATATGGTAACAATCCCAACCCCCTATGTGGTCAAAAGTGAAATTTGATTGTCAGATCTGGCCTAGAGACATTATACGCGTATAAAATCTAAGTGCTCAGGTTTTGAATTTGGTATGTGAGCTTGTCTTGTGGTGCTTAACACCCTGGTATGCTTAGATCTAAATTTTGGTCTCTAAAAGTGCCCTTTAGACATCATACGTGTAGGACGTCTAACTAGTCAGAATGAAGTGAATTTCACTCCAAAGGTTCCTGACTACACTGGAAACTCACAGCAAGTTTCAAAATTGATTTTTGGCACTTTTTGAGCAAGTTATGGCCAATACAAGCATTCACTTGCATAGATGCGTCTTATGGTCTTTGCAAACCCAAAAATGCTTCAAATTTGATGAAATTTGACCTATATGCTTCCTAAATGTTGTAGATCACAAGGGTGCACTCAGTTGTAACTTTTGACTCCAGATCTGGTCTCTAAGACATCATAAGCGTATGATGTCCATGTGGTCAGAATTCAGTTATGTTTCTACCAAAGGTGCCCCTTAGTGTGTAGAACAAGAATATATGTGCTCACAGCAAATTTTGGATGTTAAAATTGCACACAATAATCACTTTTGACAAGGAAATCCCCTGAAAGAGTAAAATCCCCTTAATTCTCAATCTGTATGTCCAAATGACATGAAATTTGGTGGGTGTGCTCAACACAGCATGCAAAAGATGGGTATAATGTCAAAAGTTCAAAATTGCTGCCATAATCACCCCTCAGACATCATATGCGTATGATGTCCGTTGATAAATTTTTGGACTGAATTCATTCACAGGCATCCCCAAGTGTCTAGCACTGGTTTTCAAGCACTTCTACCAATTTTCATGCAAAAATGTGCTCAGAATCTCAAATTTCTCTTTTTCCCGTTTTAGACACTCCGTCTTTTGTCTTTTAGGTGTCCAGAGTTGGTCAAAACTCTAGTTTCAAAGTACACTTGGAGTAAAACCCCCCTTCTGAACACAATGGTGCAGTCGAGATTTTTCAAATTTGGTCTACATATACCCCTTAAGTTACAAAATTTTAGTTTTTATACACAGAATCCTTGCACATGTCATCTTATATGCTCAGCACGAATCAGTCATGAAAAACTATCCACAGAAAGCTGTTTTTTGCACTTTTACTCTCACAAGCAGACTTTTTAGTGATTTTAAATGCAAAAAAGCACTTAGCAAATAGATCAATGATGAATAGCTCTAGATCAGAATCAGATTACTTACCTAAAGCTACTCCTACAAATCATATGGGGTTTTGCATCTATGAGTAGAAAAACGCTTCAATGCCACACACGGACTAGCAAACGCTTTTATCACCTCACAAACCACTTGACCACCAACAACTACTCTAATCTACAAATCCTAACTAAATCTATCTAGCCGCAGACCCTCGGCAAGACACATGCTTCTTGGCTATCCACTTCATCTCGGAATAACCTCTTCCGGATCCACTTAAGAAAAATGCTTTCTTTAGCCAAAACTAAAGCAAGCAACCATCACACGAGTGTTAGTAGGAATACCTACCTAAGTCCTTGTGTCCCCGGCAACGATGCCGATGCTGCGGGAGCGAATCACACCACCCATAAAGTGCATGCAACACAACCTAGATCAACATAATGTCAATCAAGGACGCAGATGACACGATAGGTGCACAGAGGAAATCTCTTTAGCATGTCAGGTTGAAACCATCCTACACATACAACACTCTGGAAGGTCAACTAAAGCACAATTTAGAATCTCACTACTCTCAATTTCACCACATACACACAAACGGAAGGAAACCCATCAAATCATGCCAGAATCGTACAAAACTTAAGGAACACCATCCCCTCACTAGGATACACCTGTCCCTAAGCCTCTACACTCAAAATCCTAGCTCTAAACCCATTTGCAAAAAATGCATATAAAGACAGAGCAATATTTCAAAGGTGCCCGAAACTGAAATCTATGAGTACCTATGTGTAGCTTATGTCATTACGATTCTAACGAATACTTGCAGGCAGAAAACAGACATCGATTGATATACTTACGACCGCAAATAGCTCGTAGATACACGAGTGCGTTCGCTATGTTCCACGAGGAATGCTTGGCTTTGTCGCATAGAACTTGCCAGCTATCACAATGGTGTTGTCGGTCCTCCAATGTGATGAGCGAGCAGGGAGTAGCAACAGCATGAAGTTCACGCTCTCTCTCTTCCTCTCTCACCCACAATCGACAGCAGCTTAAAACTTAGATTATGATAAAGTTGTTTACAAAAGTGACCTAGGTATCTTATATACAAAGGTTACCTTAGGTTAACTAAAAATAGAGTTTGAGGGGTCAAATGGCTTGGTATTTACAATCTGGAAGTGCCATTTCACCCCAGCTTCTACAACTAGACTACCTACTTATTACAATTGATGTTTCTAACCATAATCCACAACATTCCATAGCTCTCAAAAAATAAAGCTTTGTTGAGTTATGTCGTGCTGTTGACCCAGCCGTCAACACAATCTTAATTGTGTTATTCTCTTCAGGTAATGTACATGATTTGATGTTCTAACATGTCTAAATGGTGCAATGGAATTAGATCGGCTAAATTTATAGTTCTCCTCTAAAGAATCCTCTTAAGGGAAAACTCAATTTTCATAATTTAATTATGTGGTGTTTGTAAGAAAACACTAGATTCTCTGGCTTGGTATCAAAGCTAAGGTTTACCTTTTCTTGCCTAAGAAGAGAGGTCCTTGAGTAATCTATGACAGGTTGGAGTCGTTCATTGCAAAAGGGTAAGTGGGACTAGGATTTATCATCTCGGTTCGCATATATGTTTACAGCTCTTGACATGAAGTCGATGATACTCTTGCTCTTGTTGAGAACGCTATGCAAATAGTTCCTTGGAAGATGAGAGACGAGGTCACATCCATGATAGTAGAAGAGGGTGAAGATGAGCAAAAGTTTTTTATTTATAGAGGTGCATATGTCATGACTAGCATGAGGTTGTTCAGTTGCTTTGATTGCCCCCCAATCCCATTATGAAAATTGATTCCCTATGCTATAGTAAGAGGACTTAGAGATGATCTTAGTGGAGTGAAGGCAGCTTTTGTGAAGGAGGGCATACATGCAAGAAAAGAGAGCATTTATTGTCACAATGTGGACATGTAAGAAGGAAGTTTCCATTGTGATAGGTAAGTCATTAACTCTAAGGTTAGCTTTTTGTAAGTTAAGAGTCTCAACACTAATTTTATGTTCTGGCAACTTAGATGAAATTAAAAAAATTGTGATCCATTTTGGATAGAAGTTAATGCGAAGTTTGAAAGTGAACTACGAAAAGATATAAGGTTTAAAGATTTTTCCAATAAAATGTTCTATGTATGGGAGGGTAACGACCGTACTATGGCATAGATAGCTACCATTCATGATAAATTTTCAACTTGCAAAGAGAAGAATTGTAGGATTCTTTGTACCATTATAGACCCCACAAAAGTTCATGAGATTTCCTTGTTGAGTAGCTTGCAATGGGTGAATTTGTGAGTTGCTTTATGTTTTTCTATTTTTCTTTGCTCATTAGCTTTTGCCTAAATCTTTAATAAGTAATTATCATTGTATTCTTTAACATGAATGTATCTCAAGATGTTCTTTACTGCTTCCCAATGCTTTTTGCCTAGATTTTCCATAAACCTACTGAGACCACTCCCACTGCATATGCAATGTCTAGCCGTGTGCTAACCATGGTGAACATGAGACTGCCAACTGCCGCAAAATACGACATCTTTGCCATCCCTGCCTTTTCAGCATCTGATTTGGGACAATCATGCTTCCTAAGTTTTTTGTATGCAGTCATTGGGGTACTCAATGCTTTCTCCCCTGGCATATTAAAGCATTGCAAGACCTTATAAACATACTCTTTCTGCGAAAGTTCAAGTATACTACATTTGCGATCTCTCTTGATACGCACACCAAGAAAGTGATATGCATTGCCCAAATCTTTCATAGCAAATTGCTTGCTTAAGGCATCCTTGAGAAGTGTAATCTCATCTTTTAACTTCCCGGCTATGAGCATATCATCCACATACAAAATCAGAATGATGAGGGAATCATTGTCCAATCTCTGTGTGTACAAGCAGTGATCCTCTTGGCTTCGTACGTAACCCTAGGACTGAATGTACTTATACAAATTTGATGTACCATTCCCTTGAGCCTTGCTTTAATCCATACAAAGATTTCTTGAGTCTACACAGTTTTGCTTGTGTTGGCTTCTCAAGCTTTATCGCAAAACCTTATGGCAGTTTCATGTAGACATCCTCTTCAAGATCCCATGAAGAAACACTATCTTCAAATCCATTTGGACCAATTCCATGTTCTCGATGGCTACGAGACCAAGCACAAATGCAATGTAGTCATCTTGACCGTGGGAGAAAATATTTTATCAACATCCATGCCTTTCGTTTTCTTGAACCCTTTAGCAACCAATCTAGCCTTATACTTAGGTGCAAGATCATCAGTCGTGTACTTCTTCTTGTACATCCATTTGCATGGCAATGCTTGTTTACCCATAGGTAACTCTGTCAATTCCCAAGTTTCATTTACTAAGATCAAGCTATACTCAGATTGCATAGCCTCTTCCCGCTTCACGCTATAGTCCATATGAATGGCCTCTTTGTAGCAAGTGGGTTCACCGCAGTCAGTGACTAGCAAGCAGTCCAATCCTGGATCAAAACACTTAAGTGCACGAGATGTACGAGTAGATCTCCGAAGTGCCTGACTGTTGGATTCCGCTCTCGCCGGAGCAACATGTGTGTGTACTAGTGGAAGGTGCATCACTAGCATGTCTAACACTCTGTGTAACTGGTGGTGAGGCAACATCCTCAAACCGTACTTTGCAATACTCAATGTCTTTCACTGGATTTCTATGCATCTTAGACTCGTTGAATATCACCTATGAGCTGCATATAACCTTTTTAGATTCCTGGTTCCAGAGACGGTAGCCCATCTCTCTGTCCACACCATATTCAATGAAGATGCACTTGTGTGATATGGGGTCCAGCTTTTATCTAAGCTCTTTTAGCACATGTGAGAATGATTTACACCCAAATACATGTAACCTGTCATAATTGGGCTCTTTACCCATCCACATCTCTTGCGGAACCTTGTACTTTAGCGGTGTACTAGGTGATAAATTGATCAAATAAGCAGACGTCGGAACAACTTCTCCCCAAAATTATTGAGCTAAGTTGGCCATAGACAACATAGAAGTGACCCGCTCCTGAATGGTTCTATTTATCCTCTCAGCCACACCCTTTTGAGTGAGTGTGTAAAGCGTGGTAAATTGTCTTCTAATCTTGCGTTTACTACAAAAGTCCTTGAATGTACTCGCCTCCATTGTCCCTTCGCAAAGCTTTAAGCTTTCTACCTGATTGGTTCTCTATCAATGCTAAGAACCTCTGAAAGACATTAAAGACGTCGCTCTTCTACTTCAAGAGATAAACCCACACTTTTCTAATAGAGTCATCTATGAATGTTAGGAAGTATAATTCTCCCCCTAGAGACTTGACTGGCATAGGTCCGCACAAGTCGTTATGAATGAGATCTAGAGGACTCCCTAAATCCTTGTCCAAAGGCACTGATGTCAACCTAGACTGTTTGCCATAGATGCTGTTAAATATGGATTTTGATTTACCCCATGTAATTTTTCTATAAAAAACGCACATTTGTAAGGCCCCCGTTATGAGGAAAAGCCATCGCGCGTGAAGAAAAAATCACTCGTCGAAAACCAAAATTTTCATGGCCACCAGAATATTTCATTTTGCTGAAATATTATGACCGAACGGCGGTTAGAAAGTGGTCGAAAAACAGTCGATTGGTTAATCAGTGGGCCGGTAGTCAATGGCCAGTGGCCGAATTCAATGGCCAATGGTTGATTTCAAATCGGACTTGTCTTCTTAAGGGTGGCCGCACGTGGGCGCATGGGGAAATTCAACTCGAACTTGTCTACACAAGGGCGGCTACACACAGTTGCCTCTCATGAGAGAGGGCAACCCTTTTGGCCTATAAAAGGAGTCCTTTTCTACACACAAAAATGGATTGTGAAGCATTGTAGTGCATTGTGAAGTTGATGTGAGGTTGTGAGAGTGAAGCAAGGCGGGATCTCCAAAAGGGTATAATCCCTTTGTAATCTACTTCTTGTTTTGAAGTACTAAAGCCATTGAGTGGTTGCTTTCCCGTGGATGTAGCCCACATTGGGTGAACCACGTATATTGTGCTCTCTCTCTCTCTCTCTCTCTCTCTCTCTCTCTCTCTCTCTCTCTCTCTCTCTCTCTCTACTCTATAATCTCTCGTGTGAAAATTATCTCTCTCCATTAAATAAACTACTCAAGTATCTCAAGGAAAGGATTCCTTGAATTGAGTAGGAATAATGACGGAGGAAGGGAAGCTCAAGATAAGAAGTTCAACGGCAAGAACTATCAACATTGGAAGATGCAGATTGAAGAATATCTCTACCAGAAGGATCTCTACTAGGCGGTCTTGCAAAGAAGCCCACAACAATGGAAGATGAAGCATGGATTATCCTTGATCGAAAGGCATTAGGAACAATCCACCTCAGCTTGCTGTGGCCTTCAATGTTTTGGAGATGAAGACCACGGAGGACTTAATGAAGTCACTTGGCGGCCTCTACGAGAAACCATCAGCATCCAATAAGGTATTTCTCATAAAGCGCTTGTTCCATCTAAAAATGACAGAGAATGGTTCAGTTGCAGAACACCTAAACAACTTTAACACCAACATAAGTCAACTTTGATCGGTGAAAGTCAATTTCGATGATGAAGTGCAAGCTCTCCTTATACTATCGTCTCTACCGGATAGTGGGATAGCCTAGTGAAGAAATGCAAAGGAGAAGCACAAGTGAATCATCAAGTGTTGCGATGTCAGTGGAAACAAGAGGAAATCCTAAGGAGAGGTTCAAAAACAAAAAAGGTCGTGATCGCTCAAGGCGGAGCAAGTCACACAAAGTCAGTTCTTGAATGTTGGAATTGCGGTAAGAAGGGTCACATCAAGAAGGATTGCTTGTCCAAGAAAAAGAAGAAGTCGGAGTCTCAACACAACAAGCCAATATCGGAGGCCAATGTGGCAGGTAAAGTAGAGCAAGATGTTGTTTCTCTCATTATACAATACGTCTAATTCTTCCTGGATTGTAGATTCTAGGGCTTCATTCCATGCGACACCACACGAGCAGCATTTCCAAGATTACACCAAAGGTAATTTTGGGTATGTATACTTTGGAGATGATGAAGCTTGTGAAATTGTTGGCAAAGGTACAATTTGTGTCAAAACTGCTCACGGAAATGAATGGAAGCTTAAAGATGTTAGGAATGTTCCTTCTCTTCGCAAGAATTTGATCTCTATAGGACAATGGGATGATGAAGGTCACAACATTGCATTTGGAAACAAACGTTGGAAGATCTCAAAGGGATCTTTGGTGGTTGCCAAAGGAGAAAAGGTGTTACTGTTTTTTCATATTTCAAAGGTGGAAAGCCTTTGTGGAGAATGAAGCAAGTACCAAGCTTAAATGCCTCAGATCCGACACTGGAGGCGAATATTGTAGCCAAGCTTTTGAAAGCTTTTGTGCTAGCAATGGCATTTGGAGGCAAAGGACAACCCCAACATGCTTCAACCAAAGGGGTATGAAGTAAAGGGTAAGGAGAAAATGTTTTGTAGATTAAAGAAGAGCTTGTATGGTTTAAATCATGCATCAAGGTAGTGGTACTTGACATTTGATCGATGGATGCTGGATCATGTATTTAGAAGATGCAACTCAAATCATTGCGTCTACATAAAGAATTTGGGAGATGGGAAGTGCATCATCCTAATGTTGTACGTTGATGACAGTCATAGATAAGGGCTGATTTGGAGCAGATTAAGGGTTGATTTACACTAGCTTTGGATGGGTAAAAATTGGATGAGTAGCCATAGTGCAAGTTGATCGGGTACATAGTTTGAAAGTCAAACTAAGACACATTTAGGGCACATCTAGTTATCAACAAAAGTGGTTCCTTAGTACATTGGCAGCAATCACTATGCTACACACTCTTTGACTAGTTTTACTCAGTTAGATTATGTGAGACCTAAATTTAGTATGTAAGATAGCGGTATGATAGTTTTCTTCATTGATTTTCATATAAGCGTAGAAAGGGGGTCATATTCCCTAATATGAGTTGTATATAGGGGTTTTATCAAAGTTGTCCGCTCGTAGGTGGCATCCCGTTTTGTATGTAGAGTGAATCCCTCGGGGGTCCTAGTGTGTTCACACACATTACTACCACATGTATATGGTAACAAATCCCCCCTGGAGTGATGCGGTGAATGAGATCTGGCACATGAGTAAAGGGAAGTGCCATGCCCTGAGGACATGATCAATCGACAAAGGGGAGTAGCCCCAAAAGCTTCAAACTTCTCACGAGACAATGCCTTTGTGAAAAGATCTGGAAGGTTTTCCTGTGTTGGCACATAAGCCAAGCTGATCTCTCTTGCTAAGAGCCTCTCCCTGACATAGTGGTAATGCACTTCAATGTGCTTTGTACGAGCATGAAAAAATGGACTCCTCGCAACTGCCAATGCGCTCTCACTGTGAGTGTAGATAGTGTTGGCAATATCATGTCCAACACCCAAATCAGCCATAAGGCGTCTGAGCCATACACACTCAACTGTAGCTGTGAAGACTACCATGTACTCAGCCTCACAACTAGAAGTGGCCAGAGTAGGTTGCAACCAACCCAATCTGAGTTTGAAAAAGCATGTAAGTCTGGTGACAATGATCCCCCCTTGGGATAAAACAAGACAATATGTATAATGCCACTCAAGTAGCAGAAAATCCTCTTCACAGCCTGCCAATGCTTAGATTGTGGGCTATGCATAAATTTGCTAACCTGTGAGACTGCAAACTGAATATCCGGCCTCGTGCTGCATACATAAATAAGGCAACCAACAACAGTTTGCTAAAAAGAGTGACATCAACACGATCACCAGCATCATGTACACTCAACTTCAAACGTGTTTCCATGGGAGTGGCAATAGGTTTGCAATCCTCAAGTCCAAATTTACATAGCAATGTCTCTATGTAACTTTTTTGACACAAGGCAATACCACATCCCACTCCTTAAACTGTATACCCAAGTAATGATGCAACAACCCCGAATCTTTCATCTTGAAAGTAGCATTCAAATCAGCCTTAAATTCAGCAATGAGTCTCTTATTTGGCCTAGTGATCAGCAAATCATCCACATAAAGAACCACAATGAGAAGTACATCACCCTCACGCTTAACATACAACGTGCTTTCTGTTGGACTGTTACGAAAGCCTCGTTTGACCAAATGAGTGTTAGCCTTCTCATACCAAGCACGAGGAGATTGCTTCAACCCATACAAAGCTTTGTTACATTTGCACACCTTATCCTCTTGTCCTTTCTTGACAAAACCGCGAGGCTGCGTTACATAAACTTCCTCAAATATGTCACCATTCAAGAAAGTAGTAACAATGTTTGATTGATGTACATCCCAACCAAAATGAGCTGCCAATGCATATAGAAAACGCACAGTAGTCATAAGACAAGTAGGATCAAAAGTTTATTCATAATCTATGCCTTTTGCAACAAGTTGAGCCTTATGGCGATCAACCTCACCATCCGGCTTTCCTTTCAACTTGTTAACCCACTTCGTACCAATGGCCTTTTTGCTAGGAGACAAATCACATAAAGTCCATGTGTCATTTTATATAAGTGTTGAAGGAGTACGAGCAGAAGTGCGACGCGAGAGAGAGTGCGAGAAGAAGAGCACGACGATATGGTGAACTCGCTCTACTGTAATGTGTAGAGCATAGTGAGTTCTTATTAGGTTTTTACAAAAGAATATGTGTACATACATGGCGGCCCGCCCACTTACCTGGGCGACCACATTGAGCTTTATACCCCAACAACCTCCCACTTAAAGTCCAATGTGGTACTTTAAGTGTGAGAGAAGCTACTATACAAGCTAATATACAAGAGATGTAGAGAAGTGATGTACTACCCTACACCTAACTGCTTGCGAAAATGCGCAAAGCTCTATGAGGGAAGTCCTTTTGTAAGTAGATCAGCAGGATTTTTTGTGGTGTGAACTTTGACAAGCTGAAGTTGCTTATCCTCGAGCATTTCCCTGATGAAATGATACTTCACATCCACATGCTTTGTCTTTGAGTGATAAACTGGATTGCGAGCCAATTGTATAGCACTTTGACTATCACAATATAACACAGGCATCTCTTCTTTGATTCCCAAATCTGTTACTAGTCGATTAAGCCAAATTGATTCTTTGCATGCCTCTGATGCTGCAACATATTCAGCCTCTGTAGTAGACTGAGTAACACTATCTTGTAATCTAGAACGCCATGATACTGCTCCACCAGCCAATGTAAAGACATACCCTGATGTAGACCTTCGGTTGTCTAAGTCACCTGCATAATCTGAGTTTGTAAAACCCTTTACACTTAGCTCCTGACTCCCATAGCATATACGCATACTCTTTGTAGCTTTCAGGTATCTCAATATTCCTTTCACTGCCTCCCAATGTTTCTTGCCTGGGTTTGACATGTATCGACTTACTACTCCCACTGCAAATGCAATGTCTGGGCGAGTAGCAATCATTGCATACATCAAACTACCCATTGCATACGCATATGGAATCTTATCCATTTCAGCCTTTTCTTCCTCAGACACAGGACAATCTTGTTTGCTAAGTTTCACATATGGTGGCAATGGAACACTCAATGCCTTTCCCTTCTCCATATTGAAACGTTGCAAAACCTTGTCAATATACTCTGTTTGAGATAACCAAATCAACTTCTTTGATCTGTCTCTCTCAATGCGCATACCAAGTATATGACTTGCCTCACCCATGTCTTTCATGTCAAACAATTTTGCCATCTTTGACTTCAAAGCTGAAATTTCTTCCAAGTGCTTGCCAGCAATCAACATGTCCTCCACATACAAAATAAGCATCAGCCAACTGCCATCCTTAGCCTTCTTTGTATATAGACAATGATCGAACTCACTACGTTTGTAGCCTTGAGAAAGCATAAACTTGTGGAATTTATGGTACCATGCCCTCGGTGATTGTTTTAAGCCATAAAGACTCTTTAACAATTGGCATACCCAATCTTCCTTGCCTTTCTAAACAAACCCTTCTGGATGCTGCATGTAAATTTCCACATCTAAATCACCATGCAAGAACGTTGTCTTGACATCCATTTGGTGCAACACCAAATCTAATATGGAAACCAATGCAAGAAAGCATCTCAATGTAGTCATCTTGACCACCGGACAGAAGACTTCATCAAAGTCAATGCCTTGTTCTTGCTTAAAGCCCTTGGCAACAAGCCTTGCTTTGTACTTTGGCTGACTATCATGAGCGGTGATCTTATACCTATAAACCCATTTACAGGGTAGAGCCTTTTTGCCCCGTGGTAATTTAACTAGCTTCCATGTCTGGTTTTTATGCAGAGCTGTCATCTCTGACTGCATGGCCAATTGCCAATTCCCAGAGTCCTTCATTTGCACTGCTTCCTTGTAACATGAAGGCTCATTGCAATCAGTCAACATGACATAATTCATAGATGGAACAAACCTATCAGGAGTTCGTGTGACACGTCCAGAGCTACGCACAATAGGTGGCTCAGGCTTAGCCACAACTTGTGGTTCCACTCTATCCTGTCCTTGCTCCTCTTGAGCCTTGACATTTTGTCTTGCACGTGCAGGTCCATCTTCTTGGAAGACAACTCTTCTAATCTCCTCAACCCTCTCTGGTTTAGAATGATATTTGGATTCATTAAAGTGAACATCATTGTTGCGGACAACCTTTCTGGATTCGGGATCCCAAAGTCTGTACCCCATCTCACCAGAATTACCATAGCCTAGAAAGATGCACTTTCTACTCTTTGGCTCAAGTTTGTTCCTAAATTCCTTTGGAACGTGAGTATATGCCTCACAGCCAAAGACTTTGAGATGCTTGTATGAGGGCATTTTGCCTGACCATACCATCTCTGGCACTAAATCCTTCTGCAAAACCTTGCTAAGAGATATATTTACAAGATGAACAACTGTTGATACAGCTTCAGCCCAAAACCCATTTGGCATCTGTGCATTAGACAACATACTTCTGACCTTCTCTTGTATGGTCCTATTCATCCTCTCAGCAACACCATTTTGAGGAGGATTGTAAGGAGCAGTAAGTTCATGTTTTATACCTTTTGACTCACAAAAGTCCTGAAAGGCCTTTGAAACATACTCTCCACCATTGTCAGTGCGTAAGCATTTAAGCTTCTTGCCACTCTGATTCTCCACAAGTGTCACAAACGTTTTGAAAACACTTAAACGCTTCATCCTTGTGCTTGAGAAAGTAAACCCGTACTTTCCTCGAGTAATCATCTATAAATGTCATAAAGTAAGAAGCTCCCCCTAGAGATAGGTTAGGCATAGGTCCACATAAATCACTATGAACAAGTGCCAACTGTGTATCTCTTCTACTGCTTCTATGCTTATGTGGCTGCTGTGTTTGCTTACCATACAGACAATGTTCACAGAATTCAAAATCATTAAATGAAAAGCCAGGCAAATAACCAGAACGAGACAAGATTTCCATTCCCTTCTTGGACATATGTCCTAACCGGCTATGCCACAAAGAAACGTTCGGCTGCTCGGTTACATTGATTACATTTTTAGAGACATTTGATACATAAATCATGTAAAGTCCTCCAGACTTTACTCCATGTGCTACTGTCATAGAACCCTTGGATATCTTCCACATGTTTTGTCCAAAAGTGGTGATGTAGCTAGCATCATCAAGTAAACATGTGTTGATCAAGCTCTTTGTAATTGCGGGAACATGTCTCACATTCTTCAGCGTGAAAGAAGAGCCATTCTTAAACTTCAATTGAACATCTCCAACACCTAAGATCTCACATGTCTGCCCATTGCCTAGCCGAACATGATCTTTAGTGGTCACATAAGAAGTAAACCACTCCTTGTTTGGAGACACATGAAGTGATGCTCCTGAGTCTATAATCCAGTCACTCAGTGCATTTCCATCAGATGTTGTAAGAAGAGCTGAGTCCATTCTATTCTTCAAGAAGTAGATGTCTCCTGACACTAGACTGTCATCTTCTGCAACAGTGTTTGTCACATTTATTTCTTGAATCTTCACTGAGGACTTGTTCTTCTCACCATGGTCTTCAGCTTTCTCTTTGCCTTTTTCTGCTTTCCATTCTCTGCAGTCTCTTTTCATGTGACCCTTCTTGCCACAATGGTAGCATTCTATGTCACTCTTGCCTTTAGCACTGCGGGACTTGCTATGAGACTGATTCCTCTTTCCACCTTTGTACTTTTCTTTGGTCCTTCCCCTGACAACTAAGGCTGTTCCTTTGCCTTTGTCCATTGTCTTTCTATTGGTTTCTTCAGTAAGCAGACTTCCTTCTACACCTGCTATGTTCAAACCATCTGGAGGTGCAGAATTACTCAAAGCTGTGCGAAAAGTGTCCCAACTTTCCGGCAATGTGATCAACAGGAACATAGCTCTAACAGGTTCATCAAACTTGACACCTTGAGCTGACAACTGACTGTAGATTGTGTTGAATTCATTCAGATGATTGGACATAGGTGTCCCTTCTTTCATCTTCAAGTCAACAAGCTTCTTAAGCCAATATACCTGTGAAGCTGCACTCTGCTTCTCATAAAGATCACTCAGCTTTAACCATGCTTGATAAGCCGACATCTCGTCTGCTACATTGAAGTAAACGCTTTCTGCCAAAGTCAGCATAATGGTAGAAAGTGCCAATTCATCCATTTCGCTCCATTCATCTTCGTCCATAGCTTCTGGTTTTATCCCCTTGAGCTTTATAGGTTTTATTTGCTTCTTTTGTACCAACACGTGCCAAATCTGCTTCTTCCACAATGGGAAATTGGTTCCATCCAGCTTCTTGATATTGTAAAGAGCAGTGTCCTGTGATCCAGCCATAGCTACGCTTCACAGTGGTTTACTTTCCTGGGAAAAATTCGGCAGAGTTTCCCCTGTAAACTGACCTATGAACCAATATCAACCTGTCAAATGAACCAAGAAAGCTTCAGATTCTGCATAAATTTTGGCAGAGTCCCCTTTGTAAAATGGCTCTGGTGTACTCAAAAAACAGACCAAAAAACAGCTCAAAAACACTGTCTCTCTGACACTGTAAGCTGTGGGTAAACCTGTCCTGCACCTGTACTGTCTCTCACTGTCCTGTCACTGTCCTGTAAGCATAGACTGTGACAATGCCTCAACGGCAGTAAAGCAAAGATGCAATCCCAACTGTCTAACTCACAGTCAATACATCCTAGCTGCCTATCTAAGGGTGCTCGAGGGATCGCTCCAAGACCTGTATCACCGAAAGGATCTCAACATTCGAGAATCCCCCAGCTCAATAAAACCTCACTCGACCCTCAACAAAGGCTGCAGTAAATCTGACAGTACATAGAATTCCCACAAATTCATACATCCACAAATTTCCCACCTTATGCTGTAACCGCTGCGGCGGTTGTTTGCTGCGTGACTCATAGCCAGCAAACCCTCAACAGACATACATCATCTCTGACAATACATCCCATGTGGAAGTACCTGCAATGTCAGAATGAAATCTGGAATATCAAGCAGCAAACACAAGCTACCTGATGAACTAGTGGATGTCGCCTACAGTCTGTGTGTAGATGCGCCCGTGTCGTATGTGACACGCCTCCAAGAACTGTGAGCCGTCCTTCGATGTGTAGACAGCCACAAATCAACACTCTAGGAGTGTCGATATCCTCAGCACCTGCAGTCGTAGGCCGAAAACCCCAAATTTGCAGAGTCGGATATGCACCCGTCGAGACCACATAGTCGAAAATGGCCTGCGCAGACCTTTGTCGAAGCCGAACGGTGGCCGAGATGACCTCAGAATGAAATTCTGACAACACCAAGCCCATTGGCTTACCCATGAGATTTGGGGCCGTGTCTTCGCCTGTCGAATTTCACTCCAATCGGAGTTGGTGACTCTAGCCTCCTGCAGTGCTGCCCCGAGCCTTGATCTGAGCTCTGATACCAGTTGAAGGAGTACGAGCGAAAGTGCGACGCGAGAGAGAGTGCAAGAAGAAGAGCACGACGATATGGTGAACTCGCTCTACTGTAATGTGTAGAGCATAGTGAGTTCTTATTAGGTTTTTACAAAAGAATATGTGTACATACATGGCGGCCCGCCCACTTACCTGGGCGACCACATTGGGCTTTATACCCCAACAAGTGCATCATATTCTGATTACATGGCAGCCATCCAATTTTTTGAATTTTGTACTTCATCAAAAGACAGAGGTTCCTCAACCTTATGTAAGCTAGACACAGCCAAAGCATAACAATCTGATGCAGAAGATGCTGTTACCATATACATGTGGTAGTGATGTGTGTGAACACACTAGGACCGCCGGGGCTATTTTTTCCCTCTTTAGGAGGTTTTTTCCCCCGTGCATTGTATATACGCCCATCACTCTAGGGCTAACAATCTTTCCATTGCACACTAAGTAACATACTCTCTATTGTGTGCCTTGAGCTTCCTTCGTCTTCTCCAAGCTGTGTGTGTTTCTCTGCAACCCTAATTCCAACAATTGGTATCAGAGCAGGTCACGTCCTCCCGGGCTTAGTCGCCAGCTGCTCCAGCACACGCCTGCTCACTTTCTCCGATTTCAGTGAGCTTTGGCGAGCGTTCGCAAGTCGACAAATATTTTGGGCTCATTTCGGCCTCCGTTTCCACTACAGGCAGTACTGCACAGGCTATTTCGTCATTTTGTGCAGATTTCTGTCAGTGCCGTTTTCTACATAACAGGTGCCTTATAGTCTTCTACGGTTTGTGCTATATAGCACAAGTTGTTCCCGCTCCATTTCTCCTATTTTCGGGCAGTTTTCACATTAGGTGCAGCATTTACCATGGCTGACAACAACAACAACACAGATGTGTTCAAGATGTTTGCTGCTGAGGACAGGTTGGATGGGGACAACTACCCTATGTGGGCTTATATGATGCAACATGTTCTTGTGTCAAAAGGTGTCTGGAACATTGTGCAGGGCATTGATGTACGTCCTGGGTCTGAATATGTAGGCGATGTTGAGGATGTTGCAGGTCTTGCTGCAAGGATTGCAGCTGTTAGAGTTGTTTTGCCTACGGCAGAACAAGCTCGTTGGGATGTTAAGGATGCGCAGGATCATGCATTGATTGCGTTGTCTGTGAAGCGCACCATTATTCCTCACATCCGTTCAGCAAAATCTGCAAAACAGGCTTGGGATATTCTAGCAGGTCTTTATGCAAGCCGCAATGAGGCTAAAATTGCTTTGCTGCGTAAAGAGCTAGAGTCGAAGATTATGCATGAAGAAGATGATATGGACACTTTCCTTGCTAGTGTCAAGGATATCAATGAGCAACTCATTTCTGCAGGTGAAGTCATTTCGGACAGTTCCCTTGTGCAGACTGTTCTTGATGCCTTACCAGATTCCTACCAGACTTTTGCTAGTACTTGGAGACTGATGACCCAAGGAAATCCTGAAGTTGTCAAGTTTGATGCATTATGCACATTGCTGTTGCAAGAGTCACTTTCTAGAAAAAACAGGACTAGGCAGCGTGCAGTTGAACAGGCTTTTATTGCTTCTCAAAGAAAGGGTTGTAACAGTAATGCAGCCACTTCTTATGGTTCTGTTGCGAGTGGCAAAAATTCTGTTCCTAATGCTTCTGGTGGCAGCACTTCGTCTGGCAATTCTGGTGATAAGGGCAAAAAGAAGATGCGTTGCCATTATTGTAAAGCCAATGATCACTTGATCAAGTCGTGTCCTAAGTTGAAGGCCAAAGAGGCTAAGAAGAAAGAGTGTGGTTCCACTGCAAATGCTGGTTCCACTACAAATGCAGCCATTGTTGAGTCTTCTGTGAAAGGAGATTGTGATGCTGATGTTGATGCAGAATGGGCTTTTAGCGCAGAGTGCACTTACAATCCTTCTGTCCATGATGCATGCTTGTCAGTTGCTGCAGATTCACATGTGTGGTATTTTGACAGTGGTGCTACAAAGCACATTACCTCACATCGTGAATTGTTTACCTCTCTCAAGTCTGTCCCTCATGGGAATTCAGTCACTTGTGCCAACAACGCCTCTTATCCAGTTCAGGGAGTTGGAAAGATTGTGCTCACTGCTGCTAATGGCAGTTCCTTCACACTTGTTGATGCACTTTATGCACCTGGGATCAAGAAGAACCTCTTGTCTGTATCCGCACTTGCTAGACTTGGACTTGTAGTCAAATTTGTGGATGACAGATGTACAGTTCATGATCTCAGTTTTGGTGATGAAATTGTTGCATCTAGGCTTTTGTGCCGTGGGCTGTATAAGCTCACTTTGTATGACAAGTGTGGACAAAATTTTGCAAATGCTGTTGCAGATTCAAGGGCTATTTCAGATGCAAAACTTTGGCATGCACGTTTTGGTCATCTAAATTTTGCCAGTTTGCTGCGTTTGTAGAAATCTGATATGGTTGCTTCTTTGCCGCCTCTTGAAGCACCTGTCAAACATGTTTGTGAAGGCTGTATTCTGGGTAAAATGCAGCGTTCTAAGTTTCCAAAGGATGGTTCAGTTAGGGCCACATGCAGGTTGCAGCTTGTGCATAGTGATGTTTGTGGGCCCATGCAAACTCCGTCCTTGGGCAATTACCTGTACTTCGTGACTTTCATTGATGATTACTCCAGGCATGCATGCGTATTTCCGCTTAAAGCGAAGTCCGAAGTTTTTATGTGCTTCAAACAATTTTTGGCTATGGCTGAAAATGTCTCAAAATGTACTATGGGCACCCTCCGTTTCGATCGAGGGGGGGAGTATATGTCTCATGAATTTAATGCATTTCTGGCTAGTCGTGGGATAAAACACCAATGTACAGTGCCTTATACACCTCAGCAAAATGGTGTTGCTGAGAGGAAAAACAGGTCACTAACGGAAATGGTACGATGTATGGTCAAAAGTCAAGCTTTGCCGCATTCTTTTTGGCTTGAGGCCATCATGTGTGCCTGTTGGAATTAGGGTTGCAGAGAAACACACACAGCTTGGAGAAGACGAAGGAAGCTCAAGGCACACAATAGAGAGTGTGTTACTTAGTGTGCAATGGAAAGATAGATAGCCCTAGAGTGATGGGCGTATATACAATGCACGGGGGAAAAAACCTCCTAAAGAGGGAAAAAATGCCCCGGCGGTCCTAGTGTGTTCACACACATCACTACCACATGTATATGGTAACAAATCCCCCCTGGAGTGATGCGGTGAACGAGAGCTGGCACATGAGTAAAGGGAAGTGCCATGCCCTGAGGACAGGATCAGTCCACAAAGGGGAGTAAGCCCAAAGCTTTGCGGAAAGCTTCAAGCTTCTCACGAGACAATGCCTTTGTGAAAAGATCTGCAAGGTTGTCCTGTGTTGGCACATAAGCCAAGCTGATCTCTCCTGCTGAGAGCCTCTCCCTGACATAGTGGTAATGCACCTCAATGTGCTTTGTGCGAGCATGAAAAACTGGGTTCCTCGCAACTGCCAATGCGCTCTGACTGTCAGTGTAGATAGTGTTGGCAGTGTCCTGTCCAACACCCAAGTCAGCCATAAGGCGTCTGAGCCATACACACTCAACCGTAGCTGTGAAGACTGCCCTGTACTCAGCCTCACAACTCGAAGTGGCCACAGTAGGTTGCTTCTTGCTCAACCATGATATACATGAACTGCCAAGCATGAAACAAAAACCACTTGTGGACACTCGCGTGTCAAAACAACCAGCCCAATCTGAGTCCGAAAAAGCATGTAAGTCTGGCGGCAATGATCCCCCCTTGGGATAAAACAAGCCAAGATGTAAAGTGCCACTAAGGTAGCGGAAAATCCTCTTGACAGCCTGCCAATGCTTAGACCCTGGGCTATGCATAAATCTGCTGACCTGCGAGACTGCAAACTGAATATGTGGCCTCGTGTTGCATACATAAATGAGGCAGCCAACAGCAGTTTGGTAAAGAGTGACATCAGCAGGATCGCCAGCATCATGTAGACTCAACTTCAAACCTGTTTCCATGGGAGTGGCAATAGGTTTGCAATCCTCAAGTCCAAACTTACATAGCAATGTCTCTATGTAACTTTTCTGACACAAGGCAATACCACCATCACACTGCTTAAACTGTATACCCAAGTAATGATGCAACAGCCCCAAATCTTTCATCTTGAAAGTAGCATTCAAATCAGCCTTAAATTCAGCAATATGTCTCTCATTTGGTCCAGTGATCAGCAAATCATCAACATAAAGAACCACAATGAGAAATACATCATCCTCACGCTTTACATACAATGTGCTTTCTGTTGGACTGTTACGAAAGCCTCGTTTAACCAAATGAGTGTCAGCTTTCTCATACCAAGCACGAGGAGATTGCTTCAACCCATACAAAGCCTTCTTACATTTGCACACTTTGTCCTCTTGTCCTTTTATGACAAAACCGCGAGGCTGCGTTACATAAACTTCCTCAAATATGTCACCATTCAAGAAAGCAGTAACAATGTCTGATTGATGTACATCCCAACCAAAATGAGCTGCCAATGCACATAGAAAACGCACAGTATTCATACGACAAGTGGGAGCAAAAGTCTCTTCATAATCTATGCCTTTTTGTTGTGCATAACCCTTTGCAACAAGTCGAGCCTTATGGCGATCGATCTCACCATCCGGCTTGCGTTTCAACTTGTAAACCCACTTCGTACCAATGGCCTTTTTGCCAGGAGGCAAATCACATAAAGTCCATGTGTCATTCTCTATAAGTGCATCATATTCTGATTTCATGGCAGCAATCCAATTTTTTGAATTCTGTGCTTCATCAAAAGACAGAGGCTCCTCAACATCATGTAAACTAGACACAGCCAAAGCATAACAATCTGATGCATAAGATGCATGGCGAGAGCCTGAACGAGTACGACTAGATAAAGGTGCATCCAATTTACTGTCACGCAAAGTGTGCACCAGCCATTTTGGCATACCTCTAGCCTGCTCATTTTCAGCCCTTTCCTCATCAAGTACATCATGTACATCTGCATCAGTAATAGGCTGTTCTAAAACATTTTCAGAAACCCCCATAGGCTGTACATTTGCCTCATTGGAACTTACATTCGTATTTCCACCACTGAAAAGAGGCAACAAAGTGTCATAAAATGTCCTATGAGCTTACATTACTGTCTCTAGTACATGACAGTAAGGGCTGAACAGAGTCTTCCCCAAACACTACATCCCGTGAAACCAAAATACGTTTTGTTTGCGGATGATACAACCTGTAACCTTTGCTTTCAGCACTATAACCAACAAAAATACATTTGACAGCCTTATCATCCAATTTTCTGCGCTGCACTTGTGGCACCAAAGCATATGCGAAACAGCCAAAAACACGCATGTGCTCAATAGAAGGTTTTCTATCATGCCATGCTTCATATGGAGTAATAGACTGCAAAGCTTTCGTAGGACACCTGTTAAGTACATAAGTGGCACACATGATGGCCTCAAGCCAAAAAGAATGCGGCAAAGCTTGACTTTTGACCATACATCGTGCCATTTCCGTTAGTGACCTGTTTTTCCTCTCAGCAACACCATTTTGTTGAGGTGTATAAGGCACTGTACATTGGTGTTTTATCCCACGACTAGCCAGAAATGCATTAAATTCATGAGACATATACTCCCCCCCTCGATCGGAACGGAGGGTGCCCATAGTACATTTTGAGACATTTTCAGCCATAGCCAAAAATTGTTTGAAGCACATAAAAACTTCGGACTTTGCTTTAAGCGGAAATACCCATGCATGCCTGGAGTAATCATCAATGAAAGTCACGAAGTACAGGTAATTGCCCAAGGACGGAGTTTGCATGGGCCCACAAACATCACTATGCACAAGCTGCAACCTGCATGTGGCCCTAACTGAACCATCCTTTGGAAACTTAGAACGCTGCATTTTACCCAGAATACAGCCTTCACAAACATGTTTGATAGGTGCTTCAAGAGGCGGCAAAGAAGCAACCATATCAGATTTCTGCAAACGCAGCAAACTGGCAAAATTCAGATGACCAAAACGTGCATGCCAAAGTTTTGCATCTGAAATAGCCCTTGAATCTGCAACAGCATTTGCAAAATTTTGTCCACACTTGTCATACAAAGTGAGCTTATACAGCCCATGGCACAAAAGCCCAGATGCAACAATTTCATCACCAAAACTGAGATCATGAACTGTACATCTGTCATCCACAAATTTGACTACAAGTCCAAGTCTAGCAAGTGCGGATACAGACAATAGATTCTTCTTGATCCCAGGTACATAAAGTGCATCAACAAGTGTGAAGGAACTGCCATTAGCAGCAGTGAGCACAATCTTTCCAACTCCCTGAACTGGATAAGAGGCGTTGTTGGCACAAGTGACTGAATTCCCATGAGGGACAGACTCGAGAGAGGTAAACAATTCACGATGTGAGGTAATGTGCTTTGTAGCACCACTGTCGAAATACCACACATGTGAATCTGCAGCAACTGACAAGCATGCATCATGGACAGCAGGATTGTAAGTGCACTCTGCGCTAAAAGCCCATTCTGCATCAACATCAGCATCACAATCTCCTTTCACAGAAGACTCAACAATGGCTGCATTTGTAGTGGAACCAGCATTTCCAGTGGAACCACCCTCTTTCTTCTTAGCCTCTTTGGCCTTCAACTTAGGACACGACTTGATCAAGTGATCATTGGCTTTACAATAATGGCAACGCATCTTCTTTTTGCCCTTATCACCAGAATTGCCAGACGAAGTGCTGCCAGCAGAAGCATTAGGAACAGAATTTTTGCCACTCGCAGCAGAACCATAAGAAGTGACTGCATTACTGTTACCACCCTTTCTTTGAGAAGCAATAAAAGCCTGTTCAACTGCACGCTGCCTAGTCCTGTTTTTTCTAGAAAGTGACTCTTGCAACAGCAATGTGCATAATGCATCAAACTTGACAACTTCAGGATTTCCTTGGGTCATCAGTCTCCAAGTACTAGCAAAAGTCTGGTAGGAATCTGGTAAGGCATCAAGAACAGTCTGCACAAGGGAACTGTCAGAAATGACTTCACCTGTAGAAATGAGTTGCTCATTGATATCCTTGACACTAGCAAGGAAAGTGTCCATATCATCTTCCTCATGCATAATCTTCGACTCTAGCTCTTTACGCAGCAAAGCAATTTTAGCCTCATTGCGGCTTGCATAAAGACCTGTTAGAATATCCCAAGCCTGTTTTGCAGATTTTGCTGAACGGATGTGAGGAATAATGGTGCGCTTCACAGACAACGCAATCAATGCATGATCCTGCGCATCCTTAACATCCCAACGAGCTTGTTCTGCTGTAGGCAAAACAACTCTAACAGCTGCAATCCTTGCAGCAAGACCTGCAACATCCTCAATATCGCCTACATCTTCAGAACCAGGACGTACATCAATGCCCTGCACAATGTTCCAGACACCTTTTGACACAAGAACGTGTTGCATCATATAAGCCCACATAGGGTAGTTGTCCCCATCCAACCTATCCTCAGCAGCAAACATCTTGAACACATCTGTGTTGTTGTTGTCAGCCATGGTAAATGTTGCACCTGATGTGAAAACTACCCGAAAATAGGAGAAATGGAGCGGGAACAACTTGTGCTATATAGCACAAACCGTAGAAGACTATAAGGCACCTGTTATGCAGAAAACGGCACTGACAGAAAATCTGCACAAAATGACGAAATAACCTGTGCAGTACTGCCCGTAGTGGAAACGGAGGCCGAAATGAGCCCAAATCAAAATTCTGAGCAGACCGAGCTCTTTGAGTTCTCCCAACATATTTGTCGACCTGCGAACGCTTGCCAAAGCTCACTGAAATCGGAGAAAGTGAGCAGGCGTGTGCTGGAGCAGCTGGCGACTAAGCCCGGGAGGACGTGACCTGCTCTGATACCAATTGTTGGAATTAGGGTTGCAGAGAAACACACACAGCTTGGAGAAGACGAAGGAAGCTCAAGGCACACAATAGAGAGTGTGTTACTTAGTGTGCAATGGAAAGATAGATAGCCCTAGAGTGATGGGCGTATATACAATGCACGGGGGAAAAAACCTCCTAAAGAGGGAAAAAATGCCCCGGCGGTCCTAGTGTGTTCACACACATCACTACCACATGTATATGGTAACAGTGCCACTTATGTACTTAACAGGTGTCCTACGAAAGCTTTGCAGTCTATTACTCCATATGAAGCATGGCATGATAGAAAACCTTTTATTGAGCACATGCGTGTTTTTGGTTGTTTAGCATATGCTTTGGTGCCACAAGTGCAGCGCAGAAAATTGGATGATAAGACTGTCAAATGTATTTTTGTTGGTTATAGTGTTGAAAGCAAAGGTTACAGGTTGTATCATCCGCAAACAAAACGTATTTTGGTTTCACGGGATGTAGTGTTTGGGGAAGACTCTGTTCAGCCCTTACTGTCATGTACTAGAGACAGTAATGTAAGCTCATAGGACATTTTATGACACTTTGTTGCCTCTTTTCAGTGGTGGAAATACGAATGTAAGTTCCAATGAGGCAAATGTACAGCCTATGGGGGTTTCTGAAAATGTTTTAGAATAGCCTATTACTGATGCAGATGTACATGATGTACTTGATGAGGAAAGGGCTGAAAATGAGCAGGCTAGAGGTATGCCAAAATGGCTGGTGCACACTTTGCGTGACAGTAAATTGGATGCACCTTTATCTAGTCGTACTCGTTCAGGCTCTCGCCATGCATCTTATGCATCAGATTGTTATGCTTTGGCTGTGTCTAGTTTACATGATGTTGAGGAGCCTCTGTCTTTTGACGAAGCACAGAATTCAGAAAATTGGATTGCTGCCATGAAATCAGAATATGATGCACTTATAGAGAATGACACATGGACTTTATGTGATTTGCCTCCTGGCAAAAAGGCCATTGGTACGAAGTGGGTTTACAAGTTGAAACGCAAGCCGGATGGTGAGATTGATCGCCATAAGGCTCGACTTGTTGCAAAGGGTTATGCACAACAAAAAGGCATAGATTATGAAGAGACTTTTGCTCCCACTTGTCGTATGACTATTGTGCGTTTTCTATGTGCATTGGCAGCTCATTTTGGTTGGGATGTACATCAATCAGACATTGTTACTGCTTTCTTGAATGGTGACATATTTGAGGAAGTTTATGTAACGCAGCCTCGCGGTTTTGTCATAAAAGGACAAGAGGACAAAGTGTGCAAATGTAAGAAGGCTTTGTATCGGTTGAAGCAATCTCCTTGTGCTTGGTATGAGAAAGCTGACACTCATTTGGTTAAACGAGGCTTTCGTAACAGTCCAACAGAAAGCACATTGTATGTAAAGCGTGAGGATGATGTATTTCTCATTGTGGTTCTTTATGTTGATGATTTGCTGATCACTGGACCAAATGAGAGACATATTGCTGAATTTAAGGCTGATTTGAATGCTACTTTCAAGATGAAAGATTTGGGGCTGTTGCATCATTACTTGGGTATACAGTTTAAGCAGTGTGATGGTGGTATTGCCTTGTGTCAGAAAAGTTACATAGAGACATTGCTATGTAAGTTTGGACTTGAGGATTGCAAACCTATTGCCACTCCCATGGAAACAGGTTTGAAGTTGAGTCTACATGATGCTGGCGATCCTGCTGATGTCACTCTTTACCAAACTGCTGTTGGCTGCCTCATTTATGTATCCAACACGAGGCCAGATATTCAGTTTGCAGTCTCGCAGGTCAGCAGATTTATACATAGCCCAGGGTCTAAGCATTGGCAGGCTGTCAAGAGGATTTTCCGCTACCTTAGAGGCACTTTACATCTTGGCTTGTTTTATCCCAAGGGGGGATCATTGCCGCCAGACTTACATGCTTTTTCGGACTCAGATTGGGCTGGTTGTTTTGACACGCGAGTGTCCACAAGTGGTTTTTGTTTCATGCTTGGCAGTTCATGTATATCATGGTTGAGCAAGAAGCAACCTACTGTGGCCACTTCGAGTTGTGAGGCTGAGTACAGGGCAGTCTTCACAGCTACGGTTGAGTGTGTATGGCTCAGACGCCTTATGGCTGACTTGGGTGTTGGACAGGACACTGCCAACACTATCTACACTGACAGTCAGAGCGCATTGGCAGTTGCGAGGAACCCAGTTTTTCATGATCGCACAAAGCACATTGAGGTGCATTACCACTATGTCAGGGAGAGGCTCTCAGCAGGAGAGATCAGCTTGGCTTATGTGCCAACACAGGACAACCTTGCAGATCTTTTCACAAAGGCATTGTCTCGTGAGAAGCTTGAAGCTTTCCGCAAAGCTTTGGGCTTACTCCCCTTTGTGGACTGATCCTGTCCTCAGGGCATGGCACTTCCCTTTACTCATGTGCCAGCTCTCGTTCACCGCATCACTCCAGGGGGGATTTGTTACCATATACATGTGGTAGTGATGTGTGTGAACACACTAGGACCGCCGGGGCATTTTTTCCCTCTTTAGGAGGTTTTTTCCCCCGTGCATTGTATATACGCCCATCACTCTAGGGCCAACAATCTTTCCATTGCACACTAAGTAACATACTCTCTGTTGTGTGCCTTGAGATTCCTTCGTCTTCTCCAAGCTGTGTGTGTTTCTCTGCAACCCTAATTCCAACAGATGCACGGTGAGAGCCTGAACACAGCCCTTTCCTCATCAAGTACATCATGTACATCTGCATCAGTAATAGGTTGATCTGTAACATTTTCAGCAACCCCCATAGGCTATACGTTTTCCTCATTGGAATTTACATTCGTACTTCCACCACTAAAAAGAGGTGACAAAGTGTCATAAATGTCCTATGAGCTTACATTATTGTTTCTAGTTCATGACAGTAAGGGTTGAACAGAATCTTCCACAAACACAACATCCCATGAAACCAGAATACGCTTTGTTTGTGGATGATACATCCTATAACCTTTGCTTTCAACACTATAACCAACAAAAATACATTAGATAGCCTTATCATCCAATTTTATGCGTTGTATTTGTGGCACCAAAGCATATGCCAAACAACCAAAAACACGCAATGTGCTCAATAGAAGGCTTTCTATCATGCCATGCTTCATATGGTAGGACACCTGTTTAGTACATAAGTGGCACACATGATGGCCTCAAGACAAAAAGAATGCGGCAAATCTTGACTTTTGACCATACATTGTGCCTTTTTCATAAGTGACATGTTTTTCCTCTCAGCAACACCATTTTGTTGAGGCGTATAAGGCACTATACATTAGTGTTTTATCCCACGACTAGCCAGAAATGCATTAAATTCATGAGACATATACTGCCTCCCTCGATCGGAACGGAGGGTGCCCATAGTACATTTCGAGACATGTTTAGCCATAGCCAAAAAAAATTTGAAGCACATAAATACTTCGGACTTCGCTTCAAGTGGAAATACCCATGCATGCCTGGAGTAATCATCAATGAAAGTCTCAAAGTAAAGGTAATTGCCCAAGGACGGAGTTTGCATGGGCCCACAAACATCACTATGCACAAGTTGCAACCTACATGTGGCCTTAATTAAACCATTCTTTGGAAACTTAGAATGTTGCATCTTACCCAAAATACAGACTTCTCAAACGTGTTTGACAAGTGCTTCGAGAGGCAGTAAAGAAGCAACCATAGCAAATTTCTACAAATGTAGCAAACTGCAAAAATTTAGATGCCCAAAACGTGCATGGCAAAGTTTCGCATCTGAATTAGCCTTAGAATCCACAACTGCATTTGCAAAATTCTACCCACACTTGTCATACAAAGTAAGCTTATATAGCCTACGACATAATATGCCAGATGCAACAATTTCATCACTAAAACTGAGATCATGGACTGTACATCTGTCATCCACAAACTTGACTGTAGCTCCA
This sequence comes from Adiantum capillus-veneris, assembly GCF_014529385.1. Lineage (NCBI taxonomy): Eukaryota > Viridiplantae > Streptophyta > Polypodiopsida > Polypodiales > Pteridaceae > Adiantum > Adiantum capillus-veneris. The sequence goes on along the minus strand of NC_140940.1, from coordinate 73,059,944 downwards.
AGTCTAGCAAGTGCAGATATAGAGAGAAGATTCTTCTTGATCCCAGGTGCATAAAGTGCATTAATAAGTGTGAAATAACTGCCATTTTTAGCAGGAAGCACAATCTTTCCAACTCCCTGAATTGAATAAGAGGCATTGTTGGCACAAGTGACTGAATTCCCATGAGGGATAGACTCAAGAGAGGTGAACAAATCACGATGTGAGGTAATGTGCTTTGTAGCACCACTGTCAAAATACCACACATGTGAATCCGCAGCAATTGACATGCATGCATCATGGACAACAGGATTATAGGTAGCCCATTTTGCATCAACATCAGCATCATAGTCTCCTTTCACATAAGATTCAACAATAGCTGCATTTGTAGTGAAACTAACATTTGCAATGGAACCACGCTCTTTCTTCTTAGCCTCTTTGGCCTTCAACTCAGGACACGACTTGATCAAGTGATCATTAGCTTTACAATAATGGCAACGCATCTTCTTTTTGCCCTTATCACCAGAATTGCCAGACGATGTGCTGCCAGCAGAAGCATTGGGAACATAAGTTTTGCCACTCGCAGTAGAACCATAAGAAGTGGATGCATTGTTGTTACCACCCTTTCTTTGAGTAGCAATAAAAGTCTTTTCACATGCACGCTATCTAGTCTTGTTTTTTCTAGAAAGTGACTCTTGCAACAGCAATGGGCATAATGCATCAAACTTGACAACTTCAGGATTTCCTTGGGTCATAAGTCTCCAAGTACTAGCAAAAGTTTGGTAAGAATCTAGTAAGGCATCAAGAACAGTCTGCATAAGGGAACTGTCTGAAATGACTTCACCTGTAGAAATAAGTTGCTCATTGATATCCTTGACATCAGCAAGGAAAGTGTCCATATCATCTTCCTCATGCATAATCTTTGACTCTAGCTCTTTACGCATCAATGCAGTTTTTGCCTCATTGCTGCTTGCATAAAGACTAGCCATAATATCCCAAGCGTGTTTTGCAATTGTTTTTGAACGAATGTGAGGAGTAATGGTGCACTTCATATACAACGCAATCAATGCATGAGCCTGCGCATCCTTTACATCCCAACGAGCTTGTTCTATCGTAGGCAAAACAACTCTAACAGCAGCAATCCTTGTAGCAAGACCTGCAACATCCTCAACATCGTCTACATCCTCAGAACTAAGACGTACTTCAATGCCCTGAACAATATTCCAGACACCCTTTGACACAAGAACATGTTGCATCATGTAAGCCCACATAGGGTAATTGTCCCCATCCAATCTGTCCTCAACAGCAAACATCTTGAACACATCTGTGTTGTTGTCGACCATGGTAAATGCTGCACCTAACGTAAAAACTGCCCGAAAAGAGGATAAACAAAGAGGGAACAACACGTGCTATATAGCACAAACCGTAGAAACTGTATGGGACCTATTATGCAAAAAATGGCACTGACAAAAAATTTGCACAAAATGACGAAATAGTTTGTGCAGTACTGCATGTAGTGGAAACGGAGGTCGAAATGAGCCCGAACTAGAAATCTAAGCACACTAAGCTCCATGAGATTCCTTGAAATTTTTGTTGACCTACGAAAGCTCACCAAAGCTCACTGAAACGAGCAGGTGTGTGCTGGAGTAGCTGGCGACTGAGTCCGAGAGAACGCAACCTGCTCTAATACCAATTGTTGGAATTAGGGTTGCAGGAAAATGCACACAACTTGGAGAAGATGAAGGAAGCTGAATGCACACGATAGAGAGTGTATTACTTAGTGTGCAATGGAAAGATAGATAGCTCGAGAGTGACGGGTGTATATACAATGCACGGGGGGAAAAAACCTCCTAAAGAGGGAAAAAATGCCCCGGCGGTCCTAGTGTGTTCACACAAATTACTACCACATGTATATATACATCAAGAAGGTACTAGAAAGATTTGCAATGAAAAATGCAAAAACGATTTCTACACCTTTGACTGGTCACTTTAAACTAACCAAGGATATGTGTCCAAAGATACAAGAGGAGATATCTTATATGTCTAAAGTTCCATATGTCGCAGTAGTAGGTTCTCTTACGTATGCTATGATCTAGACAAGGCCAGACATTGCACATGTAGTGGGAGTTGTAAGTAGGTTCATGGACAACCCATGTAAAGAGCATTGGAAAGCTGTGAAGTGGATACTTAGGTATCTGAAAGGGAAAACAACAAATGCTTTGTATTTTGGAGGAACTGATATTTTTCTTCAAGGGTATGCTGATGCAGACATGGCAGGTGACAAAAATACTCGAAGAAGCACTATTGGCTATGTCTTCACGGTTGAGGCACAACAGTAAGCTAGGCCTCAAAGCAGCAGAAAGTGGTCTCACTTTCTACCACGGAAGCAGAGTATGCAGCAATGACAGAGGCAAGCAAAGAAATTATGTGTGTGGCTTCACAAATTCTTAGAAGAGCTTGGATTCAAACAAGACAATTGTGTCTTGTACAATGATAGCCAAAGCACTATCCATCTTGCAAAGAACTCAGCCTTTCATTCAAGGACAAACCACGTTGAGGTGAGACATCACTTCATACGCACACTTTTGGAAGGGGGATAGCTAAAGCTAGGAAAGGTGCATACAAGTGAAAATCCTGCAGACATGTTTACAAAGGTGGTCAACAAGGAGAAGTTGAGCTTTTGCTCATCTTCAATTGGCATTCAAAGATAAGAAGCCAGGATGGAAAGCAGTCACGGGGTTGGTATGGAGGTCAGTCTCCAAGTGGGAAATTGTTAAGTATGGAGTCTGATTTACCCCTTGTAATTTTTTGTATTGAAAACGCACATTTGTAAGGCCCCCATTATGAGGAGAATCCATCGTGCATGAAGAAAAATCACTTACCGAAATCAAATTTTTTAGTGAGATTATTCCTTTTTGCTGGAATATTATGGCCGGACAAAAACCGAAAAGTGGTTGAAAAACGGCCGATCGATTGGTTGGCGGCTAGTAGTCAATGGCCGGTGGCCGATTTCAAATTAGACTTGTCTTCTCAAGGGCGGCCACATATGGACGCATGGGAGAATTCAACTCAGACTTGTCTACACAAGAGCAGCTACACACAGTTGCCTCTCATGAGAGAGGACAACCAATTTGGCCTATAAAAGGAGGCCTTTTCTACACACAAAAATGGATTTTGAAGCATTGTGGTGCAATGTGGAGTTGACGTGAGGTGGTGAGAGTGAAGCAAGGAGGGAGCTCCAAAATGGTATAATCCCTTTGTAATTTACTTCTTGTTTTGAAGTACTAAAGTCATTGAGTGGTTGCTTTCTCGTGGATGTAGACCACATTGGGTGAACCGTGTATATCATGTGTGCTCTCTCTCTCTCTCTCTACTCTATAATTCTCATGTGTGAAAACTATCTCTCTCCATTAAGTAAACTACACAGTTGTCTACTTAGCTACGCCATGTTTCCTAACGGATGCAATGCTCACATAAAGAGAAGTTAGAGTGATCTAACATAGGGATATAACCAAAACACTGGAAGACTTTCATTCCCTTTTGACTCATATGACCTAGCCGGCTATGCCACAACTTTGTAAACGATAGCTCGACAACACAACTAGAGTTCTCTTTCACAGAAGAGACATAATGTGAGTACACTCAGCCAGACTTATAGCCTTTAAGCATGGACAAATTCCCCTTCTTGATAATCCAAGAACCATGAGAAAATATGGTAGTGTAACCCAAATCATCCAGCTATCCCAACAAACATCAAACTCTTTATCAATTTGGGTACATGTCTGACATTGTACAGCATAATCTTGATGTCATTAAGCATAGGAAACTTGATGCTTTCCACACCGCGTATATCAAGCTCATAAAAATTACCTAGCTTTACTGTGCCATGTGTGGCAGTGTATGTAGAAAACCACTCCTTGTGAGGAGTCACGTGAAAGCTAGCACCTGAGCCACAATCCAATTCTTCGCATAACACTCGTCAACAGCTAATAATGCATCAAGGCTCAAATCCGATGGCAAAATCAGCACATCATTTGGCACGTCAGAAACTGTCTCAATGGTTGGAGACTCAACAAATTAAGTTTTTTAATTTTCACGCTACTTTTAGGTTTGTCAGGCTTCACTTTATTTTTGCCCTTGTCACGCTGCAATGTGTGGCATTCTTTCTTCAAGTGTCTCTTTTTATGGTAGTAGTAACACTCAACATTTTGCATGTATTTGCCGCGACTCTTGCTACAACCTTGCCTACGATCCTGAGAACGATCACCGCGGCTCCAACTACGCTACCTTTACTAGCCACATATGCATCACCATGTCCACTCGCATCAAGAGATTGATGTCGAATCTCCTTAGTGAGCAACGCACTAGCAACATCGCTGAAAACTAGCTTGTTATTAGGTGCAAAATGCTTATGGCTGTATTGAAGGTATCCCATGACGATGATAGCAAACATAGCCACAAAGGGCATAATGGACACATGTCAACTCCCTAGCCCAGTTGCCCCCAAGGTGTACTCAAATCCTATTGGATGGCCATAGAGGTGGAACAATGAGAATTAGGCTAGAGTAAATCTAGTTTAATTCATTTAAAAACACTTAATAAAAGAACCAATAAGAATTAAGCTCTCTAGAAGACTATTGGACAGTCTCTCAAGGGGTCCAATGAGCATTCAGCAGCCCAATGGCTTGCCTGATTCCTATTGGCCAGAAGACAAAGGGGTCCAATGGGAGTTTAGTTGCATTATTTAATTACCTAAAGCTCTCACAAAAGGGAAAAGGGGACACATGTCACAAGGCTATCACTTATGCTTCTTAATTATGATTGGCTAAGCTTTACAGGGTCCAATGGGGTGCCAACATGAGTAATTTGAAAGAGGGGTCGACAAGATGAGAGAGGGGGACTGATTTGTGAAGGCATTATCACACACACACACTCGCACAACCTCATGTGTGAAGCAAGAAGACTCTCTCTCTCCTTCTCAAGCTTTAATGGAAAGCTCATCATCTACTCCAAGCTTGTGAGAAGGGAGGACTACACCAACAACTCTTGGCTTTGTGATGCAAATCCAACCAAGAGCCAAGCTTCAATCATGCTCATCTCCTCTACCATGCTAATTACTAAGCTATGCTAAGCTATTATGAGTGTTTGAGACCGTGAGGGAATTGATGTTGTGTTTTAAAGTGTTTGCTAGTGCTTGAAGCTTCCATCTTCATTGCACTAGCTAGTTATTGAAGGAACACAAAGAATTGTATTGTAAAATGTCTCCCTTGATGGGGGAAACCTACAATACAAAGCCTTTTGGAGGGGGGACCGGCTCCTTGTAAATCCGGTCCTCAAATGTTGTCAATAGCTTAATTTCTCTCTCTTTGAAGTATTGTTCATGCCTATCTAACTAGGTGTTATGTTTTTTGTTGCTCTCTCCATCCAAGCACTCTTACTATGCTCATTAGGAATCTATTCTAATGAAATGCTCACTATGTCTATGCTATTTTCCGCTACACACAAGTTACTAGGCCATTAAATGTTACACAGACAATTATCCCCGAGGCATAACTTGCTGCTCCGGGCACCGAATGATGTCCGTAACACATGGCTCGAAGCACATCACCTTGGCTATTTCCAAAAATGTAAAACTTCAGCATTTCTAATCTTAGACCCCCAAGTTGTCCTTGTCGCATGCACCCGCAATCACCTTCTAAGTTGAGACCGCCCACTTCGGAGGCTCATAACTCATGATGTACAAGTCCGACTACAAATACTTATTAAAAACCATATTTTGGAGTCTTGAACAACCCAAAACATCAGCATTCAAGCTTGGCAAAATCACACCTTTGTACATGAATTTTTTCATGGTCACTTCCAAGACTTGCAGGGCTATGTACACATATATACATGAGGCTGGTGGGCAAGCTTTTTGGCATGACTTAGTAACTTTATGCTCATCCAAAAAATGCATGACAATGTCGTCAACACAAACATGATTTTAAGCATGCAATACTACTGAATTTGTGCACAAGAGAAAGAGAATTTGTCTTATAAGACAAAAACATTGATCGTTTAAAAGAAACATTTACATTTGCTTACTCTAATGTAGCATTCTAAGCATTGACAAGGTTCATACTATCCTTAAGTTGTATTCCTTGCACTTATCTAGCATCTTCAAAAGAATGATTTTTTAGGATAATAAGATACCATCGGATAATCTTACCATGTCGTAGTACCTTGTCCTCATGCCGAAGGATAGCTTCGGGTTGTAGCACCTCTTCTTGGTCTTTGATTTCTGGAGGGTCTTCAATAATTGGTTCTCTTGGTGGCTCTCCTTTGTAGAGTTTAAGCAGACTCGCATAAAAAGCATTGTGTGTGAGCCAATGGTTGGGCAACTTGAGTTGATAAGCCATCTCATTGATTGGCTTCAAAATTTGAAAAGGACCGTAATATCTTTTTGCTAGTTTATCATAATACTTTTGATGGCCTGGGTAGGATTTTTGCCGGCCGTTGTTTGCCTCAATCAAGCCTTGGGAAACTTGAGTAAGACCCAATCCTTTTCTTTGAATGTTAAGGCCCTTCTGTGCTTATCAACAACAGCCTTTTGCCTTTGTTGAGAGATGGATATTTCCTCCTTAATCATTTGGAAAGATTCTTGTAGGTCACGGATATACTCCTTAGTAGCGAAGATCTTCCCATGTACTTTAACTAGCAAGGGACTTTTAGGTCTTCCCTCTATGATCTCAAAAGGTGCCTTTCCCATAGTAGTATGGACAATACTATTGTACGCATACTCTACAAGGGGTAAGTACTTCGCCCATTGTGAGCATTGATCTACTTCTGTAACATAAGTCTTTAGTAGATCGAAAATTGTAAGATTGGCTATCTCACTTTGGCCATCCGCCGTCTGTGGGTGATAGGCCGAAGAGAAATCCAATTTTGTACCTAGACTTTCAAAGAGACCTTTCCAAAAATTACTAGTCACTCACTAGCATCTGTAGGTGAAGTAGATTCTCCTTTTAGGGAACTTCATGTTGGCAACCATGCGGTTGAACCATGGTGCCCCTAGGTTATTATAACATCCTCATGTTGGAGAGGAGAGATGAAAAAGTCTTCTTTGTCCACGTAGCTTTGGACATGAAGCCTCAACTTCCCAATCAAGGGAGTAACGGAGGCTTGTTGTCCCTTGAAAGCTCCATCAATAGCTAGAGTATCTTCCATCTCAAAAGCTTGAATGCCCAACTTAGTGGCCAACTCCGTCGATATGAAGTTGTGAGTAGAGCCAGGGTCAAACAAGATGAAGGCATCACGCTCCCTTACCTTTCCTCGAGCATAGGGGAGAGGTAATCTTGTGCAATGAGCATCCTCTTTTGGAGCTTCGACTGTGGAAGCTTTAGGAGTCTCATTGCAGGCATTTCTTTTGGGGCAAGAACGGTAGCCATGTCCTTGCTCCCCACACTTGAAGCATTTGTGGTCCTTACAAAAAGCTTCTAGCTCTTTAGGAGACAGTTTGTTTTCTCCTTTGTAAACTCCCTTCTCCTTGGACCGATTGTTGTTGTTGTTGTTGGAATTGCCTTGGGAAGAATTTTGGGCATTGTTTTTCCCCTTTGCATCACTTTTATCTTTGCTTTTCATGGGCTTGGCATTCCTTCTAGCCCCTTGTTGGAAATTGATATGCGAAGCAACCATAGTGTGGTGGATTACTTCGATGATAGAATCAGGCCGTTGAGAGTTTACATACTCGGCCATTTCTTCAAGTAATCCTTTACAGAAGTGTTGCTTTTGCTCGGCAAAGTCTATCTTTTGAAAGACAATAGCCTTGAGATGTAAATCCCAAAACTTATCCACATATTTGTGGATAGACTTGTTGGAGAGCAGCTTCAAACTTCACCATTCAGTAAGCACTTTATCATTTGCATCGCTTGCAAGGAATTGCTTCATGATGGAAACTTGTAGAGTTTTCCATATCTTTGTGACTTTGCCATTGCCACGAAGGCTAGCCCACCATTGACGAGCATATTTTTGGAAGTGCATAGATACATGGTGTAACTTGGAGGACTCCATGAAGCCCTCGTCTCCAAAGGCCGCATCAAATTGCTGGATGAAGGCCAATACTTTGTCGGTAACACCAAAGGTGCCATCATAGGTAAAAAAAGAGATACTCTTTCCTTTCTCTTTGAATTTCTTGAGCTTTTGGGACCTTCGCCATGCACGGTAAGATTTGCAATGTCCTCTCCTCTTGTATTCTCTAGGAGAATATCCACTGCTTTCATTAAAAGAGGAGGAAAATGAAGAAGAAGGAGAAGAGGGTGACCTCTTTCTTGCCTTTTTCTTCGTTTGTTTTCTCTCTTCCCTTTTGGAGTGACGAGGAGAAGAACTATGGGTTGACCGTTTCCTCTAGGGAGGAGTTGGCGACCGTCTAGATCACCATCTTCGTGGAGCCACATCTTCAAAGGAACTTAGGAATTTGCTTCTTTCTTGTTCTTTGGATTCCTGCTCTCTTATGGGAGAGAGTCTTCTTTTGGGAGTCTCATCAAGAGGCCTCCTAAGGTCTCTCTCCTCTTGGAGAGGAAGAGAAATCCCATAAGCACGAAGTTGTTGAGTAAAAATGGCTTGCAAGGCAGGGTTGCCCATAGCTTGCTGTAACCTAGTAACAAGGTAATTAACAAACATGGGGGCATCATCTGTAGCACCTTCATGTGCAAAACCAAACTTATCAATGTTCCTTCTCTTGGTTATTTTCAGCCATGCTAATTAAACCTATGTATAGATTAGTTTGTGCTTTGGTGCCCTCAAAAACCTTAATCGCTACCTTTCTTTACCTTTGAAAATAAGTTCTCAAGCAGCCACACCTGTGGTTTAGACATTGTTGATTGCAAAAACTAGTGGAGAGGGTCTAACATTGCTCGATTGATTATGGTTCCTATTGAGCTTGCTTGTAGCTCAATAATGGTCAAGCCAAGGCAAGCCCGAAAGACTCCATTATTAAGACTATAGTTCCCAATGGTGTACCTCAAACTAAGTCCTTCTCAGCCAAGATAATAGATCCCTGTCCCACTTACCCTTTTGCAATGAACATGTCCAACCTTTCATGAAAAACTTAAGGACCTCTCTTCTTAAGCAAGAAAAAAGAAACCAACGGCTCTGATACCAATGTAATGGAAAAGGCCTATGAACTTTGAGAATTGCGAAATTAAGAGCATTAGAGTAAGCATTTTTGTGAGGCTACTTTGAGAACATAGAGGGTGAACTTAATTAGCTATAGCAACATAACCATTATAATTAATTAACTTGGCATGAACAATACTTTTGCAAGAGAGAGAATTAGAGAACATGACAATAGTTGAGGACCGGATTTATGTGGAGCCGGTCCCCCCTCCAATAGGCTGTTGTATTATAGATTCTCCCATCAAGAGAGACTTGGTACAATACAATCTTTGTGTTACTTGTGACCTAGGTGATGCAATGTAGATGGAAAGCTTCATGCATCACGAGCATAACATACTCTTGAGAAAGCATTAACCATCGTTGGCCTCAGTCCCAAGGCCTCAAACACCTTCAAAGGTGGAGAGAGCTGGCGGGGAATGAGGGTAGGGAAGAGGAAGAAGAAACATTCATAGGAGAAAGACATAGTTCCTCACTTATCATCACGCTTCTTGCTTAGCATAGCATAACAGAATAGTAATGAAGATAGAGAAGATGGAAAGCTTAAGCATTGAAACATGGCTCTTGGTTGGATTTGCATTCCATAGCCAAGAGTGTTGGTGTAGGCTCTCAACTTCTCAACAAGCTTGGAGAAGGAGATGGAGCTCTTGGACTTTGTACCTCACACAATGAGAGAGCGTGTGTGTGTGTGTGTGTGTTGGGAGAGTATACCTCTCAAGCTAGTCCCCCTCCTTGCTTGAGTTGACCCTCTTCTAACTCATGCCTGAAGCTCATTGGCTCTCTCAAGCCTAGCCAATCACAAGCCTGGGTCAAGTCAAGCAGTAGAGGTAGTCTTTGGAAAAGTGTCCTCCTTTCCCCTTTGAGAGAGAGGGCTTGATAAATGCCTAATCAATCCATTTAATTAGCTAAATACTCATTGGACCTCTCTAAGGGCCAACCAATAGGCTTTGGACACTCCTTGAGGGCAACCTAGGCAGGGGCTTAACATGTGTCCTTCTTGCCTCTCGAGCAAGGGGTGCCCTTTGGGAGAGAGAGAAGTAATCCACCCCCCCCCCCCCCCTCCCCCCCACTTGCATGGCTCGCCCCCTCCTTTGTACGCTTGCATGTTGGCTTTCAAGCCCAAGCAACTTGGCCCCCTACTTGCTTAAGCACCTAGTCATCAAGCATAGGGTCAGTAAGAGTATGGACTCTCTCTCTCTACCATCCCCCTAGCCTCAAGGGCTCGCCCCCTTCTTGTAGGGATTGACTTGTGTTTGGTTTAATGGCCATGTGGCCGAACGCCCATCACTAATTGTTACTAACCCTAAGTGTACAACTATACACTTGTGTGAGCTAGTAACACTATGTACAATGTGTTTTGTGCCTTAGTGCATAAGATAGAGAAGAAAGAAAGGGGGCACAGCATGTGTCGACTCTCTCCCTCCAACCTGTGTGTGTGGCTATGGTGGTGTCTGTGTGTGAGTGTGTGTGCGTATTCCTCTTTCGCTGTGCTCCCGACTCCTCTCCTTCATCTGGTATCAGAGCAGTTTCATTATCGAAATCGCTTCTGCACGTGCATGCACTTTTAAGAGTGCAAACAAGGTTTCGACTTCGACATCGGCAAATTCAGCATTTCGAGAGTGTTTCTAGCAGGTGTGTTGTAGTTTTATCCCCCTTTTGAAGTCATTCATGCCATCAAAAACCTCATTCGAGCTATGATTCAAGAGCTAAACTTTTTAGCCCTCTTTTGGTAGTTTGTGATGCTTGTAGAGCTTCCATAGGTATTATAGGTACCATTGTCGCAGTCTCTTCCATCTATGAGAGCCCACGGCTCATTCGGGTGTGTGTAGCCTCTTCGGAGTGGCCTCATATACACACATAGAGTGGGAGTTTGACGGCATTGTCTTCTTCGACTACAGGTACCGATACATGTACATGTATAGGTACATAGAGCGGCTTGGTTAGCTTTCTCTATGCTTCTCGGCTTCGGCTACAACATTGACATTAACTCACAGGCTACAGGTTTTAGTGCTTGCGATATTCTGGTTCCAACGAGAGAATTTTTTTAAAGCATACATGCATATGTTGGCACTTTTGACAGTGTTTGAGCTCTTTTGAGAGCAGTTTGACTCCTCACAAGGATATTTCTTTGCATGCACATGCTTTTGGCGCATGTTTGAGCGTCGTGACAGACTTGTACGTCTTTGTGGATATTGCCATTGTATGCTTTCGTGGAGCCATCTTTTGGATAGCATGGCAGTCCCAGCCATTTCTGAGACTTGGTCTGGATGATAGTCATTTATGAGACTTGGCTATACGTTTTGTTGTATAACCTACGTTGTTGCGGGTCGATAGTGTGAGGTTTTCATTGAGCTGGGTATTCTCAAATGTGGAGATACCTTCGGTGATACAGGTAGTTGGAGCATCCCTTATGATACCTCGCCATAAGACATTAATAGAGTGGTATAGGTGCTTTTGACGCTGAGTTGGCAGCCTATGGTCAATTTGACAATTTATGCGCCTCAGTTGGTCTCTATACAGTGTGCTTTTGAGAGGCATTGCCCTCTTTTATGCTTTGTGGGTGACATACTTGGTCATTTTGTCTCGTATTTTGGTTGACATAGTCCCAAATACAAAGGAGACTCTGTCGAAATTTTCCCAGAATCTTTTGGTAGTTTTGTCACCATGTCTACTAGCAAAGACTGTGACATTTATGATATAAAGAAGTTTGATGGCACTAATTTTCAGCTTTGGAAGAACCAAATGCATGATGTGCTTGTCCAAAAGAAGCAAAAGTTGCCTCTTGCCTATGCGGCTAGAACTAAAGAGATGCACATGACTCGGTTTCAGTGGGAGGAGCTTGATGAGCTATGCAGGTCTACGATTAGACTGCACCTTAGTGAGTCGGTGTACTTTTTAGTATTAGAATGCGAGACTGCTCATGCTTTATGGCAGAAATTATGTGACACTTACGAGAAGGATACGGCTAGCAATAAGGTTTTCCTGATGCGAAAACTTTTCAACCTTTGTATGAAGGAGTTGATTAGCGTTGCCAACCATATCAATGATTTTGATTCTCTTTTTGCCCAAATTTGTGCACATCGCATGACCATTGATGATGAAATGAAAGTAATCTTTTTGCTTTGTTCGTTGCCACCCTCTTGGGATATCTTTTGCACAACTGTTAGTAACTCTGCTCCTAATGGTACGCTAAAATACGATGATATTACTAGTGCACTTTTGTCATAGAAGATGCGTCGAAAGACCATGACTACCTCGCATTATGGCGAAGCTCATTATGTGCAAAGGGATGATAAGAAACGTAAGGGCCGTTCTTCGCAACGTGAGTCCAAGAAAGAGGGCAATAGAGATGCATCAAAGGATCGATCAAAGTCTCGTGGTTGCCGCAATGTTCAATGCCATTATTGTGATAAGTTTGGTCACATAAAGAAGGATTGTTATACTTGGAAGCGTGACAAAGAGAAGGGCAAACGTAAAGGCAAAGTCATGATGATATAGAGGAGATCCCAAAGAGTACGGTTAAGATTGAAGAACTGAACATAGTTCAGGATAACTATGATGCGCGATACATTAATATGTTGACTGAAAATAATGATGTCTTTTATGATGCACATGGAACTCTATCTTTGCAGAGTTCTATGCCAACTGAACTCCTTGTTAGTGGTGAAGTATCCCATACCTGGATTCTTGATTCGGGTGCTTCGTGGCATGTCACACCTCATAGGCATTGGTTTACTACATACGAGGAAACCATTGGCTTTGTTACTCTTGGTGACAATTACTTTTGTGATATTGTTGGCGTAGGTGATATTGCCATGGTTATGGCAAATGGGGTGAAGTTTCACGTGCATCATGTTCCAGCCTTGACATGCAATCCGATTTTGGTTAGACGTCTTGTGACGACTTGGGTTAGTAAGGGTGCACTCACCCCCCACACACACACACACCAACTTGCCTAACTTCACAAAAGCAAGTGCAAGCTACTTTGGACATGTGGCCTGACCAAGCTTAGAAGAGAAGGACTAGAGTCAACTTTCTAAATAAGGAAGGGCCGATCTAACCTTATACTTTAGATTGTCCTTTTCACTTATTAAAAACCATAAACTTACCCTTTAATTTAACTAGCTCTGGTGCAAGACCTTTGCACAATCCTTTGGAGGCTTTATGAAGCTACCCAGGCCAAGGCCTACTTGCTCTTTTAGGATCTACTAAATTAGAACGGACTTTGGTAAAAGTAAAATTCACCCTTGGGCTTTAGAGCTTCACCTCTTGGGCAAAACCTTAGCAAAATGCTTTGGAGGTTCCACCAAGCTGATCCCAAAACCTAATAACCTAATAAATTTGGATCTGCTAAATTGTGGCAAGTTACCTAAGGCTTCCGGGACTTCATGTTTGGAGTCTAAAGAGTTATTTTTAATTACTTTAACTTAGAACAACTACTTTCTATTTTTAAACTCCTATAATTGCTCTAGGTAATCTCTGTTGTCCTCTACCTTTGGTCAAGGTTGCTCGGGATATATCTATCCTTCCTTGACATGTACCTATGATCGAGATAACTAAACCCTTGCTCTTTTAAAGACTTCTCTCTTTTTGGTCCCAAGCCTTTGATCGAGTTGGTCCATAAGCATTGAAATCAACTTCATTTGTTCTCTTTTATTTTTCCTGGGCTTAAATGATCAAATTAAAATGGAAAATGCTTTTAAAAGGGTAGAAATTAATTATCATGACATGCAACATGGTGTATAAGGAAGTGAGCACATCAATAAGTCTCCCTTCAGACCCAGTGCTAAAGAAGCTGGGGAGAAGGAATTGTAGTTAGCTGACTACCTCCAACATGGGCTTTATGAAGCCTAGCACTTCTCCATGGAGTTTGTTGTTAAAGAAGGATGGTTCTATATATATGTGCATAGACTATCACAAGTTGAATATTGCCACAATCAAGTATCTTGGCTCACACAAACACTCTAACTCAGTCTTAGCCCCTATAACTTCCCTTACCCCTCTCATATGTCATTACTAATAAACTCATTATAATGGACACCTTGTTCACAATGCACCTCACTAAGTTGATTGGTTAGCCAAATATATAAATGATAGCTTTACATAAGATATAAGGCCTTGATCACACATTAAACCTTAATTTTGGGTGCCTTCACATGATAAGACAATAAGAGGCTATATTGGAAATGGAAGGAAAAGTTTGCCCTCCCATGTTTTTAAAAGAAAATCATAATTTGAAAATCCTTATTCTGCATAACATTGGTGTTTCAAAGTATGGATATTCTTGAAAAGTTCTTTGGCACTACATGACCTCGTTAGCATGTTGCAACCTTTCATAATAATTTTGGAAGATGATCACTAATTAAGAACCAAAGCATGTTTGTTTTGACCCAGTCTAGCATGTTGCTTGTATAGACGAAAATGAGTTGGCTCTTGCTCTCATTGATCTTGATTATTGTAAATGTATTGCTCTACCTTATCAGTTAAGTCATATCCTTAAAAGCATTGCCCTCATGGATCTTGAATGTTGTAAATGTAATGCTCTACCTTATCAGTCAAGTCATATCCTTAAAAGCATTTGGACTCCTTTTGCTTCTTCCTAACTCTTAGGTCTACTCCCTATGATAAAAAGCATTGTTGCTTAAAGACCTTGCTAAAGAAGACAAGCCCATGCAGACAATTATTGCTTCGGAGATTGGTAGGGGAATGACCTATGAAGAGAAGTTAGCAATACTTTTTGAGGAATATAGAGAAAAGTTTTATATTATAATCCTTCAATGCAAACTTTCCTTACCAAAGGCAAATTGAAAAGTGCACTTATTTGCAAAAAGCTTGGTGATCCAATTAACCATGCTACAAAATTCGAGGAAGCACCAAGACAAGCATTGGGATCAAGTTGCGCTACTAATAATGATTCTAATGAAAATGTAGAGCCTACTCCACCAACTAAAAAGCTATGCAGCATGAAGAGGACACATGCAACATTCTCCTGTAGTTCAAATAATTGGCATTGCAAAAATAAACCCAAAGGCTTTTTCTCCAAGGTGGGGTTTCCTTTTTTAATTTAAATAGTAATGAATTAAGGGTGTAGACACTCACTATGCTTTGGACATTGACCATGCACTATACAAGTGGTTAGGGTGCCCTTTGCATATCCCTAGTGTCTTTCTTTTTTTTTACAAGGGAAACATATAACTGCTCTACTTACTATGATATCTGCATATGGTTATGGACTCTGGAGAGAGGCACAAAGTGATCAATAACACCTTTGTAGTCATGTGGTAGTAGAGACAAGTGCTAATTGTGGAACACCCCGATGAGAACATGCAACTCAATTGTCAACTTTGAAAAATCGATCAAGTGCGTTTCAATGGGACAACTGTGCGGTCTCTGGGTTGGCTAGAGAAGACAACAAATGCCATTCAAAGTTTGGTGTGCATTTCATTGGGCAAAAAATGGCCAATGTTATTGACAGATGGATGTTGATATAAAATGCGATCACTTTGTGCTGTCGTGGAGAGGAGGAAAAAATCCATTAGGCTCTCTAGGCCACGTCGTCAAGTGAGTCAAAGTTTTTACATTCGGAAATCTTTTGCTGAAACCCTAGTCCACTTCTCCTCTCTCTCTTTCCCTCTCTTCTTTCTCTCTCTAACAGCACCTTTCTTCTGATACTTCTTACCAGATACCCATCACTGCTATTGTCTGTGTGCCGGCCCGCCTCCTCCCTCCCCCGCTCCCCTCCTCCCCCTCTCCCCTTACTCCCCACTTCATCATGACTCAGGGTTCTAGGGTTGGAGCTGCAGCAGGTTCCTCTGCTGCATCTTCTTCTATTGCCATTCCCGCCAATGCTCGCAAGGTCGTCCAGGACCTCCAGGAGATTGTGAAGATCAGCGAGGAAGAGATCTACGCTATGCTCAAGGAGTGCAACATGGATCCCAACGAGACCGTGCAGAGACTCCTCAATCAAGGTAGGCATCATCCTCGCACATGCATACTTAGGCACAAGCGCACCCACACACACAAACGAACACACGCACTCACTATCCCTGCTTATTTGCGTTTTCTGCGAGCTTTGATCACGTCGTTCATTCTCGAGTGTAAGACTTAGGGTTTGTGTAGGGCTTAGGGTTTATTTTCACTTTTTGATCATCTTACGTGATCAAGACTTCATTGATGCTAGAGGATCTGATTGACGTTCAGGAATATTACTGAAATAGTTTCTAGGGCTAAGCTTCTAGAGCATCCGACTTTTGTAGCTGGCCTTGTTTGCTATTCTGTGTTGCTCTTGGATCAGAATGGCTTTTTTAATTTGGTGAATTGTGAATTTTGCAGATACATTCCATGAAGTGAAGAGGAGGCACAAGAAGAAAGAGGTCAGTCTGAAAAAACCTTTGTTATGTTGAAAATCGTCTTGCATAGTTGTTAATAGGTAACCATTAACGTTACACTTCCTAAACCACGTGACCTGGTCGATTGAACTTGGAGGCAATGCAATTCATATGGTAGAATAGAATTGCAGGTTGTGCTGCTTCTGCACTCTGCATGTAAATCTCATAGGGAGAGATCTTGACAAGCAGGTAATCTATGGGTAACATGCATACTTCAAATTGATCAGAAACGAGCATGTCACTTCTGCATCTCTACGACAGTCAAAGCAATGTGAAATCAATAGGACCCATCCCTCAGCCTCTTATCATACAGCTGCTCTATTGGCAAGTTGGTGTGCGGAACCTCAATGTGACAGGTATCTGAGAGATGATATGTATCTGGTTGTATGGGGCAAGATCCTAAAACTTCTGCCAATCAATCAGCATTTGGTGTACATATGTATGGTCGACAAAGTCAGTATTTGATGTGTCTTGGAGGGTGACTTCGGAGTTACTTCGTGTGGTATATTGAACAGGTGTCAGAGGTGTCTAGGATGGCAGTGTGAAGGTCTTAGTGGACGAAGTGTCAGGAGAAGGATTTCTATGGCGGCAGGTTGGTTACAATGGGCTTTTATTGGTAACCAGGAAATATTGGACAGGTAGTATAGCAATGGATCTTGGATGAGCTCGATAACCTTTCATACAAAGGAGTGCTTCAATGGCAAGAGCACAAGCAAGTGGGCATTGGTCATAGTTTGTTACCCTCCATCTGTAGTTTGGGGGACATTTCGTCAGCGGTGTAAAGGAGTTTTGTCCCTGACATGCAATGTGAAAAATAGATATTTGACGTGGAGAGCCCGGTTGTTAGTAGCAGTGGGCCAATTCAGAGAAATATGGGGCCTTTTAATGTATATAGGAGGGCTTGTTCTTTGATCTGGATTTGTTTAGAATGTTGATATTATTGCTGTCTTTGCTTAAGCAAGATGCTCTGTAAGCTAATGGTGCATATGGTCTACTGTACTGATAGAATTTAAATAAGGAGCTTGGTGAGACAAGGGTACGCACTGCTGGAGTGGGCTCTTCTATGCGTGGAGGAAGGCCACGCGCTCGTGGTAATTATGCACCTCGCTACAATTCTGGTATAAAACTTTGCTCGCCCTATTATATTAATACTTGGCTTTGTAAGTTCGTTGTCAGTGCATTCTGAAGTCTAAGGCTTCAAGTTTCTGATGTAGAGTTCAGTAGTGGTGGCAGAGGTCAAGCTTACGGCGGAAGGGATAATGGCACACAGCAGAATGGAAAAAATTCTAACCTGGCTCCTGGTGTGCCTGTGGATTCACAGGCACAAGTTAAGCCTGTTGTACACAGTACTAAGTAAGCTAATTTCAAAAGCATTTTCCCCAATTTGTTTGTTCCCTTTTTCAAGTGCCCATTAATCACCTTAAAAATGATTGGCATTTGGTTCTCTTTTGCCGGCAGTGAGAATGGCCCTATGGCTACAACAGCTGCATCTGGTTTGGCCGTTGTACCAAATGGAAGCTCTCAATACACAAGAGTGGTGCAAGCACCTAGGGCAAGTGTGGGTCCTGGTCAAGCGACAATGGCTGACATTGTAAAATCTAGTGCTGCTAACCATGCCAATGCTGCTAGTGCCCCATTAAAAGTTGCATCTCAACAGCCTCTGTACCCTCCCGATGGCTCTTTGCCTTCTGCATCAGATCATGTTTTGCATTCCTATGTTGACTCGCTCGGAGGGAAACAAAATTTAGGGACCGTGGGGCTTGAGAGGTCAGTTAGAGAATTCTCACCTTCACTTCCACTCCAAGCAGGTTCTACCTCAGAGCCTTCAGAACAAGGTCCTCCGATACGCCAGCTGGGTGCCTATAGACTTGATGCATTTTCTTCTGTAAATGATGGTAGTGCAGCTGACTCGGACATCCCCTCTACCTCTGTTCCCTCCTCTCTTCCTCAGGAGCTGATTTCATCCTTGGAAGTTTCTTCGGAGGGTCCAACAGTCCAGTCTTCGTCGGGTTCACCTGAACAGCCAAGCTCAAGGGCTCCGATTATTGCAAGTCTACATGGGAGGATGGTTTATCAATCGCAGCCCCAGACTCTGGGCAGTGAGAAAGGTCTGTGAACGGGGGTAAACGTTTTTTTGCGACCAGGGTATCGAATCTGCTAATGTTCCATAAAATATTGTTTGGATGTCACAGGATCTGGGTTGGAGTGGAGGCCGAAATCTCCTGTCAAAGCAGCTACTCCTTTTCAGCTGTTTACTTCTGTCAATGAGGCACCTTCCAGATCTGGTACCTCTCAAGATGACAGCATGGAGCTATTCTTGAACTCAACTTCCAAGTTACAGCAGCTTAGTATCCACGGTGATCAACCAGTCATTATCCCAGACCACCTCCAGGTTCCAGAGGCCGATAGAACTCATTTGAACTTTGGAAGCTTTGGGGAAGATTTCGAAACAAACTCTAATTTTGTTGATGACGAAGAGGATGATGACAAGAAGAGCACTGTTTCTGTGGAAGATAGTCTAAACGATGAAGAGACCACTATCGAACAACCACCTGCTCCAAGGTAAGTGGTTATCAGCTTTAATTGTTGGAGCTCTTGGTAGTGCGTCTTCAAACCCCTTCACTTGTAATGCAGCCTTGTGAGCACATCTGCCGTCTCTATTGCTGACAGCTACAAGCAGCAGCCCTTGCCCTCCCCTGTGGAAGCATTGGTTGGCAGAGAGGATGTTAAAATAAATATGCCAGCACCTGTAGCTCTACCAGTATCACAACCAGAGGTGTCAAAGCCTGAAACTCTTGTTCAGCAAAGTGTACAGCATCCCATTCTGTCAAGTGTGCATGGCTATGCAGGCTCAGGAGCTGTGCCTCAACTTACAAGTGGGCAGTTTACATATGAGGCACCTGAAACCCAAACTCAAGAGGTTTCTCGCCCTTCAAGCTTTGTGGTATGTTTCTATGTTTCTGTGGAGATTTTCAAACATAAGTGAATGTAGATTTGTCTCTGTGATTTTTTGATTGCAATTTGGACTGTACAGTCATATTCAGATCCTAGTGCAAATGCCAACTATTACAATCCTGTTTTTCGGCCAAGCCCAGACCTGGATGCCCGATATGCGCAGTTTGTATCTGCAAGTAGTAACAAGTATGGTACAGGCATCCCTCAAATGACAGGTCAAGGTCTTTCATCCTCTCAAGAGGTATTCATCTATAACCACACCAATTTTAGAATCTATAGATGGTTTTGTTGTAATCCCAACCTGTGCTTATGATGTTTATTCATTGCCAACCCCTTGTCCTCTGCATCAGGGTGGAAACTCTATCGCTCTTCCTACAAGTGGTCCTGCAGGACAGACATCCCAAGCGGTCAGCCTTTCTCAAAGCACACTGACAATACCTCAGCAACACATTCCAATTCAAGCCTATCCCTCCCAACACGCTGGCGTCCCGTTAACTCCATTTGGGGCCAACGTTTTTGGTATTCATTTTGTCCCTCAAAGCTATGGCTACACCCCGCCTCCTTATCAGCACAGCTATTCTGGACATGGGCATACACCTCTACCTCAGGCCCCTGATATCTTTTTTGCTCCTGGTAGTAGCTATGGAGCTGCTGGATACCCTTCCTCTGGTGCTGTTCCCATGAAATATGCCTTTTCTCAATATAAACCTGGTGGTGCTGCTGGCAATGCGCCGCATACTGCAGTTGCCGCTGGCTATGGGAACTTCAGTACTTCGCCCTCTGGTTTTACAACCATCAACTCAGCTGTGACTTCAGCGTCTGCCTCTGGGTACGAGGATGCGAGTGGACAGCAGTATAAAGAGAGTAATCTTTTTATACCAAGTCAGCAGGTTTGTATGACATTTTTGTGTGGCAGGTGTTTAGTTAAAAGGGATTAGGCCTTATCTATTTTTGTGGTAATGCAGCCAGCACAGGGGTCTGGAGTTTGGATACAAAACCCTCCTTCCAGGGACATGACAGGAATGCAAACTAATTCTTACTATAACCTTTTAGGTCAAGGCCAGCACACAAGTTTCGCTCATACTCAACCCATGCATGCAGTGCCGGCGGCAGCTTATGCCAGTCTATACAATCAATCTCAGTCTGGCTCAGCGCCACCAGCTGTCCATCAACTACTCCAGCAGCCTCAAGCTCTTGGCGCTGTCGGTGGAGTGGGTACTCAAAGTGGAGCCTATCAGCAACAACGCCAGCTGAATTGGCCGCCCAACTACTAACAGTTAAGAATCCATAGGAGGCATGGTTGACAGCTTCTGCTAGCGAAAGGAGTTGATGAGATCTCTTTGCTGCTCTGATTTTAGCCATATTACCTTGTGTGTGAGACAAGCACAAGCTTGGGCAGAGTGTACATAATAAGGTCGTGGAGATTGTTCTCATCCAGAGGGTGTAGCTAGCCTGGCAAGGGTACTTGTATACTGAGTATTTTGTGGTGGAGCTTTGGAGGTATTGAGAGGGATTTTGCACGCTTTGGTGCAGGGAGGCGGGCACCAGTTGTTTCATAGTGGAGTCTCTGACCAGGTAAAGAAAGATGGACAGGGATAAGGATTTGTATCCTAGGGTTTCATCGAGGTCATTGATTTGGAGGGGGATGGATAGAAGCAAGCGGAAATACATGACCTTGGTGTGGTTATGTTCTGTTAATGTGATTCATTGAAGCGTGCCTGTGCGAATGCAGTATGATTCGTTCAGTTTATTTGTTTTTGAGTATTTAATCTATCAAGGCTTGTTTTGGAAACAAGGTCAATCTCCTAGTGGTGGAGAACCCTTGAAGATTTTTCAAAGATGTTTGCTTTGGGCTTGTTAACTAACCCTAATATTCTCATCCTCTCTTTTTGTAGTGTCCTTTTTACTCTCGCCCTTCCTCGCCTTTGCTACTATTTGTTCAATCCTGAACATGTTTGAAACGTGTATTAAGCCTCTCATGTCGGCGAGAAGTGGGATTTGTATGCCCTATTCTCCATGCCAGCCAGACGCTTTCTTGTATGTATTGACTTCTATGCAGCTCCTGCCATAGTCGACACAGATTATAAGAAAAATAAGGTAGCACTTTTTAATCTCTTCTTTTGCAAAAAAGAAGCTTTCAATAAGTACACATGCCTAGTGCATATTCATGACCTTTTTACAAACGAGAAATTGGTATTGTGCGTGGTCACAACATTCTTTACTATGAAAGTAACCTGCTAAAGCATCTTTACAGTTTACAGATCTGGGCCATCAACCTGTAAGGTCATCATGCGGAAGGAGTTCTCCTTAAGTTTTGGACTTGGAAAGCTATCATATGGGTAGTTCAATGATGACCTGAGAAACCTTTGATCACTTTGAAGTACACTGTCACTTAAGTTTATTACTCAACATTTGCCCTCTGAAGACTGATCAAGTAATGTTTGTTAAGCTTGTTTATGTTTGAGATGGATAAAGGGTGAGGATCAGGATAAGTGTAACTGCACAATTTTACATTTCCAAAGTCATGTGCTTATTATGTGGTTATAATTGATTGTACAGGGTTAGTTTCTTTGTTTTTCAGACCATCTGGTTGAGTTGTGTCTAAACTCGTCGTCCACCTGTAATATTCGCTCGCCCCTGATGCAAGATGTAAGATTCGGTTTTCAGGAATTGTTTGGACCATGGTCACGGCCCCGAATTGTTGGATTGTCTTTGCTTGTTCAGGGTGATTGCATTCGCTGTTTCACCACATAAATGAAACTATTTAACAGTACCATTCAATTGGCTGGATGCTATGCAATGTGATGAAGCATGTTTTCACTTTAAACTCCCATGTTTTTGATGATAGGGTGTAATAGTAGACGGTAATTTTTTTTGTATGCATCTCGAAGAGGTGAGATTTATCAGGTGGGGTTGCTCCCCTCTCTTAACTCCTCTTGGCAATTGATGTGTCTTGGAATATGACTGCTGCTCCCTTGATTATTACATATTATTTAGGTGTTTGTGTGTTTTTGCCTTGTTGTTCCACAGATCATTAGATGTGTATGTGACGATGCCACTGCATCAGATGGTTTGCACATGGGTTGGAGCATGTAACGGTCCTGATATACAAGCTCTTGAGATTCTTCATGTTAACAACTTGCAGATGATATATTTGTTATTTGTACCAAAAGAGGAAGGATTGTGTTCTAAACGACACTTCTCTTTTCAATTTGTTGCTAAAGGTATCCTTGTCTTTTGTTGACAATTTAATTTCAAACCAATTTGTTTGATAGACTGAATCTGCAAATGATGTATACTATCATCCCATAGATGTCGAGATATTGTGCTGGACTATCTGAGAATTTAGTGATCAGGACGATAAAATAGTTGGAAGCAAGTAACTCGGCCTCCACCATTGTGATTGAATGTCACTCATTTTAATAGACACCAGAAATTGTTCATCAACCTTATGAGAAATGCGCATTGTATACCTATTTATTATAAATGCAAATGATGAATTGTTCTTTAGCATTTATAGTAGATTGTGGATGTAACTTAACATATGCTCTACAAATGTTTCTCTATCAACCACTTGCAAAGTGAACAAAGGACATAAATAAACTTAATGGACACCTAGGAAATTGTCTCATTAACATCTGGCCCTTCCATTCAACTAGTTATGAAAGTCACATATCATAATGTATTGTCTTGAAACTTGCACCATTAATAAGATGCACACTATATTTGACAATGCTTTTAACACACTTCTTGAAAGCCTAAACATCTTATTTTGTGGGTGATAGAATTGAAGAAAATTATGCAAGTGGATTCATGCCCATCAAGTTTACTTGATGTGAATGATAATGTACTTTGTGGAAGCAAATCCAGTACCACCATTGTTAATGAACAAAGTTGTTAGCACTCTCATCTAGCTGCACTAAGAACAAAGGGTTTTTCTACTTAGTATGCGTGATTTTTCAAAGTATGCAATTTGACGGTTTTAATAGCCTCATTTTGTACATAATTGTAGGGTACAAAGAGTACTCCCCAAAATTAGGGTACAAAGAGTACTCCCCAAAATTTTTGGAACTTGTCATGATTGCTGAATCCGTAGGAGATAAAGACCTCTTTGCAATGTTTATAAGTGTATGTATGCAATATGATACGCTCTTTTCAATCATTTTGCTTTTTTCTTGGCAAAATGCTTCTATATTCATGTTGAAATCACACATGTTTTCATTAGGCTCAAAAGAATTCAAATGCATCTTCAACCAAATATCCTCATCTAGGTTTGGGAAGGGTTTCCATTTTCACCAATGAAGATCAATCTGCAATAAATCTTTCATTTGCATCATTATCCACAATGAATACAAAACACACCTCTCTAGAAAAAGTGTAGAGTTGAGAGACTCTTTAAGGGTATTCTCTACGAATCTCCAACTTCAATGGTGGATTGTGTTGTTCTTTATTCTTTTTAGGGCATCTTAATATGGCCATTTTAAACATCTCTCTCTCTCTCTCTCTCTCTCTCTCTCTCTCTCTCTCACACACACACACACACACACACACACACACACACACACACACACACACACTGTGTCACAGCAGCTGACCATAGCTACACACACACACACACACACACACACACACACACACACACACACACACACACACACACACACTTGGTCATGACTTCTGACTTGGATAGTATCTATGGGAATCGATTAATGTTCTAAATTGCCATTTCTCGCCACAATATTTTGAGTTGTGACTTTAGGAGATTTTACCTTATGTTTTACATGCTAAATTACTGCCTTGGGGCTATGGCTGCTCTAGCACCTCATCTCGAGGGGATTGTAGACTACACTCCGAATCATTGTCTGAGCTCAAATTGAGTTGCTGCCTGGTAAGGGATTACCCTGTGCTGAACAAATGCTTAATTTGTTATGTGGATCACGTTGGTTAAAATTCAAGCTAGTTACCATAAAGCTAAAGCTTTCCCAGCATTTTGTTCTGGCTACCCTATGGGTACTATCCCCTAATCTACCTCCTACCAGTTTTAGTTTTTAGCTAAAACTTACTCTTTGGCCCCTCAACCTAGGGGTTTTCTATTTCACTATTCCTACTTAGGTTTTCATCGTGCTGTCGCGACAGTCATACTACATCACTACCCCGCGCAGACAAACTCGCATAATGAAAAGGTGCCGGCCTTGGCTTCCCTACCTCCCTCTCATTGATGGAATCCTACCCGGATTACCTCTTACATTCTTCGATTCTAGGCGGCCGCGGCACCACCACTAATGAATATCGGTTGGATTGCATCCCTGCTTCCTCCACTATAAAAGGTGAGGGTGTTTTCCCCTCACTTAGGCTTGGTCTTGCTTAGCTGCTTGGAAAATTGCTTGGCATGGCGACCGCTCACATGTTTTCGTTAACTCTAATATCTGACTATAAATCAGGTTGTAAAAAAAACCTCTTTGAAAAAATGATCTTTTGGGATTCTTTTGTCTTTTCACATTAGCAAAAGATCTCTTTTTTGGCTGCTTGATTGGTACTGACTGCATAAAAAATGACAGTAAAGCTGGTAATGTTGCTGGTTATGCATTGACTCTGGTGATGGTACTGGTTTGGGCTTCTTTATCTGGTACTGACTGATCCTCTGCTAAAAACCTGGTGATGGTGTTGACTATGCAAAAAACTCTTGTTACTAGAATACTACCATATTCGGATACTGGTCTTTTTGGGATTCTTTTGAGAAACTGGATACTGGCTGTTCACATTAATAAAGGATTTTTTTGTTGTTGGCTTCTTGACCGGTGTTGAACTGCATGCTGACATCAAATATTTCATGCATATGGTTATTATACTGGTTTTTTGACACTAATGGTAAGTATAATGGCTGAATGCCTGGTGGGGATGTTGGATATACATGCAAGTTCTGATTACTGGAAGGTAAGTTGCTGGTTATTGTGCCATATTCTGATGGTTGCAATTGGTTATGATACATTCACCAAAAGAAAGGGAGGGAGTTTATACTTAAGGATCTGGCCTGGTCGAGCAGGTTCTACACAGATTGCTTCTTGCTTTTACCTTGAAAATTGGATTGCAAAGGGGAATGATCTATGTCCTTTTTTGGTTGCTAAAGGCAGAAAGATAATATATTTTTGCTAATGATATTTTGCTGGCATTGCAGTAGGACTTGGTAAACTACTTGCTCACTTGTGATTAGAAGCACAAAATAAGATTTTCTCTATGGTATGCTTGTTGGCTTTGTTTTATCTACAAACAGGGATTGGTTGGCATTGGCTATGTGGCTAAGGATCTGACCATTTTCATGCATACTCATCTGGCTCTTAGAGATACTGCCTTAAAATGTATGAAGGCTTGAATTTGACTTTTCGGGCTTAGGTTTCATTGGATCTGATGCATGGTATGGCTAGTCACTATCTGGCCCTGATTTTTTGATTCCCCATCTGGTTGGTTGAGGAAGGCATTCATGCTAACTAACTTGATACTCAGATAATTGTCGGCATAATATCTGATGCTATGTACCTGCTGGTCTTTTCTACCCGATTTTAAGATTACTTTCTACATTCATGAATAGGTTCGGTTGGGTAGGACTCGCTTAACCGATGTGAGGTTTGGCCATCCTAATGACAGCTTGTGTTGAGTGTAGATAATTAGAAGTGGATTGGCCTGGAACACTGCTAATAAAAACATTAGAAATCTAACCTTTCTGAGGCCTGTTCTTCAGGTTGTGTTCACCACTTAAATACTGATGCTCTCGCTAATGGTACTTGGATGTGTTGCAAATTTTACATACTGTGATCTCCTTTTTACTATTAGGAGGATACTTCATCTTCTGAAGTCCGGGGCTATTGTGAGGAATAGCGTACATTGAAATATCGGAATAACTATGGAAAAAAATGAGGATGCAAAATCTTCGAGATTTTAAATGTGCAGGACAGTAGCTAGTTATTTTTTTTATAAAAAGTTCGACATGGATAAACTGATAGATTTTTTGAAGCCTGCCATATGTAGCCAAGTCTAACATATCTGTTGTCTTGACTATATGGATGCAGGTGAGAATTCTATCGTGGCTTAAAGAAGTTTAACTTGTTGCAGTCCTACTTTGGAAGCATTTGATGCTGCAATTGGGATAGTTTTTGATACCTTTGTACAAATTCCTTTGGAATGATACTTCATTCTTACTATATTGTACAATTTTGATTCAAAGACTGAATTGTTTCTGTACAGATCTTTGCCTTGACATCTTTAGCCAGTCGTCTTTTTGAACATCTTGTTCACTTGGTGTGTTATTTATTTAGTTTAACAGCTACACACACACACACACACACACACACACACACACACACACACACACACACACACACACACACAGACACAGTGACTGTTATGAGAATGGATGCTTGCTAATATTTAACACTACATGGATGGTAGGTATAAGTTAAAAAGGTTCTAAGTAGGACATGGATAACAATTAATATGTTTGTTGACACCTGCAATATGTATTCAAAGCTTAAGAATCTGTTGTCTTGTTTATAAGAATGCAAGTGAGGACTCTATCTTTACTTAGGATCTTTTTGGCTAAGCTGCTGTCTATTATTATCGAACCTGGCCTCTTTCACTTCAGAATAAGTTGTTCTTTACTATCTTATGTACAAAACACTAGAATGATACCTCATTCTCACTATGATGTACAGAAATGAATCAAAGATTGAGTTGTTTTTGTGCTAATCATTGTCCTTTGTCTAAAGCCACTTGTCTTTTGAATTGTTATGTTCTTTTGTGTATAAGTCTAAAAACAATGACACACCTGTCCTAAACACAAGGTTCTCTCAGAAAGCTGGAAACCAGGACGCTGGCTTTGGATATTTTTGTTTATAGGATTTGATAAACCCACTGCCTATAATTCCTTGTTAGGTTGACAAGTGTTACCATATGAAAGAGGATGGAAAGCATTACCAAAATGAATCAACTCAATTTTATTTATAATGAAGAAAGAATACATATATATGAATGAACAAAGAACACACATAAAATGAACAAAGAATGCGTGATAAATGGACCATGACCACATGTAAAGATTTTGGTAAGAATAAGCCCAACATATAATTGGCCAAATATAAAATAACTCTCTCTCTCTCTCTCTCTCTCTCATGCGCGTGCGTGCGCGCGCACACACACACACACACACACACACACACACACACACACACACACACACACACATATCTACATTATCAAAAACTAGTACCCCATTATCTCAGACATACTCACAACTTGCTTTACTTCCCTTGCAAGCTCATAACCTTCACTTACCAAGACGTACCTTTAGACCAAGTTCAATTTTGCACGTGGGTTCATGCCTGCAACATGCCTCGACTCATTCTTTAGAGTGGCCTTTGCTAAATGTGGATGTATATAACCATCACGTCTTAGACGAGGGTCTTATTTTAGACAAGGAACCTCAACTGTGTGACTTTGGCATGCACACATACTTATAGAGGCTAATCTTAAATGGTAGCTCGAAGGGCTGGTCTTTAACACTAGTTCTGTAATTGGACACTTAAGTGTCCTGAGACACTAAAGTATCCTGTTTTTCTACCAAGTTTTGGCAATTTCTTTGTCAAGCTAGAAATAAATTTTTTACACCTTGCTTCTACCATAGATTGGTTATGAGGGAAAGACAACACTGGATTTTTCTCCATATCAAAATACAATTTGTATGGAGAGAATTCTGGTAAGTTCTAAGACATAAATTTTAGTAAAATTTCAAGCTGTTTTGCCAAAAAAAACATAAACTTATTATATCTTTTTGTAGAGATGACCTTTTTTATGTTTATAAAAGCCAAGTGTTAGCACTTAGTGTTACAAACAATGGAATGCACATCAAAGATAAGTTTTCAAGTCACATGCAAGCTATAGACATAATTTCGTACTTGAGCATGTGCTAAATAAGAGCATAATTTTGGTCTTCCAAAGTTCCTCTTATGAAATTGGTACTATTCTAGTGCAGTTTGACAACTACAAATGACTTTATATGTTTAAACCAAGAAACTACGTATTTTTTGGACTCCCTAACTCAATTAAATCTCGTTGCTTGAACTCTATCTTGAATTTTTTATCGTGCAAAAACTCTTAAAAATCTTGAGTTCTCCATAATAACATTGAAACCAAGGTTTTAGGCACCCCAATTGTGTATGTACCACGTACTTTGATACATTTAGTTGATCGACATGGAAAGTTTGATATTATTTGAGGTTTTGAATGTTTATGTCTCAAAAATGAAAATATGAAAGTTTTCTCTTATACAGTTTTGAATATTTAAAATGATCCAATAATTGTTGCATACCAAAGCCCTTCTACTTGCCACCTTGAATGCTCAATGGAAAGGGCAAACAATGTACCACTTTCTAAAACTCACAAACACATCATAAATATATTTTTCTTTGTATACAACGATATGCTTGAAATGACCATATCAAACACATGGAACTTTCCATTATTTAATATACTCCAAAGTCAAATTTTTTGTACATGAAACTTTCAATTATCTATAGCAAAATTGTGGAAAAGTCACCTAAATTTTTCTACAAGGTCGCTTCATTTTTTCTTGAGTTTATAAAGACGATTTCTTCAAAGCGTCAATCGCAGTCTTACGAGGGTCAACTTGACGAGTATAGTTCTTGATCATGATAGATTTTAAAATGGAAGGTTATATTTTTAAAAGACCCTCTACCTAACATATTTAAGCATAGCAAGAGGGTTTTCTTAAATAAACTATCTAATGCAAGTAGCATTTAATTTAAATTTGTTAAAAAAGGACCCTTAAAGTGTCCTGTTTTGGTACCAAACTAGTGTTAACCAATTGTGGTTACTGTATTATACACACCTACTTCATATTAATATACAATTATTCCCAATGCTACCTTTCTCACCATCTTGTTCCAGGTTTTTGATCTACGCTTGTAACCTAACATGCACAATATATATACCCTACCTAAGCACCCTCATTAAGTAAGAATAACTACCTAATCCTCATCTTACCCAATCCTTTGAAGGATAGAGTAACCGTCTAATGTTATAATTATCTATGGATATGATCTTTCTTTAGTTGGGTCCCCACTGGCCGACTCTAATCTACATTATTGACCATCTACATTATTCACCTACTACTGGGCCACCCACTCACATGAGGGAAGTTGGGAGCCTTTAAGTTATTGATATTTCTACCTCTTGATTTGATGATCATGATCATACTAGTGGTTGGTGACCTTAAAAGGTAATGGACTGACCCCTTGTGGGTATTAAATAACAAAATACTTGGTTTGGAAATTCTACCTAAAACTACCTAACCTTATTCAACCCGTTTCTCATTCTGCGAGCAGACAATGTTCGCTTTCTATATCTTCGCTATGCCTGCATATCAGCAGTCCTTCTCTGGGAAACCTTGGCTTGTCGTTACAGCATGGTGTTTTCGCCCTTCATAATGGCTTGCAATACACATGCAACTTCTTTGCGGGGTATGTAGATCAGGCTGCATTCCTTCCCCCATACACGTATACACGCTACGCTTCACACGCACGTTTATCAACCACCCATCGACACACATACACACACTTGAACATGCAAGGGTTCAGAGGTATGCTATAGCCGGGTTCACAAATCAGCAGGGGATTGTTTGCTACGAACATTAATAGGCCTCGAGCAATGATGTCTTCAGCAGGAATCCATTGTGTCTACTAATGCTTGTCGAGGTAGAATCCCCATGATTGATAGCACTCTCCAATCTACAACTTCAAAGCACGGACTTCAGGTAGGTGCTCTTGCACCTACTTAGTATTTAAGCGTTTCATGATGATCGAGCTACTGCATCTTTAACACATGCATACATGATTTCCATCTACAGTTAAGTACGTATCAGTAATCACGCATAAAATGATACACTTGCTCAATATGTGTAACATTTGAAATGGTTGCGGGCTCTATTATGTCTTTTGATGATAATCTAGGGTTTTTTTTGTGGAATAATAGTCAAAACCATTGACAAAATGCTGGCAATGCTCATACTCAATTGATTGTTAATAGAATTTGTTTTACTGTGAGGGTCTCATACAAGAGGTAGGTGAATGGGTTTTTTCAGCATAATACAAGTACAAGCAAAATACTACTGAAATTTTTACACATTGACATTTTTTGCGTAGCTATATATCAGAAAATTGACATTAATTACATAGGGATAAGTTTGTATGCCAATCCAATGCATATCTCTTAATAGTTTGAAGCTGGATATACTGCACATGAAAAACTAACTTTGTATGTGGAAATGATGGTCACTACCTTGATTGCCTACAACCTCATGTGAGAGTATTAGGGGTGATGGCATTGACTGGTCTTTTTAACATAATGAGCAGATACCTAGGAATGGTTGCCGAAATTTCTACACATTGATTTTCATACATAGACTAATATATATATGGCTGTTAACCATTTCATAAATAGATGAAAGCGGGTATCTTGTATTCAGGGAAACCGTGCCCATTATGCTTGACGTAAGGGTACTGTAGCTTCAATTCAGGGCTACCATACTCATCTTTATTAGCTTGGCACTCATTTATCTTGTGTGCAAGGCTACAAGGACCGTATGCATAGCCGTAACATAGCAGAAGAAGGATACAGTATGATAGTATGACTTACTGTTGATGCTAGTAAAAACCAACTTTCTTAAAATGTACTTCTATCTTTGTATGCAGGAACTCACTTTTGATGAAGGTAAGTATATAGTGGTGAATTCACAATTGTAAAGTACTTTTTGATACTATCCCTTCTTGGTGGATAAATACATAATTTTTGAATCAAATGTTTACTTCGAAATTAGTTCAAAGATTGTTAAAAGAGTCTTAGTCCTCAAGTGGGGGCCTCAGATGAGATGGCAGTAGACTGGACTTTTGAGAATTGATCCAATTTACAAAGGAGATGCTGTCTGATTTTTTTTGGAATTAAATGATATAAACGTTATCGTAAATAAATGGCTCATTCTTTGATTTATGTTATGGTGTTAGTTTTTTTTGTAATTTTTGACACCAATAACGAGGAGAGGGAGTCATTGACACTTGTCTTCCCAAGTAATGCGAGTTTTGACAGGCTTATGTTTTTTGGATGGTGATAGGTAAGAGATTCTTTCCTTGGGATTACAACGACAATTGCAGCAATAACAGAGGATCATCCACTGTTCGACCATTTTTATTAGTGATAAATAACTCTTGTATATGATTCTTTGATAATAACATGTAATACACTATATGTCAGTATTAAGTCTAAATGTCAATTGTAGTCTTAACTTTATCTACTTGTTATCTAATGTATACATAAGGTTTGCTTATTTACACGTTGACGAATCTCTAGTCCCATTGTATGGTTCAATTGTTTGTGAAATCAAACTATTGCTAGATAACCATTCTTAAACACACACACACACACACACACACACACACACACACACACACACACACACACACACACACACACACACACATGTATTGAATTACTAATGGAAAACCTCAAGCGAGGCAAAACCCATCGAAAAAGCTATATAGAGAACCTTAGAAATAGTCAAAGTAGAGCTCAGAGTGATGGAACGAGAGCTTTTTCAAGTTAAAAGCAAATGCAAAGGATTTTTGATGAGATCTTTTAAAGAAGGGAACACAATCAACCTAATCACGGTAAAATATAAGGAGATTACAAGATCGCCAAACGAACCATAGCATCCAAAATCGAACCCAAGCAAAAAAATATGCATATTACTCAAGTAAGGGGAAAGCACTCCAAGTAACCAAAAATCTTTGCCAATTGCATTTCCTAGAAAATGGTTCCAAAGGCGTATGGAGATGTAGTCAACAAAATTTTGTGTGCGGGAAACAATGCCAAAGTAAACGTGGAAGATTCTCAATCTTTATAGAGCAACGATTACATTGAGAAGATGATATTCTCCATGCATGATGAAATTTTAGGTGGGGAGAATTCCAATCGAACATCTCCACAAAAGAAATCTGTCTTTCAAACGGAGTTTGGCATAAAGTAAATGCGGAGGATTCTCAATCGTTGAAGAGCAACGGATACATTGAGAAGATATTCTCGGAGCATAAATAAATTTTAGGTGGGGAGCAATTAGACATCTCCACAAACACAATCCCTCTTTCAAAAGCGAGTTTATTATGCCAAATTTTAGGTGGGGAGCAATTAGACATGTCCACAAACACAATCCCTCTTTCAAAAGCGAGTTTATTATGCCAAATAGTCATAACATTATTTTGCCACCATTTTGTGCATTTATGCATATTTCACATTGTATTACAGTGTCTGGCTATCCATGGTGAAGATTGCAATTTTGTGTATGCTTGCTTAACTGATATGGACAACATAGAAGATCCAAGAATATGCCAATCTTGAAATCTATGCTCTTCAAAAGTTGGAGGAACGGGGAGCTTTGAAGCAACAATATCACAAAAAAATTTCCATATTCATTTTATGATACATACCAAGACCAAAGGTAGTAATTGCCTACTGCTAAAATGAAATCATATTCCCATGAAGGTTGACATTATCTGAGATCAAACTAATTCCTCTTTTGTGAAAGAAAATAGGCTGGAAAAGGAGAGTGTTTGTACTCGACCTTCATAAAAAACCATGCTCCAATGTATACTTTCAAGTATGAGAAAATTGACTTGATGTCCCTCCCTACCATGCCAAGATATTTGTTTAGTAATTTGTTCACAAAACAACCACAAATCTTGGCCTCAACATATACCAAAAACCATATCCTAGTAGGAAGGTTTCCAATGTCCAAAAGAGGGCGTGTAGACCACATGACAACACAAGTGAGCGGACATAAGTGTCCAAGGTTGTTTTTGTTTTACTAACACTGATAACAAAGTGACTTTCCTTGGCAATAACGTGGGAACATAAATGCAAGATATTCAGTCCATCGCAACATTTTGGAGTACGTAACTTAATTTTGTGCCCCTTTTTATGTGAATTAGTTGTGTAATAGTCTATAGATCCAACAATCAATATTAGTGACCAAATCATTGCAAGCAGAGCATTCATAATAAGCATATGTGAATGACATGAGGTGTTATAAGCATATGTAGGAGCATTATTAAAAGCATCATACCACAATGCATGTGAACGCCAAGTTTACAGAGCCAGATCCTGCCAGAGTTGACTTCTTTGTGCTGAGGCGGTATATGCATATGCACCAACAAATTCAAATATAGTATCTTGGATAGCACATTAAACAACCATCCAACTCTCGTATGGGTCATTATGAGACAAGGTTGGATGCAATTCAACCTTGGTTCATCCAACTCTCGTGTGGGTCATTAGGAGCCAAGGTTGCACACAATTCATGTCGAGAACAAGCATGAAAACACCAAAATAATCATGCAAACTACCATAAGCAAGCCAAAACTCACAAAATGAAAACACTGCCCCACAAATTCATGTTGATTGTGTTCTGGAAAAACTACAATGTTGGTTGTGTCAGGTGAGCTTCAACTTTTCATGGCTACCAACCGTCACACATTGTAAAAGTAAAACAGTTGAGAGGATTATGCAGTATTATACAATACTTCAAAGGAAGGGAAAAAAATTAAGGAAAGCAAGAAATAGCGCACGTTGGCACATTTGCATCCATACCAATAGTCAATAAAGGAGAACCAATTAACATATCACGTGATGTCACAATTTGCAAGGCAAGAGAATAAGATGCTGGATTAAGTAAATCATTTTTGTAAGAATATACCACTCTATCCCATGCCTTTGCCGCACCTACACCTACTATTCAGTACTATTAGTAGCAACTAATTAAAAACCCATTTTTAAATCAGATACCCAAGAATATTCTAAATACTCCCCCAACGCATCCTCACTCTCCTGCTCCTCTATAGCACATCCTTCCTCACTCGACCTACCTCGAATCCCTTGCTAGCTGCCCCTTCTGCAGATACCCCCCCTGGTGCACCTACCTCCCACCTCCCTCTCTTTGACCACACGCCCCCTTGCTTCCTCGTCCCTCTATTGAGCCTGTGTGTCAACAGCCTGTAAAGAGACGTGCCCTACGGAGAGAGAGAGAGAGAGAGAGAGAGAGAGAGAGAGAGAGAGAGAGAGAGAGAGAGATTGAATTATTGTCCACGGAGGTCATATATGACCTATGAGACCAAAAAAGCAAACAAAACATTACATCGATGTTTCTAAATGAAGGCATTAGGTACATATCAGTTAAGGACTGACGGTCCATTGACCAGGAGGAAAAGAAAGAACAAAACTAAGAGGGGTTAGGTGAGGGGGAAGCTGGTTTGGGAGTTCAAAACTCCTGAATGATAGCTTTGCCACCTCGATAAACCGCCCATTTGCCTTGTTTGCAGGCTTCGTGCATTTTCTTGAGCTCGCTTGCTTTAGTCTTTAGTTGATTTGTAGTCAATTCTTCGACGATCCAAAGGTTTTGCCCCTTGAGAAGACGAGATTGGCATAGTAACCGTATTCGCTCTTCTTTGTCCATGAAGGTGAGGATACACTGCTTAGGTGGCACCTTCCTATGTGTATCGTTGATCCAAGAGATGGTTTCGGGCTTTATGTGGATTGGTTGAAGTGTATCACTCATCTTGGTGTGGCTTCTTCAAGGGTGTCCTCATTGATGCACCATGGGGAGGGAAGTCCCCAGATCCTGACCTTGAGGCAAAGGGATTCTTGTAGTCGACTTTCTTGTAAGACCGCTTGTATCTTATTATCAATCTTCTTGGTGATGTCGTGTGTAGCCAAGTGAGCTTGGGTGATCTTTTCTTCAACTTTCTTCACTTTGTTGGTAGTGAGATCTACCATAGAATCAAATCGTGCCTCAAGGTTGCTAAGGTAAGCCTTGAGGTCACGATTTTCTTCTAAAACTCTATCTAGGGCTGCTTGCAATTGTTCAATGCGGTCGGCTTTACTTGGGGTTGCTACGACATCAGTGAAACTTGGTCGTGTTCCCGTGGGAGTCTTTAGGAGTGATGTCTTTGCCTTGGTAGCCATATCCTTCATCGGGAGTGGAAAAATCCACTATTTGTATTGCAGAGGTGTGACCTCTCTCTAGTGGAGTAGGTGCCTTTGAGAGGGTTTATGCTTATGGAGTGGTTGAGGAAGAGTCGGTGGACGGCGAGACAGAGAGAGGGGGTCGGTTGCCGCAATCGTCAGTGGGCGAAAAAGCACGAAGGCAGATTTTCATTTTCCACCTGGAGCACATCACTTGTAAATTTTTAACATTTTTTCTAAATCGTGCACCCATACCATACCGCACCCATACTGGGTCTACGTTCTTTTCTGTAATGGAAATGGTGTATGAACTTCAAGAATAGCGGAATTAAGAGAATTAGAGTGAGCATTTTTGTGAGATCACTTTGAGAATATAGAGGGTGAACTTAATTGATGGTAGCAACATGAACATAGTACTTAATTAACTTGGCATGAATAATACTTTGCAAGAGAGAGAGAGAGAGAGAGAGAGAGAGAGAGAGAGAGAGTATTAGAGAACATGACAATAGTTGAGGACCGGATTTACTTGGAGTCGGTGCCCCCTTTAAAAGGCGTTTGTATTATAGATTCTCTCATCAAGAGAGACTTGGTACAATACAATCTTTGTGTTCCTTGTGACCTAGGTGATGCAATGTAAATGGAGAGCTTCATGCATCATGAGCATAACATAACATTTACAAAAAGCATTAACTATCCCAAGCCTCAGTCCCAAGGCCTCAAACACCTTTGAAGGTGGAGAGAGCTAGCGGGAAATGAGGGTAGGGAAGAGGAAGAAGAATCATTCATAGCAGAAAGAAATAGTTCCTCACTTATCATCACTCTTCTTGCTTAGCATCGCATAGCAATGAAGATGAAGAAGATGTAAGGCTTAAGCATTGAAGCATGGCTCTTGGTTGGATTTGCATTCCATAGCCAAGAGTGTTGGTGTAGGCTCTCCACTTCTCAATAAGCTTGAAGAAGGAGATGGAGCTCTTGCACTTTGCACTCCACACCGAGAGAAAGAGAGATAGAGAGAGAGAGAGAGAGAGAGAGAGAGAGAGAGAGAGAGAGAGAGAGAGTGTATGTGTGTGTGGGAGAGTATACCTCCCTCTCATGCTTGGTCTACACCTCTCTCTCTCTCTCTCTCTCTCTCTCCCCCCTCTAGTAAGATTTAATTATATCATTTGGGACATGTGTTCTCTTTTTCTTCTTTAAGAGAAAGAGCTTAATTATTTATTTTTATGCATCTAAATTTTCATTGGACTCCTTTAAAGCCTATCCAATAGGATTTAAGCACATCATGAGGGCCACATATGGAGAATTTTTTGAACATGCGTCTTTTATGCTTCTTAAGTCATTTGGTTTGATTTGAATACTTTAAGCACTTAGTCAATCAAGCATGTGTCTTTTATGCTTCTTAAGTCATTTGGTTTAAATTGAATACTTCAAGCTTTAGTCAATCAAGCATGGGAATGTTCATGCCTCTTTAGAATTTATCTTTGAATTTAACATTTCAAAAACCTTAGTCATTTAAACATAAAAATAACCTCAAGCTTTGGGTAAGGTTCCCACAACCACTTTAAGCATCTTAACACCTCATGCTTGGGTAGGATTCCCACCTCGAGGTTAGCCCTAGCTTGCGTAAAGTCAAAAGAACTTTTTAACACTAACTTTTGGAGGTCTTTAATAAACCACCTCCTTTTGGACCCCTATTGAGATATAACCATCTCTCCTCTTGGTCCTTTACTGAGGTAAATTTAGAAGCACTTATTGCACATTTCTCTTTGGGAGACCATCTCCTTTGGACCCCTATTGAGATGCAACCATTTCTCCTTTTGTCCCCTGTTGAGATAGATCTAGAAGCACATATCTATATCCTAACTCTTGTTTTCCTTTTTTCTTCCTGTATTAAATGATCATTTTAATATGAGAAAATCATTTGGTAAAGTTAGATATTATATTTTATGACATTACCTCTCTCTTGAAATCAAAGTCGTCCTCGACTATGAGGTAGAGAAGATAAGCCTAGTCATTAGAGGATCCCTTTTTACCCTACGACATCATTCCAGAATGGATGACTAATCCATTTGGTGCTCGGGCATGTCTGGCCAAAGTGATCGGAATCTTCTGATGCAGTCTTCGTCAATGTTGTGTAGTCCTCCACAATCGTGGGCGTCTGGATCTTCCGAGCTCAAACGCTCGGTTGGTCAGTGTGTCTTTGGTGCGAGACAAATGTGAGATTTGTTGTGGTAGTAACTCCTCCGGCTGTCCAGTGTCTGTTCTAAAGAAATTTGTGATTCGTCTCTGAGACTGGCTAGCCTCTCCTCTCATCAGGCTCTCCCTGTGTCTGCATAGCTTGAGCAAAAACAAACCCAGGCATCTTTGATCTTCGTACCCCATGACTCTGGAACCCTCTCTAAAAAAGCAATGGAAGCGGCCTCTTATCTCGTAGTAGACGGGGCAGCGACATCATGTGTAGTGCAACTCTGTCTCAGACTCCATGTTACACAAGGGGCATGTTTTGGCCTCTGAGAGAGAGAGAGAGAGAGACTCTACTGCTCCTGGATACACCTGTTCTTGCTATCATGAAGAGCCTTAGCAGCAGGTTTTGTGCCTCCATGGAAAGGACGACGAGAGAGAGACAAAGAGACAGAGAAGCTTCTACGCCGCCTCTGGATGTCTTACGTCCCACAGATGGCATCCCCTATCTCTCTCTCTCTCTCTCTCTCTCTCTCTCTCTTTCCCCTATTTGTCGCCCAACTACAGAGCGTGCAGAAAATCTCTCTCTCTCTCTCTCTCTCTCTCTCTCTCTCTCTCTGTCTCTCTCTGTGCTCCGACCTGTACACCTCTCTCCTTTGTCCATGCACAAATTTCCAAAATGCCCTTCAAATACCCATGTTGCGAGACTAAATCTCTCCAAAAATAAAAAATCTTGTAGCTTTTCACAAGAAGACAAAATTGGACGTATTTTGTGACAAAGTACATGCTAGGCACTCAAAAACAAATCTGAATTATCATAAAGGAATAAAGGTCAAAAAGTAACTTTTGAAATTTGAGGGGTATTTTGGGACTTTCCACCAATTAGAGGGGTAGTTTGGTAATTCTCCCTAGCTTTTAGTAAGAGAGAGAAATATCTACCGGCATGCATCTGCACGTGGAAAGAGGTTTTTTTTTTTTTTTTTTTGCCCTTCCCTTTTTCTTTTGAGCCCCAAGACAAGGGATCTCTTTAGATTCCATCTAATTCAAATGTTTGAAACATTTTTTAGCTTGGTCAAAGTTTACTAACCCAAATCTTCAAAAGATTCGATGCGGTACTCTATTTTGGTAAAGCAAAAACTGACTCCTTCCCCCCTCAGCAGGCGTCCTCTGCGTTCCAACATGCAAAATTGGTGGCTGGTGCATCCTGCTTGCATAGGCTGCAGCGGCTCAACTGCATAGATACACCTACGTTCGTAAAGAGAGAGAAAGTTGATCTAGCCCTACTCACTGGCGCAAAAAAGACCATTACGTAGCCCTTATTGCTTCTTCCAAGTTCCATGTATTCGTCAGCGACACACACACTTTCACAAAGAGTAGATCTCTTGGCGCCGCACCTGCACACAAAGAGAGAGTGAGAGAGAGAGAGAGAGAGAGAGAGAGAGAGTATCCTGGTGTGTAAGTGTGTGTGTGTGTGTGTGTTGTATCGGGATACCTGCGCGCGACACAGAGAGAGAAGGAGAGAAATATCTCCACATGGCATGTCTGTAAAAAATGCCCTTCAGATTTTCCAAAATTCTCGAATTATCCCTAGTTGTGAGAGAAATCTCTCCAAAAATAAAAAAAATTGTAGCTCTTCAGAAGAAGAGTGATTGTGTATCATACAAGATGCCAACATAAAATTTGAGTCCGTTATCCAGGCTTTGGAGATAAATTGCTTCATTAGTTTTTAGGCATAATTGCACATACAAGAAACTTAATGGCTCCACTTTCACACTTTCAGTTTCCATTACATAGAATCTCCCAAGATGCTTTAGCATCTCCAATTAACATCTCCATTCAACTCACAATTTAAAACCAATCCTAATGGCTAGGATTTGGCCGGATTTGACCTAACATCTCCATTCAACTCACAATTTAAAACCAATCCTAATGGCTAGGATTTGGCCGGATTTGACCTCTGCACGTAAAGAGTATAAAGTTGAAGCTTAACCACTAAGCTATTCGCCTATGCTGCCCTTAGGGGTTCCCTTAAGCACTAAAAAAAAACAATACTCTCCCCCCCCCCTCCCCCTTCTCCTTTTCTTTTTTTTCCCCCACCCTTCCCTCCCCCTCCCCCCCCCCCCCCCCCTTCCAAACTAATTAATGGCTTCACTCAAAAAAGTCGTTTTAGGCACCTAATTGTCTTTGTATACTTTGTATAATATGGTTACATACTGGGTCTACACTGCTTGGCATTAATTAATTAGCTGCCCAAATTTCGCGGCGGCATTACATGCAAAAGCAAAACTCCACCTTGCATCGGTTTCCACGCCTCCACTCATTCTGTAGCGACCCTGTGCACTCGAGCCTACCATTGCTGCCCCCAGCCTGATGAGCAAAACGTTGCGAGACATCCGTCGCCAGGCTTTGTATTGCCTCACTCGTGCTCGCTCCCTTTCCGTGTTGTCTATGGAGAATGTCCTGTGTTCTACGTGCTCACAAGGCCGTTCCCCCATGCTACCTGTGCTAGCTTGAGCATACACCCCCTGCTGCGCCCGCCAGTCCTTGCATGGAGACTGTGCGACAGCTCCAGCGAGCTCTCCTCCCTGTGCTCGGACTACGACCGCCCACCCTCTACCTGCGTTGCATCCGCCAGCTCCACAACACCCGCAGTGCCACACTGGGCCAGGAGTGCCACCCTCCACACTGGGCCCGCAGTGCCACCCTCGGATCCGTCCGTGCATGGGGCAGGTCCAGAATACGCAACGCCTTCCTGCAAAACAGAGACACACACCCAGTCCGCGGGCACTGCCACCCTGCCACACCCTACCTCCTTTGCATCGCTGCGTGCACACAATCGCTTCTCCGCGTATGAGGCCTCCAAATGCTCGCCACACAGACAATGTCTCTCTCTGTCGCAACACGCAGGAGATTTTTTTGTCTCTCTGTCTCTCTACGTGCCTTGCCCCTGCGTTTTCTCATCCAACGTCTTAGAGAAGGATCTTCGCAGATTCTAATTAATTGGACCTCCTTGCACAATTGGGACCACATACTTGCCTTTTTTTTTCGCAAGGTAATTTGTCAAAAACAATTTCAATTGTCAAATAAGAATAAAGATTAGAGAATCCAACCAAAATAGATACAAGGGTATTTTGGGAATTTTTGAATTTTGAAGGATATTTTGATAATTTTCTCTAAAAACCAATACTTGCTCCCCTCTCTCCTACTCCTCGCACGATAAATGTCACTCCTTGTCCGACTTGGGTTGCCTTCATCGTGCCCCAACTCCCCGTACCATTTGCCTTGCTGCTCGTGCTTTTCACGCCTACATCATCCCATGCGCACAAGGTCAGTTCGGGACTTGCTTTCATGACTTAGCACATCCCTCCCCACCTAGGCATTTCAATTATCCTCCCTTTACTTTTGCTTCAAATTTCAGCACTCCCCCCACAGACTTAACTTATCAAATCAATATTTAAAAAATTTTCCCTTTCCTTTTCCCTTTCTCTTAGACCAAAAGGATCTTTCAAGATTTCTATTAAAAAGACATTTTACCTTCTCTTAGCCCAAAGGATCTTTCAAGATTCCTATTAAAAAGACATGCATATAGACCAGGCCTAAAAATTGCAAGGCACCCTTACCCATCCTAGGGAAGGGAAATTTTCAAGAGTGCCCATCCCATAGGAAGGGTTGTTTGACATTTTGACCTTCAAAATGAAGAGCAAAATTTTCCCTGCCCTTCCAATCAAATCATTACCAAAATCTAGTTTTTTCACATGTGTTTTTTGAACAATTGTAACTTGTAAAGAAAATTCTAAAGTACCATGAGAAAGGGTGTACTTTAAAAACATTGTGTAGCAGTACTAAAAATCATTTTCTACAAGATACACAATGAGCAAGAAGTAGTAAGTTGTAAATGGAACATGCAAATACTTGGAAGTTGAAATGTCTTTCAATGCAACTACGGTGACGAGATCATATATCTTGATTTTTGTTGGGATGTGCCCTTTGCTAGAACTGTAACCATGAAGAGTCTCCTCCCAAGTTACAGACCTTCCATTGTTGAACTCATGAAGTTATTGCCTATCACTATTCTCTCTGTGAAGCTAGGAGAGACATCTCTTCAAACTTCCAGCTTCCAAGTTCGCTCTAAGTCGTTCTCGTCCCCTAAGAATCACCAATGGCAAAACATAAGATCCTTATAATATTATATAGCAACATAAATTGTAGCATCCTAATCATCATACATGGTGCCATCTTAAACATGATGAAGTGATAAGTACGGGTTCATATAAATAGGCTTTGGGAGCATGCCTAACAGACCACGAGGCTAGCACTATGTGAATCATGATTTGTGAAGGAGCCTTGAGGCTTGAAGGACCTTTGCAATCATAGACTCTGGAGTCGTCTGGACTCACAACCTAGAGGTTTCCCAAGGGACTCTCGAGGGGAGGGGAGCATTGCAGTTCAT
This sequence comes from Adiantum capillus-veneris, assembly GCF_014529385.1. Classification (NCBI taxonomy): domain Eukaryota; kingdom Viridiplantae; phylum Streptophyta; class Polypodiopsida; order Polypodiales; family Pteridaceae; genus Adiantum; species Adiantum capillus-veneris. The sequence continues at coordinate 73,017,773 of NC_140940.1, read as the reverse complement.
GGATAATGGGAGAGCGCTAGGCAATTCTGGAATCTGGAGCTTGTAGTTGATCGTGAGTCTGAGCCCTTGTAAGATCAATCAATATCTGAGAACAACTTTAAAATATTTTGCATATCAAATCAAATTGGGGAGCATCAAGAGTGCTTAATCTTTACTCTCTCCGTAATTTCCTTCAATAAGGCATTATTCAACCATGCTTTGAGTTAATCGCTAGTGTACTTACCGTCTCTCTTTTTCCAATCCACTAGCCTTGATTACATGGCATCTCTCAAACCTCCTCATCTCAGTTGGAACTTGGATATAGAAGCTTTGTGTCAGCAGTTCGTGGATGAGAGAGACAAGTGACGAGACTCGTCACTCAAGCCTGATGCCTTCATTAGAAAACTCGCAAGCGATTGAACGTTCAACTCTCAAGTTCAAACTTCGAACTTTCTGTCCTCTACAGTCTGCCCAACGCGTTAAAATTCCCTATATTAAAAAGCATACTTGAAATTCCCTATATTAAGAAGTATATCTTAACTTTTTCTAAGGTGCATGGCAATGCATGCTTGAACAACCTTCAAAATCAGATTCTATACTCATTAGTGGCTCTCAAAGTCCATAGAACATCCTCTATGTGCAAGTCCAAAAGTCCCATTGCCAAGCATTGACATGATTAATATGGACAGGGCATTTTGAAAGGTTGCCCTTCCCTAGGAAGGCCTTGCAAAAATATGCCCTTCCTTGGGGCAGAGCCAGTCGAACAACCTGTCCTTCCTTAGGAAGGGCTATTATAAATTTGCCTGGCGTGTGCAGGGCTAGTAGCAAAGGAAGGCGAGAAGGGTTGCAATTTTCGGCCCTGGCAGAGACCCAATTTTTCCCATGCCTTTGCCAAAAGCTTTGCTATCACGAGGACCTGACACACCATTGTTTGCTTTTGAAGAAGTAGACCGTAATTTCTAAAAACAACCTGAAGGCAAGGCTTGATAGTCTTCTTCCATATGCTAGCCACCATTATTTTCAATAACTTAGCTTTGCCTTTATCATCATCTTTGGAGTGCGATTGTATGTTTTATGATTGTTTGTTTTTACCTTTGTCTTAGTGAATTTGAAGAATCCATTTCATTTCCTGGGCTTTGTTTTGAAGGATGAAGATAAGGTGTAAGGAAAGGACTCTTAGCGTCCTTTCCTATGAATAATGGCGATCGGCGGGAGCCACTGTTGGGAGCCATTATTCATGGGAAAGGACACTAAGAGTCCTTTCTCGACCATCGAGAGTCGAGGAGGAGAGGGGCCATTTGATGTGAAAATTTGCAGGAGATGCAGTGTGTACTGATGAGAAACTGCAGGAGTCAAGGTTGGGAGTAGTCATTCATTGCAGTGAGCACTGATCAAGCGTACAGTCGTAGAAGAAAATTCACATTACGAGTGCTGACTTGTCATCACCTCATTTGAGGCTCAAACTGTGGATTTTGTCAATGCAATTTTTTTTGCATGCTTCACCATTCGCAATGGATGGAAAAATCCTTGTGGATATTTTGAAGTCCGTGTCAATCTTACTGAAGATAATATCCAATATTGATCCCACTGTGAAGGTGATAGAGGTTCCCAAAAGTTACAAAGGCGACATCATTTTTGAGTTTTCACCGACCAAGAAAAAAGTGCATGCAATGGACTCAATGGAAGATCTATACAACCCTTATCTGTGGATGAAGCCACAAACCTCCAACATAGTCTTCTCTAGTGCTGCACGACAAAGCCAATGCACTGGTCCTTTGAAATGCATCATTGAGGTTGTGTCCGAAACTTTTGAACTATGGATATTCTAATTGTGCGCACATTGGTGGTAGCTTGTTGAGGGTACCAACACCCGACGAGGTGTGCGACACAACATCGGGTAAAGTAGTCTCTCACTTTTGTTCCAATGCTGTACTATGCATTAGAACTTATGAATGTTTTGTGTATTATGTGATGCTGTCGAATGAGGTATGCAGTGGGTTGTTAATTCATTGAGGCACACACTCTCATAACATTCATGACGACACATCAAAGTCACTCAGGGACAAAACCATAGAATGCCCCAATGACATGTCAGTCAAACATGGATGTGAACCAGAAAATTTGACAGATGGAGTGCAAGCAAATTGGAATGTAGTACACTATGTATTCAATGGCGGTGAGGGCAATGTGATGATGGAGGACTGAGAGAACTCCTAGCTATTTCATTGGAAGCGAAGCATGAATCAACATGCGATCATGTATACAGTTGCACCCTTGCAAGCAACCCACAAAGAAATGTGTGAGAAGTGGAGACAAGCACCATTCAAGGAGGCATCTTCTATCAAAGCCCGATCGATATGACAATGGTGGTGACTAGGAAATTACATGAACAAAAACCTTGCATACATCGATTCATGGCTAAGCTGGTAGTTTCCTTGTAATTGGAGTAAAATCTCAATTAAAATGATCTCAAAACCAAAGACTTGCACATAAAGAGGAATACTGACTACTTAACTGCATAAATTGGTCATTGAACTGAACCAAATAGACCAACAACATGGTTTCAAATGCACTTGGTACTCTCTATATATATCCTATGGTGAGAACTCAAAGAAAAGGGTGCTCCAACAAAACTATGTCACCAAAAGCATCTCAAACATTCAAGAACTCCTCAGCTCAATAAAACCTAACCATGACCCTCTAAAGGCTTAGCAAACTAGACTATGGTCAAGCTCAGCAATGACCGTCTTCCACACCGTCTAAAAAATGGTCAAGATTTCCGCAATGACTAAAGAATGGCTACACAAAATCATACTATAGTAGTAAGTGAAACACAACATACATCAAAATATAATCACAATTTCTTGCTAATGATAGCAGGAAATTGTGCACAACTAGGTGCCAAATAATGCAAGCAGTAATGTGCAATCCTTGCAGGGATATTGCTCTAAGAAGAGTGCACAACACTCAAAAGTGCTCAAAATGTGCATAGTTTTCCACAGAGTAAATAAACGTTTGCAAAATCCCTACCAAAGTAGATGCAAAAACCAACGAACCTGCATACTTGTATCCAACAATGATTGTGAATAGTGATGAGAAGCTAGTATGGCTATGCACAATCAATCCACAAGTAATCATACAGAAACCAACCACATAGGCAAATCAATCTTTGAAAAACACAAATAATATAACAAATAGCCTGTAGCTATCAAATATACATAAATGAAGCAGTAGTACTGCCTCCCTATGAACCTAGAGAAAATAATTGTACAACTATAATTCTACATGTAGTGTTGATGCAAAAATCTACATTTTGGCCAAAAAGTGTTTGTTATTTGGTAACCAAACTCCACCTATGTTTTTGCTCTCCAAAATCTACATGTGAGCACTCTCTCAGTGTGTATCTACTAGTTTCAAGAACTTGTCTCTGCCTCCTCCTCAAGTGATGTATAGTGCCATGCGAGCTCCAAAATAGCTACCAAAAATCTATCTTTTGATGTGATGCTTAGATGGAGATCCTAAGGGAAAAACACCTTTGAATGGGAGGTAAAATTGTACTACATCTATTGGGTATACTCTCAAGATGATGATTGTGCTATTGTAGCATCAAAACCAAAATCTACCTTGAAAGTGCATGCACACAAATGCAGACAAAATGTTCAACTCTTAGAATCACCTATGCTATGTTCTTGGTTCAATGTTGGGAGACCTTGGATTCAAGAGCCTACAAAAGTACCCGTTGCTTTGATAAGCCTTGCATTAAAGTTTTTGCACTTTTTGCATTACTGCCTTGAGTTGCTTTGTGATGCTCACATTGCATTGATATAAGGGAATCTCCAAAGTTATCAAAAGCTTTGAGAAGCTCCTTTCTCACTATGCAAAGCTCATAAAGCTTTTTAACACAAATTGATATTTCTTTCTTCCTAAGGTTGAGTCTTGGCTCCCTTTGGGGACTCGTGCTGGAGAAATGTCACTGCCAGGATCTTGATGCTAGCTTTGATACCAATTGAAATGTGTGTAGATGTGTGCGTGCTAGAAGAGTGTGCATAGAGGAGACGAGACATATATCTGGTGGAGCTACATAGTGAGATTAACCTCTCACTCTTTATTTTTCTATATTATCTAGTAGAACAAGGTGTTGCATTAGTGGGTTAGGATGATGGGTGCAACAATAGAGTTTGCACATGCTTTGTCTGACATAATGCAATACCTCATCACATTGCTTAAACTGAATGGACAAATATCAATGCTAAATCCCAAATCTAACACCTCAAATGTGGCATTCAAATTATTCAGCAATATGTGTCTCATTTAGACTAGTGAGCAGTAAATCATCGACATACACAACAACGATAAGATAGACATTATCCACACATTTTACATGCAAAGTGCTCTCATTTGGATATTTCAAAAGCAACATGTAGTCAAAGATACAAAAGAGAATCTCAAATGGATTGGCAAGGTTTGTCACATCTACTATTGTACTAATACTAAATCATAAGAATGATGAAGTTTTGCTACTTGATAAATTTTGTTTTGCATTGACACGGGTGCATAGGTTTTGCTATGTCTATAGCCCAAACTTGGTGAGCAATGGGAAAATACATTGTTTGATCTTCAATTTGAGGGTTCGGATTCATACATTACCTTGAAGAAACTTAGAATGCTTGCAACAACAAAAATACAAACCCGGAAAAGAGTTAGATTTCTCAAGTTTCTTGAAGCTCCAAGAATTACAAGGGAGAAATATTCAATACCCATAAGAGAAGATGATTTCAAAGGGTGAGTCTTTTGTCATTTGATCGATTTCTCATATGAAGATTGGTTAGTTTCTACTAAATTGTGCACATATAAACTTTACGACAATAGGTTGGTGAGAGGAATATTTCTTGATAGGGTTGAAAGTATGACTCTATCTTTGCTTGAATTCATACTTGAGAGCATGAGAAGACACCAAAAATGCCGCATGATCCAAATTTAAGAAACCATGTACATGAGATTAAGTTGGAAGCTCAAAAACACATGTTTTAGTTTCTACAAAGCAAGGATGCCAAAGGAGACCTCAAGTCGGTAGGTAAAGGTGACATAGAGACAAAGGAGAGCAAGTCCCTGGAGCTTGAAAAGGTAGGACAAAGAATTCTTTTGAGGTAGTTTTTCCAATGCCCCTAGTTATTTTTCAGCTCATGTCGCATGTTTGCTATCTCTTACCATGAATCTCTATTCTTTGATAGATTTCTAAATCATCTTGTGTCAAAAAACTTGCTTTGCGAGATGCCGACTGTTTGTAAAACATGGTGTAAAGTGGGCGAACCTCCTGTTCATATGGATGCCGCAACATGCACGGTCTCAGTCTCGATGGGAAATGGAGAATTGTCCTTGGTGGAAAGAGTTTCCCCTAGGGTATCGGCTAGATGAAGAGATTAAGCTGTATGACCTCTATGCGGGTAAGAAGGCCAACAGTTCTTCCCTTGAACCACAAAAGTAGTGTCCAAAGGGAGATTCTAAGGGAAATACAATGGGTACTTCTATAAGTCTATCTCACCAAAAAAGGTCTTCTATACGGCAATACAATGAGAAATTCTATAGGTTTGTCTCATCAAAAAGCACATGTTTTTCACTTTATGCATTCAAAGTCTCTTATCATATAACTTGTGGTTGTATTTGGTCTTTTTTCTATTAGATCTCAGTGAAATGATGCATCTTATAAGAGAGTCTTTAAAGAAGTCAAGAGAACCATATTTTTGGTAAGCTCCATGACATATTAATAATTTTGCATGTATTCAAGACATGCTAGTGGCTTTTGCGTGCTTTACTAACTGTATGAGTAAATGTTTTTTTTATTATAATGTTGGATTCTCAACATGCATATTTGTAGGTGATACAATGCTTGCATAAGAGGTGGTGACATACATCTATGCTTGTCCATCCAAGATAGAGCCTTCAAAGAGGCTAGTTATCCTTCTATGTTTGGGTCTCATTGGCGATTTTATTGATATGGGTACAAATTTAAAGAAAGGAAGCAAGATTCTTTATGGAGGTTATGTACTCGGAGAGAAAACTTAGAAATCAAATTTTCTCTATAGATTTATGCATGTACAACAATGGCTAGTATTTCAAGAGTGTTGCAGTGTACTCCTATTTGTCCATAGAATGGGTTACTCTCGAATTTTGTGTGTGAAGAATAGTAGAGGTCTACTTAAAGCTCACTCCTTGCATCATAGAGATGAGTTTTGGCCTCACTACATGCATGAGAGCAAGAAGATGCAACACCCATGATCCCCTAGTTTGATTTGTGGTGTCGTTCTAAAGAGCATGAGCATGGGTCATTCATAGTTGTTGGGCATGTGGTGGATTAGTAATGGAAATGGGTTGTGGCACAACATCGCTCACACATGCTGCCCCCATCAACTTAGGATACATATGTTTTGCCTTCGACAGTGATGCATTGATCATCATGATGTGGTGGGGCCATTTGTGATAGGTGGTCAAAAGAGGCAAATCTTGTCAAAATAAATAGAGCACAAAGGAGGGTTAGATGAGTTTGTGGTCAAGCCAAGCAAAATCCTGTTTTGGAAGATGGTTTTTTTGTTGGATTTTGATGGTCAACAATAACACTGTTTTGAAGGAAACCTTGCACATGTTCACTTACATGCAATTATCCAATCCTCTCTTATGTTATTTTTTGTTTTGTAGAAAAACATGTTCTACCATGTATATTGTGTTGGAGCTCGTGCAGCTGAAAGTCTACTGCTTCTCGGACGGACATGGCAAGCAGACGAGACAGAGAGAGGGAGATAAGGCACGACTAGAGCAAATGAAAAAGAGGATTGTTAACCCTCGTGGCTCACGGACACCCTATCGCCTACGACGGACACCATAACCGTATTATTTATTTAAGTAGAGTCAGGCACCGGGCTTGTCAATCCAATAGGGAAAGGTAGAGTGATCGCCGATGAGAGGCGCACTCTAACACGAACATGCTAGGGTTAGTTGGCTAAGCATGGGCGCTCAAGTGTGAATGGGGTGAGCTCACATAAAAGCCAATTAAACCTAAAATTGAGTCATTCTCTCATTGTGCAATACAAGCTGCTTTTGCTTCATCTCCACCTTCTCCTTCACCATCTCCTTGTGTGTGTGCGTGTGTGTGTGTGTGTGTGTGTGTGTGTGAGAGAGAGAGAGAGAGAGAGAGAGAGAGAGAGAGAGAGAGAGAGAGAGAGAGAGTGTGAGAGTGTGTGTGCGATCGAGCGTTGCGGTGGCACGACGGCGGCGAGGCGGTTGAGCGCGGCGTAGCGGCGTCTCCCTCTTCTTCGCGGCGCGGGAATCCTTCATTCGCAACTACGCAGGAAGGTGAGTGACACACCGTTCTTCCTTGTGAGCTTGTCTGTTGTGTGACTGTGTGCTAGGAGCCTTTGTGGCTCGCACACGGCGCGTAGCAAGTCCCTAGCCTTGACATTTTTGGCGCCGTTGCCGGGGAGCTGCTGCGCGTGAAGCTCCAATGGCGACCTGTAAATTGTATTAAAGCTATTTTTTATGCAGGAAAGGCTCGGCTTAAGTTTGATTATTGTTGTCTGCATTCAAGTTTTCTGTGTTCTGTTAAGGTCTGTTTTGCTAGTTCTATTAAGTTCAGATTTCAGCTTACACAGTTAGCATTTCTTGCGTTTTTGCATTTTCTGCATTTTCTGTGTTTTCACTGCACAGTTCTGTCAAGTTTCAATTTCTGCATTTTCTGTGTTTTCTGTGTTTTCTGGTTTGTGCACAGTTAGGCGCACAGTTAGTTAATTAAGCAGGTTAGTAATTAGGTGAACCACTGATTAGCAGGTCAATAGGTAGATGGGACAGTAAATAGTTAGGTGAGGTCAACGCGCACCAAAACGCGTACCAAATAATATCCCAAGCCCAAGCCCACCAAGCCCAAGCCCAAGCCTCAGTCCTCAGTCTTATGATATATACTAGACTCACTCTTATATATATACCCTACCTCCTCAAGAGGGAATGAGAGCATGTGGGACAAGTCCTCCACTCTCCTCTCTTCTCTTCCCACTTGCATCCTTAGACTTGCTATTTGGAGCTTAGTTCCCCAGCTAGGAAAAGACTGTTTCGGGCTTTTCTGGAGCAAAATAGAACCAAACGGTGGGCTGTAAAGCACAGCGCGTCCCTCCTAGCGATACGCTCGTTTCGAGCTATCACACGGCCCATTCCACGACACGCTCTAAAAAATCTAGCAAAAAAACAAACCAAAAACACGCTAAAAACTAGTCACAAGGCCTCCTAGAGCAGCTTTTTGACACCTTAGGGTATCAAAAGCACATGCACTTACGCTCTGGGCGGGTGCTAGAACACGAGCATATTGAGGGTGCCTCTGTTCATACGGACACCCATTACCCATCCACGATAGGCTCTAGACCCTCAGCGGGGACACAAGGTAGCACCACCCAAGACCCTAAAATAGCCGCTAGTGATTCCTCCTCCGACTCAGAAATCATGGAAGCATACCCTACCCAAAACACTGAGAGAGAAGGCCATGCACCTCCCGAAGCTCCACAGCCTAGTACTAGTATGTTTAGCCGTTTCATGGAAACATTAGGTAGAGCTACTCGCTCGGAACCTGATGCAAATGAAGCACACGAAGGGGGTGGGGAAGTGGACTCTCCTTTCACATTGCACGTGGACCCCACACCCCCAAAGAGTGTCCATGTGGATATCCTGCCAACTTCTTACCAAGAAGGCCCTGTTGAGCTACCTCCTTCAGAAGTTCCCTCTAGAGTACCGTTGGTGACAAGTAAAACCACGGGGAGCAACATTGCTTCCACCTCACAAGAAACCGTTAACACGTCGACTCTAGAAGGATTGTTCATTAATGATCATTGGACATACGACCTCCACACTGAGGTGTTGACGGATCTACACTCTGGCCACGCCTACCATGTAGGATGGATAGAGATTGTACAATCCACCTCTAGTGCCACGAGCATCGAAGATCAACAGAAAATGATCTGTAATGTTATCCATGGCATTATTCAATCAGAAAGGCAAAACCGAGGGGTAAATATACTCTCAACTGGCCCCTTGAGATTTCTGGATACGAGCAAGGCTCAACAGCCTACTCTATCACAAATGGAGACTCCTCTAATGAGCCCCATGGACCCATCTTACGTCATTTCACCTGGGGTCTCTATGCAATCTGAGCCTCCGAGCGACAACTTTAGCTTCCCTAACTTGGCTCAACCCTCTATTAAGGAAAACACAGTGCTCACTCCAGGGATAAGCCTGACAGAGAATGTACCGATGACATCTACGGTTAGCGCAGTGCCACTACCTAGTGTCGTAGTACCTAATATGGGGCCTCGACCGTATGTGCCTCTAGCCCCTTATGCACACATGGCCCCCACACCTCCAATTGTACCACTTGTTTATGCTCCTCGAGTGCCGCTCCCTAGCCCTTATCCGAGTGGACCTATGCCCGGTTATGTTCCATATCTTGCATCATCCACACATATGCCAAGACCGGTACCCATCCCTCTCCCACATATGATTCCAAGAGTACCTCCACCGGCCCTGCCTCCTCACATAGGTGACTTGGCAGCGTTTGCTCAAACCATAGGTCGATCTATCGCGGAAAATATGCGTCATGCATCTGATAGAGAGCCTAGAAGTAAGGCAGTACAAATTGCCAAACTCATGCAAAAATTCAATGGGGACGAAGATGCTAGAAAACACATTGAAGTGTTTGAACAAGTATGTGATTCCTTAGGGGAACGCAACGAACTACATAAGTGCAATGCCTTAAGCTTGACATTAAGTGGGAAGGCTGGAGATTGGTATAGAACTCTAAGGGTGGACGAGAAAACAATCTACCCTACCCTTCGAAGATTGTTTCTAAAGGAGTACATACGAGAAGGTGTGCTTTGGGGTGTAGCATCTTAGCTACAGAAGGCCGAACGTAAGGAAGGAGAGTCAGTAAGGGACTTCATTAGTCATCTAAAGCACTTAAACTCTCGCTGCCCTGTAAATGAGCGCTTCAACAATAACCAACTGCTTGATCCATTCATTCGAGGGTTGAGGAATGAAGGAATCTATAATGGACTAGTGATTAGAGGTATCACAACCTGGGAAGATGTCACTGCCAATGCAATCCAATTAGAGGACAACTTGATGATAGCAGGCATGAGGGTGTCTACTGACACGAGATCCACTAGCTCACAAGCCAGTGAGTATGAACCCATGACTGCAAAGCCCATTGCCAATGATCCAAAGGTATTTGAGACATTCTTGACAGACCTCACCAAGGCAATCCAAGAGTCTCTTAAGGATAATCGACCCCTTCAAAATAGTCACATGTATCCAAGAAGAGAGCAACAATGGTGTTCCATTTGCTTAGGTCCACATAGCACTAGTGAGTGCCCTACGTTTAGAGTAAAATTTAATGGAACTTGCAACGCATGTGGTAGGTATGGTCACCAAGCTAAGGATTGTTTAATGATCAAACGTATGATGGCAAATAGACCACCTGTAGCCTGGACGGATGCGCCTCGAGCTCCTGTATTGATGCCTACTCCACCTGTTGAGCAACTATCGCAACACATGGTCCCTAGATCTCAAAATGTTGTACAAGCTACACCACTACCACCTCCTATGCTAGGACCGCAGCCCCTGCATCCAAGAGTCGCCCTATGAACCAAGTGGGTTGCGAGCCATCTAATGCCTATGCAGATGGCTGTGAGGAGGAAATAGACACTAGTATTGCCTACGGACTTGATACATTGGAAGAGTGTCCTATATACTACATGGAAGATTGTTGGGGGCAAGTCAAGCCGGTTTATCAAGCTGCTGCTCTCGCATCCAGAGGTCAAAATATCAACACCCACGCTAGGAGGCCACCTCTTCAATGCTACGAGTGTGGTGGACCACATCGGGCAGCGGAGTCCCCTATTAGGCTGCAAAAGAATGCTGCACAGATGCAAATGAATCAAGGGAGCACGTCTGCAATGCCAATACTCACATGTAATCGTTGTGGCATAGATCACTTGATTGCCCAATGCTCCTATAACCCAAATGCGCCTAAAATCACACCCCTAAATTTGGTCGAAATTGCTAGTGTGACATCGCCAATACCACCCGTCGCACCCGCTTATGCGATTACACGGTCCATGCTTCAAGGGCCAGGCCATATCCTCGAAGAGAGAGATACCGCGTCAGTTATCCAAGCAAAGAAAAAGAAGACACGAAGGAAGAGGTCGCAGAATACGGGAAATTCAAAGCCAAGTTCCAAAACAAACATAGGAACAGGAGATGACCCCGTGTATATGAATGACCTCGAGGATGATTCAGATTCAATCGAGACAATGGAGACTAGAACCAATACCACAAAGGGAAAGACCGACAAAGAAAACTGTAACATGGAACCAAATGAAAACCGAATAAGAGAAAACCATAAAGAGCCTCTGAAAACACCACAAGTGTTTCCAAATCCAATCCAAGACCCCCAAGATAAACCGCAGGGGCAAAAAGGGAAGAATCGTAAAAAGAAGATTGGGACGTACCCAAACCCAGTAGACGAGATTGAGCAGGTGAAACATCTAAGAGGTTTAGTGGAGGAGACTCAAGGGGAACTAGAACCAGAACCCATGCATGTCAAAATTCATGACACAGTGTTTCCCACGCAAGTTCATCCACCCCACATGAACCATAGACCGTTAGCCATATCTAGTATCATCCAAGAAGGGAGTGAGGACGGGACATCAGAAAGTGAGCATACACCTTTCTTGTTGGACAGGATGTTTAACGAAGGAATACCTGATCCCATTGAGGAATATGAGATTCCATCCTCACCAGTTCCTAGTCAAGGACCTACACCCTGCAAAATGCCAATGAATGTTGCCAAACTAGTGGACTTCATGTCTTCTGAGGTCCGAACCACGATCATAGCAAAGCTGTATGGAGATCCTGAGTTATTCCTTGCACTTCGAGCATTCCTTAACGGAGAGCTACGAACGGGATTACCGCAATTTGCGCAACCAAATAGGCCTGACTCGATTATGATTGATGAGGAAAATCATGTGCAATCACTTGACTTAGATGGACACGAGTCTGTGATCGAGGTACCCATTAACGAATTAGGGCAGTATTTTGAAGGCGACGAGTCTAATGCGACCCTACCCATCACTACCAAGGGATTAACTATAAAGGGAATTCTTGATGGTGGTGCGGGAGTTAGCATTGTTACAAAAGATTGTTGGGAATCCATGGGAAAACCCCGCCTCAGTGTTACTAACATTGTGGTAAAGATGGCAAATGGTACCATAGCCAAACCTATGGGGATGCTCAAGGATCTTAAGATCAAAGTTCTAGGACACAAGGTACGACATACGTTCATTGTAATGGATTTCTCTAAACACCCTATGTCATATGAAATGATTTTAGGACAACCATTCACGAGGGAAGCACAAATGGTTCATGATTGGTCTAAAAATCATGTCTATTTGCAATTCCAAGACTCTGTCCTTAGAGTGGATTTGGTGACTGGTAAGGTACACCCCTTAGGGAGTAAAACCATTATTGATCATCGCTCTGACACCACAGTTCACTCGGCCCCACTACAATATTGTTACACTTGTAAGAAGGATACAGACATTGGCCAAGATTCTCCTTACATGGATGTGTTACCGGGTATGACGGAATCAGACAACGTAGACTGGGTACACCTAGCTGCAACCATAGATACCTGGGGAAATAGAGGAACCACTTGGGTCACACCAGAGGGGGAAGAGGTACCACAAATTGCACCTCTGAACATGATAAGTGCCATACATGCATCTTCTAAGGGCAAGGCAATTGTGGACCAATCTGACAGTGACACCGATAGCTCAATAGAAGACTTTAACCAACACGACTCAGACACTGACTTCCAGAGTGAAACGGATTCGGAATCTCATGAATTAAAGAGTGGAGCAAGTTCAGAGTCAAAACATTCGGAAGGACCGAGCACATCAACCCATGATAGCTCCTCCGAGAGTGAAGAGGACACCAACGAGGACTCCTTTAGTGAGCCAGATCTAAATGCAAATCAAAAGCAGGTCTCAAATAAGAAAAAGAAAAACCTTAAGAGGCGTCGATATCGAGCCAATGTATGTGCTAGGATAAAAAAGAAGAGATCCTCAGCAGAATGGCTCAGTTATATAGGAGCATGTGATGCTCATCAAAAATTGGTAGACAATTGGGGTGAATATCTCCAAAATGTTATGTGGTGTAGACCACGACCCCATGACATAGCCCAATTAGAGATCATAGACAAGCCAAAGTTGAGCCGCACTGCAAGGAGGCGTCAAAACCAAGAGTTAGCTCGACAACACAAGAAAGCAGAAATGGAAGCACAAACCAAAGCACAACCAGAATCCACAGACTTGCATCCTGCACCAGAACATTTCAAATCTTACACCACAGGGGAAGCAAAGGTTGTGTACACAAAAGCCCAAAGAATACCTATCGATGGGAATAATGGAATCTATGATGGTCCGGCAATCGTTAAAGAAATAGAATTAGCCGACCCCGGTGAAGAATCAAAACCTGTTTTTATTGCCCAAGACCTCACAGAAGTTGAAGAGGCGGTCCTCAAAGAGCTTCTCAAGGAATTCAAGGACATATTCGCTTGGACATACCATGATATGAAAGGTGTTCCACCTTTTGTGGTCCAACATACAATCCCTATGATTAGCACTGCGAAGCCCGTACAACAAAGACCCTACCCGATGAATCCTAAGTACGCAAAGATCATTCAAGAAGAACTAGAAAAGCTTATCAAATGTGGGTTCATATATCCTATTGAACACTCTGAATGGGTGTCTCCAATAGTTATCGTGCCAAAAAAGAATGGGAAACTCAGGGTGTGCGTGGACCTCAAAAAAGTTAATGCAGCTACTAGAAGAGACCATTACCCCCTACCATATTCCGAACATGTACTCGAAAGAGTTGCAGGCAAGGAAGCTTATAGCTTTCTAGATGGGTACTCAGGCTACAACCAAATCACGATAGCACTAGAGGACCAAGCTAAAACTGCCTTCATCACAGAATTTGGCGTGTTTGCATTTCGTGTGATGGCTTTTGGCTTAACAAATGCCCCTGCTACATTCCAACGATTAATAAACACTGCTTTTAAAGAATATTTGAGAGAGTTTTGTGAAGCTTTCTTAGACGACCTTTGTGTTTACTCTTCTTGGAAAGAACATCTATCATGTTTGCGGAAGGTGTTTGAAAAGTGTAGGTTATATCGTATCTCATTGAACCCGTTCAAATGCCAATTTTGGGTCAAGCATGGAGTTATTTTAGGGCATATAGTATCCAAGAATGGTATCTCAACCGATGAGAGCAAAATTAAAGTGATTCTAGAGTTACCACCACCAACCAATTACAAGGGAGTTCAAAGGTTCATGGGACACGTGGGTTATTATCGACGGTTTATTTTATTTTTCGCTGAGATAGCACGTCCTTTGTACAAGCTTCTCATTGAATTTAAATGGACTGAAGAGTGTGACCAGGCCTATGAACAATTGAAGAAAACACTAGCAAGTGCTCCGATTTTAAGGACACCTAGCTGGGATGTCATTTTCCATGTGCATATTGATGCATCAAACTTTGCTATTGGGTGTGTTCTCACTCAACCAGGAGAACATAAATTGGACTATCCCATTAGCTTTGCAAGCCGTCAATTGAACGATGCTGAAAGGAACTACACCACTACAGAGCGAGAAGGTTTGGCAATGGTTTATGCAGTAAAGAAATTTCGCTACTACCTTGCATGGAGTTATTTTAGGGCATATAGTATCCAAGAATGGTATCTCAACCGATGAGAGCAAAATTAAAGTGATTCTAGAGTTACCACCACCAACCAATTACAAGGGAGTTCAAAGGTTCATGGGACACGTGGGTTATTATCGACGGTTTATTTTATTTTTCGTTGAGATAGCACGTCCTTTGTACAAGCTTCTCATTGAATTTAAATGGACTGAAGAGTGTGACCAGGCCTATGAACAATTGAAGAAAACACTAGCAAGTGCTCCGATTTTAAGGACACCTAACTGGGATGTCATTTTCCATGTGCATATTGATGCATCAAACTTTGCTATTGGGTGTGTTCTCACTCAACCAGGAGAACATAAATTGGACTATCCCATTAGCTTTGCAAGCCGTCAATTGAACGATGCTGAAAGGAACTACACCACTACAGAGCGAGAAGGTTTGGCAATGGTTTATGCAGTAAAGAAATTTCGCTACTACCTTCTGGCAAACAAGTTTGTATTTTATGTGGATCATTAAGCGTTGCTGTATCTGGTAAACAAGCCATGCTCCACAGGAAGAATCACACGATGGTTGTTAATTCTTTTGGAGTTTGATTTCACGATTGTAGTGAGACCCAATAAAAGGCACGTCATGGCTGATCATTTGTCTCGCATACCCAATGGTGAAGCCCCTACAGGAGTTGATGATGAATTACCCGATACTTCCCTATTCATAGTTGAGACTATGCCTGAATGGAGTGAGAACATTGTTAACTTTTTAGTTAATGGTTTTCCACCAAAGGAACTTCGTAAGGATATCGCTCGAAGGCTAGTAAAAGAATGTGAACCCTATTGTTTGATTGCCGGAACTCTGTATAGATTAGGCAAGGACGATATTCTTAGGCGTTGTGCCCGCGAGGATGAATATTTGTATATCTTGCAAGAAGCACATATGGGCATAGCAGGAGGACATTTTTCAGGAGACCTGACTACTAGAAAGGTGCTGCAATCAGGCTATTGGTGGCCAACTTTATTTAAGGATGCATCACTTTTTACAAAAGGGTGTGATGAGTGCCAACGTTACAAGACCACATAGCGCAAAGACAGAATGCCCTTACATCCTATTAAAGTAACCCAACCATTTGAAAAATGGGGCTTAGACTTTGTAGGTCCAATTAGTCCCGCAGCTCGCAACACTCAATCTCGATATATTCTAGTTGCTATGGACTATGTAACAAAGTGGGCTGAAGCTAAGGCTTCACAAAAAGCTGATGCGAGGACAACAGCTAAGTTTCTTTTTGAGAACATTATCACAAGATTTGGTTGCCCTTTTGAAATTGTTAGTGATAATGGTACCCATTTTATAAATGAGGTAATAAGAGAGCTTACCACGACCTTTATGATATCCCACCATAAGTCTACACCTTATTACCCGCAAGCTAATGGACAAGCCGAGAGCACCAACAAGACTCTAATCTCTATTTTAACCAAGACGGTAGAAGCTCATCGCACTGATTGGGATTTGAAGTTGACATCTGCTCTATGGGCTTATCGTACTGCTTATAAAGTGGCTATTAATTGTACGCCATTCAAAATGGTATATGGCCAAGAAGCGGTTATGCCTTGGGAGTTTGTCATTCCTAGTCTTAGGGTAGCTTCGCAAGAAGGATGGAATGGTAACCCCTTAACCGAGCGTTTGTATATCTTAGAAAAACTAGACGAAGAGAGACAGTTGGCTGTGCAAAATGCTCTTGTGGAAAAGGATAGGAGAAAGAAGTGGTTTGATCGCCATATGAAGGACAAGGACATCAAAGTTGGTGATAAAGTCCTTATGTATGGAGTACGTAAAGAGAAGAAAAAGTTGAAATATGCTGGTAAAGGACCATATAGAGTATGTGAAATTACCCCACAAGGTACCCTTCGTGTGGAAACTCTTGATGGAGTTGAAACCATTGGATTCCTCAATGGGAGTAAAAGATATTATGATCCTCTAAGCCAAGAAGAACTACGGGCCATTCATCAAAAGAAGGCCGCCAAAGCACAAACTGAGTTAAACAAGATACAAGCTTAAGCTGAGGCTAAGGAGCGACAACAACGAATAAGACAAAAACGAGAGGCTAACCTTGGAGTCACAAATGTATTCCACGTGGAAATCGAAGAGGATGGGTTGGACTCTGACACACCTCTACGATACCCTATTGAGTTAAATAGTGCCTATGAAAAAGTGCTATATAACGCCTTATTGGACACGGGTGCTAAATATAATCTGCTATCCTATGGGGTGTGGTGTCAGTTAGGGAAGCCACCTCTATCTGAGAGTATTATCCAAGTCAAGGGTGTCAACAAGAAAAAAACTACGGTTTTTGGAATCTGGCACACTTCTGTCAGTTATGACAATGGAATTGTAGCTCAAGACTTTTTGGTCATGCCTACTGGAACTATGGAGGGTAATATAAACCTAGGCCGCACGTGGATGATAGCCACCAAATGCACTATTGATTGGGGGACTGGGGGTGTTACAACGCAAAAACCAACTCTTAGCCCTACCACTCAAGCCATAGTCCCTGAGATATTGCCTAAGGAAATAAAACCCAAGACATTGCATGTCCAGGAGGTTGAACCATACGTCCCCATAGCCCAACTCTCTAGAGCTTCAATTGATGTAGTTGAAAGAAAGCTTGAGACACACAAGAACCATCCTAATATAACAGAGAAAACATACAAGTGGGTCCCTAAAGCCTCTGTAGTGAGCATGGTTGATGCAAAAAAACGGAAACCTCGTAAGAACCATCCCACTCACTCCAAGAAATGTAAAGAAACGTTGCGTTGGATTCCTAAACGACTATTGGAAGCCCAAGGATACTATGAAGGAAATGATCAAATCTGGGTGCCCAAACGTAAAGTGTACTCTTACCTGTCACCTGGCCCATGTAAACCCAATCCTGTGGCTCCAAAACAAATTGAAAATCGCGGAAAGGAAAAAATCATGGAATGTTACACACCCGCTCTAGAGCTAGTTTGGGTACCAAAGAAAGAACGATTTGTTCCACCTAGCTCAGGAACAGGGAAATCAAATGAAGCTTCTTGCTCTTCATGTAGTTCCTATACGCAAATAGAAGCTTCGACACAACCTCCACCTACCACTGTACATATCCATACAAGCACGAAAGAGTTTGCACCTCCCGGGGTAAGTTCACCACCTACAACAACGTTGCAAATAAAATCATGGGAGAGTACCTTACCACCCTTGCAACTAGATGAAACGCATAGGGCGGTCGAAAACTATTGGTTAAAACCTTCACCCATAACAACTTGGAACAATTGGTTTCAAAAGGTGACGACCTCATTCCGAAAGGTATGATCTACCCAAGGAAGGGGGGAGTGTTTGCTAACATCAATCATTCACTCGCTCCCCTCTCAACCTCCCTCCCTGACCTCTCAATTCTAATCTTAGGGAATGTATATATATAGCCTTATACTCACAAAAAACAAAAATAGTAAAGAGCAAGAGCGACTAGCAACGAGAGAGCACCCTATCAGATCTTACATATAAGTCCAAATTCACCGTGTCAATTCAAGCAACACACAAAAACAACTCTTATGTTTTAAAGGCCTAACAAAATCTATCTGTTTTGTCAGAAATGGCTACTTCACCAGAGGCATGCACTTCTATTTTTGATGAAAGGTACCCTTTGTCTTTTCCTCAAGTGTTCTACGTATGCTACCCTATACTTTCTTGCGAATGGGATTTGATAGAGAGCCTTGCATGTGAGAGAAATTTTGAGGAGTTAGAATGGCTGATACGTCTATGGATAACTAGTGATCCCTACCCAGTAGCGAATGTGTCTCCAATGGCACATGCTTATTCTTTTGCACAAGATGAGTATCCACGCATTGCGAGGTTCTTGATTAGCATGCTTGCACAAGAGGATGATGAAGAGGAACTAATAGAGACCGAGGAAGACTATGGCCTCACGGACAACGATTTTATTTATCTAGATGATGAGGATAGAGGCCTAGCCTTAGGGTGGCCACCCGGTTTATATAATATCCTCTTTCCTTGATTCTAAAAGGGGTGACAGATAGGTAGGTTAGGGGTCTAGATTGTGTTTTGAGTTTGTTTTTTAGGAGTTTTAATTTTTCACACTGACATGCCTCCTAGAGGTATAGTGCCTGTTTCTGGATGTGTTAGGTAGGACTTATATGGATCTCCATCCACATGGCTGAGGACATCTGCTTCAACGAAATGAGCCACTCCATACCTCCAGGTGTACTAATTTCCATGATTCATGTTGGTGGATATGTGTAATTGCTAATAATGATTTTTCATTCTTTGTTTGAGTGCAATAGTTATGATTGTTATCAGCCATTATAGATGTATAAATTTATCTTTGCTTAAGTTGATTGAACTCCAGTTTAATCTTATGGATGAGCCTAGAGATTAGGAGACCGTGACTTTAGGTTAACTCATTTACTTGACCACTAGGCCTAGCTAATAAAATTATCCGAGTATTTGAGACCTTAGGGATGTTTTAGGCAGAGAAAGGCTTGCTCACTTAAACAACAAAAAACACTAGTGCGAATACCAAGGAAATGGAAGCAAAAAAAACAAAAAAAAAAACAACATAAGTGCCACAAATGAAAAATCTTACGCTGGAAGAGAAATCCTGGCTGGAATTGGTACTTTACTCACATGTATTGTCTATGGTACTAGAGCCCTAGAGGTTCCCAGTGTGGGCGCTTTTCCTTGAGAAGCAAAAAACCCCGGACATACAAAATAAGCACACATGTCGCATGATTGTGACCCAAAGTAAAAAAGTATTAAAAAAAATAAAAAAAATAAAAAAAATTAAAAGACTTCCATTGAGCTTACAGTTAACATTTCAATCTTTTGTTTGCAGTTGTGAGAGCGAGTTGGCTAATCAAAGCTGAAAAGCATAATTAGGGAATCTTGCATTTATATAATCTTCTTAGCTTAGCTAGTACTAGAGTAGTTGTTTTAACCTTAGTCATAGCTAACTAATTGATAGACTCACCCATAAGCTCAAAACTCTTGATTAATTAATCTACTCAAAGTGCAATTTATTTGTCCTTAATGACAGTCTAACATTTCATAAATCTTGCATTTACTCATTTCCACATGTACTTTACATTCCCCTCATGATTTATGGCAATATAATTCCGCTTGCTAAAACAGTGACTTTGCCTTGCAGATTCAAATCTAGATGCTCTACAACATGGACATACCAAGCTTCAACTCAATAGCTTCCGAGGACGGAATCTACATCAGGAAGGGGGGCAATGTTAACCCTCGTGGATCACGGACACCCTATCGCCTACGACGGACACCGTAACCGTATTATTTATTTAAGTAGAGTCAGGCACCGGGCTTGTCGGTCCAATAGGGAAACGTAGAGTGATCGCCGATGAGAGGCGCACTCTAACACGAACATGCTAGGGTTAGTTGGCTAAGCATGGGCGCCCAAGTGTGAATGGAGTGAGCTCACATAAAAGCCAATTAAACCTAAAATTGAGTCATTCTCTCATTGTGCAATAGAAGCTGCTCTTGCTCCATCTCCACCTTCTCCTTCACCATCTCCTTGTGTGTGTGTGTGTGTGTATGAGAGAGAGAGAGAGAGAGAGAGAGAGAGAGAGAGAGAGAGAGAGAGAGAGTGTGAGAGTGTGTGTGCGATCGAGCGTTGCGGTGGCACGACGACGGCGAGGCGGTTGAGCGCGGCGTAGCGGCGTCTCCCTCTTCTTCGCGGCGCGGGAATCCTTCATTCGCAACTACGCAGGAAGGTGAGTGGCACACCGTTCTTCCTTGTGAGCTTGTCTGTTGTGTGACTGTGTGCTAGGAGCCTTTGTGGCTCGCACACGGCGCGTAGCAAGTCCCTAGCCTTGACAAGGATTATCATCTTAGGTTTTAGGCCTTAAATACCTTTTACAACATGTTCACATTCACATGGTCGCCCAAGTGCAGGTTGACCCTAACAATCTCCCCCTTCAACCAAACTTGGTAGGGTTGTCACATACGCCCCCTAAAACTAGACTCACCATACTCATGATACATGGAGTTTTAGGTGTACTCGCAAGCTTGAGTTTTAGGTTTCTCACAACCTGGTGCCACTATGGAGCTACCAAACACAAACAGGGTTTTTGGTTTACTCCCAAACCCTGGGTTTAAAGTTTACCCGGTAACCCATGAGGTGACAGCATAATACAGATGTGGGCGTTCACAATTTATAGGGAAGGTCTTACCAAATGGGGTTTTTGGTTTACTCCCAGACCCTGGGCTTAAAGTTTACCAAGTAACCCATGAGGTGACAACATAATACAAATGCGGGCGTTCACAATTTATAGGGAAGGTCTTACCATCGGCGTCATCATACTGGCTGAGGTAGTGTCTAGTTCCTTTACAAAACTCATCACAAATGCATTTACAATTATCATGTAACCATGTGGGGTTGTCATCACTAAACGATTCCACCTTTGTCAAGAATGTCTTGCTCAACCATGGTGGGAAGAACCTCTTAAGATAATAAGGTCCTGAAATTCACAATATTGTGTGTGATGCAGGCCGAGTTGCAGGATTTTGGAAAAATATCCACGCGATAGCTTTCCGCCTTGCTGCAAGCTCGCCCTCTACCATCTCCTCCCCCTCATTCTGCACATAGCAGCTGTACGTCACCCATCAACTGCCAGTGATTGCTATTGCTACGCATTGCAGGCTCCTCCGGCTACTTCTTGGTTGCCTCTGTACGGAGGGTTACTGTAGATGGTAGTGCTTACAGGTGTTGATTGAGCATGTTGTGCTCCCGACTGTCCTCTACGCATTGGAGCAATGGCTTGTGCCGCTTTCAAGCTCCTTGGCTGGGCACGCCTCTACAGACGGGTGCACCCAGCTAGACTCCATCAAGCACTTTGCAAACGTTGCTGAGAAGCTCGTCTGTAGCGGCCAATTCCACCACCAATGTACTTGTGATAATCTCTAGTCAAGCTGGTGACCAACAGGGAAAAGCCCTCAATGCTGCTACTACCTCCTCGTCGACCTCTTCTTGACCTCCTGCCGCACAAATTTCCAAGCTTGAAACCAATGCTCTGATACCAGTTGTTGGAGCTCGTGCAACCAAAAGTCTACTGCTTCTCGGACGGACATGGCGAGCAGACGAGATAAGACAGAACTGGAGCAAATGAAAAGGAGGATTACCATGTTAGGTTTTAGGCCTTAAATACCTTTTACAACATGTTCACATTCACATGGTCACCCAAGTGCAGGCTGACCCTAACATATTGTTCATGATCTTTGTTAGAAGAATTTTATAGTCATCTAGCTCTAAATTTCTTGGACTTTTGGGAGCACATGTCTAGTATGCTTCCCTTGTATGCAGAGTTGGAGGCTCAAGCAATGGCAAAAGTCCAACTCTAAGCAATGGCAAAAAACAACTCCTCTGATGAAGATTTTGCGATTGCAAAACTAGGTTCATTTGGCCTTAATCATTTTACTTATTTCCTAATCTGATTTTCAGCCATAACCTTGAAATTCTAAGAAAAGAGTAAACACCTCACTCTTTGACTTCATGAAGTACACCCATACCTTACTTGCTTGGTTATCAATGAAGATAACATAAAACTTGCATCCACCCATAGACACGGTCTTTACACGGCCCTATACATCATAGTGCACCATCTCCAACACATTTTTGCTTATGGGAAATGAATTTTTTTTCCAAATTGAGAATCCCCACAAACCTTATGCATTTCAACCATCTTAAACACTGGCAAACCTATTGCAAGATCCTTACTCTGATAAGTCTTCACTAGCCTTGCATATGCTTATGTCAAATATCAATATTTGCAACAACACCTAACCCTTGTGATAACATGGTAGTTTTCATCTTTGGTATATCTACATCAAGAGTGAACGTTATGCTTAACTTGTTTACCTTGTGCAATGATTGTTCCATTCTTCTTGTATTCCTCTACATAGAGGCCATTAGAATTGAACCTAACCTGCAAACCCTATCCAACCATTTTCTATAGTCTACTCATAGTATTCTAGAATGCATTTTGGATCTTGAGGTTGAACTAATGGGTCGATAAAATTTGCTAAAACTCCTATGTCAACCACATTTTCCACTATTTAGAGCCTTTTTCTCAAACAACTCACATGTAGCAATAGATAGGCACGCAAATTAGCAAGTAGCTGTAACTTGTAGGAAACTTCGCCAACCTCCTTGAGAGTATTGTGAAATAACCACAATACTTGGGAGACAACTTGGGCACTTCTCAAGTGTTCAAACTTTTTGAATGCTCTAGAACTCCTAGGTATATGTGACAACCTTTCTCAAAGGGCATATATCTTCTCTTGTCATTCACATATAATTTTGAACGATGTGTGATTGCTGCACATTGTGATGAGAAATGCATAACATATCCATATGACATGGAGACTTTCTAAATTATCTTGGTAGCTAACCTCACATGATGGGTGACCTAGGTTGAAAGACATTTTAGCATCATGAAGGACTAAATCTATCACTACATGCTTTGAATATTGTTAGAAAACTCCGATATGGGCATATACTCTTTCCAATTAGTCAACGTCTTGCTTACATATGCTCAAAGAATACCTTCAAGCACCTTGATGACCCGCTTCATTTGACCATTAGTTTGTGGATGATTAGTGATACTTAAGCTAAGCAATGTACCCAACCCTTTGAATACAACTCACAAAAATTATCACTGAATTTGGAATTGTGAATGCTAACAATGTGACTAGGCAGCACATACTGCTTCTAAACATTCTCCACCAATAATAGTGCTAACTTTGGAGTGTTTACATTTGACTTGGTGGGAGTAAATCTATACATATTCATTATCCCAAGATAAATCATGTACAAGGAAGGACTACCATGAAGTTCATAGAGACACCTTCCCACTTCCCAACGGGATCTTGAATGAATGTAAGAGCCCATGTGTGTTCAGCTACCCTTGTCAAGTATAGAAGAGCGGTCTTACAACACTTTTCTGCTTTATGAGAGGTGGAGATTGCTTGTCAGTGCCTTAAGTGTCAAATTCCTAGGGATTGAAAGTACCTCATATTGTTTCAAAAGCTACTTAAAAGGTTGAAGTGTAATCTAAGTGGTTGAAGTACTTGAAACCACTATGGACTGGTGAAAGATGGTGCTTCAAGAAAGAAGTGGTTGAAGAAAATAAAGGGTAACCTAAAGATGTGCAAAAGTACTTGAATGTGCTTAATATAATCTTAGTAAGTGCTTACTGGTGTTCTAAGAAGTGCTTTTTTCAAGGGTCAAAGAAGGAGGCACTTGAAAGGTTCGAGGAGGTGCTTGATTGGGTGGAGAAAAGTTCCAAAATAAGGATAGATTAGTACTTTTTTTACAAAAATGCATACATAAGGGGTACATATAATACTTGAAAATATACAGGTAAAAGACAATGTAAATACCTCTTGTTCGTACGTGCTATATGCAATTTTTACATAGTGGACTCTCCGAGCGTCTCTACTCTTTTGACATCTCTCTTCTTTTTTTCTTTTTTTTGAGGAGGGGGGAGACGCGCACGCACTAGGTCTGGAATGCTAGAAATAAAAAAGGACCTACGTCTCGAATGCCATAAATAAAAAAGGATGTCTTTCATTTCACTCGTGGTGCTGCTTGGTTGATGCGATTGGTGATGAAATCGGACAAGTGGAGGATGACAACGATCAAATCGGACAATTGGAGGAGACCATTGTCATCCTCATATTGCAACTATGAATTGGTAGCAATGATGTTCCTCTAGTGGCGACCAATGCCTTGGCAACATGTCTATAGTTAAATAGCTTTGTATCAGCTACTATAGAGTTTGCGGTGAGGCAAGCAATAACAATTTCTCTTTTCAAAAACAACTCAGTATTTGAAATGTTAGAGAAAATGGCTCTTTTCACTATCTCCAACCAGAGTTGCAACATGAAAAATGTTGGATAGTAAGAGAGTTTCCCAAGATCTTCGACTACATATTTCCTTTCTGGTGTGATAATTAGACTGGACATTTTCTCTATTCCTTTCCATGTCATTTGCTCCCATCTTCTCTTGTTCTTCTGATAATTAGTTTGATCATCCTTGCTATTCCTTTGTCATGCTTGTTTCCTCCTTCTTTGTAGCCTATTCTTTCTATCATCCAAGTGTGGTAGATTGGTTACGCTATTTCCCTCTTGAATAACAAATCTTGAGTTCAACTCTCCTCATCGTCGGACAAATCTTTAAGGTCTCTTGGGATAGTTTTCTTTTTCTTCTCTCTCTCTCTCTCTCTCTCACACACACACACACACACACACACACACACACACACACACACACACACACACACACACACACACACACACACACACACACACACACACACACACACACACACACACACAAATAGCTTGAGTTCTTTCTTCTGACTCTTTTATCACAAGGGACAAAAAGAAGCAGAGCTGATAAGTATTTTTGGAGCACCTCATCTACATCTCTATTAAACCGTCCATTACGTGATCACACAAACAGCTATCGCAGTAATAGCAGGTGTTTGGGCGCTTTGTTAAAGGCAAGATACGAGTCGCCAAGACTAACCCATACTCCCATGTGCATGGAGTACAATTAAAATAACCTCTTAACTAATGACCATAACTTCGATACAAAAAGATCTTTTGAGATGGAAGGAATTGGGCTAGCAGGTATAATCGCTCTGAAAAACCTGGCTTCATTGAATGTTCTATGTAATAATACTGTGGCCCTAGGCCCAGAGCCTCTGTAACCATCGCCAATCTGATATTATTCCTAAAATGCTCGCGACCCCAAAGGGTCACACGAGTCACTCGATTTTTGTATGACCACCATTTAGTCTGGGAAACAGAGGTTCCTAATTGTGGGAATAGATATAGTTCATAACGGAGTAAAGTTGCTCTCCGTGTAGAGTCACCTGATTGATAAAGGTGTGATTTTGCTATGGAAAAAACCAGTTCTCGATTGTAGGCCATTTTTTAACACTCCTAATATGCAAACATGCGGATATGTATATTACTTTTGTACAGTTACTCCTTACTGTTACCTTGGAT
Organism: Adiantum capillus-veneris; assembly: GCF_014529385.1. Classification (NCBI taxonomy): domain Eukaryota; kingdom Viridiplantae; phylum Streptophyta; class Polypodiopsida; order Polypodiales; family Pteridaceae; genus Adiantum; species Adiantum capillus-veneris. The sequence continues at coordinate 72,991,922 of NC_140940.1, read as the reverse complement.
TGGTTTATATATTAGTGTCTTCTGGCTTTTATAGACTCATTTTTTGACTTTGAATCGGAATTGGAAGTATGAATTAATCACAAAAAAGTGTTGTTAATATGCAGTATATCGTACACTGTTAAGTTCCTTGCTGGTATACTGTACCCCAGTTGTTGGATACATGACTTAAGTCGAGTATAAGGGTTTGTGGATTTTGTATTGGGATGTGTGGGATAAACCTGAGCCAGGTTCAAAAAGCTCGATAGTTGATTCGAACCAGGTATCGACTGCATTGGTGTTTCTAGTTGGTATACATTATGTGACTAGATATATATATTTGACTTGACCTTGCTTTAAGGTAAATAAACATCTCTTTATATTGTATCCTAGTTGTTGGGTGCATGACATATGCCGAGTATTAGGGTTTGTGGATTTTGTATTGGGATGTGTGGTTAAACCTGAGCCAGGTTCAAAAAACTCGATAGTCGATTCGAACCGGGTATCGACGGCATTGGTGTGTCTAGCTGGTATACATTATGAGACTAGATATTTTATGACTTGACCTTGCTTTAAGGTAAATAGCATCTCTCTCTCTATATACACTCTGTAGCGTATTTTTTACTGCCTCTCTGTTGTGTCGGGCTGCCTGCAACACGCTTTTGCCTGCGCTAGGGTTGAGGTGGCAGGTGAGTGTAGTTGCAAATACTGAGGTGAGTTAATCAAGGTCAGACCAGATCTTCAGCTGGGATTATCCCTGAGTATCTGGCCCGTATGGGTGTCGTCTAATTCTATAGCTGGTCCGTGTCAGTGGCATATCTGCTCCCGATTTGCTTCAGCAAAGTATAAATGCCCCCTAAAATTGTGAGTACTCTTACTCAATTGGCATCGTGTTGTATTCACTTGTGTGCATTCTATACTGTGTGGGTTAGTAGATATTTTTTACTGTGTGCTCAATCATGTCGAAAAAGAACGAGAAGGAGACTGTGGACGCCTCGTCGTCTCCCAATCTACAGGTTATATAAAAAATTCTTTGTCTTGCATTTGGAATCTCTGTGTAGCTTCGCTGTGACCAGTTTTTGGATTAAAAAAAAAAAAAACCAGGTATTTTGTTTCCGGATATTAAACCTAAAGCTATTATGTCATGTATTATTCTGAAGCTTTGCTGATAAAAAGATTTGAATGGGTTTTAAAAAAAAACCAGTAATATAGAGTTAGGAAAAATGGAAATTTGTTCCGGATACTTTACTTACAGGTCTTTGGGAGTTATTGTAAGTGCGAGTACATTTCTGCTCTATGACAGTTTGGAATTTATATACTTCTGTGACTAATGATGGTCGTTGTTGTAAAATAAACAAAAAATTGAGTTGTAACCTGGTTCTGGAAACTGAGTGAATGGCTCAGTTAAACTAAGTACTGCCTGGATTCTTGTGAATGATGGTAGTAGTATGCCTGGTTGCCGTATACAGTGCTGTAAAACTGGTTCTCTAATGAAAAATCTGTTTAAAAAAAAAAAAAGGGGGAGACTGCTTGGTAAGAGGCTGTTTTGCTACTGAGGAAAGAGTACTATATGGTACTTATTAGAAAGGAATTGTATATTGGGGTGATGATGTTATTATTCGGTTAAAAAAATGCTCAATAGATGAAATGAACTCTTGTAAATTAGAAAAAACCAGAAATTCACAAAAAAAATGAGCTGTAATGATCATATAATGTTGATTAGATATTTTGGTTTATGGCTTCACTAATTTACTGCTGTCCATTGGGTAAAATGACACTCACTTTAATAATTTACTCTTTAGTTTGGGTTCCTATTCCATTAGATCAGCGGTACACTTGTTTGAGGGCACTTAATACAGGTTTCGGAAAAGGTGTCCTGACTTCTGTTATTGAGTTGGTAGTATGTAGTATCTCATAACCATGTGAAGGAGTAAAGGTTTGGTTTTGGAAATTGACTTAACCATTTTTTACCATACTACATCTCCTACTTGTAAGATAGAACTTGTTTTTTGAGCTGATACTTATCTCACTGAATCGGCTAAAAAGCTATTTTATATTTACTTCGTACTAGCTTCTGTTATGTTGCTCTTTTTCTTATTCGTGATAATGCTAAGAGTTGCTACACATCCGATATTGAATATGAGTGGCAATACATACTCGGATTGTATATGGAGCTAAAGTATGGAAACACATATCGGATTGATTAAGCTGGTTCCAAGATACTTGTTTTTTTTCACATACGATGATGTTTTTTGATAATGTTCGGTGACTTACCATTACTTCAACAGGGAGATTGAGTTCTATAGGGCTTGGCTGGGTTTGAACCTCGGCTATTCTATAAAATTTGTTGGTCTTCATTTGCTAGCTTCCTAAAAACACTCAAAGTATATAGGAGCTGACTCTAACCTAGCATCTTGCAGTATATACAATAGTGCTTCTAGAAGTTGGTTATAAAGGCCTCGGTATTATAAGGAAAGTCATATAAATTCCCTTTATACCGATCTTTTCTGGTTTTTCTTATGTCGTATCTGTCTCGGACCAGGTCTGAGTCTGATCGAAGGACTGACTCACCTAGGGCTTTATGTTTTTTTAATAAAAACAACAGTTTATTTCTGGCTAGGGATACAGTATAACAGACATGACATGATAAGCATTGATATTTCTTGAGAAATATAGTCTTTTTATATAAAAAAAAATAAAAATAAATCTTAACAGGGGGAGTGTACTCAGATTTATAAATTTGTAAAAATCATAAATGATCCTTTTTGAACATATCTCAGGGTGATTTTAAAATCGGTTCTTAAAGTAGGATCTGTTCTGAATGTTTTCAAACCACAAGGAAGAGGTTGTCCTTAATTGAGCTGGGTTTTGGCTTGAGATTAACTTTACCTACCGACAATGAGTGAAATTCTCTCCTATCAGATCAAAAAAGAAGTTTTTCGTTTCTCCAAAAAACTTTAGTGTAGCAAAAGATGTTTCAAAAAAAGAGATATATATATATATATTAAATTGAGGAATAAACAGATACATAGCTGCTTTATGGGTGTTCAATTTCCTTTATCAGATTTGCAAAAATGCCAAAGAAAGGTTTATTTCAAAACTGAACAATATACTTGTTAAGAACTATATGTTTTTTTAAGGTGACATGGATAACAACTGGGATGCCCTGCATTACCTGCGTACAATCACGTGCTAACGAATTGTTTTCTTGTGGCTATGGGTGCAGGTGAGGGCTACCTTCCTTGATTAAATTGTCCAGTTCTCTACAAATGGAGGATATCTTAGTGTGACGCAAATTATCCCAGACTTTGGGTTTATGGATTCTTAAACTATATCTTGTTATCTTCATTACCTTGTACAAAATTTATTTTCAACTGCAAATAAATTATTGTACAATGCCACTGTACTTTTCTAGAATTTTTGGTCTGTGAACAGCTAGTGTTCGTTTGCGTATATTTATATAGATTTAAAACTGCTACACACACACACACACACACACACACACACACACACACACACACACACACAAAATTGTGTTTGTGCTCATTTGAAGCTTTAATGGATGATATGGAGGTGTCGGGTGATTAAGGGATTGTTAATTCTTTCTTTTAGCAATGATTGCTTCTTTATGTTTGCAAGTGACCACTACATCACAGATTCCACCAGAGCTTGTTCCAAGTATGAGAGACTATTTACCAACTCTCCACCATATTTCCATATGACATTCATGTAGACCATTCACTATCTAATTTTTCTAAACGTTTTTAGAACCACACACACACGCGCCCAAGAAGAAGAGAGTTTGAACATTGTACGAAACTATCCCAAGGGACCTTAAAGATCTATTCGACGAGGAGAGTTGAACTCAAGATTTGTTATGAGAGAGAGAGAGAGAGAGAGAGAGAGAGAGACAGAGAGAGATCTTTTGCTCCCTGCACATGCGTGAATTTTTGCCCCTACACGTTCGCAGGGCTGCGTGCTGTTTGAGCCTGCACGCCTCTTTTGAGATTGTCCCTGTTGCTCGTGATGAAGCCCTCGTTAGCGGCGTTGGCTTATCAGGCAGCCTCTGGCAGGGATGTGTGTGTGTGCACGCGTGTGTGATCTTCCTTGCAAGTTGCATAGGTTTAGAAGTAGTTTATTTTTAGGGAAAATTACCAAAATGCTCCTCTAATTTGTCCTCAAATTTCCAAAATTCCCAAAATACCCCTTGTATCTATTTTGGTTGGATTGCTCAAGATTTTCTAATCGTTATTCCTTTTTTACAATTGAGAGTTGTTTTTGAGTGCTTACATCTAATTTGTCACAAGTTTCCTCCCACAAAAAGGCAATTATGTTTAAAAATAATGAAGCAATTCATCTCCAAAGCCTACATAACCAACTTATATTTTAATTTTAGCATCTTGTATTGATAGACAATCATTTTTCTTATCATAGATTTTTTAATCTTTCGAGAAATGAAATCTCACAACCAGGGGTATTTTGGGAATTTTGGAAAATTTTAAAGGACATTCTCAGAACTTATGACAAAATATTGGGGGTATTTGGGGAATTTCCATAAATTAGAGGGGTATTTTGGTAATTTTTTTTTCTTTTTATTATAATTTCATGGAAGACAAAAGTAGGTGATACCCATTTTTGAAAAAAAATTTCGAAGGTGAATCTTGTACGGATGCCGTGTTGAAGTAACAAAAGGGTGACAAAGGAGTGCCTCCATACAATGAGGTTGTCGACAGATGCATCTGCTATGGAGTGGACGACAGAGGATAGCCATGCGGCAAGGTCTCCGATAGACACAACTGTTGCAGAACGCGCTGGTGACAAATGAGTGCCTCCATACAATGAGATCGTCGACAGATGCATCTGCTGTGGAGTGGGACGATAGAGGATAGCCATGCGGCAAGGTCTCCGATAGATACATCTGTTGCAGGAGAGCTCGCTGACAGAACACAGGGTTCGGCTTGGGAGCGCAGGCTAGGAAAAGAACTCTTTTTTAACTGAATGAGGTGACTTATCCTGCCGCGAAACTAATTGGTTGGGCTGGTTAGTGGAATGATTGGGAGCTTGACATTGTAACGTGTAGAGCTTGATTCTTGATATATGAGGGGGATTTTGCTTGCCATTCCACGAAGCATAAGGATTTAGAGGAATCTTTGTGGATACAGGGTACCAACTGGCGTAAAATTGGAAAAAGAAACGATTCTGAGGTGATACCGGTCGTTTGGCAGGAAATGAAAAGAGAATGTCGCGTGTAGCCAGTAGTAGTATGTCCCTACGAGTTTTAAAAAATCCTATTTTAGCAGGAATCTGCAACGATCCTCCTGTTTCCACTCCCTAGACTGCGACATGCATAGCTGCTTGACGAGAGATTGTTTGGGGGAGACAGGAACAAGCCTGCCCTACAACCTACACACAGCCTTGGAGCGTGTGTCCGAGAGAGATAAGAAGAGGCTTGCCTTGCAAACTGCCAAAATTCAGCAAGGGCCGTCAACAACAACTGTTGAGCTGAGAAAGTATTTTTTTTTATTTTTACAGAGTCGATGTGTAGACAACATGAGACGTTGGTTCAGATGGTTAGCGAGGGGGTTAAGAGGAGGGAGATGACGTAGCGTGTTCGAATCCTCGGGTTAAGAGGAGGGAGATGACGTAGCGCGTTCGAATCCCCTCATTCTCAATGATAGTTTTATTCCAGGTCTCAATAGAATGAGAAAGAACTTGTAGTAGGTACTAGCTGAAGAAAATTTAAAAAATAAACCATTAGTGAAAGAAGCGAAAAGGGAAGGGTGATTAGTGGAAGCCTGGAAGGTCTCTCTCACACACGTTGTGGCGCGCGCGCGCTCTCTCTCTCTCTCTCTCTCTCTCTCACCTTTCCCTTCTGGATGTCGCCGCCTCGATGGCTGGTCGCGTGCGCTGTGTGTGCGCGCCAGATAGGGCTGAGGGAATTTCCTTCTCTCGTCTCTGTGTCCGAGCGAGGTGTTGCAAGGCCCCTTCTCTCTCTTTTTCTCACTGCGACAGTGGTTGCGCCGTAATCTCTATGTCCCCATCTTGCTCTCTCCTTAGCAGTAGTAGGTGGTACCAGCTGAAAAAAATCGAAAAATCTCCAGAACCTTCGAAAATGCTCTTTCTCGATTTGCAGGTGGGGTAGGGTGAGATGAGAGCACGTCACCTGCATGCGGGGATGAGAAACTAGCGGGGCTGGGGGGCGCAGGGACAGAGAAGTATGCTAGGCGGAAACGCAGCTACGACCTCACGAGCTGAAAGGGAGGCAAAAGATTATTTTTTTTAATAATAGTTTGCTGATGTCATGAACATGGCGAGAGGGGACGTCTCTGTGCGTTGGAGCACCCGGGTTCACTTCTCACTGTGCTTTTGCTTCTTACGCCCGCTTCTAGGAGAAGAGAGAGTGGAACGAAATCCAAGAAGATTCCATCTAATAAGATAGAGAACCTACCAGTAGTGTACAAACGTAAGAAACAGATAGACATCGCTAGATATCGCTTGGATGGACGCTGTGAAAGTTACCAAAGAATGTTTGTTTGAGGAGTTTGCGGATGCTTGGAAGGCCAAGAACCTACCATTGAAGTGCTCATTTCGGTTCAGGAACTTGTGGATCCGGTATGCATTGAATGCAGTGATCTTGTTTTTCTCGACAAAATGTCCTTTGCATAGGATGTGGGTCAGTGGGTTGACTTTTTGCTGAAACGTCAAGCTGTCAACTGGGTGCGAGAGGTTTTTATGAGATCTTGTAGGTAGATATGGATGCTCATTCACAATTGTTGGAATTGTCGCATGTGTTTTTCAATATGCAAATGACACATATATTACCATGGGCCCGAAAGATTATCAAAGTTTGATCCACCATCGATGTCTAGTTTGGGTGAAATGGTTTCCTCGTACATAAAAACATTTTCTAACTTTATTGGTTGCTCAGTTGGGTAAAGTGATATCCCCCCAAATTTGGATGCCAACTCCAATTGATTTTGTGTGCTTTGGGATACATATAAGCCCACACCTACTAGAATTATGGTCAATTTTGGTGATCCATTAGTGGGAAAAAGGCCATCAAATAAAAAAAAATTTGCAAGCTCATGTTTTTGTTATGGTAAATTTGGACATATGCAATCTAAATGCTTAGAGCCTCTGTTGCCAAAAATAAGCTTCTGCAAAATGCACAATTTAGCGTGAAGATGGACACCAAAGGCAAAGCCAAATTGGTTCATTCCAATGATGGTTGAAAAACCCCTAAGAAGACGGCTACGCCTAAACTTCCGCCTACATCAAGAAACTATGTGCCTTCTTCAAAAGGAAAAGGTGGTGGACCTTCTGTATATGATTCTCATGATCACAAAGCACTCTTTGAAGCATGGGATAGAGTACACTCTTACAAAGATGCCTTGCTTAATACCACAACCTCGTCTCAAGGAATGCGTCAATACCACAATGCATCCTGATTGTCCTTTTTGGTTGTTGGCATGGATGTAGATGTGTCAATGGGCACCACTTCTTGATGTCCTCTTCCTATGCTTCTCCTATAAATATTGTACATATGCACACTCCTCGTAGGTGTTTCACATATAACGTGACAAGTGGAAGCTAACCTGACATTATGTACATACATGCAAGGCAGATATTAGCTAGTCAATCTTCTTACTTTGCGGGATTTTGGTTTTCTTATGCTAGCACGGGTCGTTAATTGGGTATCTTGATGATGGTACGCATGAATCTCATCTTAGCTCACAATGGCCCTAAGGGGAGGTGGATGATAGTTCAATGTGCTATCCAAGGAAACACAGTGGAATTTGCGGCTATATATATGCTTACACTGTTTCAACTCAAAGAAGTCACCTTTGGTAGGATCTGGCTAAATACTCTTGGCCATAGTATGCATTCTGGTGTGGGGATTTAAACAATGCTCCTACAAGCATTGATAACACATGGTCATTCACATCTGCTAGGTTTTGAATGTTCTTCTTGGGATAATATGGTAAAAAATGTGGGTCTTTTGAATTTGTGGACCATCACTAGTCTACAGTGAGGGGTTATACTTTCACTCACGATGCACACTCAATGTATCGAGCACGGTTGAATCGCTGGTATTTGTTAGATTCTCAAGAATATGACATGTTTGTATGCAAAATAAGGATTGATCACTCTTTTACCCTCTCTGATCATTTTCCTCTTTGGCTTCTGATTTCTTTTGATGAAGATCTTTGAGGTTTCTTCAGATTATTCCTACGACGTTATAAACACCTCTCTCTCTCTCTCTCTCTCTCTCTCTCTCTCTCTCTCTCTCAAACTGGCCTCTAAAAATACAAGGTATCTAGAAAAACTCAATACATCTATTTCCAATATTAGATGCGGTATAAAAACCACGGAATACAAGGACAACAACAATAATAGCATCAATGGCAGTATGTTGCAAAGAATGGAAAGTCCTGGCCACGTGGCATTGTATAAATCTATCAGGTGGTACCAAGCGATGTAGAGTCCCTGTCAAGAAACCATATAGCTCCAAATCCATGGAAGCAGGACCTTGTTGTGGCAAACACTGTAAAAAGATCATGTCAGCCTATAATAAGCAGAGCCAGTATTTCCACAGACCAGGGATATAATACTGACTCAATAGCCACGTGGATGAAGGTCGATCTCAACCGAAATCAGGAGGTGGCAAGTGAGACTCTTGCTGCACATTTTCCAAAAGGACACTTTCTGACATCTCCTTCACAGGAAATTAAACCATGGAGGGGACTTTGGAGGGAAAGTCTCAGAATCCTGCATAGGCTGGCTCTCATCTAACAGTATGTCAAGGCTGCTCCCTGCTATCCTCATGCAGTATCCCTCTCCTCTAGTGTAACACAATTACTGCATGGCTGTCTGTCTCAACCTCGGAACCCTGCTGTGTCTCCACTTGTCCTTGTGCATATACCTGCTAACCTTGACCCACTCCCTCTCCCCAATGCTATTCTGTAGGTCTGCACTGAGTTTGTCACAGCTACGAGGAATGGCACAAGAACATGAATTTAGACATTCCATGGAGGCATGATATCAACTTTTACAGATAGAAGCGACTATAGCTGAAGCAAAAGAACAAAGCGAATCCCCAAAAACGATCCGAATTGCTTGAGCAACTGTAGGATACCTCTATCCTTAAACTTCAAAGTCAGCAATGTCAAAATCAGTAACCAAGGATCAACTTGTCATCAATGGAAAGAGGAGAGCACACCATCAGAGAGGTTCCCTGTACCTGCACCATGTCTTTATTGCATATCAAGATCCCTGAATATCAAAATGTATTTGAGAAAAATCAGGGTATTGTTCTCTTCTGGCGGGCAAACAGCGCTCTTACACAAACACGACTTGCTTGAATAAGATGAGCGCTCATTGAAACCTGGCAAGGCAACAAGCTGTGCAATCCCAAGTTTTCACATTGGAAGCAAAGAGCACTGCCACTATCTTCAACACGTCATTGATTGAGCAAATGGCAAGGCCTGAAGATAAATTCAAGCTTTTGTGACAACTGCATCAGGCAACTACTGAGAGACGGCATCTCCTTATTCACTTCTGGCTGTTTAAATTGAAATGCATATGGATCAAAAGTACACCTGGGATTTAGCAGCCACAGTAATAACCACTGTACATGGCATGTAGAACCCAGCATATGAGCTACTGAAATACGGAAACATAAAAGCTTCCGTACCAGACACTGAAGGTGCTCAAAGGCGGTGTGGTACAAAATAGCTTCCCCATACACAGAGTAGGTGTTCAGAGGCATCACGGCACCCAATATAAAGTGACTGCAGTAAGGGAACACAACAGCTTCCTCATTGTACAGCGAATGTGCTCAAGGACAGTGCTCCAACATCATCATCCTATCTTTTTCCCTAGGCATAAGTGGCAGATGTCAACTCTACAAGACTGTAAAGGTGCCAGGAGACCCATCCTGAAGCAACCTTCATGCACATAGTCAGCCAAAGCCACTGCAGTACCTTACTGCTCCAAACATGAACCCCTTCCAAGAGGATAAGCACTGAAGTACAAGCTGCTTGACTCACTTGTCTATCATGCTGCAAGCATTTCACCATTTTCACAAGAACAAGCCCCATCCTTGAAGTGATGAACGCAGTACAAGTCTGTGATTATGATCTCACGCAATTCAATCTTCGAGATCAATCTGGTTGCAACATGACAGTCAACACACATTCTTAGATTCTTGGTTACGCGAATTGTTGCTCCATGTGGTGTACTGAGTAGACCAAAAGCGACAGCCAACTTCTCACAATGACCACAGTCAGTGTCATCCTTGAGAACAGCCGAGGCTCCCTCTCGAAAGTCTAAGCTCAGTATCCGCATTTGCTTGCTAATTGACTTCAGTTTTTGAGAAATTCGGTCACTTTCTGGATGAGATGCATCTCCCACCATAAAGGAGTGTACTTTCTCGTCAACTTCAATGTATGCCTTTGCAGGTTTCTTCCACAGATTTGTGCATTTTCTTGATGAGTTGATTTCTTCTGCCTCCTGGTGCATACCAGCAGAAACGTAGAGATTTTTCATGATCGCATGGCCAACAGCATGTCGAGGATCTATTCGCAGGAGAGTGTTAAAACACCTCCTTCCCAACTCCACGTAGTTATGAGATTTGCAAGCACCTAGAAGGGTTGTCCAACCATCTAAGTTTGCGCTGATTGATATGGTTTCAAGAAAGTCCTCAGCAGCAGACCAAACACCTGCATGACCCAGGAGGTCCACAAGAGTGTTATAATGCTCAAGAGCAGGCTCAATCCCATACTCCGCCTTCATCAACTTCAAATAAAAACAGCCTTTGCTTACAAGACCCAAACGACTACAAGCAGATAAGATACAAAGGAATGTTACATCATTTGGCTTCACACCAGTTCTTTGCATCTCCTCAAAACAACCAAAAGCATGCCCATACTCACTGTGTTGTACATGTGCTGCAACCATAGCAGTCCATGTTACAACATCCCGATTTGGCAGTCGCTTGAAGACAAAACATGCATCCTCCAAACTCCCACACTTATTGTACATGTCAATGAGAGCACTGATAATAAAGTTATCCGACTCGAGGCCAGCAGCAGCGATGCTCGAGTGAATATGAATGCCCTGCCGCAATGCTGACATGCCAGAACATGCATTTAAAGCTCCTATAAATGACACCTTGTCTGGCTTAAGGCCAGCTTGTAACATTTCCTGAAAAGACTGTACGGCCTCAGTGCCACACTCATTCTTTGCAAATCCAGCAATCATGGCATTCCATGTCACTACATCTCGAACAACCATGTCATTGAAGATTTCCTCGGCTTCCTGGATGCTACCACACTTGCTGTACATGTCAATGAGGCCATTTGCTACAAATAAATTAAGCTCATAACCACTTCGTGTGATTTGAATATGGACGTTTTTGCCCTTCTCTAATGCTAACAATGATGAGCAAGCTTTCAGAATACACACATATGTGACCTGGTTCGGTGCCATGCCTTGCTGATGCATAAGCACAAGCAAATCTAAAGCCTCTTCAAAGTGCCCATGCTGCACGTATCCAGCAGTTAAGGCACTCCATGTCACCACATCTTGCGTTCCAAGATTCTGAAAAACCATTTGTGCATTCAAAACACTACCAGCTTTCATGTACATGTCAATTAAAGCACTGCCAATCAATAGATCCCATTCATGCCCACATCCAACAAGTTGAGAATGAACCTGTTGACCCTCAACTAGGGAAGCAAGTTTTGAACATGCATTCAAGATGCATACATACATGACCTTGTCAGGTTTCATGCATTCCTTGTCCATCTCCTCCAGAAGCTTAAGAACATCTGCACTACGCCCTATTTCTAGAAATGTGGACATACACAGGCTCCAGAACACTACATCCTGCCTTTCCAACCGTAAAAAGGTTATATTTGAGTCTCTCACAAGTCCACACCGTGTGTACATTTCAATGAGAGCTCTACTGACCTCTGTATCCAACTCCAATCCCATCTCAATGACATAGGAATGTAGGTCCCTACCAGAGTCCACATCAGCTACATTAGCATACGCTCTGAGTACACAAGCACAAATTACTCTATCTGGCTTAATCCCCTCCTGCTGAAAGCATTTGAACAATTGAACTGCCTCTGCACTAAATCCCTGTTGACTGTAGCCAGAAATCAACACACTCCATGTGACTAGGTCTCGGACTGCTAATCTGTTAAAAATCGAATAAGCAGTCTTAAGGTCCCCACATTTGGAGTACATGTCAATGAGAGAGGTCCCTATAGAAAGGACAGAATCAATGCCACCCTCAACGGTTTGAAGATGTATATCTTTGCCTTGCTCTATTACTCCTGTGTCTGAACATACTCTCAAGGTGCATAAGAAGCTGGTGACATTTGGCTGCACGCTCAAATAAGCCACCTGTTGATCTTGTTCAAAAGCCTGCTGTCCCCAGCCATTGTGCACCATCAATGATCCATTCAACTCTTCTTGAAACTAGAAAACTCATGTATTGTTAGGAAATTAAAGTGCAAATACAATGTTGTACCTTTTCTTGGCTAATGCCTGCAAACACAAAAGCAGAATACCTGGTAGAAACCATCCAATGGCTGGCACAGGTAATCAACGCCATTTGAAAAGGAAGCATTACTTTCTATTGATATGTCTACATGCAACAAAAAACTGTTTATAGCAACGGGAAAGCATGCAAAATTCCAAAATATACAGACAAGTTACAAACTAAAGTTAGAGCAAAGCATAAATATAGTCATAGTGGAAACAATATATCTTTGCAAGGTGTTTATGAAGAATGAGGATCATATAGATAGCGTTACAACAATTCTGCAGCAGTCAAAATTCAGTCTAAATTTAAATCTCAAATACATCGCAGATGCCTTGTAAAAAGCATCCAGACTCTAAATTGAAAATTTAATGAAATCATAGAAATTCTTAAAGATAAAGATAAACATACTCATAAATTGTATGATTGTTTTTGAATTCTACAGAAAACATAAAGATAGTCTATCTGCTGCTAGGGAGACTGAGATATGCAGGCACAGTTGACCTTAAGACATATTTGAAAAAGGCAAGTGTGATCATTTACAGGATAAATGAACAACCAGCTTGTACAAAGCATGCAGTACTACCTTTTAGTGGGAAAAGGCCAGTAGGCGTCTGTAATGTTGCTTTGATGGAGCTCTCAACGCCCTTCCCTGAAACGAGCGAGTGCCTACTTTGGCCGGTCCAATCAGTACTCTTCTCTTCTTGTAGCCCCCAGCACGCGCTCCTCTCATCAGAAATTCTTGCCAGCGGTGTCGCCAAGGCGTGCTCCATTGCTCTCACTGCATGTTCGCTGTGTGTTTCCGTGTGTTTGTGACACCGGGCTCACGACGGCATCATCTTTCGTATTTTCTGTTTAGCGAGCCACAGGCAATATACTATTCATTTCTTAAACCTCACCCACAACCTCATAACACACACCATTGAAAGCATACAAAGTTGAATGCCCAATGTGATCCTATTATTTGTTTTGTCTTTTAGGTATTTATTCTATTTATTTGACATGATAGTGGGCTGGGCAATACCAAAGGACGGGTTATTGTATATTATAATCTGATTCATTGCCAAGTTGGTTGGTTCCAACAACTCACTCTCTCTCTCTCTCTCTCTCTCTCTCTCTCTCTCTCTCTCTCTCTCTCTCTCTATATATATATATATATATATATATATATATATATATATATATATACACTTCTGTGTCGTTGACTTTGACATGGTATCAGAGCTCTTGGCTCGGCTCCTTGATCATGAGAGAGTGGCAACACTACGAGGAAAGCATGACCAAATCAGCAACACGAGAGCGGTCCTAGTGATAGTGTTTTCAATGTCCGCAAGTGGAGGGACTTCTTTCGACAGACTTGGTGAGAGCATTTCTTACTTGAAATTGTAGTGTTTAAAAACCATATAAGAAGGGCTTTGTTACAGACGGAAGACGTAGCGTCCCTGCAAAATACCTCGAATAGCATGATGGAAACAACAAAACACCGCAAATACGCATACCTAACGAAACCTGTGAGCATATAATCAAGTCGTACACGAACAAAGAGAGATAGAGAGCGGGAGAGAGCGAAAGAACACGTGCAGGCGTACCTCCTAGAGCGGAGTGCTACGCCGGCACGGCGAGAGAGAAGAGAGTAGAGGAGAGAACAAGACACAAGCACTGGGTACAATCTCCCCCCATGCAAGAGTGACCATTTCCCTCTTGCACGTATTTGTTATATAGATTTCTTGAATGGTCAAATTGGTTACAAACTGGCCGGCCGGACATAATTGGCCAAAGCTCATAAAGAGCACTTGAATAATCAAATAAACATAAAATGTAACATCCTTCTGCATAATCCATTATCTGGTGATGCTTTTGCCACTTGTCAGCTGCAATAGATAATAAAATGTCAATTCTATAACATACCTCTCCGTTGGAAAGCAACTGTCCTCAGTTGCAAAGATAGAAATCTGCAAACAATACTTGTCAAAAACAATGATTAGAAATCTGTATCAAATAGTAAAAAAAATCATAAAATTAGACAATATTGCTTATGCCTGCCGTCATCCACATACTACCTATTCTAGTGTCCCATACCACTAGAATAAGCGGTATATGTCATACCCTGATGAATCAGGATATCATTGGTCACACTCATCATTAATCTCATAATGTCAAGTCTCATCACATAAACACTACCATAATAATCACCAGATGTCAAATCCCAATCCACTTCCAATTCCACAATATAATTCCAAATCCAAATCACTTTCATTATGTACCCGGGTAACAAAATCATACCAGTTACAGTGGTGGCCAGCCACTACAGCATGATTTTGTGATCGGTGTTGCCTCAACCGGCGAATCTACACCAATAAGACGTGCTGCCTAAATCGGCGAATCTGCACTAATGCTGCCTAAATCGGCGAATCTGCATTTCATATTGTTTTAAAAATCATGAATCTGTAATTTATTAATGTGCTGCCTAAATCGACCGATCTGCACCAAGATGAGTATCTACACACTGCCTAAATCAGCGAATCGGTGTGTCTGTGACCAATGGACTAGACAAGGCATAACAGAGAAAATAAAAATAGTTACTATGTTGACATCTCAGTGCAGTATATCAAAGGCACTTACACTATCCCAAAACACCGTGGCTCACATGAGTAGCTGCAGGGCTTATTGACAAATCATCAAAAAATTACTTGTAGTACAATTAGAAGCCATGATCGAAGCATTTGATGGAGTCTTCAGTGAGCAGATAATGTAGAGAAATAAAAAAAGTAAAAGTGATGTATCTGAGATTCCATTTTATAAGTATTAGCGATGACATAAGAGATGTGGGGTTGCCTAATCTATAAAAGATTGTCGGTAAATCAATTATGAAAAGGGGAGTGAGGTTAATGTACATACCTTGAGGGTACACTGCATCAAAATTACATGAGCCAGTGTGTTTGTGGAGAGAGATATGATCATAACTTGCATCTGAGGCGTGTCAAACAGATTTGTAGAAGCTAAGGAGAACTGCGACTATCAAACTTGCACCATAATATAATTAACAATTCCAAAATATGTTAATTTTGTGTTAGTAATGTGAAATAAAATACAAGACTATGTTGTCTGTTGAGAATTTGATTCAAGATTAGTGTGCGATCACATATTAAGAACATACAGTGTTAGCTCTTTGATTCAACAATTGCAAAATAAATTAAATGAAGCTGGAACACAAATTAAAAGTTAGCCATAGCCCTGCGAAAATGGAAATGTGAGAAAATGTTGCAGTCGTAACGAAATAGCACAAATAGACAAAAACCACGAACAAGGAAAAAAAAATGTAGGTAAGGAGATCTAATTGGATTTTATAGTGCAATATGGGAGATAAAACTCATGGTTGTTTGATTTAAATGTGTGTGTATGCGTCCGTATATCATCGAAATTGATAAATGAGTGTGTGTGGGTGTGTTTAGTGTTCTCTAGATAATGCGGTCATAAACTAATGCCCTCGCCAGTCTTTAGGTCTACATGCCAGTGGTACATTATATTGTTGTGCCCCTACACTCTTCATAAAACCCATATTACTTGAATCATATGTAGCCGGTGTGTGTGCACGATTATAGACCCTAAAAATTCCACACTAAAATAGTCATCATCATTGTCGACGCCTGAGGATAAATGGCATCTGGTGTTGTGCGAGAAAGTAGTGCATTGTTCGCTGAAGAACGTCATCAATGTGCACCGCTGTAAGTAGTGGTACTGGAAGAGGAAAGAAGGAGAGTTAAATGAAATGACAGACTATATTACTCATCTTCAAAATGCCTAGGAGACCTCGTTGATACAATCTTTATGGAGCTAATACAATGTCTCGGCTCAAAATTGAAATGAAATGAAGTAAACAAAAACTAAAAGTCTAAGGGCATTAGACTAAAATAATCAGCGGCATTGTCGACAATTTCCATGGATGCTCTGCAACGGGTATTGTCGCAGAAAGTATTGCATCAATTCGAAAGAGCTTTGTTAATGTCCGTCTGTCTAAGTAGTCAGGGGGACGCCACTGTTGTATGGGCGTCAGATGCAGCCAATGAGGGGGAGAGAGAGCGAGGGAGTGGGGGATTGGTCAGTGTAGAGAGACAGAGAGAGTCAGATGGGGTGTTGGCGCGAACAGTAAATGAGTAAATGCATGGCCTTCGATGAGAACTGAGAGAAAGAGAGCGAGAGCGTTGTTTGACAGGCTCGCCGTGATGCTGAGTTCATTAGGTGGATTTCCTTCCTCTTCAATGCGAGCTCTTTTCATAGGTTTCAATGGGTCAATGCGACCTCTCATTTTCTGGGAGCAAAGAGACAATGGAAGGAATGCTGATGTCAAGACAAAGCCTAAAAATCCTTACTAGATAGCACTTCAACCAGGTAACATCAAAATCCACATAAAATCTGCCCTGCCATCTGCTCCTATGTGGGAGCTACTTGTATCTTAACCAACAAAACCTTGCGCTTCAGTCTGGTGTATGACAAAAGCAGAGCGTCTCTTTGAGAAGATCGCATGATTAGATGTCGTACCAAATGATGCTCAGAAACCATGCGGATTTCTGCCACAGATCAATGAAGCAGACAACAACCAGTTCTGTGAAGGAAGCTCACCTTCGACATAGATATGCAGCTTCGAAAAGAAGCAAAATCATTCATGGCGGGAGTGAGCTTCCAAGTTCCCCTGTGATTAAATTTTAACATCTCCGTTGAGGGATCGATCCCAGTAGGGGGTACCCGGCTGCATGCGCAAGGTGTGGTAGAAGTGAAGGTGGGTGTGCCGAGTCGAAGTGAGCTGGAGATAGAGGTTGTGGGCACCACGAGGTCCTCAGAACTACAGCCGCCATTGATTGCTCGGTGGTGGACGCCATGCGGGCCCAAAGGCTGGCGGCAACTAAGAGAGAGAGGTGTTTGCATGGCAGTTGATGAGTTGTGCAGTGGAGAGCAACCCGTTGCAAGCCTACTGCTTTTGCAAGTGGTCGAGAGATAACGAGGGGCTGCATCTCCCATGAGTGGTTTCGGCTCCACGAGGTGAGAGAGTGGTGGTGGGCACGATGAGATGGATTGGTTGCACCTCAGAACTATGGGTGCCACTGATTGCTGGGTAGGTGACGTGTGATCAGGAGCACCCCTGCTTTTTGTTGAGTGTATGCACCAACTGCAGGCCGCTTCAACTGCAACCCACAGTATGTTTGGCACCAGTGGCGCATGCAGCTTGCTACAAGGGGCGCCGCCATGCAAAACGAATCATGTGGATAGGAAAGGCCAATGATATTACAGCCAGTGTGAGTGTTGGTGAGCAGCACAATGATGATCAGTTCTACGGCAGTGGCAGTCGGACGTTGCTTCCCTCCTTGAGCGATTCCAGACTACTGCCAGCGACGTTAGCTTGGCAGGCCCTGCCCCGTCAGCGTGTGTCCGCCATATTAGTACATCAAGTGGGCGGCAGTCCTGGTAAAAAGAGAGAGGCTCACAGCCGCACGTAAGTGATGAGGGCTCTTGGTGAGCAATTGACCGTCCAGAGAGAGGCATCGGCACATCAGAGCCGGCGCAACTGGGACCATTGCATGCTGACAAAAAAAATACAAATAAAATAAATTTGCGGGTCCGTGCAGAGTTGCGTGGGTAGAGGATAGCAGAGGCAGATGCAAAGTGCCATGCTCAAGGGACGTCTTCTTGCCCGATTTCGAGAGTCTGCCTTGCCCAATTAAAATAAAAGGTCGTTTTTAATGGGTTTTCTTCCTCAGCTATTGTCACGCCACTTCTTTTCTTATACGACACTACTGGGTGTGAGCCAGCCACCCTTCGACACTTCTGTAGTGGTACATATATGTCCCTTGACTCCTGGGTTGTCCCACGACATCCTATGTGATCTCCCCGCTTCTACTTCGTAACAATTATGTGTGGAAAGGTGATTGAATCTCCCGCTTGAGGAGCATGCCTCAAGTTCAAACCTCATCAAAAAGATCCTTCCTATGACAAAGCACCTCTAATTTTTCTCCTATTATTGTTCATCTTCGTCTACAATACAAATCCTATGACGATATTTATCGCGCTTATAGTATAAAATTGTCATTTATACTATCTTATTTAGATATCTTTCACTAATTACAAATTAATGAAGGATTAACACCAAATTTGCATGAAAAACATAATATAAAACAAGGACATCAAATTATACATTTTTAAACTAGGAGAATACAATAGCACTTAGCTTTTGGTTATACGAATCTGCAATCTTTGGAGCGTAGCCTCAGCTCTGATACCACTGTTATAGACGGAAGACGTAGCGTCCCTGCAAAATACCTCGAATAGCATGATGGAAACAACAAAACACCGCCAATACGCATACCTGACGAAACCTGTGAGCATATAATCAAGTCGTACACGAACAAAGAGAGATAGAGAGCGGGAGAGAGCGAAAGAACACGTGCAGGCGTACCTCCTAGAGCGGAGTGCTACGCCGGCACGGCGAGAGAGAAGAGAGTGAGGAGAGAACAAGACACAAGCACTGGGTACAATCTCCCCCCGTGCAAGAGTGACCATTTCCCTCTTGCACGTATTTGTTATATAGATTTCTTGAATGGTCAAATTGGTTACAAACTGGCCGGCCGGACATAATTGGCCAAAGCTCATAAAGAGCACTTGAATAATCAAATAAACATAAAATGTAACATCCTTCTGCATAATCCATTATCTAGTGATGCTTTTGCCACTTGTGAGCTGCAATAGATAATAAAATGTCAATTCTGTAACAGGCTTGGCCTCTACGTCTATGTTTTTAGCTACCGCTAGCACCATCGTTTTGAGATGCCCTTTATCTGTTTGCACTTTGGCCTCTCTGTGCACACCATTTGAGACGTTGTCTCCATTTGCTATTTTGCAAGTGCAGTGTTTTGAGACGTTGGTAAAGCCGTAAGATGGCCGAAGGAAGAGCGTTTTGAACGCTACTTTAGCGGGCCGCTTTGCAGAGCGACATGTTCCTAGAAGTTCTGCATAGCATTTTGAGACGTTGTAGAAGAGAGCCTCCTTTGGACAGCTTTGGAAGTCCCTTTGGGGTTGTTCCCACGGCGGTGTCCACCAATGACAATAACCAACACGTCCAACTCTCGTTTGTGGAAAGTGCATGGACTAGTACTCAGTTAGCTGCCTTGGTTCTTATAAAGTTGCACGAGGAGTACGAGATGGAGGCCATGGCATTACGCTTGCAAACTACAAAGGAAAAGCTAGATTTTGATGATCTATGCTCTTTTCCCAACAGGAGGAAATTGTCTTAGTTTCTCAAGGCAAGGTTCGAGTTTCGCATAGTGATGGTGAGGCACTTGCTTCTTCAAAAAAAAAGAAGAAGTCCTGTAACTGTTGTTATAACTGTGGAAAGCATGGTCATTTGCCTCAGAATTGTAAATCCACACATAAAGGCTGGATGAGAACAATAGTGACAGTGATTGTGCTTGGGACATCGACATGGCTCACTTGGCAGGGGCCACAATGGCCTCATTTCTCGATCTCTAGTTCGTTGGTGGTTACTGCAACATGCTTTAGCCATAGAGAGACAAGTGAACGGAAGAGAGGGGCAATTGGAGCTCAACATTACCTATTTGAACCCATGTTTTGGAGTTCAAGTCAATGATGGTTGAACTTTCCTATCAAAGATCGAAAGCGCGTAGCATCTAGCAAGAAACCAACATAACGTATTCAAAACACTATGGACGTGTTGTAGACAAAAAAATATTGTTGGCAAGGTGTGTTCCAAAGTTCATTACTTGTAAATCTGGGTGTGATGTGTTCACAGTTCACAAATGGGGATTCTTTGACGTAGAGTGGTCTACAATTCAACTTTCTACAAGGCAATAATGCTCAAGATGGCATTCTTTTTTGTGATGTTTTGATGGTTGCAAACCCGAGGTATATCAAGTGGAAGGATCCTTTATTGGGGTGTCCATGGTAGCTTCTTCATCTACTTAGTCTTCCTACTTATGTCCATGATGAGCTGCACAGAGGGTGTTAAAGTTTATGCATCTAAAGTGAATGCCCAACATAATATTATTATTTTTATCTTTTAGGTATATATTTTACATTTTACTTATTTGACATAATAGTGGTTCGGGCAATTCCAAAGGGTGGGGTACGTAAGGTCCCTAAGTTAGTATATAAGTAGCACTCAACCCCCATTGTAATTGTTAGGGTTTGACTATCCGAAAGTGTATTCATGTGGGAATGTGGGCTTAGAAGCCTAGGGATATGGGATGAAAGGCCAAAGGATGGACTGGCATATCGTTCTCCTCTCAACCTCCCTACTTATAGCCCTTGGCCCTTGCAAGTAGGAGCCCTTAACTTATGCCTGGCCCTCGGTTGCTAGCCACACTTGTTACCATATACATGTGGTAGTGATGTGTGTGAACACACTAGGACCGCCGGGGCATTTTTTCCCTCTTTAGGAGGTTTTTCCCCCCGTGCATTGTATATACGCCCATCACTCTAGGGCTATCAATCTTTCCATTGCACACTAAGTAACACACTCTCTATTGTGTGCCTTGAGCTTCCTTCGTCTTCTCCAAGCTGTGTGTGTTTCTCTGCAACCCTAATTCCAACAATTGGTATCAGAGCAGGTCACGTCCTCTCGGGCTTAGTCGCCAGCTGCTCCAGCACACACCTGCTCACTTTCTTCGATTTCAGTGAGCTTTGGCGAGCGTTCACAGGTTGACAACAATTTTGGGATAGCTCGAAGAGCTTGGTCTGCTCAGAATTTTGATTTGGGCTCATTTCGGCCTCCGTTTCCACTACAGGCAGTACTGCACAGGCTATTTCGTCATTTTGTGCAGAATTTTTGTCAGTGCCGTTTTCTGCATAACAGGTGCCTTATAGTCTTCTACGGTTTGTGCTATATAGCACAGGTTGTTCCCGCTCCGTTTCTCCTATTCTCGGGCAGTTTTCACATCAGGTGCAACATTTACCATGGCTGACAACAACAACACAGATGTGTTCAAGATGTTTGCTGCTGAGGACAGGTTGGATGGGGACAACTACCCTATGTGGGCTTATATGATGCAACATGTTCTTGTGTCAAAGGGTGTCTGGAACATTGTGCAGGGCATTGATGTACGTCCTGGTTCTGAGGATGTAGGCGATGTTGAGGATGTTGCAGGTCTTGCTGCAAGGATTGCAGCTGTTAGAGTTGTTTTGCCTACGACAGAACAAGCTCGTTGGGATGTTAAGGATGCGCAGGCTCATGCATTGATTGCGTTGTCTGTGAAGCGCACCATTGTTCCTCACATCCGTTCAACAAAATTTGCAAAACAGGCTTGGGATATTTTAGCAGGTCTTTATGCAAGCCGCAATGAGGCTAAAATTGCTTTGCTGCGTAAAGAGCTGGAGTCGAAGATTATGCATGAGGAAGATGATATGGACACTTTCCTTGCTAGTGTCAAGGATATCAATGAGCAGCTTATTTCTGCAGGTGAAGTCATTTTAGATAGTTCCCTTGTGCAGACTGTTCTTGATGCCTTACCAGATTCTTACCAGACTTTTGCTAGTACTTGGAGACTTATGACCCAAGGAAATCCTGAAGTTGTCAAGTTTGATGCATTATGCATATTGCTGTTGCAAGAGTCACTTTCCAGAAAAAACAGGACTAGGCAGCGTGCAGTTGAACAGGCTTTTATTGCTTCTCAAAGAAAGGGTGGTAACAATAATGTAGCCACTTCTTATGGTTCTGCTGCGAGTGGCAAAAATTCTGTCCCTAATGCTTCTGCTGGCAGTACTTCGTCTGGTAATTCTGGTGATAAGGGCAAAAAGAAGATGCGTTGCCATTATTGTAAAGCCAATGATCACTTGATCAAGTCGTGTCCTAAGTTGAAGGCCAAAGAGGCTAAGAAGAAAGAGGGTGGTTCCACTGCAAATGCTGGTTCCACTACAAATGAAACCATTGTTGAGTCTTCTGTGAAAGGAGACTGTGTTGCTGATGTTGATGCAGAATGGGCTTTTAGCGTAGAGTGCACTTACAATCCTGCTGTCCATGATGCATGCTTGTCAGTTGCTGCAGATTCACATGTGTGGTATTTTGACAGTGGTGCTACAAAGCACATTACCTCACATCGTGAATTGTTTACCTCTCTCGCGTCAGTTCCTCATGGGAATTCAGTCACTTGTGCCAACAACGCCTCTTATCCAGTTCAGGGAGTTAGAAAGATTGTGCTCACTGCTGCTATTGGCAGTTCCTTCACACTTGTTGATGCACTTTATGTACCTGGGATCAAGAAGAATCTCTTGTCTGTATCCACACTTGCTAGACTTGGACTTGTAGTCAAATTTGTGGATGACAGATGTACAGTTCATGATCTCTTGTTTCGTTGATGAAATTGTTGCATCTGGGCTTTTGTGCCGTGGGCTGTATAAGCTCACTTTGTATGACAAGTGTGGACAAAATTTTGCAAATGCTATTGCAGATTCAAGGGCTATTTCAGATGCAAAACTTTGGCATGCACGTTTTGGTCATCTAAATTTTGCCAGTTTGCTGCGTTTGCAGAAATCTGATATGGTTGCTTCTTTGCCACCTCTTGAAGCACCTGTCAAACATGTTTGTGAAGGCTGTATTTATGGTAAGAATGCAGCGTTCTAAGTTTTCAAAGGATGGTTCAGTTCGGGCCACATGCAGGTTGCAGCTTGTGCATAGTAATGTTTATTGGCCCATGCAAACTCCGTCCTTGGGAAATTACCTGTACTTCGTGACTTTCATTGATGACTACTCCAGGCATGCATGGGTATTTCCGCTTAAAGCGAAGTCCGAAGTTTTTATGTGCTTCAAAAAATTTCTGGCTATGGCTGAAAATGTCTCGAAATGTACTATGGGCACCCTCCGTTCCGATCGAGGGGGGGAGTATATGTCTCATGAATTTAATGCATTTCTGGCTAGTCGTGGGATAAAACACCAATGTACAGTGCCTTATACGCCTCAGCAAAATGGTGTTGCTGAGAGGAAAAACAGGTCACTAACGGAAATGGCACGATGTATGGTCAAAAGTCAAGCTTTACTGCATTCTTTTTGGCTTGAGGCCATCACGTGTGCCACTTATGTACTTAATAGGTGTCCTACGAAAGCTTTGCAGTCTATTACTCCATATGAAGCATGGCATGATAGAAAGCCTTCTATTGAGCACATGCGTGTTTTTGGCTGTTTGGCATATGCTTTGGTGCCACAAGTGCAGCGCAGAAAATTGGATGATAAGGCTATCAAATGTATTTTTGTTGGTTATAGTGCTGAAAGCAAAGGTTACAGGTTGTATCATCCGCAAACAAAACGTATTCTGGTTTCTCGGGATGTAGTGTTTGTGGAAGATTCTGTTCAGCCCTTGCTGTCCACTACTAGAGACAGTAATGTAAGCTCACAGGACATTTATGACACTCTGTTGCCTCTTTTCAGTGGTGGAAATACGAATGTAAGTTCCAATGAGGCAAATGTACAGCCTATGGGGGTTTTTGAAAATGTTCTAGATCAGCCTATAACTGATGCAGATGTACATGATGTACTTGATGAGGAAAGGGCTGAAAATGAGCAGGCTAGAGGTATGCCAAAATGGCTGGTGCACACTTTGTGTGACAGTAAACTGGATGCACCTTTGTCTAGTTGTACTCGTTTAGGCTCTCGCCATGCATCTTATGCATCAGATTGTTATGCTTTGGCTGTGTCTAGCTTGCATGATGTTGAGGAGCCTCTGACTTTTGATGAAGCACAAAATTCAGAAAATTGGATGGCTGCCATGCAATCAGAATATGATGCACGTGTAGAAAATGACACATGGACTTTATGTGATTTGCCTCTTGGCAAAAAGGCCATTGGTACGAAGTGGGTTTACAAGTTGAAACGCAAGCCGGATGGTGAGATCGATCGCCATAAGGCTCGACTTGTTGCAAAGGGTTATGCACAACAAAAAGGAATAGACCATGAAGAGACTTTTGCTCCCATGTGTCGTATGACTACTGTGCGTTTTCTATGTGCATTGGCAGCTCATTTTGGTTGGGATGTACATCAATCAGACATTGTTACTGCTTTCTTGAATGGTGACATATTTGAGGAAGTTTATGTAACGCAGCCTCGGGGTTTTGTCATAAAAGGACAAGAGGACAAAGTGTGCAAATGTAACAAGGCTTTGTATGGGTTGAAGCAATCTCCTCGTGCTTGGTATGAGAAAGCTGACACTGATTTGGTCAAACAAGGCTTTCGTAACAGTCCAACAGAAAGCACATTGTATGTAAAGCGTGAGGGTGATGTACTTCTCATTGTGGTTCTTTATGTTGATGATTTGCTGATCACTGGACCAAATGAGAGACATATTGCTGAATTTAAGGCTGATTTGAATGCTACTTTCAAGATGAAAGATTTGGGGCTGTTGCATCATTATTTGGGTATACAGTTTAAGGAGTGTGATGGTGGTATTGCCTTGTGTCAGAAAAGTTACATAGAGACATTGCTATGTAAGTTTGGACTTGAGGATTGCAAACCTATTGCCACTCCCATGGAAACATGTTTGAAGTTGAGTCTACATGATGCTGGTGATCCTGCTGATGTCACTCTTTACCAAACTGTTGTTGGCTACCTCATTCATGTATGCAACACGAGGCCGGATATTCAGTTTGCAGTCTCACAGGTCAGCAGATTTATGCATAGCCCAGGGTCTAAGCATTGGCAGGCTGTCAAGAGGATTTTCCGCTACCTTAGTGGCACTTTACATCTTGGCTTGTTTTATCCCAAGGGGGGATCATTGCCGCCAGACTTACATGCTTTTTCGGACTCAGATTGGGCTGGTTGTTTTGACACACGAGTGTCCACAAGTGGTTTTGTTTCATGCTTGGCAGTTCATGTATATCATGGTTGAGCAAGAAGCAACCTACTGTGGCCACTTCGAGTTGTGAGGCTGAGTATAGGGTAGTCTTCACAGCTACGGTTGAGTGTGTATGGCTCAGACGCCTTATGGATGATTTGGGTGTTGGACAACACTATCTACATTGACAGTCAGAGCGCATTGGCAGTTGCGAGGAACCCAATTTTTCATGCTCTCACAAAGCACATTGAGGTGCATTACCACTATGTCAGGTTGAGGCTCTCAGCAGGAGAGATCAGCTTGGCTTATGTGCCAACACAGGACAACCTTGCAGATCTTTTCACAAAGTCATTGTCTCGTGAGAAGCTTGAAGCTTTTTGCAAAGCTTTGGGCTTACTCCCCTTTGTGGACTGATCCTGTCCTCAGGGCATGGCACTTCCCTTTACTCATGTGCCAGCTCTCGTTCACCGCATCACTCCAGGGGGGATTTGTTACCATATACATGTGGTAGTGATGTGTGTGAACACACTAGGACCGCCGGGGCATTTTTTCCCTCTTTAGGAGGTTTTCTCCCCCGTGCATTGTATATACGCCCATCACTCTAGGGCTATCAATCTTTCCATTGCACACTAAGTAACACACTCTCTATTGTGTGCCTTGAGCTTCCTTCGTCTTCTCCAAGCTGTGTGTGTTTCTCTGCAACCCTAATTCCAACAACAGTGAGCCATTTAGTCCCTCGCCCTTGGCCTACTGCCCGGTCCTACCATTGGCCTGACATTACTCCCCCCTTGGAGAAACGTTTTTGTCCTCAGAAACAAAAGTGGTGATATTTTCCCAAGAACACTAATGTTTGTTTGCAATGGCACCTTCAAGGATCCAACTGTCTATTGGATCGGAATACGGTGCAATAGGAGGTCCAATGAAACCAAGAGTAACATCTTGATTGTCCACATTGTTGTCCATTCGCAATCATCTTGTGTGACCGGATCCTATCCAATCATAGTGTGTAGACTCCATTTAGAACGCATTCCAACATGCTAAACGAGTTATCACAACAAAGGTGTACCCAAAAGAGTACTTCTTTCACTTTCCATGAAAGTAAGTTGCTGACATAACTCATCAGCCAAGTTTAAGTCCTTGATTTAATCAGTAAAAAACCCCACCATAACTAGTGTTCAAGGTTGAGAACTTGACTTATACATGAAGAGACTAAACCTAGTCGCAAATATGCTTTGAATTATGGTAAGCAAACTCCAAGTAGAGCAAGAAATGCTTACTAATTGGATTGCTTGGTGCTAACGTACGCACTTTGCATATCCTTTAGCACAAGATTACACTTTATAATCTGCCTATCCCCTTGGATAACTGACAGTACTGAGGTGTTTTTTCCCACGATTTACAGACAGCTTTCCAGATGACTGGTAAACGGGGATCACAATATCATACAACATTGCTAAGGAATCAACAATGTCCTGAATAACCATCTTGGTTAACTTGAAAATCCACAAGCACCCAAACCGAGCCATGACCTCTATTAGGGATTGGTAGACCCAAAAGTAATCTCATAGAGATATTTCATATAGAGTGCAAAAATGCTTCATAGCACTAATGTGATGAATATGCATGCCACTCCAAATCAGCCTTTGTTAAACACTAGGGCCCATAACACCTAGTGTGCATGCATTTAGCAAAAAACAGATCTGAACCTGTATATCCATGATCATCACATTCGCCAATATTTATGGCGAATGTGATGCTCCTAGCACACATTATAGAGGAATATAAATAGTTCTGAAAAGAAACTAAATACTTTTTGCTGCAATCATTTTCAAGCCTTGTTCAGATGTTTGAATCATAATAGAAGGTGAATAATCACTTCAAGGTACAAACAATGAAACCTTTTCATTAACAACTCATAACCTTGCTATATGCATAAACAACCATCTGGTAATGTTGTTTAGCCGCACTTGTAACCTTAACAAGTCGTTCTGTGTATACGACAATTTTTGGCCATTGAAGTCGTTCCTGATACGACGTGCTAAAAGTGGTCTAGAAAACAAATTCGACTAGCACCTAGGGACATCGTTGGGACACATAGTTGAAGTAGCGGTGCCAGTGTCTGTCCCAAAGACTCATATTCTCCAAATCTGGAATATGTCTCAACTAAGGATGTCAAAAAAAAAAAAGAACATCCTTCAAGTACGCGATGTACTAGTGTGTGGAGGTAACTGCAAACACGATGCCACGTGCGTGAGATGGACCCTCATGAATCTTGCTCCACACTGGCTAAACTGAACTCCCTGAGTTCCTAGACCATGCTGTATCCCATGTGACAACATGTGCCAAATCAAACCCTACAAGTGGGTCTATAACTACGTAATGCAGAAATTTATTTTGGACACTACAACCCAAATTTTCTGGCTCTTACATGACCTTGTCATTTCTCTTAAGAGCAAAAATGGATGACAACATAGTTTATGCATCCTTTGTGGAAAAGCAAACAAAAAGAAACAAAACCAAATCAGATGCGTACTTGAAGGTTGAACCTAGTGTTCACTTGTCCGTAGTGAAAGGCACCTGTCCAAATTGCCCGCTTGCAAAGGCGTGGGATCACTAATTTGAAAATTAGTAAAATGCAAGTAATATTGCACATGTAACCTTGGGTGTTGCCGTTGCAATCCAAACCCTTCGGTTAAAATTGACATTGCCAAACCGCTTGGTTAGACTTTTGTATGGAGACTGCTCAACTAGCAGCCAATAGTATTTGAATTCAACTTTGGAAGTTGAAATTATCCACGAGCCCTTGGTAGCTTATGGACTTCTTTCCTTGAAAGTGCAAATGTGAAGATTCCAAGAATTGACCTTCACACTCCCCAAAACTGGACTCATATAGACACTCGTAGTGCTAGAGATAAAATAGGAGATCCAATGAAGTTGGAATCATATACACAACTAGATCTTTTCCAGATGCAAAAATCCATAATCTTGGGTTTTTGTGAATAGCCATGCTGTCTGAAATGCTGGCTTCATCTATACACCTTGGTAGAGATGAGCCCTTACGAGTTTAAGACGTTCAAAACTCAACTTGATTTTCACATAAAGTGTGTAGTGCTAAAATAATACCCAAAAAATTGTGACTGGCAAGACTCTTGCTTATCCATTAGAATTCAGGGTACTCAACTGAATAGAGTTGTTCGATCTTGAAAGCAATCACTAATGTATTACAAACCGATGGCTCTAAGCCATTCCAAAATAGGTGGCAATAGATGGCGCTTAGCCCTTCTTGTTGGCTCGTAGTCCTTCCTATTACCGTATTGACATAGAAAGATTTCAATAAGATCATGCCTACTTTCACCTTTTCCGCATAGAAGTTTGAAAGAGAGAGAGAGAGAGAGAATGTTGGGCCGAGGAAAACCCCTTGTTTGAATGTGTTGTATGCCCCTTACATATGATTCCATGTAGACCATGTCTGTGTCTTAGCTTATTCTATAAGCGTACAACTACACGCCCTCGTAGAGAGGGACTTAGCTTATCCTATAAGCGTACAATTGGGTAATTGTACCACGTCCTCATAGAGAGAGGTACCAAAAGTCACATCTTGGCCCACGTACCTTGTATGTGATCGTGATTGTATCAGGGTGCAGCTGTATGGCATGTTGCCTATGAATAAACATAAAAACAAGATATTGGAAAACATCAACAACTGAGCTCGTCCTTGAAAAAGTAGCTAGTGCTATAGCGAAAGCATACGTAGTAATGAGATGGAATTATGTCAATCTCATTGGCATGCCATGAACGCACAGGTGTAAGCCCTTGGCGACATTGACGGTCTAAAAGATTGAGCCGAGACCGAAAGTGCCTTGCACAATCGAGCATGGATACATCACAATTTGCCATTATCTGACGTAAACTGTGAGCTTATACCGGCACGTTGCCGAATGCCCAGAACTGTGTGCCAATGTCGTGGAGTTGAAGTCAATGGCAGAATCTTGGCACTGGGTAGAAGGCGTGCTTCACATAAATGTTGTCAAAACACTTTACTGTGTACAATAGGCAATCTTTGCCAACTTAAAAGTTAAAATGTATAAAAACAAGAAAACTTGAAATTGTTGAACGTGGTTGCCCTGCTCTGGCGAGTTGTCTTGTAACATTTAATGGCCTAGTAAATTGTGTGTAGTGGAAAATAACATGAACATAGTGAGCATTTCATATAATAGATTCCTAATTTGCATAACAAGAGTGCTTGGGTGGAGAGAGCAACCAAAAGCATAACACCTAGTTAGATAGGCATGAACAATACTTCAAAAGAGAGAGAAATTAAGCTATTGAAAACAGTTGAGGACTGAATTTACATGGAGCCGGTCCCCCCTCCAAAAGGCTTTGTCTTATAGGTTTCCCCCATCAAGGGAGACATTTTACAATACAATTCTTTGTGTTCTTGCAATAACTAGCTAGTGCAATGAAGATGGAAGCTTCAAGCACTAAGCAAACACTTGTAAAACACAACATCAATTCCCTCACGGTGTCAGACCCAAGACCTCACACACCTTCGAAGATGGTGAGAGCTAGCGGGGTATGAGAGTAGATTGAGAGGAAGAAGGAGTAGTCTTACGAGAAAGAAGTACATCTCCTCACATAATCACTCATAAAAGCTTATCATAGCTTAGTAATTAGCATGGTAGAGGAGATGAGCATGCATTGAAGCTTGGCTCTTGGTTGGATTTGCATCACAAAGCCAAGAGTTGTTGGTGTAGGCCTCCCTTTTTGCTAACTTAGCATAGTACTTTTGGTGTCCCGTAGGATTCTTGCCCGTTGTATGCCTTAATCGAGCCTTGGGAAATTTAAGTAAGACCCAATCATTTCTTTAAAGGCTTGGGCTCTTCTGTGGTTATCAGCAGCAGCCTTTTGCCTTTGTTGTGAGATATACATAGCATCCTTAATCTTTTGGAAAGATTCTTGTAGGTGTTGGCTATACTCATTTGCAGCGAAGATCTTCCCGTGTACCTTAAGTAGCAAGGGACTTTTTGATCTTCCCTCAATTACCTCGAAAGGTGCTTTTCCCATGGAAGTATGTATAATGTTATTATAGGCATACTCCACTAAGGGTAAGTACTTCTCCCATTGGGACCTTTGATCTACTTCCGTTACATAGGCTTTTAGTAGATCAAGGATTTTTAGGTTAGCTATTTCACTTTGGCCATCCGTTTGCGGGTGATATACCGAAGAGAAGTTTAGCCTTGTCCCTAAATTCTCAAAGAGACCCTTCCAAAATTACTAGTCATTCTAGGATCTCTATCCTACACTACGGACATTGGCAAGCCATGGTACTTGAAGATTTGTAATATAAAGATGGTTGCCATTTGATGGGCTTTGATAGTCTTTTTGACAGGTATAAAATGAGCTTGTTTGCTAAACCTGTCTACTATCGTCCATATTCCTGTATTCCCATGGATAGACTTAGGCAATCCAAAGATATAATCCATGGATATGCTCTCCTATGGTGAATTAGGGATTGGCAATGGTTGAAGCAATCCGGGTTGCTTCCCTCTGTCAAACTTCGTCTTTTGGCATACCACACATTTAGAAACATACTCTTGTATGCTTGCTTTCATGGTAGGCCAATAGAAATGAGTTTCAATCCCTTTTATGGTAGACTGAATCCCTCTATGCCCCGCATAAGGAGGAGCATGAGATTCGTACATTACTTTCTCACGTAGTGAGTTGGTAACGCATAATCTATTGCCATAGAGAAGATAACCATCTTGTAAAGTAAATGGTTCCTCTTTCTTCCCTAGTGCAAGGGCTGAAATCACATCTCTAAAATTGGGATCAATAGCATACTCATCTATCATAGAAGATAGATCATTGTGAGTTGCTATGGAAACCGCATTCACTCTCGGCCGTCTTGAGAGTGCATCGGCTATTTGATTATGCTTGCCAACAATGTGAGCAATATGAAAATGAAATTGCGAAAGAAAATTTTCCCACCTCATTTGTTTGTCGGAGAGCTTGGTCTGCGTCATGAAGTACTTAAGAGTTTGGTGATCCATCCGCAGAATGAAAGGAGTCCTCAGTAAATAGTGCTTCCATGAGTCTAAGGCATCTATAACTGCCTAGAGCTTGCTCAATAGGGTCGAGCCTTCAACTTTCATAGGCTATGGCGTGCCCTTCTTGGAGTAAAATAGCTCCAAGGCAATCACCACAGGCGTCACATTGGACCTCAAATGGCTTTGAGAGATCCGGCAATGTAAGCACAGGTTGAGAGAGAAGCTTTTCTTTAAGCTTTTTAAAAGCATTTTTCTCCTTGGTAGACCATATATACCTAATGTTTTTCTTTGTTAGGTCATGTAATGGTCCCACGATTTGTGAGAACTTTTCTATGAAGCGTCTATAGTATGCACACATACCTATAAAGCTTCTTAGTTCATGAAGATGCCTTGGTTTAGGCCATCCTTTTATTACCTGTAACTTTGATGGATCCATTTGGATGCCATCTTGATAGAGAATGTGACCTAAATACTAAATCTCTTGTAAGAAAAACTCACTTTTCTTTCGATTAACATAAAGTTTATTCTCTCTTAAGACTTGAAATATTACCTAGAGGTGTTGCTTGTGTTCATCTAGTGAATTAGAGTAGATGGTAATATAATCAAAGAACACTCCATTAAAGGTTTGATGAGGCGTGAATTGCTTCTCCCTCAAGTGGTTGAATGTGGTTGGTGCATTGTCAAGCCAAAAGGCATGACAATGTATTCATAAAGACCAACTGTAGTGCGAAATGCGGTCTTTACGATGTCTTGATCAACTATCCTTATTTGATGGTAGCCACTTTTTAGGTCAATCCTACTGAAGTAGGTCGCTCCTTGTAGCTTATCCAGTAGGTCTTCTACCCGTGGAACGGGAAACCTATTCTTGATAGTGATCCTATTTAGTGCTCTATAGTCGACACACATACGATATGTGCCGTCTTTCTTTTGCACTAATAGCACAGATGAACAAAATGGAGATGAGCTAGGCCTAACCATGCCCTTCTCAACTAACTCATGCACTTGCCACATAATCTCCTTTTTTGAGCTTGAGAAACTCTATAAGGAGGTTTATCAGGCGGTGAACTTCCTGGAAGAAGTTCAATTGCATGGTTATCATTGCCTTGTTTAGGAGGTAGTTCACAAGGGATGTTGTCAATAAAAACATCTTGGAACCCCTTGAGAAAATTGGATAGCTCTAATTCTTAGTGATTGTTTATATTTTTCTTTTGCTAAAGCATTAGAATCTTTAACAAAAATCATGTACACAGAAATAGAGCTCTTTATTGACTTATTGAAAGCTTGCGTATGTACAATGGGTATGGTGTTACCCATCTCTTTGGCATCTATGTACATATCTTTTTCCCTGTACTTAAAGTAGATTTTCCTTTCAGGGAATTTAACATTAGCAGCCATGTGATCAAACCATGGTGCCCCTAGGATTACGTCCTCATGTTTGAGAGGAGAGATAAAGAAGTCCTTTTGTCCACATAGCTTTGGACATGGAGCCTCAATTTCCTGATTAAGGGAGTGACTGAAGCTTCTTGCCCCGTGAAAGCACCATCTACGGGTAGGACATCTCCCATCTCGTAGGCTTGGATGCCTAGCTTGGTGGCCAACTCTGTGGAATGAAATTGTGAGTAGAACCAGGGTCAAAGAGAATAACAACATCATGTCCTCTTACCTTTCCCCAAGCATGGCATAGAGGAGATCCTTGTGGTGAGCTTCCTCTTCTTGGATTTCGACCAAGGTAGCTCTAGGAGGCTCATGGCGGGTGTTCTTTTTGGGACAAGCGCGGTACACATGCCCTTGCTCGCCACACTTGAAAAAATATTTATCTTGCGATAACGCTCAAGCTCTTCAGGAGAGAGTTTGTTTTTGCCTTTATAAACTCCCTTCTTCTTAGCTTTGTTGTTATTGTAATTGCCCTTAGGAGACTTTTGGACATTGTCCTTCCCCTTAGGCTCATTGGAACCCTTGTTTTCCATGGCTTAAGATTTCTCTTAGCCCCTATTTGGAAATTGATTCGAGAAGCCACCATAGTATGGTGTTTAACCGCAAATATGGTGCGTGGCCTTTGGGAGTTGACATACTCCGCCATTTCTTTAGTTAAGCCCGCACAAAATTGTTGTTTTCGCTCTCCAAAATCCATCTTTTTGAAGACAGTGGCTTTGAGATGTAAGTCCCAAAACTTGTCTACATGTTTATGAATAGACTCGTAGGGAGAGAGCTTCAAGCTTCACCATTCGATGAGAACTTTGTCTTTGGCATCTGTGGCCAAAAACTGCTTCATAATGGAAGCTCTTAAAGCTTTCCATGTTCGTGGAGCTTCACCGTTTGCCCGTAGGCTAAACCACCATTGCTTGGCGGACTTTTGAAAATGCATAGCTACATGGCGTAGCTTAGAGGACTCCGTGAAGCCCTCATCTCCAAACCCCACATCAAATTGTTGGATGAAAGCCAAGACTTTGTCTGTAGCACCAAAAGTGCCACCGTAGGTAAGGAAAGAGATGCTCTTTCCTCCCTCTTTGAACTTCTTAAGCTTGGAACGATCTCTTCCACGCGGCTTAGGATTTCCTATGGCCTCTTCTTTTTGATGGTTCAAAAGTTGCACCATCGCTTTCTTCAAAAGATGAATAATTTGAGGAAGGTGGTGACCTCTTTCTCGCCTTTTTCTTGCCTTGATCCTCCTTGTCTGCACCATCACTTTCATAAGATGAAGAAGACGAAGAAGATGGAGAAGAGGGTGACCTCTTTCTTGCCTTTTTTTTCTCTTGTTTTCTGTCATCCTTCCTTGAATTATGGTGTGAAGAAGTGTGTGATAGTCTTCTCCATTTAGGGGGTGATGGAGAATGTTTTGCCCGCCGTCTTCGTGGAGCCATTTCCGTCGAGGTGGCAGGAGACTTACTTCTTTCTCGTTCCTTTGGTGGGGGGCTCTCGAGTTTTCCTTTGGGAAGGATATGCATCATCAAGAAGAAAATTTTTGAGCCCTTCGTATGGATCCTCTTCTTCTTCCCGAATCAGACAGAGGCCTCTTTTGGAAGTCTCACAAGGAGGCTTCCTAGGTACTCTCTCTTCATGGCGGGGAGCTTGGAGAATCCCATGAGCACGTAGGTGCCATTGCACTTCACTTTGAAGGGATGGATTGCCCATGGCCTGTTAAATCCTAGAAACAAGGTAGTTAACAAGCATAGGGGCATCATTAGTAGCCTGATCATTAGCAAAATCAAAGCTATCAACATTAATTTCACTCTCTTTACTATTGTCAGCCATTCTAACAAATTTAGGTGCAAACTTTTTTAGGTGTACTTTGGCACTTCAAGCCCTAGTTGCTACTCCTCTTTACCCCTTTAGAAAAACACTCAAGCTACTGACCCATGGATCGAATACCATTAATTGTAAGGAATAGAAGAGAGGGTCTTTCAACACCAACAACACCGGCTCCTGTCAAGCTTCTAATAGCTCAATAGTGGTTAAGCCATAGGCAAGCCCCGTAGGACTCCACTATTAAGACCATGGCTCTCAACGGTGATGCCCCGTTATCTGCACGAAGGCAGGCACACTGCAAAGCTGAAAAATCCCTATTCTACTTACTCAATTGCAATTAATAATGACAACCATTTATAGCTAGCTTGAGGAACTCCCTTCTTGAGCAAGAAAACAGAAACCTTGTGCTCTAATACCAATGTAACATTTAATGGTCCAATAACTTGTGTGTAGCGAAAAATAACATAGACATAGTGAGCATTTCATTAGAATAGATTCCTAATGAGCATAACAAGAGTGCTTGGGTGGAGAGAGCAATCAAAAGCATAACACCCAGTTAGATAGGCATGAACAATACTTCAAAAGAGAGAGAAATTAAGCTATTGACAACAGTTGAGGACCAGATTTACATGGAGCCGGTCCCCTCTCCAAAAGGCTTTGTATTATAGGTTTCCCCCATCAAGGGAGACATTTTACAATACAATTCTTTGTGTTCCTTCAATAACTAGCTAGTGCAATGAAGATGGAAGCTTCAAGCACTAGGCAAAGACTTATAAAACACAACATCAATTCCCTCACGATCTCAGACCCAAGACCTCACACACCTTTGAAGATGGTGAGAGCTAGCGGGGTATGAGAGTAGATTGAGATGAAGAAGGAGTAGTCTTACGAGAAAGAAGTACATCTCCTCACATAATCACTCATAAAAGCTTCACATAGCTTAGTAATTAGCATGGTAGAGGAGATGAGCATGCATTGAAGCTTGGCTCTTGGTTGGATTTGCATCACAAAGCCAAGAGTTGTTGGTGTAGGCCTCCCTTATCCAAGCTTGGAGTAGATGATAAGCTTTTCATTAAAGCTTGAGAAGGAGAGAGAGAGAGAGGAGAGAGAGAGAGAGAGAGAGAGAGAGAGAGAGAGAGAGAGAGAGAGAGAGAGAGAGAGAGAGAGAGAGAGAGTCTTCTTGCTTCATAGATGAGATTGTGTGAGTGTGTGTGTCATAATGCCTTCACAAATCAGGCCCCTCTCTCATCTTGGTCGACCCCTCCTACTAATTCCTCTTGCTGGCTTTTGATTGGACCTTTCCAAGCTTAGCCAATAGGAATTAAGAGGCATAAGTGATAGCCTTGTGACATGTGTCCCCCTTTTCCCTTTTGTGAGAGCTTTAGGTAATTAAATAATGCAACTAAACTCTCATTGGACCCCTTTATCTTCTGGCCAATAGGAAGCAGGCAGGCCATTGGGCTACTGAATGCTCATTGGACCCCTTGGGAGACTGTCCAATAGTCTTCTAGAGAGCTTAATTATTATTGGTTATTTTATCAAGTATTTTTAAATGAATTAAACTAAAAGTACTCTAACCTAATTCTCATTGGTCCACCTCTATGGCCATCCAATAGGATTTGAGTGCACCTTGGGGGCAACTGGGCTAGGGAGCTGACATGTGTCCCTCATTCCCTTTGTGTAAAGGGGATTGCATGATTGTGTGTGTGTGTGTGTTTCTCTCTCATCCTCTACTAAAAGGGCTCGCCCCCATCAATCTAGGACCACTTGAAGACTTTTTGTACACTCACAAAGCATCCAATTCCACTAAGCTTGACCAATTGGAATTACCTTTGAATTTTGGAACCTTAGCATTTTGGAAGTCTTAATGGGTTGAACCCTAAGGTCTTTGGAGCCCATTGTTGCACATTGCTCTTTTGCAGATGGCCCCCCTTTTGGATCCCTATTTTCCCTCCTTTGGATTGCTAATGTGGCTGGTTTTCCGACTTAACCAATATTCTAGCTTTTTCTCCCCTTGCACTTCCCCATATTAAATGATGAGTTTAACATGAGAAAATCATTTAGGAGAATTAGATATTAGTTATTATGAAATGTCTTGAGTTTTTGAAATAAAAACTTGCTTAAATATGGCTCATAGCCATATTTGCTACTTGAGGGAGGTAGCTACACCCTCGTGTGATTTAAAAACCTCCAGACATCTTGGCAGGTTTCCCTAAGTTCCTATGCTAATAGCATACTCCAAACTTTGGAAACTATGATGACAAATACTGAAAGGGCTTGCTTCACATAAGTACTTATTCAGTTCTAGTGCTCATAGCTAACATACTCTTGCCAATTGACAATGGCATAGCAAAAGAAAGGCGACCGTGACGAGCATTCACAAATAATCGACCTTGTCGAGTTGTACAATGTGTTGAAAAAAAAAGAAACAATACTTGGAATAGATATGCCTCACACGTGCTTGACTTGATTACGTAGACGGATCCTTGCTCCACTGATATCTTGATCTTTTTGTTGTCTGATTGCTTTAATGAGAGAAAACTAGACTGAAAGTCAAGCGCGAGCAACTTACGTGACATCTTCTAGAAATTGCAGCAGTTAAGGGTCGGCCTTGCCGAGTACCTATGCCTCCTTCATCAAGGCTAGCAATAGGTCGTGCCGATTGTCATGAGAGTTTCCAACACTACCATTCCATGACCTTTGCAATGTAGGGGAAAAATACTTGCTTGTAAACAAAAGAATTTCTCACTCAAAGCCTTGCTTGACTGTGAGTGGTTATTGCACACTGTGTGGTCAAAAACAAGAATATCGTGCTTTTGGTAATATTGCCAAGCCTTGTTATACCTTAATGGAAGCCGTGCTTGTCTCAAATGATGTGCCAACATAGTGAGATTCTAGAAATGAACAAATTTTCTTGAGGAAAGTAACAAAAGCAAAAATGAAACATATTTCTTATCTCCGAAATGCCATTGAGCAACTTGTCGTGTCGGCCATATGGCCTATCCTTTCACATTTTTGTTCGAAGCCGTTAATCATACACCGAGCTACTTCAATTTTCCCTCCACGATGCCTTTGCTTGATGAGATTATGCTTCAATAGCTTTGCATGATATGCATGCTTCCTTTGCTTGATGAGATTATGCTTCAATAGCTTTGCACGATATGCATGCTTGCCTACATGCCCTTGCATTGCACAATTATGGCAGTCTTGCATGCCCTTGCATGCTTGTGGTCTTATACCCTCACTCCAACCGTTAAACTATCTTTGCAAATCTAGATTTTTTTGCCATCATAGGAGCGCGCCCGTTGTACCTCATGCCTTGGAAGGCCATGGTCGAATGCAGCCTCTGCTGCTGGCACATGCGTCATGAGAATCGGAATCTCAACTGCCATGGATCTTCGAGCTTGGCTAAGCAAGATGTTGAGATCTTGAGGGGTGTGTACCTGAGGTGGGCATGCACCCTTACTTAGGGTTCAATGAAAAAAAACCAAGGTTGGGCACCCGTGTATGAAAGAAAAGCTCTACAATGAGCCATGGTAGGCTGCCTTCACGCTGACAGAGAAAGCGAGAGCAGGCGAGCAAGGTGATGCTCACTAGGTGTCGAGCATGTGTTGAGAATTGCTCCTCAGAGCCCAGCAACCCATCCGTAGACATTAGGCCCGCGTCGTTTGGAACATGTACAACTCCTAGCTTTCCCCCTCTCAAGGGATGTTACCCACGGTGCCATTCCTCTGTTGTCGGCTCTGCATGGGTGGTGTTCCATGAATTGATCAAGAACGAGAGAAAAACCATGCGAGCTTCCATGAGAGATAGAGTGAGAGAGAGAGAACATGCGAGCTTTATGCATCCCTCCCTTTCTCCTCCTCCATAGTTGTCCCTCCACCCTTCTTCCCTGTGCTCTGATACCAGTGAAAGGTCAAAGGGTGGATTGGCATATCGTTCTTCTCCCAACCTCCCTACTTATAGCCCTTGGCCCTTGCAAGTAGGACCCCTTAACTTATGCCTGGTCCTTGGCTCCTAGCCGGACTGAGCCATTCAATCCCTGGCTCTTGGCATGCTTCCTACCATTGACCTGACATGGAAAGTCATATGAAAGGTCATGGGATTTGGGAAGTTGCAAAGTTCTAGGAAGTGGGTCATTGCTTACTTAAATGAACTTTGTATCTCACATTTATTAATGAGAGAGGGGAGGCAACGCATGGCAATTGGAAGGCGTGTGTCTCTCTCTTTCTCCATGTGTGTGCAAAGCTTAACACTGGTGATCCTATTGTTGTTTCCTTGTTGATGGAGGAGTTGGAGCAGACCTAGCATCTTTGGGGAAGAAGAGGTGGAAGTAGCCAAGGCATGCTATTGTTTTGCACCACACACACATACATACAGAGAGGAGCCATGGCGAGTCAACATATTTTTGTAGCAAAGACGAAACATGCCACAGAGGTAGATCTTTTGCAGCAGGTAGAATGCCCGCAATTAGAGGTGCAATCTGAATTTTAGAAAGCCAATGGCTTTTTTAGCAATATGAAGCACAGAAGGATGAAGGGCGAGAAGAAGACATTCACATTATACACAATGGTCGGCAATTTTGGGGGTGGAAATAATCCTTATGCTAAAAAAAATGTCTACTACATGACACGGTTGTGGGGGAGCGTCATTTTTTGAGGGGTAATCAATTATTTGGAGCAAACTTGGAAGTGGTGGAAAATTCAACATGGGGAATTTCATAACGGGAAGCGGATAATCCAGCATCTCAAAGTAAACAAATTGAAAAACGAGATCTTTTACTAAATTTTCCAGACACATAAAACACATCACTAAACTAAAATATCTCAATCAATTTAAGCAACCAATTAAATAGACTTTTTGGATGTTGGTACAACATCTATGGCTCTCCGTTTAGCAAGTATAATCGGTTTTGGTGCTTGTCGTGCTTGAGTTGACTAAGGTGCTTGAAGTGCTTGTCGTGCTTGATGACTAAGGTGCTTGAGGTGCTTGTCATGCTTTATGACTAAGATGCTTGAGGGGCTATGGCTAAGGTGCTTAAGGGGTGAGGTGTTCCAAAAAGTCAACAACATCCCTACACAAGGGGGGGCATGAGAGATAACACACACTCACTCATTCAAGGAAAGCTAGGTCTAAAGAGGCAACAAGGACATATGTCAAGTTCCTCCCATTGGCCTCTAAAGGGGTCCAATAAGATTTTAATGTGTTTAATTAATTTTTCAAGCATTATTCAAGCCCTCTGTCTCACATGGGTAAGAAGGACTACCCTTGTTGCTTGATATGCACAAAGCATGTGATTGGTCAGGAGGTCCAATCACTTTCAGGCTTGACCTAGAAGAGGGGGTTGACCCAAGCAAGGAGGGGGTGTGCTTGACCATATACCCTCTCTCATTCACTCACACACACTCTCATTCTCATAGTGTGTTGTGCAAGAACACCATCTCCTTCTCCAAGCTTGAGAAGTTGAGAGCCTACACCAACAACTCTTGGCTATGGAATGCAAATCCAACCAAGATCCATGCTTCAATTCTATACTAGCCATCTTCTTCATCTCTATTACTACGCTACTATGCTATGCTAAGCTCTATGAGTAATGGTGTGAGAGGACACTACTTCTTTCTCATATGTTACTTCTTCTTCCTCTTCCCTAGCCTCGTTCCTTGCTAGCTCTCTCCACCTTCGAAAGTGTTTGAGGTCTCAGGACTGAGTCCAAGGACAACCTAAGGCTTTCATTAGATTAAGTTACGAGCATAATTGTGGTGCATGAAGCTCTCTATCTTCATTGCACCATCAAGGTCTCAAGGAACACAAAGCTTGTATTGTACCAAGTCTCTCTTCATGGGAGAAGCTATAATACAAAAGCCTTTTGGAGGGGGGACCGGCTCCACATAAATTCGGTCCTCAATTGTTGTCAGGTTCTCTAATTCTCTCTCTCTTGCAAAGTATTGTTCATGCCAAGTTAATTAAGTATAAAAATTATGTCGCTACCTCTAATCAAGTTCTACCTCTATTTTCTCAAAGTATTCTCATAAAAATGCTCACTATAGTTTTCTTAATTCTATTATTCTCAATGTTCATAGTCCAATTCCGTTACACAAAGTTTCATAAAACCATTGGGAAGTTGCATGGAGCATCATGCAATAAGAAGATGAAAAGAGCTTTATAGAAGTTAGATGATTTTGAGGATGAGCTTGAGAATGCATATGAATGGCTAAATGATCACAAAGGGGAGAGGAGGAAAATCATGTTCTAGCAGAAAGAAGGTTTTCATTTTGCAAAGAGCATGTGAGACGTTGAGGGATGCATATGAGGATGAGTTCAAAGAGGAGTCAAGTGATGATGATGATGACGGTTTGGTTTGTATGTTGCCATTTATCCATGAAATGGGGATACCAAAGATGGAGGAGAAGGAGGTGCAAAAGGAGGTTAGCCAAAAGAGCCTAGAAGAGTCCCTAAATACCCCTACTCTACCAATAGAGTATGCTCCTGAAGTGGAAGTGGAACATCCATTGACCAAATTCATGAGGGTCATGTCATATGGGAAAAGTAACCTTGTTTGTGAGGAGAAGCAATTCGTACATAACAATGACGTTTTTCATCGTATTCAAAGCCCATTTGAAGAGGGAGATGTTGAGATGAATGAAGAGGAGGATGTGATTGAGTTGTTTCTAAGTTCCATAGATGATGTGTACGTAATTCAAGATAAAGAATCAAATAAGGAGAAATTCTCTGAGATCGACTTTGCTGAGGAGAAAGTTTTGGCAAACATATCTGTTAAAGAGGAATTTCCACCAAAAAGATCCGCACAGAATTTCCTAAAGTGAGATTCACAGAGGAGGATATGAAGCCAAAGGATGTTGCAGAAATAGTATCTAAACCATATAAATAGAAGTTCAAATAAAAAAACCAATGGGAGGAATTTCCAGCAGGCAAGTTTTTTAAAGAGGAATATGGAGGAACAAGAGCAAAATCTACTCTTGGACATAAAAGCATTTTTGTTATAGATATGGTTACATTTTAGGTGTTGCAATTATACCAGAGGAGTGTACAGATGTTGATTATGATAGCTGGAAAATTTGCACGAAAAATCAGACCATTGTCTCATATGTTATGGATGATCAGGAGAATCAAAATTTTGATTTTGAATGTTT
Organism: Adiantum capillus-veneris; assembly: GCF_014529385.1. Lineage (NCBI taxonomy): Eukaryota > Viridiplantae > Streptophyta > Polypodiopsida > Polypodiales > Pteridaceae > Adiantum > Adiantum capillus-veneris. The sequence continues at coordinate 72,950,125 of NC_140940.1, read as the reverse complement.
TGAAGGACATATTTTGATGTCACAAGGGGATGTGACGCAAGAATATGTTTCAATTGCAGAGAATTTAACCAAGTGGATTGATTGGATGAGAATGGATCAGGTAGAAACCTCACTGAGAGCATTCAGTAAGTGGATTGTCAAGAGAAAGTACTTGAGAAGTGTGAAACATGTTTAACAAGTTTTGTGGAGCAGGCAATGATGTTTGACATACATAATGATGAAACTTCAAGTTTAATTTCAATGAATGTGCTTTTTGAAATTGATGTGGGACAAGTTGCTGTCAATCCAAACATACTTTTTTAAGAAGATGTGTGTTTTAAAGCTCATGAGATAGTAGAAGTGGATTCTTACAGGATGGACTGTCAAATGTGGATGGTGGATTATTAGAATTGAGATTTTGATGTGTTACAGATTTTGTACTTGTTGATTTTCGGGAAGAGGAAGGTGTTACAACATACATAATGATCAGGATTTATTGTTTGCAGATGAGATTACAATTGAACGAGTCCAGAGGATCTCTATGGATTATGAGAATCTTGTTTACTTGATTTTTGTGGATGTTCAGAACATTCAAGCAGATTTAACAATTGGATTAAGTGAAATGTGTCCTACACAGGAATATATTCTGACTTTTCTGATATGGAATTGGGAAATTTCATTGGAAGTATGAAAAGTTTGCAGTGCAAAAAGTCAGCAGTGCAGCAGATTTGTCATATGAAAGGTCATGGGATTTGGGAAGTTGCAAAGTCGTAGGAAGTGAGCTGTTGCTTATGTAAATAACCTTTGTATATCACATTTATTAATGAATGAAGCGATGGAACGCATGGCAGTTGGAAAGTGTGTGTGTCTCTCTATCTTCATATATATGCAAGGCTTAACAATAATATAATCTAATTCATTGCAAGTTGGTTGGTTCGAGAAACTCTGTCTCTCTCTCATGCATTCTCTCTCTCACCCTATGCTTTCGCATCGTTGACATTGATAGGAACATCGCCAATACTAATCTAATTGAATTTAGGGTGTAGCATGTGCGTGTATTGAACTGGATTCCATGCAATGCCAAAATATAAAGGGGCCAACAAAGCTCCCCTTCCCAATGATGGGTGGGCTTGAACCACGGAGCCCACTGCTAAAGGCAAGCCCATCAACAAATAGTCCACTTACTTTTTGTGCACAAGTTGACTATAATATTTAAATTAGATAAGGATGTTGATGTGTAAAGGGTCACGGGCCATCCCAAAAGGTAATGGGCAGGTAAACTTTGGTGTGTGAATAGCCTCAAGAGCTAGTATTGAGAGAGAGAGAGAGAGAGAGAGAGAGAGAGAGAGAGAGAGAGAGAGATCATTGCTTGCCTTGTGACTAAAAAACGTCTCACATTTTGAGGGGGAAAATGGTTGAAAATAGGCATCATGCAAAGATAAGAATCTTGGCCATTGACATAATCTTGGTCCTGCAAGTACACCATCACTTGGTGGCTCATTGTACTATGTAACATTTATAGACAATGCGACTAGAAAAACATGGGTTTATGTCATTAAGAATAAGTCTGATGTGTTTTCCATATTTCAAAGGTGGAAATCCTTTGTGGAGAATGAAACAGGTGCCAAAGTTAAATGCCTCAGATCCAACAATGGAGGTGAATATTGCAGCCAGACTTTTAAAAGCTTCTATGCTAGCAATGGAGGTGAATATTGCAGCCAGACTTTTAAAAGCTTCTATGCTAGCAATGGCATTCGGAGGCAAACGACAACCCCAAGGACACCTCAACAAAATGGGATTTCGGAAAGGATGAACAGGACAATCATGGAGAGAGCACGAAGCATGCGGCTACATGCAAGCCTACCGCTTGAGCTTTGGGCGGAAGCTGTAAGTACGTCTGTGTACTTAATCAACCGGCCACCCTCATGGACATGTAAACTGGTGAATTATGCATTTCTCAAAGTGTTTGGGTGTGAGGCTTTCATGCACATAGATAGAAGCCTAAGATCAAAGCTAAATGCAAAGTCCAAAAAGTGTTTCTTCATTGGCTATGGAGAAGGTGACTTTGGGTATCGCCTATGGAATCCTGAAGATGGTAAAATCTTAAGGAGTAGAGATGTAATTTTTAACGAACAAAATATGCACAAAGATTACTTGGAAAGAAAACAAACAAAAGAAACAGGTGATGAGTACATGGAGCTTGAGGACGGTGAAGACTCAAGGACTACAAACGGGGACAATGTGCAACAACGTCAACCAATTCAGAAGGCTCAACCTATTCCCCGAAGATCTACAAGAGCAAGTAGACCTCCAGAAAGGTTTGTTCCTTCCTTCAACCATCTCTTGATCTCAGATTCTGGAGAGCCGGAATCATACGAAGAAGCTATGCAACATGAATCCAAAGAAGAATGGACGAAGAGCATGCAAGTGGAGATGGACTCACTACATCGCAACCAAACATGGGAGTTGGTTGAGTTGCCTAAAGGTAAGGGGGGACTTCAAAACAAATGGGTGTACAAGGTGAAGGAAGAAGAAGGTGGGAAGAAAAGGTACAAGTCTAGGCTTGTGGTAAAAGGGTTTTCTCAAAAGAAAGGTATTGACTTCAATGAAATATTTTCTTCTGTTGTAAAAATGAACTCAATTAGGCTTGTCTTAAGCATTGTGGCTGCTCATGATCTAAATCTCGAGCAAATGGATGTAAATACGGCATTCCCTCACGGTGACTTAGAGGAGGAAATCTACATGCTTCAACCAAAGGAGTATGAAGTAAAAGGTAAAGAGAAAATGATTTACAGATTAAAGAAGAGCTTATATGGTTTAAAGCAAGCATCAAGACAACGGTACTTGAAGTTTGATCGATGGATGTTGGATCATGGATTCACAAGATGTAACTCGGATCATTGCGTCTACACGAAGAATTTGGGAGATGGGAAATTCATCATCCTAATGTTGTAAGTTGATGACATGTTGATTGCAAGTGCTAACATGCAGGACATCAAAGACCTAAAAGAGGATTACATCAAGAAGGTACTAGAAAGTTTTGCAATGCAAAATGCAAAACCAGTTTCTACACCTTTGGCTGGTCACCTTAAACTAACGAAGGATATGTGTCCAAAGACACAAGAAGAGATAGCCTATATGTCTAAAGTTGCATATGCTGCAGTAGTAGGTTCTCTAATGTATGCTATGGTCTGGACAAGGCTAGACATTGCACACGTAGTGGGAGTTGCGAGTAGGTTCATGGACAACCCAGGTAAAGAGCATTGGCAAGCTGTGAAGTGGATACTCAGGTATCTAAAAGGGACAACAACAAATGCTTTGTATTTTGGAGGAACTGATATTTTTCTAGAAGGGTATGCTGATGCAGATATGGCAGGTGACAAAGATACTCGAAGGAGCACTATTGGCTATGTGTTCACGGTTGGAGGCACAGCAGTAAGCTGGGCTTCAAATCTGCAGAAAGTGGTCTCACTTTCTACCACGGAAGCAGAGTATGTAGCAATGACGGAGGCAAGCATAGAAATTCTGTGGCTTCATAGATTCCTAGAAGAGCTTGGATGCAAACAAGACAATTGTGTCTTGTACAGTGATAGACAAAGCGCTATCCATCTTACAAAGAACTCAGCCTTTCATTCAAGGACAAAGCACATTGAGGTGAGATATCACTTCATACGCACTCTTTTGGAAGAGGGACAGCTAAAGCTAGGAAAGGTGCATACAAGTGAAAATTCTGCAGTCATGTTTACAAAGGTGGTCAACAAGGAGAAGTTAAGCTTTTTCTCATCTTCAATCGGCGTTCAAGGATAAGAAGCCAGGATGGAAAGCAGTCACAGGTTTGGTTTGGAGATAAGTGTCAAAGTGGGAGATTGTTAAGTATGGAGCGTGATTTACCCCTTGTAATTTTTTGTGGTAAAAAAAAGCGCACATTTGTAAGGCCCCCATTATGAGGAGAAGCCAACGTGCGTGAAGAAAAATCACTCGCCAAAAACCAAAATTTTCACGGCCAAAATTTAGGGGCAACTTTAGGGGCCTCGGGGGGGAAGGCCCCGAGACCTTTTTTTTCCTTCGCCGAAATATTTTGGCTGGACGGCGGGTGGAAAGTGGTCGAAAAACGACCGGTTGGTTGGATAAGCGGCCTGTGGTCGGAAGTCAATGGCCGGTGGCCGAATTCAAAAGCGGACTTGGCTTCTCAAGGGCGTCCACACATGGGCGGATTGAAGGATCCGATTTGAACTGACTTCTCTACACATGGCTGCCTCTCATGAGAGAGGGCAGCCCTTTTGGCCTATAAAAGGAGGCCATTTATTCACACATTTCATAGTGTGAAGTTGATTCAAAAAGGTGAGTGTGAGGTGGTGAGAGTGAAGCATGTTGGCATTAAGGGTATAATCCCTTTGTAAACTACTTCTTGTTTTGAAGTACTAAAGCCATTGAGTGGCTGTTTTCCCGTGGACGTAGCCCACATTGGGTGAACCACGTATATCGTCTCTCTCTCTCTCTCTACTCTAGAATCTTTTGTGTGTGAAATCTATCTCTCTCTATTAAGTAATCTACTCAAATATCTATTTAGCTACGTCATGTTTCCTAACAACTGGTATCAGAGCAAGGTTTGCTTGTAGCTAAGTTATCTCAAGGAAAGGATTCCTTGAATTGAGTGGGAGTTATGGCAGAGGAAGGGAAGCTCAAGATTGAGAAGTTCAACGAAAAAAACTACCAACATTGGAAGATGCAAATTGAAGACTATCTCTACCAAAAGGACCTCTATTTGCCACTAGGCAGTCTTGTGAAGAAATCCGCAACAATGGCAGATGAAGCATGGATTGTCCTTGATCGAAAGGCACTGGGAATAATCCGGTTAATCTTGGCGTCAACGGTGGCCTTCAATGTTTCGGAGATGAAGACCACGGAGGACTTGATGAAGTCACTTGACGAATTCTACGAGAAACCATCGGCATCCAATAAGGTATTTCTTATGCAGCGCTTGTTCAATCTAAAGATGGTAGAGAATGGTTCAGTTGCAGAACACCTAAATGACTTTAACACAAACATAAGTCAACTTTGATCGGTGAAAATCAATTTCGATGACGAAGTGCGAGGTTTCCTTATACTATCATCTCTACCGAATAGTTGGGACAGCCTTGTGATGGCTGTAAGTAATTCTATTTCTGGCACAAATACTCTTAAGTTTGATGATGTTGTGGGTGTTCTCCTAAGCGAGGAAATACAAGGAGAAGCACAGGAGATTCATCAAGTGCTGCATTGTCAGTGGAAACAAGAGGAAGGCCTAAAGAGAGGTTCAAAAATCAAAAGGGTCGTGATCTCTCAAGACGGAGCAAGTCACGCACAAAGTCAGTTCTTGAATGTTGGAACTGCAGGAAGAAGGGCTACGTCAAGAAGAATTGCTGGTCCAAGAAGAAGAAGGAGACTGAGTCTCAAGACAACAAGCCAACATCGGAGGCCAATGTGGCAGGTAAAGTAGAGAAAGATGCTCTAATTCTCTCATTAGACAATGTGTCTAATTCTTGGATAGTAGATTCCGGGGCTTCATTCCATGCGACACCACACAAGTAACATTTCCAAGATTACACTAAAGGTAATTTTGGGTATGTATACTTGGGAGATGATGAAGCTTGTGAGATTGTCGGCAAAGGTACAACTTCTATCAAAACTTCTAACGGAAATGAATGGAAGCTTAAAGATGTTAGGCATGTTCCTTCTCTTCGAAAAAATCTGATCTCTACAGGACAATTGGACGATGAAGGTCACAACATTGCATTCGGAAACAAACGGTGGAAGATCTCAAAGGGATCTTTGGTGGTTGCCAAGGGAGAAAAGGTCGGTACACTTTACTTGTGTACTATAAGCACACAACCTTCAGCTTGTGCAGCAACTACAGAAGTTGACAGTGCGGTATGGAACTACCGGCTTGGGCATATGAGTGCCAAAGGAATGCAAATCCTTTAAACAAAGAAGCTTCTTCCAGGTTTGAAAGAAGTGGACTTACAGTTCTCTAAAGATTGTGTTTATGGTAAACAAAAGAGGGTAAAATTTCAAAAATAAGGAAATGGAAGAAAAAATAAAAAACTTGAGTTGGTTCATTCTGATGTTCGGGGTCCTGCAAGTACACCATCACTTGGTGGCTCATTGTACTATGTAACATTCATAGACGATGCGACTAGAAAAACATGGGTTTATGTCATGAAGAATACGTCCAATGTGTTTTCCATATTTCAAAGGTGGAAAGCCTTTGTTGAGAATGAAACACGTACCAAAGTTAAATGCCTTAGATCCGACAATGGAGGTGAATATTACAGCCAAGCTTTTGAAAGCTTCTGTGCTAGCAATGGCATTCGGAGGCAAACGACAACCCCAAGGACACCTCAAGAAAATGGGATTTCGGAAAGGATGAACATGACAATCATGGAGCGAGCACGAAGCATGCGGCTACAAGCAGGCCTACCGCTTGAGCTTTGGGCGGAAGCTGTAAGTACGTCTGTGTACTTAATCAACCGGTCACCATCAACGACATTGGTGGGGGAGTTCCAGAAGAGGCATGGACAGGTAAACCGGTGAATTATGCATTTCTCAAAGTGTTTGGGTGTGAAGCTTTCATGCACATAGATAGAAGCCTAAGATCAAAGCTAGATGCAAAGTCCAAAAAGTGTTTCTTCATTGGCTATGGAGAAGGTGACTTTGGGTATCGCCTATGGAATCCTGAAGATGGTAAAATCTTAAGTAGTAGGGATGTAATTTTTAACGAACAAAATATGTACAAAGATTACTTGGAAAGAAAACAAACAAAAGATACAAGTGATGAGTGCATGGATCTTGAGGACGGTGTAGACTCAAAGACTGCAAACGGGGACAATGTGCAACAACGTCAACCAATTTGAGGAGCCTCAAACCTATTCCCCGAAGATCTACAAGAGCAAGTAGACCTCCAGAAAGGTTTGTTCCTTCCTTCAACCATCTCTTGATCTCAGATTTTGGAGAGCCGAAATCAGACGAAGAAGCTATGCAACATGAATCCAAAGAAGAATGGACGAAGAGCATGCAAGTGGAGATGGACTCACTACATCGCAACCAAACATGGGAGTTTGTTGAGTTGCCTAAAGGTAAGCGAATACTTCAAAACAAAAAGGTGTACAAGGTGAAGGAAGAAGAAGGTGGGAAGAAAAGGTACAAGTCTAGACTTGTGGTAAAAGAGTTTTCTCAAAAGAAAGGTGTTGACTTCAATGAAATATTTTCTTCTGTTGTAGAAATGAACTTAATTAGGCTTGTCTTAAGCCTTGTGGCTGCTCATGATCTAAATCTGGAGCAAATGTATGTAAATACGGCATTCCCTCACGGTGACGTAGAGGAGGAAATCTACATGCTTCAACCAAAGGAGTATGAAGTAAAAGGTAAGGAGAAAATGGTTTGCAGATTGAAGAAGAGCTTGTATGTTTTAAAGCAAGCATCAAGACAACGGTACTTGAAGTTTGATCGATGGATGTTGGATCATGGATTCACAAGATGCAACTCGGATCACTGCGTCTACACGAAGAATTTGGGAGATGGGAAATTCATCATCCTAATGTTGTATGTTGATGACATGTTGATTGCAAGTGCTAACATGCAGGACATCAAAGTCCTAAAAGAGGATTACATCAAGAAGGTACTAGAAAGGTTTGCAATACAAAATGCAAAACCAGTTTCTACACCTTTGGCTGGTCACCTTAAACTAACGAAGGATATGTGTCCAAAGACACAAGAAGAGATAGCCTATATGTCTAAAGTTCCATATGCTGCAACAGTATTTTCTTTAATGTATGCTATGGTCTGGACAAGGCTAGACATTGCACATGCAGTGGGAGTTGTGAGTAGGTTCATGGACAACCCAGGTAAAGAGCATTGACAAGCTGTGAAGTGGATACTTAGGTATCTAAAAGGGACAACAACAAATGCTTTGTATTTTGGAGGAACTGATATTTTTCTAGAAGGGTATGCTGATGCAGATATGGCAGGTGACAAAGATACTCGAAGGAGCACTATTGGCTATGTGTTCACGGTTGGAGACACAACAGTAAGCTGGGCTTCAAATCTGCAGAAAGTGGTCTCACTTTCTACCACGGAAGCAGAGTATGTAGCAATGACGGTGGCAAGCAAAGTGGCTGATTGCTAGAAGAGCTTGGATTCAAACAAGACAATTGTGTCTTGTACAGTGATAGCGAAAGCGCTATCCATCTTGCAAAGAACTCAGCCTTTCATTCAAGGACAAAGAACATTGAGGTGAGATATCACTTCATACGCACTCTTTTGGAAGAGGGACAGCTAAAGCTAGGAAAGGTGCATACAAGTCAAAATTCTGCAGGCATGTTTACAAAGGTGGTCAACAAGGAGAAGTTGAGCTTTTGCTCATCTTCAATCGGCGTTCAAGGATAAGAAGCCAGGGTGGAAAGTAGTCATAGGTTTGGATTGGAGATCAGTCTCCACGTGGGAGATTGTTAAGTATGGAGCGTGATTTACCCCTTGTAATTTTTTGTGGTAAAAAAAAATGCACATTTATAAGGCCCCCATTATGAGGAGAAGCCAATGTGCGTGAAGGAAAATCACTCGCCAAAAACCAAAATTTTCACTGGCCAAAATTCAGGGGCAACTTTAGAGGCCTCGGGGGCGGAAGCCCCCAAGACTTTTTTTCTTCCTTCGCCGAATATTATGGCCGGACGGAGGGTGGAAAGTGGTCGAAAAACGATCGATCGGTTGGATGAGTGGCCGGTGGCCGATAGTCAATGGCGGGTGGCTGGTGGTCGATA